>NC_083428.1:25955812-26699590 GCF_020745735.1 Hemiscyllium ocellatum | reverse complement strand
GTGGGTAAGTTGTTGGAGGGGATTCTGAGGGATAGAATTGACATGCATTTGGAAAGGCAAGGACTGATTAAGGATAGTCAACAAGGCTTTGTGCTTGTGAAATCATGTCTCACAAATTTGATAGAGGTCTTTGAAGAAGCGACAAAGAAGACTGATGAAGGCAGAGTGATAGACATTGTCAATATAGACTTCAGCAAGGCGTTCAATAAGGTTCCATGTTGTAGAGCGGTTAGCAAGGTCAGATCTCATGAAATCTAGGAGGAGCTAGTCAATTGGATACAAAATTGGCTTGAAGGTAGGAGACAAAGGATAATGGTAGAGATTTGTTTTTCAGGAGAGGAGAAAGGGGACATGAGATAGATTTGGGGATGCTGTTTGCAGGTAAAGGGACAGTTCACACTATAGGCCTGTGACCAGCAGTGTTACACAATTATCAGTGCTGGGTCCACTGTTTTTATATAAACTATTTGGATATGAATACAGGGGGTATGGTTAGTAAGTTTGCAGATGACACCAAAATTGTTGGTGTAGTGGATAGTGAAGAAGCTTATCTCAGCTTACAACAGGACCTTGATCAAATGAGCCAATGAGCTGAGGAGTGGCAGAGGGAGTTTAATTTAGATAAAATGAGATGTTGCATTTTGGTAAGACAAACCAGGGCAGGGCTTAGACAATTAATGATAGTTAAGTCTGCAAGCAACAAGTTGGAATGTAATGGAATGCTTTCCATTTACCTGGAAAAATGCAACTGAGCAACACCCTTAGCTCCATTCAGAATAAGCAACTACTTGATCAGCATCCCAGCCACCATTTTCAACATTTGCTGTCTCTACCACTGATGACAGTTACAGCAGTGCATATCATCAACAAGACATGCTGCAGCAACATGCCAAGTCTCCTTTGACAGTACCTTCTAAACTGCAACCTCCCCCATGCGGACGGACAAAAGTAGCAAACATTCAGGAACATTGGCAAATTCTCCTCCAACCCTGCACACTTTCCTGGTTTGGAACTATGTCACCATTGTTAGACAGTCACTGGGTCAAAATCCTGGACCTTGTTCCTAACAGAATATGAGTATACTTTTTCTAAGCCCTCCACCATGGACTGCAGCTTAGAGTCATAGAGATGTACAGCACGGAAACAGACCCTTTGGTCCAACCCGTCCATGCCGACCAGATATCCCAACCCAATCTAGTCTCTCTTGCCTTTTAAATGTTGCAATTGTATCAGCCTCCACTACTTCCTCTGGTAGCTCATTCCATACCCTCCACCCTCTGTGTGAAAAAGTTGCCCCTTAGGTCTCTTTTATATCTTTCCCCTCTCAGCCTAAACCAATGCCCTCTAGTTCTGGACTCCCCACCCCAGGGAAAAGACTTTGTCTATTTATCCTATCCCTGCCCCTCATGATTTTATAAACCTCTATAAGGTCACCCCTCAGCCTCCAACACTCCAGGGAAAACTGCCCTAGCCTGTTCAGCCTCTCCCTATAGCTCAAATCCTCCAACCCTGGCAAAATCCTTGTAAATCTTTTCTGAACCCTTTCAAGTTTCACAGCATCTTTCTGATAGGAAGGAGACCAGAATTGCATGCAATATTCCAACAGTGGCCTAACCAATGTCCTATACAGCCGCAACATGACCTCTCAACTCCTGTACTCAATACTCTGTCCAATAAAGGAAAGCATACCAAACACATTCTTCACTATCCTATCTACCTGTGACTCCAATTTCAAGGAGCTGTGAACCTGTACTCCAAGGTCTCTTTGTTCAGCACACTCCCTAGGACCTTACCATTAAGTGTATACATCCTGCTAATATTTGTTTTTCCAAAATGCAGCACCTCGCATTTATCTAAATTAAACTCTACCTGCCACTTCTCAGCCCATTGGCCCATCTGATCAAAATCCCGTTGTAATCTGAGATAACCTTCTTTGCTGTCCACTATACCTCCAATTTTGGTGTTATCTGCAAACTTACTAACTATACCTCTTATGCTCGCACCCAAATCATTTATATAAATGATGAAAAGTAGTTAACCCAGTACCGATCCTTGTGGCACTCCACTGGTCACAGGCCTCCAGTCTGAAAAACAACCCTCCACCACCAGGCTCTGTCTTCTACCTTTGAGCCAGTTCTGTATCCAAATGGCTAGTTCTCCCTGTATTCCATGAGATCTCACTTTGATAACCAGTCTCCTATGGGGAGCCTTGCCGAATGCCTCACTGAAGTCCATATAGGTCACGTCCACCGTTCTGACCTCATCAATCCTCTTTGTTACTTCTTCAAAAAACTCAATCAAGTTTGTGAGACATGATTTCCCATTCACAAATCCATGTTGACTATCCCTAATCAGTCCTTGCCTTCCCAAATATATATACATCCTGTCCCTCAGGATTCCCTCCAACAACTTGCCCACCACCGATGTCAGGCTCACTGGTCTATAGTTCCCTGGCTTGTCCTTACCACATTTCTTGAACAGTAGCATTGTGTGATTTTTAACTTTGTACACCCCAGTCCAACACCGGCACCTTCAAATCATTACTATTGTTTGGCCTTTTTAATTCTTGTGTTCTACTTTTCAGTGTTCTTTCAGAGTTCTTTCAGAGGCAGGGGCCTCTAAAGTGACTGACTGGTGCTTTTCAGAGCCTTTATAGATTGAGATTTATTTATTTCAGCACAGCCACGCTGCAACAAATTCTTCAACAAGTTATATCTTATGCATTGCTATCAGGTCAGCCTAATCCTAGTTACTTTCTATATGACTCTATGACTATATGCGCAGATACCCAAGGGACTATCAGGAGAACACACATTGGGCCTTTCTTGTCCAGATATCAATAGAAAAGCAGATTATTTTGTACAAATTCTTGAAACTCTGACAAATAACATTTTCATTTTGACAACATTGACATTTATTGAAGCTGTTGACAGCTATTGCAGGAATTGGTTCTGAAAAATAGTCACACTAGGCTTGAATTGTTAACTATGCTTTTCACAGATGCTGTCAGATCTGTTGACTTTCTCCATGATTCTCTGTGTTTGATTCAGATTTCCAACATCTGCAGTATTTTGCTTTTATTCGAGGGTCCGTTTGCCTCTGACTACAAGAGCCTTCCAGACCAAATGCCCCCAGGTTTCCCAACAAAAATTCCAAGGCAATGGGCTACACAGTCATGCAGGCACCCTTGACCATAACTGCAGAACCAGGGACAGTGCTGAGATGTAGTCAGGGGCAAAGACAAAGAAACAATTGTGTTCATTTTGGTGGCACCAGTGATATTGCAATGTAAAAATGAGACCTACTGTGGTTACAACAGCAAAATGTTGTGTAGTGTAGCATTCAAACGGCATAGATTTGGGCTATCTGGAGTTCATGGAAAGAGAATTACGGATGCCAGTAAATGGGAAATTAGATTCTTTGTCTGGAGGTGATGATGACTCAAAAAGCTCATAAATTAAAGTAGAACTAAATCAACCAGTTGGCAGTTAAGACACCAGAAGAACTAATATGCTTTGCATAATGAAGTGGACTATTTTACATCTGTTTAGTAAATGCAACTTAATTTTCATTCAAATTGCAATTGCTGAATCATATTCTTATACGACGACTTACAGTGAACGGAGTGCAATTCCAATGGAGGATTTAAATTTTCTTTACAACTTAATCATAAAAAAAACTTGATTTAAATCCTGTAGCAATTTGTCCTGGATGCACTAAGAATAAGCAATATTACATTTAGTAATGAACTAGATTTAATTAGTAACCAAATTGTGCGTGAACTTTTGTCAAATAGTGATCATAATATGCTCGAGTTCAACGTGACAAAACCAGTGAAATGAGAACTCAGTAATAACCTTCGATTCAGAATAGTTTAATATCAGGGACATTGGTCCACACGTTGGCAGTTCACTCTAGGGCTTGGGTTTGTGAGATCAGTGCCACAGAATCTGATCTAGAGCTCTGAGTGCCACCATCGCCAAAGTCCCTGATGGATAGAAGGCAATGTGAAACTCACTTGTTTGTATATCTATGTATATTATGCAGTTTAAGCTAATAGATTTGTTCATTAGTTTGCTTGTGTCTCTAACATCTATGAAGTAGATTAAGATAATACAGTTACTTCATACTGAAGTGCACATGTCTTCTTGTAACCATTTTGATCAGACCTTAAAGAACTAGTTAGGTACTTTCAGCCTTTCAAACACAACCTCATTCTGATGTGTTCACATGTATACTGGATGATGGCATGTTCCATTGACCCATTCCAAGTCACTAATAGGGATAATTCGGAGTGCATGTGAGTGCCTACACTCTTCAGCCTGATATTCACCAATGGCTTCCATAATGGTGATCCTGCCATTGTAATCAGATAACACCTAGATGGAAGCTGGTCAATCTAAGATGACTTCAGGAAAAGACCTGAAGGACTTAGTTTGCAATTACCAGTTTGTTGATGACTACTAGTTCAGAGGTGGACATGTTGGTGGTCCCTCAACCTGACATCTCCTCAATGTTGACATTTCTACACTGGGTTTTCATCTGAATGAGGAGGCAAATTCTCAACTACAGATTTTGGATGCATGCAGGAGGAATTCCCTGAGGCAGTGGGAGCCAAAACACAGTTTTATGTCCTTTCTTTTCTTGTCTGCTGCTCTCTGCCTTATCATTAAGCACTTGATCTCAATGCATGTGCAGCTTGACAGACATGTCAACATTTTGACCAGTTGGTAGCAAGCTCCTCCCAGTCACTAATGCCAATGTTGTTGAGCTTCAAGAAGAGCTTCAACGTGTGCTTGTAACATTTTTGTTGCCTTCTTTGGAAGATTGGCCGTTTGAGAGTTGAGAAAACAGGATCTGTGGGGATATGTTCTTTTCAGCTATCTAGACACAGAGCCCAGTTCAATGTCATTGAGTTTTCAATGGACAAAGATGGTCTCCATTTTAACAACATTGACATTTATTGAAGCAGTTGACAGCTAATGCAGAAATTGGTTCTGAAGAAGAGTCAGACTGGACTCAAAGCATAAGTTTTGTTTCTGTCTCCACAGATGCAGCCAGACCAGCTGAGTTCCTCCAGGCTTCTCTGTGTTTGATACTGATTTCCAAGATCTGCATTATCTTGCTTTTATTCACAAACCTTATTCTTATGGTTGTAGAGCTAGCTTCAAGAATAATACCCTTTATTAAATGGTCCTTTTACTGAGTGCAGAGAATGTAGCAGAGGCATTACTGGTGGAGTTTTTATAGTATTTTTCTGTGTCACTAATCCACAGTCCAATATCAGTTATAAAATACCAATTAGAACATATTATAGACTCAAGGAAGTCCAGCAATATCAGCCCTGATTTTCCTCGAGTGGTTAAGAGTCATGCATTCCCTCTCAGCAGTGTGACCAGCTCCCTTAGAATACTTTTCATATGGTACTCTGCCTCATGGATGCTCAGCCATGATTTTAGCCTCAGCTCAGGTTCTGAAGCTGGAGCTCAAGCTTACATCCTATTAATGTGCTTAGTATGTGCTTTGTGTGTGTGTGTGTATGCACGTGTGCGTGCACTTTTCACACGAAATATACTCCACTTGACCAACTTGAACTGCCATTCTATAAATGGTGATGTAGTTGCTCCGTTTAAAACAGCACAATAATTTAACAGTATTCACTAATCAGCTTCTTTTCCTGTATCCAACTATCAGTCAGTCACAGCAGGACAAAAACCGTATAAGAATAAAGGAGCAGTTTTTCTCTATTCACTGAACTCCTTCTAACTCACCATAGTGCCACTATACACGCTGTTGAACCAAAGCAGTACTCAGAGCAAATCACTTAACACTTAGTGAGGTGTTCATTTATGTTTCTTGAAAACAACTGACCAAAGCTACAGAAAAATAATTTAATCTAACCATTAATTAATTATGTACAACCACTGTCAGAGTTTGTATACCCTGATTTATGCCTGCAATAAGATTTAACTGCTCTTAACCTAAAGGGTAATGTTTACTTAATTGCTAAAGCAGGGGGACAAAGCCTGATTTTACATAAAAAATAACCCCTTAAGAAATTCACATTCACCTGCTCCTAATGCACATACTAAGCATTTCAACTGACTTCACTTACGAGGTTTCTAACAATTAGATGGTAGGAAAAAATACCAGACATTGGGGTACACCCCCAAGCTGGTATATCAGTGATCCACAGCATATTGCAATAGTCACGACTGAGTTGGGATGTTCGTACAGCCAGCCATTGCCAAAGTGATTATTCCATGAAAAGCTCACATCTGAAGTGTGCTTTCATTGTGGTCAAAGGAGAGCTGTCATGACCACTGAAGGCTTTACTTGGGAGTTTTGAACACAAATTCAATATCAATATAGGTCCTGGAAAAAGCTTTCTCAGGATTACTGAACTATTTGCATGAAAATAAATAAATGACCACCTTCCTGCAAAAGCAAGTACATATCCAAGGCAGAGGGCAAATGCAAGGAGAGAAAATGCTGAGCTAACACTGGTCCACAACTGAATCATTTTCTATATCCGACAAGTAGAATGTTTGAGCATACATCAGCCATAGCAGTCACCTACATATTCATTGGAACCTTACTAAAGATCTTAAATGATGAACATAGTCATCTTCACTCTGAAGTAAGAACAAGAGGAAGGAATATTGCCACTCTACCAAAGGTCAGATAACTCAGCATTGAGCCGAATATTTTCATGACTTATCAAATGATATGCTTTCGTTGATCATGTTATGAAATGCTTCATGTGTAATAATTTTGTGGACTGAGAGTGATGGGTTTTAGGTTTGCTTTGAATGTGTTTTTTAAAAGTTCAATGAAAAGAAACATCAGAACTTCTTTTAATAAATCAGTTCTTGGAAATTACATGGTTCAAGAAAATTGCTGGTCTTGGTTTTCTGAACTAACTTGAAAGGAAAAAAAATGACTACTTTAAGAGTAGATTTTATCACTAGTCTGTTTCAACAGTGTTTTCAGATTTAAAGTTTCCATTTGGCTATTCAGTAATCCTACTATAGAAGAAACTGCTAAGCTCCTGTCTTCTACTTCTGAAATACCTTTTATTAAGATCAGAGTGAAAGCTGATTGATTGTTCATCTGGAAATGTGACTGAAAGAACTTTGAATATTGTATCTCCTAAAGACGTTTTGTCTTCCAAGATTCCAGACACAACAATACATGAACAGTAACTTGATCACAACATGACAGAACACCAGGTCACCATGTCTTGTAACATTCTGTGCCTTTTCCATTTTTTTGTCTTCAAAATTAACCAAAGTTAGCCAGAAAGGTTTATTGAATCTCTGCAGAGAGAAATCTGTTTTCCTTTCTTTTACCTAAACTGTATGCATGTGTTTATGTTCATGTTTTGCGTTCTTTAGAGGGGCAAACATTTATATTTCCATATTATGGATTGTGTGTGTCAACCAATTCTGCATCTTCATTGAATTGACTTTATTTATAGTAGATTGATAATTTATTATTTATCAAAGAAATCTCTACATTTCAGATTTTACGTAGAGGAGGTATACAATTGGTCATATGGGAATGTGAGTAAAAAATATGTAAATTTATGTTGTGAACTGTGAAATACTGGGATAAGAAAAGTCACATCAATGACTTCTGATGTTGTCATGCATATCTTCCTCATGTCTTCATACACACTTCAGTATTTTGTTTCCCAAAGTGTGATGAAAGCTATAAAAGTTTTAGAATAAGTGCGCCTGTGGCTCTCTTTTAAACAAAGTCCCCTGTCTTTTAAATATGAATGTAATAGAAGCTTCGATTGTACTAGTCCCGAAATATATTGTGAAGATGCTTGGTAGTGCTAATTTTAATGGACCAGTAACCAAGAAGCCCAGGCTAATGTTCTAGGGCTGTAATAATCTACTGTTATCAAAATGTAATTGAACTAAGGTACATGCATGATTCATTTGGCTTGAAGAACTCTGGTTTATTTGGATAAATTTATGTATACAATAAAAAGTAATCCCAGCAGCAGCCTATGACTACAGTCCTATAGTGCATGGTGCCTGTGGCCTGAGCTCATGTGAAAACATCCAGGTATTTGGCTCATTTATATGTTGAGCTCTTAAAGGTACACGATTCTAAAGGTGATAACAACAGGGGCATGGGTTCAAATCCTACGACCAGCATCTATTGGGCTTTCAGTACTATAAATGTGGAACATACAGATAATCACAGAACTGGTGACCATGAAGCCATCACAAATTGTGGTAAAAGCCCATTTGGTTCACTCATGTCCTTTCGGAAAGGGCCTGATGTCCCTTAAATGTAAGCGTAGACCCACAGTAAGGTGATAAACTCATGATTACATTCTGAAATGATTTCGCAAGCCAAGAGCAAAGACAATTGAACTGACTAACAAATGATCGCCTTTTCAGTAACAGACACGAAAGATTAGAGGAAAAGAAATGTATATATATATATATTATTTTCCACACACTTCTTATTGTCAAAGATACAGCAAATACAATTAAATGTTAAATTGTAAAATTTGAGCATTTGACAACCCATATTGGATTTCCCCTGCAATTTCTTTTTGAGTGAATTAGCACATTTTTTCCAATGGTAATCATTTTTCATTATAACTTGCAATTAGTGAGGGAAATTGTTTTCGTTTTGTTGAAGACTTGAATGTGAAAAAATGCTGTAGTTGTACGACACACTAAATAAATGTGGTCCAGCTAATCCCCTCCTCCCCATATTTACTTAACTGGGGGGCTTCTTGAATATGTTCATGTTTCTCTATTTAAAAGAAAATACTGGGATGATTGTTCTATTTTACATTCATTTAAAATCTGTGATCCTTTTGTTTGCTTTTTCCCTGATATAATATGAATGTTCACTCTTTTGTGCATTTTTCTTTCAAGTAGATTGCAAATATTTTGATATCCAGTTCAGGTGCCTGCTACAGACTTCAAATGAAACCAATTCTGTGGCAAAGGGTGGAGTGGTCCAGCATTCTGGTCAATGCATTTGACATCCTAATGCATAAGATTGATTCCAGGAATCAATGTTGACCTGTTTGATGGTTCAAAATCCTATAGACAGTAATGGATTTTGATGTTCAAGCAATGGTATTCAGACCCAACCTTCTGTCTCATCTATGATACTGTGCAAATTTTAATAATCTAAAATGTTGACTTTGTCTCAGCCTTGTCCAACTGTTTCAGAGTGTGTTTGGGAAAGGTATTTGTTTTAACCACAAATTTTATCTGAATTTACCTCTCGATTGGATGGATATAAAATTAGAAGTCTGACTCATTTCATTTCCTTGAGGTGATATTGAGGTGGGGTAAGTTAAAATTGGAGCTTTTGTATCTTGTTAAACCAGTCCTTCCTTTTCAACAAGAAATTAAAGAACACACTGCATTTTGCAAGCAGGGCTTTGTCACCTAAGAAATGCTTGGTCGATGCCTTGATTTTGTGTTTGTTAGTAAAACATCAGGAAGCACAAAATTTTGACATGACTTTCATGCTCATGGGTATAATCATCCCAACATATATATTGTCCACATGAAGAAAGTGAGGACTGCAGATGTTGGACGCCAGAGTCAAGAGTGTGATGCTGGAAAAGCATAGCAGGTCTGGGAGCATCCGAGAAGCAGGAGAATCAGTGTTTCGGGCATAAACCCTTCATGCTGATTCCTGGTGAAGGGCTTATGCCTGAAACATTGATTTTCTTGCTCCTCCGATGCTGCCTGACCTGCTGTGCTTTTCCAGCGCCACACTCTTGACCCCCATATTGTCTATATACTTGACTTTAGGAGATAGCAGCCTGGATTTTCAGCCTGAGAAGGCTGACATGAAAGCCTTTTACATAAAGCTGCTGGAACCCGCTTCCCGTATTCTTGCTTTCATTCACATTTCTGGCAATTTTCTCTGGCACAACACAAGGATGGTAGCCAGTCTGCATGCAAGACTTTAATTCTGGCTGTCTCATTGCAGAGATGTGCAATTCAAATTCTGCTGCAATTTGAGTAGATTTGGGACCCTTCTGCAAATCTATGCACCTTGGGAAAGCCTGTTCTTAAAATAATAAAGCAGTCATTCAAGGTTCTAGCTGAAATATGTTGGCCCTCATACCTTCTCATAGTGCTATCAGCCACAGCCATTCATATTCTCAATGCCAGATGCCTTTCTCCTCTCTAGACTTGTTAATGCAATGAAGATTCTCGTCAAATAAGTAGCAAATTATTGCAAGGTAATGGAGCTATCATTAAACAAATATTTCTATTCTTTCAGCTATATAAACTTTGCACGCTGAGATCTAAAAACATTAGATAACCTTGAAACAAAGCCAAGAATTGATGATGAGGTCATATATGCCCAGCTTGCATTTGCTGATACGGTTACCAGATTGCTTCAATATAAAAGACTAGCTTAGCTTTCAGAATTGAAAGTGCACTTAGATCTCAACAAGTATTTTTTATGCAGTTGCAGAAAGGAAGGAAAGCTGTGTTTGATATTTTTATTACCATCTAATAGTGCGATATTCCTTTGAAATTTTTTTTCACTATGTCTGTTTTTATTCAATCATGGAACATGGGCATCACAGGCTGGGCAGCATTCATTGTCCATCCCTAGAAGCCCTTAAGAAGGTGATGCTGAGCTGCCTTCTTGGACCGTTGCAGTCCATGTGCTGTAGCTTGGCCCACAATTCCCTGAGGGAGGAAATTCCAGGATTTTGATACAGTGACAGTAAGGAATAGTGATATATTTCCAAGTCAGGATCTAAGTTGCTTAGATGGAACTTGCAGGGGATGGTGTTCTCTTGTATCTGCTGCCCATGTCCTTCTCAATGGATATGGGCGTGGGTTTGGAAGATATTGTCTCAGGACCTTTGGTGAATTTCTGCAGTGCATCCTGTAAGTTGTACACACTGCTGCTACTAAGCAACAGTGGTGGAGGGAGTGGATGCTTGAAGATGTGGTGCCAATCATGCTGGCTGCTTTCTCCTGGATGGTGTCAAGCTTCTTGAAGGCTATTGGAGCTGAATCCATCCAGGCAAATGGGGAGTATTTCATCACACTGCTGACTTGTGCCTTAAAGATGGTGGACAGGCGTTCGGGGGTTGGGGGTGGGATGGGAGTCAGAAGGTGAGTTACTCACTACAGTATTCCTAGCTTTTAACCTGCTTTTGCCTCTGAAAGAACACTGAAAAGTAGAACACAAGAATTAAAAAGGCCAAACATCAGCAAAACCCACCCTTCCACTTCCTCATCCAAGTCATTTATAAAAATCGCAATGAGCAGACCCCCCAGAACTGACCCTTGCTGGTTACCAAGCTCCAGGCTAAATACTTTCCATCTACCACCAACCTCTGTCTTCTATGGGCCAACCAATTCACTATCCAGACAGCCAGATCTCCCTGTATCCCAAGCCTCCTTACTTTCTAAATGAGGGGAAAGTGAGGACTGCAGATGCTGGAGATCAGAGCTGAAAATGTGTTGCTGGAAAAGCGCAGCAGGTCAGGCAGCATCCAAGGAGCAGGAGTGAAGAAGGGCTCATGCCCGAAACATCAACTCTCCTGCTCCTTGGATGCTGCCTGACCTGCTGCGCTTTTCCAGCAATACATTTTCAGCTACTTTCTAAATGAGCCTACCATGGGGAACCTTATCAAACGCCTTGCTGAAGTCCATGTACAGCACATCCACTGCTCTACTTTCATCAATGTGTTTTGTCACATCCTCAAATAATTCAATAAGGTTTGTGAGATATGACCTACCTCTTACAAAGCCATGCTGACCATCTCTAATCAAACTATGGTTTTCCAAGTGATCATTAATCCTGTCTCCCAGAATCCTCTCCAACACTTTGCCCACCACTGGCATAAGACTGACTGGTCTATATTTCCCAGGATTATCCCAATTGCCTTTCTTGAACAAGGGAATAATATTTGCAATCCTCCAATCATCTGGCTGTATACCAGTGGACAGTGAGGATGCAAAGATCATAGCCAAATGCGCCGCTATCTCTACCCTTGCTTCCTGTGGTAACCTAGGGTATATCCGTCTGGGACCAGGGGCTTATCTATCCTTATGTTTTTCAAAATTTTCAGCACGTCCTCCTTCCTAAGATCAACCTGTTCTAGCATATCAGTCTGTTTCACACTGTCCTCAGAAACACCAATGTCCCGCTCAATAGTGAATACTGAAGCAAAGTATTCATTAAGGCCCTCCCCAACTTCCCCGACTTCAGGCACAAGTTCCATCCAATATCTCTGATTGCACTACCCTTGCTCTGGCCATCCTCTTGTTCCTCATATAAGTGTAGAATACCTTAGTGTTTTTCTTAATCCTACCCGTTAAAACTTTTTCATGCCCTCTTCTAGCTTTCCTAAGTCCATTCTTCAGTTCCTTTCTAGCTACCTTGTATCCCCATAAAGCCCTGTCTGATCCTTGCCACTTCAACCTCAAGTAAGCTTCCTTCTTCCTCTTGATTAGATTTTCCATATCCCTTGTCATCCAAGGTTCTCTCAACTTACCATCCCTTCCTTGCCTCAGTGGGACAAACCTGTCCAGCACTATCAGCAAGAGCTTCCTAAACAACCTCCACATTTCTGTAATGTTCTTCCCTGAGGACATCTGTTCCCAATTTAGGTGCCCCAGTTCCTGTCTAATAGCATTGTAATTCCCCCTCCCCCAGTTAAACACTTTCCAGTGCCACCTCCTCCTATCCCTCTCCATGAGTATGGTAAAAGTCAGGGAGTTGTGATGACTATCACTGAAATGCTCTCCCACCAAGAGATCTGACACATGGCATGGTTCGTTGTCAAGTACTAAATCCAATATGGCCTCCCCTCTAGTCGGCTTATCTACATTTTGTGTCAGGAATCCTTCCTGAACGTAACTTACGAAAGCTGGTCCATCCAAACTATTTGAACTAAGTAGGTTCCAATCAATATTAGTGAGCTAAAGCCACTCATGACAACAATCCTGTTATCTCTGCACCTTTCCAAAACCTGCCTCCCAATCTGCTCCTTCGTGTCTCTATTGCTATTGTGGGTGCCTTTAGAAAACTCACAATAAATTGACTGCTCCTTTACTGTTTCTGACTTGCACCCATACTGACTCTGTAGACAACTCCTCCTTGATAATCACCCTTTCTGCAGCTGTGATGCTATCCCTGATTCGCAATGCCACTCCCCCACCTCTTTCACCTTCCGACCTATTCCTTTTGAAACATCTAAACCCTGGAACATACAAGAACCATTCCTATCCCTGTGATATCCAAGTCTCCATAATGGCCACAACATCACAGTTCCAAGTACTGATCAGTGCTATGAATTCGTCACTCTATTTCTGATACTTATTGCATTAAAATAGACCCATCACACTGACTGCACCTTTGCCCTATCAAGGGCCTATCCTTCCTCACAGACTCTCTGCACGTTGTATCTGGCTGTTCACTACCTAATCCATCATCTGATCTATAGCTCAGGTTATCATCCCCTGCCAACCTAGTTTAAACCCTCCCAAAAAGCCCTAGCAAACCTCCTGCCCAGGATATTAGTGCCCCTCCAGTTCAGGTGCAACCTGTCCTTCTTGTGCAGGTCCTACCTTCCCCAGAAGATATCCCAATGATCCACGTATCTGAAGCTCTTCCTCCTACACCAGCCCTGCAGCCATGTGTTCATCTGCACTCGTTCTCTATTCCTAGCCATTATAGCATGTGGCACTAGTTGCAATCTTGTGATTACTACTCTGCTTGTCCTGCATTCTGGCTTCCAATCTAACTCCCGATATTCTCTTTCCAGGTTCTCATCCTTTTCCCTACCTCTGTCATCAGTGCCAATGTGTACCATGACTTCTGGCTGATCTTCTTCCCCCTTAAGAATCCTGTAGACTCGATCTGAAACATCCTTGACCCTGGCACCTGGGAGGCAACATACCATCCGGGTGTCTCACTCACGACCACAGAATCTCCCATCTGGTCCTCTCACGATTGAATCTCCTAGGATTAAAGGAAGGTCATGTTAGAAAAAATTCATCAAATGTTTTAGGAGGTAACCAGGAGTGTTGAAGAGGGTAATGCATTTGATGTGGTCTACATGTGCTTTAGCAAGGGTTTTAGCGTCAAAGAGGTCTATTGCATGGAAAAATTACCTCTTGACTGTGCACTGATCAAAAACAACCACCTGATACTCTAATCTCATTTTCTGGCTCTTGGTCTTAACCTTATATACCTTGGAATCGCAAGTGTACATCTAAGCACTTCTTGAATGTTATGAGGCTTTTGATAAGATCCCTCGTGGCAGGCAGGTCAAGAAAGTAAGACTTGATGGGATCAAAGGCAAAGTGACATAATGGAACTAACATTGGCTGAGAGTCAAAAAGCTGAGGATAATGGTCGAGGAATGTGTCTACGACTAGAAGTCTGGTTCCGGCAGGGTTCCACAGGTTTCAGTGATGGGGTCCTTGCTGTTGGTGGTTTTCACTAATGAGATGAACTTAAATGTCAGGTATATAATCAAGACATTTGTGAATAATATGAAAATTAGGGGAGGACAGTGGCTCAGTGGTTAGCACTGCAGCCTCACAGCACCAGTGACCGGGGTTCGATCCCAGCCTTGGGCGATTGTCTGTGTGGAGTTTGCACATTCTCCCAGTGTCAGCGTGGGTTTCCTCTGGGTGCTCCAGTTTCCTCCTACAATCCAAAAGATGTGCAAGTCAGGGGAATTGGCCAGGCTAACTGCCCAGAAGGTTAGGTGTAAAGAGGGGTAAATATAGGGAAGGGCAATGCGTCTGGGTAGTTACTCTCCAGAGTTTCAGCGTGGACTTGTTGGCCAAAGGGCCTGTTTCCACACTGTAGCTTATCTAAGATCTAGTTGGGCAGTAAATAATGAGAAGGATAGCTGTCAACAGCAAGAGGATATCAATAGACTGATCAGTTGGGCAGAATAGTGCTGAATAGAATTCAACAGAAAAGTCTGAGGTAATGTATTTGGGGAGAGCTAACAAGGTATGGGATTACACCATGGTATCACTTTGGAAAGTACTGAAGATCAAAGGGACCTTGGCATATCCACAGATCCCTGAAGGTGGCAAGGCATATAGATAGGGTAGTTAAGAAGAGCAGAATGATTTACCCAGTAGTACTAGCTGAAGCTTAGAATATAGAGCAAGGTGTTTACACTGTAACTGTACAGAACACTGGTTAGGCCACAACTGGAGTATTGCAAAACATTCTGGTCACTGCATCATAGGAAGGATGTGGCTCCTCTAGAGAGGACACAGAGGCAAAATACCAGGATGCTCCCTGGGCTGAAGAACCTGAGCTATAAGGAAGGATTAGATAGGCTGAATATGTTCCTTAGAGAGAAGTACTGAAAGAGTCATATAAAATTATGAGGGACATAGATAGAGTGGATAGGAAGGAACCTCCTCCATGAGTAGAGGAGTCAGCTGCAGGTTTAAGTTAAAACATAGAAGTTTAACAGGGGAAGTGAAGAGAAAGTTTTCTTCCAGAGGGAGGCAGCAGTCGGGATGTCACTGCCAATAAAGGGTGGTTGAATCAAAACTTCTTGAAACATTCAAGCAGCATTTAGATACTCACTTGCATGCCACAGCCTCCAGAGCTATGGGCCAAGTGCTGGAAAATGGGATTGGTGTATTCAGACCTTTGTTGACCAGCACTAACAAGATAGGCCAAATAGCCTCCATCTTTGCTGTAATCATCTATAATTTATGAGATATTCATAATTGCAACTGGACAAATGTCACAGTAAATGGAGGCTGGCATTCCAAACTACCAACCTCACCATCACCTGTACCCATTTCTACTTCAGGTCTGGTGCTCCCACCTGTTCAGAATGGAAAAATGATGTCTGCCAAGTCAGATAGTTTCCTGACATAATCTTCCTACCTGCTCTACAAATATCCAGTCAACAAACACTTTTCCAAATTACGTGGAACCAAACGCAGACATTGTCTGACAAATGAGAAAGGATATTTGGGCTTTAATATTTGGACACAAGAAAGAGCCATATCGCTACTTTCAAAGAAATTCCAACCCTATCCATTTCAGTTGTTATAAGAAGTCTACAATTCAAAAAGTATGCCAAAGCAGTGTCTAAAAATATTGCAAAAGAGCAAAAAAGAGAGGGAGAAAAGAAGTTATATCCTCCCAGATGAAGTATATACTGACAATGCAGATCATTCAAATAATAAGACAGTATTCAATTAATAGACATTACTGTGACCAGGTGATGACAAGGAAACTGTTCTCCTTAGCAATGCACCAACTTATTTTCTATTTAGAGTTTTAACGGGATTTATGCTTATCATAGGTACTGCCTCCTAAATTTGCATCTTTACAAATGTACCTGGAGGTTTCTAATTGAGTATGCTGGGATCAAGAATGTGGTACTGCAAAAGCACAGTAGGTCAGGCAACATCTGAGGAGGAGGAGAATCGATGTTTCAGGCAAAAGCCCTTCATCAGCTTCAGGCTGTTGCCCAAAGCGTTGATTCTCCTACTCCTCAGGTGCTGCCTGACCTGCTGTGCTTTTCCAGCACCGTACCCTTGATTCTAATCTCCAGCATCTGCAGTGCTCACTTTCACCTAATTGAGTATGTTGCCCTACACTTCAGACTTTATTACACTCCGACCCTGCACCTCTTCAGAGGTCAAATGACGCATGCACATGACAGAGCCATGTATTTCCTGTATTTTTGCTTTCACTTTGTTTTATTTTCTTCTGTCTCTTTTTGACATGATTTAAAAATTGAAAAGACATATAATTGATACAGTTCTTCCCACTTTAAACATCTTTAGTCTACGTACATGGTTCATAGAAATGTGATGACCAGTGGTTTAAAGTTTAACAATTTCAGTAGGAGTTGTGATGCACAAAGGCTGGGGTATTTCCACACTGTGATGATATTGTGAACCATACCCCATACTCAGAAAGAGGGCCTTGCTCCCATTGGCTATCTATTTCATTTCCAAAATTGGAACAGTATATAAGGAGCATTGAACTCAGTTTTACAAAAGACCATAGATTAAGCTCTTCATTAGACAACCTAAAGAGATTTTTAACTGGAAAATCAAAAAAACTAGCATCAAGCTAAGTATATGGTCTATTATTGTAGCTCTCTCAGTGACATTTTACAAACTTGTCAGAACACATTGGAAAAATTCAGCAAAATTCTGTTAAAAATGATAATTAGTATTATTCTAATACCGAGACAAATTTAATTGATAAAATCTTTTCTATCTTCTGCAACTGATAAATTTTTTTTCAAATGATTACAATATCGTGACATGGCCTGCATTTAGATTTATTTCTATTTCATTATTTCAAGGGACAATTACATTTTATTTATGAGTAAATGTTGGGAAATATGTGCATTTAAAAAGAATTGAGTTTATAATTCATAAGTCCTGATTCACTGTGAATATTGGTTTTCAGTGGAGGACAAAGGTAAAAATTTGTACCCTCATGTGCACAGGCCTCATTTCAATGTCTAACATCATCAATGTTGCTTTCATATGTGGCCCTACCAACACTGCCATGCTGACCCAGATAGACTGGGAGCGTGGGTGTTGAGCATGCCAGAGATTCTTGAGAGCATCTTCTATTGTTTAGGCTGCACATAAAAGTACATTTTGCCAAAATGTTTTGCAGCTTGTTTTGTTTCTCCAATGATGTTTTTTCTGTGCTGTATTCAGATGTAAAATGGAAAATTTCTGCAGCAACATAAGAGGGAAAGTGCAACTCCAATTCTGACATATTCCATCGTGTTCATTGAGAGATCTGAATGAGACAGCGTCTGCTGATGCAAATATGTCATCTGCAAAGTACCAGCGCCCACTACCCATCCTACAGCTTAAAACCTAGCAGAACCAAGAAAACTTGTTTATTATTCAGCTTCACTGCACTTGCAGTAACTGAGCTCTGCCATCAGCTGCAGTTTGATAAAAGATAGCTTCAAGTATTGAGAGACCTCCCTGCTTTTGAGGTCAAGGTTACCACCACATTAAGGTTTTATATCTTCAGCTACTTTGGTTGACTTCTACAAATTATGCAGTTCATTCTTGCTTCAAAGAAGAAACTTTATCAAATATAGAAATATAAAAGCCATTTGGCTACCAAGAAAAGCAAATGCATTTAAGGTTACAGGGAAAACAGAAAATTTACGATTAGTCTATAATATGTTGGTGTGAAATTGCTTGAGTTTCTATTGAGAGATAATATGACTACACACTGAAACTTTTCAGCTGATCAAAGCCATAAATTTGTAAGGATCGGTCTTGCCTGACAAATCTGATTGGACTTTCTAAAGATATTAAGGGAGTCAAGGTAAGAGTGAGGATATCTCTAACCTGATGTGGAGAATAGATCACAGAGGTCATGGGTGACACTGCACTGGGGAATAGGAATTCAACATTAGCTCAAGCTAATACTTGGTGTTCTCTGCTATAGGCTTTTACAGTCAGGTGAGAAGTCCACAGCATCCAAGGAGCAGTAAAATCGACATTTCGCCTGTATTCCTGATGAAGGGCTTTTGCCTGAAACGTCGATTTTACTGCTCCTCAGATGCTGCCTGAACTGCTGTGCTTTTCCAGCACCACTAATCCAGCATCTGGTTTCCAGCATCTGCAGTCATTGTTTTTACCCTGAGAAGTCCACAGTCTACATTAAGCCAGAACTCCCACGTCTGAACATGAAACACTCAGAGGATACATATCATGTGTGTCAGAGTGTCACATAATTTCCTTTTACCCTTCAACTAAACAAAGCCATCCAAGTTGGTGGGAAGGCATTCATGGTCAGGCTCAGAGTCACAACCTAATTAATGAATCGTAGACACATTGCAATAGATGATGGAGTATATGACAGCTGAGGTCCTTGACAATCAGAGAGCTGCTGAAAATCAGGCCCGAAGCTGATGGTGTGACCCTGGGAACAGACCCAAGAACCTTACTGAAGATGTAAGGAACTTCTGACAGAGATGATAAAAACTATACACAGCCTTGAATGAATTGTGGAGGAGTCCATCCAAACCGTGAGTCCTTTTGCAGCTCTGGCAAGTGAGTGCATGGTTTCTTCTGTGGTGACTACCATTTATATAAATGCTAATGATACTTTGCTGCACTACCCAGGGCCTGAACACAATTGACAAGGCAAGAGGGACAAGAAGCACTTTGACCTCCCTCCCTTTGTAAACTAAGAGGGAGGAGCAATCCACCTCTGTGGCCATCAGCTCTGGGCTGTCCAAGAGTTGTTGATTTCAAGTCCCAACAACATAACTATGCGTTGATGTACTTGAATAAAGTGCTTATATAACAAACAGTGATCTAGAATGATTGGGCATAGGTCTCAACTTTATGATGGAGAGATCAGCTTGCTGTGGGCCTCCCATACAGGTATAAGTGGCCCCTAGCCACCCTTATCTGCTGGCAGCACTTGGATCAATGGTGGAACCAAAGAAAGGGCAGAACATGAGATTACAGCCAATCAGCTGCTGCTTTCCTTCCCTATTATTTTAAGGTCAAAAATGCCATAGATGAATTGAAACTCTTGCCTCTTAAAAAGAAAGTGATGTGATATCATTGCCTAGATTTTGTAATTTGAACAAAAGTCTGGGAAATGCAGTACATTTCCACATTGCAATACTGCACTTTGGTGCACACTGGCACCTCCCATTGCAAGGCTACTGGAGGGTCAGTGCACATAGGGGCAGGCATACAGACTGCATCCTGAATTGCTCGCTGCCTCTCCAAGCTCTCACTCATCTTAAATCTACTTTGATGCACACAGCATCTCTGCCTTGTCTTGCTCTTTTAGAGCTGACACATAGCCAGGCAGTTTGTCATGTTTGTCAACAGTCACCAGCCAAGGGTATGGACATGTTGCTGCACACCACCAAGCTATGTCACTTTGACACCTGCACCATGTGCTCGCAGCTGATGCGGTAGATTCATTGAGTCATACAACATGGAAACAGACCCTTTGGTTCAATTCATCCACACCAACCACACATCCCAATTGGACCTAGTCCCATTTGCCAGCATTTGGCCCATATCCCTTGTAATATTAACTAATCATATACCCATCTAGATGCCTTTTAAAATGTTGTAATTGTACCAGCATCCACACCTTTCTCTAGCAGCTTGATCTGTACACAAACCACCCTCTGCATGAAAATGTTTCCCCTTAGGTCCTCATTTAAATATTTCCCCTCTCACCTTAAACCTATGACCTTGAGTTTTGGACTACCCCACTCTGGGAAAAAGATCTTGACAATTGATCCTTTCTATGCCTCTCATGATTCTATAAACTTCTACAAGGTCACCCTTCAGACTCTGTACTTCAGGGAAAGAAGCCCCCAGACTATTCAGCATCACCCAACAGCTCAAACCCTCCAGTCTCAGCAACATCCTTATAAATCTTTTCTCAAGTTTAATAACATCCATCCTGTAGAAGGGTAACCAGAATGCGACATAATATTCTAAAAGTGGCCTCATTAATGTCCTGTACAGCCACAACATGACATCCCAACTCGTATACTCAATGTTCTGACCAATGAAGGCAACTGTGCCAAATGTCTTCTTCACCATTCTGTCTAGCTGTGACTTCACTTTCAAGGAATTATACACCTGCACCCCAATGTCTCTTTGTTTAGCAAAATTCTCTAGGGCCTTACCATTAACTGCCTAAGTCCAGCCCTGCTATGCCTTGCCAAAATGCAATACCTCACATTTGTCTAAATTAAACTACATCTGCCACTCCTTGGTCCATTGGCCAATCTGATCAAGGTCCCCACTACACCACCTACCTTGGTCCCATCTGCAAACTTACTAACCATGTCTCCGACATTCACATCAAAATCATTTATATAAATGACGGAAAGCAGTGGACTCAGCACTGATCCTTATGAATAGATCTCTCATATATTAGAGTTGATCTTTCTCTGCACCTTCTCTGTGGCTGTAACACTATATACCGCTTTCAATTCTATTTTATGTAAGGCATGATTTGTCTACCAAACAATATTTTTCACTGGACCTCGGTACAGGTGGCAATAATAAAACAAATCAAGTAATACATCAAATGAAATAAAAAATTCTGGTTCAGCCTGCAGTCGCCATAGTGACCACCAGATCCAGGAGTCATCCACTGATCTCTAGTTTGCCAAGAAAAAGCGTGAGAGCTGGCTCTTGCTACAGCCTGGGAGCTGGCAGCCATAAATTATGATGAAAGTGCTGCAACACCATCCATCACTTGAAACAAACCTGGCTCAATATTAAGTTTACTGGAAGAGAATGTGTACTAACAGCATCCAGGCTTATTATGTAAATTTGTTTGGAGTCAAAGTAGAATACAGAAAGTGGTCCAAATTGGAAAATTAGTCATTTGGATATTGTATCCTAGGATGTGTGAAGTAAAGATTTAACGTAATTTTCAAGCCTGGGAACACAAATTTATTTCAATCTCACAATATATTGAAGGTGTCCCAGGGTAGATGCATTGCATGTGCTTCAAACAAATGGCCATGCCTCAAATTCAGAGATGAGTCATACTCAGCCACATAAAGAGAGACACGCTGCAGTCAAAAGGGCCCTGACATAGTAAGTCAAGAGCAGCTTTAATACCAGGGGTTTGGCAAGGTCAGGAGGGCACTTGGGCAGACAGGATCAGAACCCTGTCCTTGTGGGGTTAGGAGCTGAACTTTAGGTTCACTCACCATCCTTCTTGGCTTTTTTAGCTCTATTTTGAGTTGTTTCCTCTTCCACCATGAGAAAAGGAGGGACGAAGTTAGGTGGGTGGTATAGCTGTTACTGCTAGCCAGGAGAGGGAAAAGTGGTGAGGAGCTCTGAGTGTGTGAATGAGTGAGTAGAAGGCACAGATGCCATGCAGGGGTAGCGAAAAGGAGAGAGAGAATGAGGGAAGATGTTATATGTGAGAGTGGCAGTGCAAGAGGCTTAGTGGTAAATGGGTACAATAGCAGAGGGAGAGTGAGTGTGGCAGATCCCAGCAGTGTGAACATTCTTCCTACATTACTGGACATGGTACCAGATGGCTGAGATGACACTGATCCTGGATAGCAACCTCAGACCAAGCTGCCACTGTCTGGTGTCATGGCCTCCACTCACAACCCAGTGGGTAGCAGATGATCTCCCTCTCAACCATGCCATCCAGGTTCATGTCAACAAATCAAGGCACCAATTTCCCATTCTCTGCCATGTTAAGGGCAAATGTTACAAACCGGGCTGGGCGCCCAAGATGGACAGCACTTGTTTTGGCATGCGACAGCCTTTTAAATATAGCGCTGAGACTGCAGATACTGGTCTATCCTGGAATATCTCAGCAGTAGCAAGTTCTTCTGGCTGTGGTGAGTGGTAGAATTGGGCTAGCACCAGTCAATTGAGGAGCCATGGGGCTAGAGTAGGTAGTTAAAAGGTAAGTTTAGAACAAACCACAAGAAAGTTCACTTGGCCTTTTGGGAAGAAACCCTCCATTAAACTCGATGCAAATGACGCAAACTTTGGTAAGATCCGGCCCGAAGACTATTACCAAAAAGGATTGGGGCTAGCTCAGAACTACTCAAAGCAAATCCAATGATTCCAGAGAACATGGCCATCCACTGTTATACCACAGTAACAGCTTGGGGACATTGTCATCGGGCACATGATGAACAATAATACAAACATCGATTAGGCAATGCTAACCTCTTTTTATGAAAGAGACAAGCACCTGAGGAGAAGTAAGAGGCAAAAGGTCTAATGAGAAAAGAGCTAGTGTAACTTTAAATATGCAGCTGTCCAAAGCACACCGGCTCTTCAGTGTATGCAAGTTTGAAACAGTTAGAAATAGTGAAAAATATTGTAAAAGGTTTGGGAAGACTGCACAGAGTCTCACTAAAGCCAAAGGACAAAAATTAAAATCATAAACCCAGGATACAATGTTCGGTACACCTAAACTAAAATTTATTACTTTTAAGCAAGAATTATGGACTGAGAAGCTAAAGAGGGTCTATATCATTATCAGTAGCAATCAACGAAAACAATGAAAACAGAAAGTGCTGGAGAAACTCAGCAGGTATCACAGCATTTGTGGTGATAGAAACAAAAATAATGTTTTGTGTCAGATATAACACTTCTTCAAGCAAACATTTTCTTGACAACACAATGACAGTTAAACAGCCTCTTTTTAAATGAAAAATTGCATGAATATCACTAAGAAGAAGTAACCAGGTGGAAAATTATCCATTTATTTAAATGGGGCACAAAACCACTAAAGGGAAATCAGTAAAAATTCACAGTCAACCCTCCATCTGAGGAGAAAATAAAAGTCCAGTGCTCATTTTAAAGCATTTTAAACAACTTTAAAAGCTTGAGTTTTTCTAATACAAATAGGAGGATAATTTTGACACATTCAGAATTTCGTCAATTTTAGTTAACAGAAATTAAAGAAATGTTCTGAACAGGAAAATAAAAACACTTGAGTTAAAAATCTTCATTATACAACAAAACATTTTAATGATAAATATTTATTAGCAATTCATCTTTATCTAGGGATTGCTTTTAAAAATTGCAAAATTTAAAATGCTTACTGGCTTAGACATTTAAATCAATTGAAGTGATTATACATTTCAAACACTACATAAAAATATTTTAAAGTCCTGCAATAGAGCTTACATATAATTTAAATAAGAAAAACAACAGCAGTTTAGCAGAATGACAATGGAAGAAGATATTACTCCTCTGAACAGATTTTAAATCACAATTCCTTCAGAGAGAGAATTAGACTTTATTGAAGAGACAATTCCTGCGATACAGAATTGCTTGAGGCTTAGAAGAAGCTCAGAGTGGACCAGACCAGAAATGTTAACTCTGATTTCTCTTCACAGATGCTACCAGACCTGCTGAGCTTTTCTGGCAACTTCTGTTTTTGTTTCTGATTTACAGCATCCTCAGTTCTTTCTATTTGTAAAAATAGCATGCTTGCTGGTGGGAATTTGTTTGCACTGGATTAAAGTAACACTTCCACTGGTGCACTAAGTTAAAATAACACAAGTGTACCAGTAGAACAAGAGGCCAATATTTGCAGAAGCCCAACCATAACAACATTTGCCCTTGCATCTCATATATAGTTTAAATCCAAATATTTATTGGGTTTGATTCATTCATTCATAAGGGCAATAAAACCTCCCAATGAACATCCTCTAGGTCTGAGGTCTTCTATTTTTTTCAAGTAAATCTGTTAAACTAGTATTGTATACTCGAGAGAATGCAAGCATTATTTGTTCTGTTGTTTTAGTTTTGAAGAACCTTTCTAATTTAACTTGAGATCATTTTTTTCTACTTGATCCACCTCCTCCGTCTCCCTCTTTGTTCTCAATAAACAATTCAGCCCCATTCTAAATGCAGAGAACCATTTGAAAGCTGGTTTGAGTTTTGTAAACTGAGTTTTCACTATAAAAAAGGCATCCCTTGTCAACTTGGAAGTCTTGAACCTTTCAACAAAATACTAGGGTAAAAAATGAGGTCTGCAGATGCTGGAGATCACAGCTGCAAATGTGTTGCTGGTCAAAGCACAGCAGGTTAGGCAGCATCTCAGGAATAGAGAATTCGACGTTTCGAGCATAAGCCCTTCATCAGGAATAAGAGAGAGAGAGCCAAGCAGGCTGAGATAAAAGGTAGGGAGGAGGGACTAGGGGGAGGGGCGATGGAGGTGGGATAGGTGGAAGGAGGTCAAGGTGAGGGTGATAGGCCGGAGTGGGGTGGGGGCGGAGAGGTCAGGAAGAGGATTGCAGGTTAGGAGGGCGGTGCTGAGTTGAGGGAACCGACTGAGACAAGGTGGGGGGAGGGGAAATGAGGAAGCTGGAGAAATCTGAATTCATACCTTGTGGTTGGAGGGTTCCCAGGTGGAAGATGAGGCGCTCCTCCTCCAGCCATCGTGTAGTTGTGTTCTGCCGGTGGAGGAGTCCAAGGACCTGCATGTCCTCGGTGGAGTGGGAAGGGGAGTTAAAGTGTTGCGCCACGGGGTGATTGGGTTGGTTGGTTCGGGCGGCCCAGAGGTGTTCTCTGAAGCGTTCCGCAAGTAAGCGGCCTGTCTCACCAATATAGAGGAGGCCACATCGGGTGCAGCGGATGCAATAGATGATGTGTGTGGAGGTACAGGTGAACTTGTGGCGGATATGGAAGGATCCCTTGGGGCCTTGGAGGGAAGTGAGTGTGGAGGTGTGGGCTCAATAAGAGAAATGATGATCAACTTAATTAGCATATTTTAATCGTGACTTGAAATCGAGCTTTAAAGTACCAATGACTAACACCAGCAAAGTAAAGTATGCTGAAACAGAGATGACTACATAACAAATCACGTCACTTGAAAGTCATTTATTGGTTATGAAACGACTTGGGGAAATTTCTGAGAAACACAATGAGGTACTACGTAAATTAAAGTGTATGTAATCACAATATTTATATGTATTTTTTAAATAAAAAATTTATTTCCTTTGAAAGAAAGGTCAGCCACGACTTTTAACAAGAGCATAGCTACTTTCTGAGAATACAAGGTACAGTTGATATGATGTATGTAAATGTGCCAGTTTCAGTACATAATGCAATTCTATTGCTTAGAAGAAAATCATCACACCCATTACCACAAAATCAGGGCAATGTAAGAATGCTCACACCTTGAGTAAAGGCAGTGTGGTGTAAAGCTTTGTAGGGGAGGTGAGTCTGGATTCGTATACTTCATATTCTGCAATGATACTAGTCCTGTGAAGCCACACAACAGCCCACAAACTTCCATATAACCTGGACAGGCGAGTTCTTTGAGTTATATTGTCTGTGTAATGTGCAAAACAAAAGTGCACTTAAGCAATTGGACTGTCCCCTTGAAGGCATATTGTTAATGCCATCCGCACCTTATGTTTAAATGCTAGTATTCAAAACAGATACAGCTAAAATTTTATTAGTAAATAGACCTTTGAGATTTCAATCAATACTTGCAATGTTTATACCTCTTAAGAGAAATTTGCAATATGCCTTACATCATATTGTGAAACAAGTTTTGACTTTTCTTTAGACATTTCTCATGTTGAGTGCTGGAAGTTACCTCCATATACAGAGCGTGTTATTATTTAATAGTATTTGTGTGTATATCCAATCTTTTTGAAGGAAACATTTTGTTAGATAAAGTTGGATATTACAGCACGTGATTGTAAAGAGCAACAAACATGCTCAAACTCACACATCAATCAGCACAACTTATTTCTCTGTAATAAGACAAATTAATAAAAATGGTATTTGTTTCTAAAACAGCGGGGGTGCCTTGTGCTAAACAAAGTAAGTTCAAACTATATAAAGCATTCTAACACTAGAAGCTTGGTGAAAGCTTGAAATTGCAGAATTCTATTTAAAAACCTGACTTCCAGTTTCTGTCACTGTTCCTATCTTACAATATTCCTTGTAAGTATTTTGAAGATAAAGGATCTATCCTGGAAACCCCCAACTAGTGTCTGCAATCTGGGATATTGCAACATAAAAGGTAAGCACTATTTAACAATTATTGTTACAAGTTAAAAAGTTACTCACTGGTTTGAGTCTCTGGAAAAATAAATTAAATGTCTTTCAAACTAACATTTTAACCACCTTTAGATTGGTTTCACTTTAAATACATAAAGTGGAATCCTTGGTCTGAACATTGAGAAGAACGGCAGGAAAACACAGAGTAAATGGAAAAAATGAATCTTGACATCAAGAAAACTTTTTTCCAAATTTCCCCTTGAGCTTCCCCTTTGTCACCATTGAACAGCAACTACTTCAGTTTCATGCTTGGTATCTCATTAAAACCCTATTTTGCCTTGTTTACATGCCACTACCAGTTCTCCTATCCTCCTTGAGAAACAACATGGTGCAAATTCACAATGTATAAATCAGATTGGTGCCTGCTTTCTGAAGCTCGCTGAATGTTTGTCCAAACTTCTTTGTGCAACTTCTTCTTCATAACAACATCCAACATGCTCCACGATCATCATCCTTCACGATCATCATCCTTCACGATCATCATCCTTCACAATCATCATCCTTCACGACCATCATCCTTCACGACACTTCATCCACATGAGGCAGCACCAATTCATCATTCCTGTAGGTCAGACCAACTTAATTACCACATTAGCCCTTCAATGCCTTACTTTGGACCTCAGGGGTTCCCAGAACTAACATGCTTCTGCCAGCTTGCATTATGCACAGGGACACACACACACACACACACACCACACCACATGTATCTACACAGGATGCACATGGGGGCCCTTAATTTGCTTTCTTAGCACTTTATGACTTTGAGCTTGCTTGGAGACTGCTAGCTTCTGTCTGCTTCACATTGCTTCATAAGCACACACTCAGCAAATTTCAGCACTGACCTACCAGCTGTCAGCCTCTCTGTGATCAAGATTGCTTTCATAGCACACAGAGGCTCTAGTGCTCACTTACAGGCTGTCAGCTCCAATGGTTTGTATTTTAGCAGCGAGGGAGAAACAGGCAGCTTCTCACAGTGGTGATCACTGAACAGACAAGAGGACAAGGTGGACAAGTCATTGTGAGACACCTTACTATGAGACAATGAGGACTGCAGATGCTGAAATCAGAGTTGAGAGTGTGTTGCTGGAAAAGAACAGCAGGTCAGACAGCATCAGAAGAGCAGGAAAATCAACATTTCTGGCTGGAGCTCTTCAGCAGGAATGGTTCTGTTAAAGGACTCAGGCCCAAAACGTCGATTTTCCTGCTCCTCGCATTACAGGGGCATGGGAACCTAGACTGTAGCTTTAGCGTGCAGGACCTGGAGTGTAAGGAGGTTAGGAACATGGCATCAATCTTGAAGGAGGGTGCCTGTAAACAGGAAGGTGGCTTGAAGTGTGTATACTTCAATGCGAGAAGTATACAAAATAAGGTAGGTGAACTTGCAGCGGGGTTGGTACCTGGGATTTTGATGTTGTGGCTATTACGGAGACATGGGTAGAACAGGGACAGGATTGGCTGTTGCAGGTTCCAGGGTTTAAATGTTTTAGTAGGGTCAGAGGTGGGGGTAAAAGAGGGGGAGGTGTGGCATTGCTTCTCAAAGATAGTATTACAGCAGTGGAAATGACGAAGGATGAAGACTTGCCATCTGAGGTAGTTTGGGCTGAGCTTAGAAATAGGAAAGGTGAGGTCACCCTGTTAGGAGTTTTCTACAGGCCTCGTAATAGTCCTAGAGACGTAGAAGAAAGGATTGCGAGGATGATTCAGGAGAAGAGTGAAAGTAATAGGGTGGTTGTTATGGGGGACTTTAACTTTCCAGATATTGACTGGGAAAGCAATAGCTCGAGTACGTTAGATGGGTCGGTGTTTGTCCAATGTGTGCAGGAGGGTTTCCTGACACAGTATGTAGACAGGCCAACAAGAGGTGAGGCCATACTGGATTTGGTTCTGGGTAACGAACCAGGCCAGGTGTTAGAATTGGAGGTAGGTGAGCACTTTGGAGACAGTGATCACAATTCGGTGACTTTTACTCTAGTGATGGAGAGGGATAAGTGTGCACTACAGGGGAAGAGTTATAGCTGGGGGCAGGGAAATTATGATGCGGCGAGGCATGACTTAGGATGTGTGGCTTGGAAAAGTAGACTTCAAGGGAAGGGTACAATCGATATGTGGAGCTTGATCAAGGAGCAGCTATTGAGTGTCCTTGATAAATATGTACCTGTCAGGCAGGGAGGAAAGGGTCGTGTGAGGGAGCCGTGGTTTAATAAGGGAAGTTGCGTGTGGAGGCTGAAGAAATTGGGGAGACACTGAATGAATACTTTTCGTCAGTATTCACTCAGGAGCAGGACATCGTTGCTGATGTGAATATTGAGTCACAATTAATTAGAATGGATGGCTTTGAGGTATGTAGGGAAGAGGTGTTTGAAATTCTGGAAAGGGTGAAAATAGATAAGTCCCCTGGGCCTGATGGCATTTATCCTAGGATACTCTGGGAAGCAAGGGAAGAGATTGCAGAGCCATTGGCCTTGATTTTTATGTCCTTGTTGTCTACAGGAATAGTGCCAGAAGACTGGAGGATAGCAAATGTGGTTCCCCTGTTCAAGAAGGGGAGTAGGGCTAACCCTAGTAACTATAGGCCGGTGAGTCTTACCTCTGTTGTGGGCAAAGTCTTAGAGAGAATTGTAAGGGATAGGATTTATGAACATCTGGATAGGAATAATGTGATCAAGGATAGTCAGCATGGTTTTGTGAAGGGCAGGTTGTGCCTCACAAACCTTATTGAATTCTTTGAGAAGGTGACTAAGGAGGTGGATGAGGGTAAAGCGGTAGATGTGGTGTATATGGATTTTAGTAAGGCATTTGATAAGGTTCCCCATGGTAGGCTACTGCAGAAAATACAGAGGTATGGCATTGAGGGTGAGTTGGAGGTTTGGATTAGGATTGGCTGGCTGGAAGAAGACAGAGGGTAGTAGTTGATGGTAAAGGTTCATCTTGGAGTACAGTTACCAGTGGTGTTCCGCAAGGATCTGTTTTGGGACCATTGCTGTTTGTCATTTTTATAAATGACCTGGAGGAGGGGCTAGAAGGTTGGGTGAGCAAGTTTGCGGATGATACGAAAGTCGGTGGAGTTGTTGACAATGAGGAAGGATGTGGCAGGTTACAGAGGGATATAGATAAGCTGCAGAGCTGGGCAGAAAGGTGGCAAATGGAGTTCAATGTAGCTAAGTGTGAAGTCATTCACTTTGGTAAGAGTAACAAGAAGATGGAATACTGGGTTAATGGTCAGATACTTGGTAGTGTGGATGAGCAGAGGGATCTTGGTGTCCATGTACACAAATCTCTGAAAGTTGCCACAGAGGTAAATAGTGCTGTGAAGAAGGCATATGGCGTACTGGCTTTTATTGGTAGAGGAATTGAGTTCCGGAGTCCTGAGGTCATGTTGCAGTTGTATAAGACTCTGGTGCGGCCGCATCTGGAGTATTGTGTGCAGTTTTGGTCGCCATACTATAGGAATGATGTGGAGGCACTGGAACGGGTGCAAAGGAGGTTTACCAGGATGTTGCCTGGTATGGTAGGAAGATCATATGAGGAAAGGCTGAGGCACTTGGGGCTGTTTTCATTGGAGAAAAGAAGGTTTAGGGGTGACTTGATAAAGGTGTACAAGATGATTAGGGGTTTAGATAGGGTTGACCATGTGAACCTTTTTCCATGTATGGAGTCAGATATTACGAGGGGGCATAGCTTTAAATTAAGGGGTGGTAGGTATTGGACAGATGTTAGGGGTAGATTCTTTACTCAGCGAGTCGTGAGTTCATGGAATGCCCTACCAGTAACAGTGGTGGACTCTCCCTCTTTATGGGCATTTAAACGGGTATTGGATAGGCATATGGAGGATAGTGGGCTTGGATCGGCGCAACATTGAGGGTCGAAAGGCCTGTACTGCGCTGTATTTTTCTATGTTCTATGTTCTATTGGCACCTTACTATGTCAATGTTGTACCTGCAGCAAATGCTAGTGGTTTATGCAGGCACGCTGCATGTGCTTAAAGCAAATGGCTATGTGCGATAATCAAAGAAGATCCGTTCTTAATATGGTGAAGTAGTGTTAAAGTCAATAACAGCATAACATCTCAGTCAGACAAGGATCTCTCTATAATCTTGTCCATCACGACCTGCAGGATCCTGTCAGTGAAATGAGGATTATGCTTTCCTTTTCTTTGGCCAGGTTCTGAACGTGGCAGTGTGAGCCACCATAGTCTGTTTCTGGTTTGCCAATTATGAGATGTTGTTCAGTTAGGTTTTAAATATGGTGCCAGTTGTGTGATTTTGGCAGGTCCCAATAGTGGGAGCAGTTAAACTTCTCCAGCAATTCCCTGAGAACAGCACCTGAGAGCCCGCATTACAGCTTTACTGAGGTGAAGAAAGGAAGATTGGATGATGGAACCATGATGGATGGGACACCGTGAATCTTATTTGACAAAACACTTTGACTGAAAATAGAAACATTCCACCGTCAATATTTAAATGGTTTCCATGTATTTTCTACAGAAAAATATATTAACATATAACAAAAGAAATTGGGTTCTCTTGAGAGTCTGTTTCAAAGGTACTGGGCAATCTTCGAACTCTCAGGAATTAGGTCCAAGATGTCTTCTTCAGAAGGAAAAGTTCTAGATATTATCTTTGCTAATGTATTTACATGTATGCAAATTGGTTGATGTTGTGGTTCTGCTCGCCGAGCTGGAAGTTTTTGCTGCAAACGTTTCGTTCCCTGGCTACGGAACATCATCAGTGCTGTTGGAGCCTCGTGTGAAGCGCTGCTTTGATGTTTCTTCCGGTATTTATATTGGTTTGTTCTTGCCGCTTCCGGGTGTCAGTTTCAGCTGCAGTGATTTGTATGTGGGGTCCAGGTCGATGTGTCTGTTGATGGATGTTCTTGCCGTTTCCGGGTGTCAGTTTCAGCTGTAGTGGTTTGTATATGGTGTCCAGGTCAATGTGTCTGTTGATGGAGTTTGGGGATGAATGCCATGCTTCTAGGAATTCTCTGGCTGTTCTCTGTCTGGCTTGTCCTATGATAGTGGTGTTTTCCCAGTCAAATTCATGTTGCTGGTTGTCTGAGTGTATGGCTACTAGAGATAGCTGGTCGTGTCGTTTTGTGGCTAGCTGATGTTCATGGATGCGGATTGTTAGCTGTCTTCCTGTTTGTCCTATATAGTGTTTTATGCAGTCCTTGCATGGTATTTTGTAAACTACGTTAGTTTGGCTCATGCTGGGTATTGGGTCCTTTGTTCTAGTGAGTTGTTGTCTGAGCGTGGATGTTGGCTTGTGTGCTGTTATGAGTCCTAAGGGTCGCAGTAGTCTGGCTGTCAGTTCTGAGACGCTCCTGACGTATGGTAGAGTGGCTAGTCCTTTTGGTTGTGGCATGTCCTCGTTCCTCGGTCTATCTCTTAGGCATCTGGTGATAAAGTTGCGTGGGTATCCGTTTTTGGCGAATACCTTGTATAGATGTTCCTCTTCCTCTTTTCGCAGTTCTGGTGTACTGCAGTGTGTTGTGGCCCTTTTGAATAGTGTCCTGATGCAGCTTCGTTTGTGTGTGTTGGGGTGGTTACTTTCATAGTTTAAGACTTGGTCTGTGTGTGTTGGTTTCCTGTGTACCCTTGTGGTGAATTCTCCGTTGGGTGTTCTCTCTACTAACACGTCTAGGAATGGGAGTTGGCTATCCTTTTCCTCTTCTCGTGTGAATCGGATTCCTGTGAGTGTGGTGTTGATGATTCGGTGTGTTTTTTCTATATCTGTGTTTTTGATGATTACAAAGGTGTCATCAACATATCTGATCCAGAGTTTGGGTTGGATTTGTGGTATGGCTGTATGTTCTAACCTTTGCATAACTGCCTCTGCTATGAGTCCCGAGAAACCATGGTATCATTCGACGTGACGGCACTGTTCACTTCAATTGACAAAACCCTAGCCAGAGAAACAATAGCCAACCTACTGGACATACATAACAGAACACAGGAGGCCGAACCTATCAACAAGGACGGCATACTTAAACTACTGGACCTGTGCCTCACCACACACTTTACATTCAACAATCAGATATACGAACAAATCAATGGAACACCCATGGGATCACCAATCTCGGGACTCATAGCAGAGGCAGTTATGCAAAGGTTAGAACATACAGCCATACCACAAATCCAACCCAAACTCTGGATCAGATATGTTGATGACACCTTTGTAATCATCAAAAACACAGATATAGAAAAAACACACCAAATCATCAACACCACACTCACAGGAATCCGATTCACACAAGAAGAGGAAAAGGATAGCCAACTCCCATTCCTAGACGTGTTAGTAGAGAGAACACCCAACGGAGAATTCACCACAAGGGTACACAGGAAACCAACACACACAGACCAAGTCTTAAACTATGAAAGTAACCACCCCAACACACACAAACGAAGCTGCATCAGGACACTATTCAAAAGGGCCACAACACACTGCAGTACACCAGAACTGCGAAAAGAGGAAGAGGAACATCTATACAAGGTATTCGCCAAAAACGGATACCCACGCAACTTTATCACCAGATGCCTAAGAGATAGACCGAGGAACGAGGACATGCCACAACCAAAAGGACTAGCCACTCTACCATACGTCAGGAGCGTCTCAGAACTGACAGCCAGACTACTGCGACCCTTAGGACTCATAACAGCACACAAGCCAACATCCACGCTCAGACAACAACTCACTAGAACAAAGGACCCAATACCCAGCATGAGCCAAACTAACGTAGTTTACAAAATACCATGCAAGGACTGCACAAAACACTATATAGGACAAACAGGAAGACAGCTAACAATCCGCATCCATGAACATCAGCTAGCCACAAAACGACACGACCAGCTATCTCTAGTAGCCATACACTCAGACAACCAGCAACATGAATTTGACTGGGAAAACACCACTATCATAGGACAAGCCAGACAGAGAACAGCCAGAGAATTCCTAGAAGCATGGCATTCATCCCCAAACTCCATCAACAGACACATTGACCTGGACACCATATACAAACCACTACAGCTGAAACTGACACCCGGAAACGGCAAGAACATCCATCAACAGACACATCGACCTGGACCCCACATACAAATCACTGCAGCTGAAACTGACACCCGGAAGCGGCAAGAACAAACCACTATAAATACCGGAAGAAACATCAAAGCAGCGCTTCACACGAGGCTCCAACTGCACTGATGATGTTCCCTAGCCAGGGAACGAAACTTTTGCAGCAAAATCTTCCAGCTCGGCGAGCAGAACCACAACAACGGATACCCGAGCTACAAATCTTCAATCAGATTTTAAATTGGTTGATTTCCAGATGGATGCAAAACAGGCACATTATGATGTCAATCCCTTAATAATGCTTTGATTCCATCTCTGCCATTTTCAGGTGCCATGATTTAGCCTTGCCTGTATTCCAAATACTTGTCTTTATGAGCTACTGGAGGAAGTGGTAGAGGTGGGCATGATTACAACAATTAAAAGACATTTGGATGGGTACATGGATAGGAAAGTTTTAGAGTGTATGGGACAAAGACAGGCAAGTGGGACAAGTTCATTTTAGGATATCTGGTTAACTTGGACGAGTTGAATCAAAGGGTCTGTTTCTATGCTATATGTCTCTATGTCACTTGAAATAGCTTGAAGTATAAGACCCCACACCTGTACTATATTAAAGAAAGATGAATTACTTACAGGTCAGTTTCCAATTTTATTTCCTGATTATTGTTTTAATAGTGTATACTTTTGAAGCTTTCCAATGTTTACATAAAATTTTGATAGCGTATGTGAAATTGTCTAGTTGCTATATTGTTCATTTAAAAACTTGTGCAGCAATAGGTAGTGGATCATTGAGATAAATGCCCATTATCTGAGCAATGGTCTTAATTCATTTATTCTATGAGAATCCTCTGAACCATCAGTACTTGAATCACAATGACAAGCCAAATACCGGCTACTCATGAATGGCGAGCTATCCACTAATGAAATGGCTGATGAATCTGGGGTGGAAGCTGTGGTGGAATGTTCCATATGGTGCAATCTGCCATTATGAGGGAACAGCCCTTTCCTATCTGTCAAGCACAAAATTGTAAATTAGGAGCATTAGTCTTTCTCCAGAGGATTTACTTGATAAAACACCATAGATTATGACAAATAAGTAATTACATTATAAGATGAGCCAATTTTATTGGCCCTAAATATCATTTGTGTATACTTGGTGCAGAGTTCAATGCCCCTTTTCAATCAAGACATATGATGCTCACATTAGTAACCTGTCAGAATTTTTCACCCCACAAGTGGATATTTTACCGACAACTGGGTGAAAGAGATGAAGCAGGCAATATGGGCTGACTTCTAAAGACACATAGGGGTTTAGGATGCTCCCTCAGATTGCACAGCCTACATGACAAAAGTTGGTGACCGCCTACACCCATATCGACAATTCACTTTTATACTTCACATACAGGTCTGCCCCACCGCCAACTCCAAGACACTTTTGAAGCTGTTTTAAAAGATTTCGAAGCTTCAATTACTTTTTCAACCAATCTATTCAGGCATGTTATGACACACCTCAGTGGGATGTGAGACTTGAACCTTGGCCTATTGGCCGAGAGATTAGCAATACTACCACAGTACCACAAGATCCTAAGATTGACTTTTATGCTGACACCAGTGAAAGCAATGAGTAAAAGTAATGTCACCATTTCCCATACTCCTCACATATCCATGACCATGGACCAGCGAATCATTCTCTTTAAGCAAACACAAATATAAAGATGACAATGGCTGCAGCCTTGGAGAGACAATTTAACAAGGGATAATGGTGGAGACCAGGAATGGTTGAGTCAGAAGGGGTCAGTGATGAGGTGGGGAAGGCTTGTGGCAGGAAAGATAAGGAGTTGATAGAGACAGAAATGAGATGACCAGGGAAAAGATTGCAGAGGGTGCGTGGCAGACAAATTGGAGGGGAGGGGGGAAAAGATTGTGGGCTGTGATGACTTGTCAGATTGCAGGGTGGGCATGTTCAACCTTTATGAGATTCACAGGTTTCTTTGGGTGCTGCAAAGTGGAAACATTCTTGTTTCTTGTGGCACAGAATCTGTACTGTATAAGCACTGGGCTCCTTCATGCAGATTCCAGATTCCCTATAGCTGCTGGGTTTTCCAACTGGGCAAATCCCAGCAGCCAGTGTCAAATGTACAGCAAAGGGAAATCTGAGACATGTAGCTTCATTAAAATAATTAAATGAGAGACCCAGCACTGGGGAGCATGTTAGTCACCAGCTGCTATCAGGCTCCAACCTTCCTCCATTAAAATAGATGAAATAGATGACCAGCTAGTTTTGTAAATTGGAACAAAGACGGAGAATGCCATCAGACTCTTTGCCACGTCTGTGGTGAGAGAAAAACATAATTCTGAAGATGAGTCTCCCAGACTCGAAACTTTAACTCTATCTGTCTCCCCCTAGATGTAGTCAGACCTGCTGAGGTTCTCCAGCCTTCTCTGGGGTTTTTTTTCCCAGATATCCAGCATCTGTAGTGTTTTGCTTTTGTTTGAATGTTAATTGGAGTCTGACAATCATTGTAGGGTGTTGTTTGCAATTTTCAGGTACATATTGGAAGGAGCTGCCAGAAGAAGTGGTGCAATTACAACATTTAAAAGGCATCTGAATAGTATATGAATAGGATGTATTTCGAGAAATACGGGTAAAATGATGGCAAATGGGACTAAGTCAGAGTAGGATGTGTGATCGTCATGGAAGAGTTGAACCAAAGGGTCTGTTTCCATGTTGTGTGATCTATGACTCTATATTGTTGGAACATGTATTTGCACTTACTCAGCCTATGTGTGCATTTCCTTCCCCTTTTTACTGTTCACTCCAGATTCAATTGCAAGTAGAGTTGCCTTTTCTCCCATCCTTGTCAGTATGGCAGTCTGCCTGCTAGGCCTCATTTTGGTGTTTGGCTCCATGTCTGAACTTTTTTGAGGAGGTTGTAACCTCAAAATGGTTCAGGCCTCCTAAGTCTAACTGCCAGCAGGTGTACAGCCGCATAAAATTTACACTGGATGAGAATGCAAGTTACAGATTGCCCCAAATGCATGTTGCCTGCTGAGTGGAAAATATGCCTGTCCATTCACTTCAGTAACCGATCTGTAAGAGAGCAGATTGGCTGTATGCAGTACACAGTTGAACAGCTTTAAAAATAACTTCAGAGTCTAGCCTGACACATGCATCAGCATAATGAATATAATAGCCTGATGGAAATAATGAAATATGGACCTTAAAAAAGATTATCACATGATTAAAATAAACTATAAATATCGCTGCTTTGTCAGCTGTTATCAGCAGGAAACCTGCTGATTACCACCAACCGCCCTCCCTCAGCTGATGAATCAGTAGTCCTTGTTGTTGAATAGCACCTGGAAGAAGCATAAGGCAGCAAGGGAACAGGAGATATTCTGGGTAGGATACACTACCAATAGTGACTGGGGACCACCACTACTGATTGAATTGACTGAATACTAAAGGACATATAGCCAAATTATTTTGCAATAGGTAGTGGGAGAACCAACATGAAGGAAAAGTTTTTTTTTAATGAAATGTGAACATTGCCAGCAAGGTCAGTCTTTGTTGCCCATCCCTAATTGCCCTTGAGGTGGTGAACAGTCTTCTTAAGGCACTGTAGCTCATGTGCTGCAAGTCCTCTGACAGTGATGTTAGGAAGTGTATTCCCGTTTTCTGGATTCATTATCAGTGAAGGAACGGCGATATCACTCCAAGTCAGGATGGTGTGTGACTTGGAAGGTCAGATGCTGGTGGTGATTTTCCCATGTTCCTGCTGCACTTGTTCTTCTCAGTGATAAAGATTGCAGGTTTGGAAGGTTTTGTCAAAGCAGGCTTGGTGAGCTGCTGCAATGCATCTTTTGTAAAGTACACATGGATTTAACGTTCACTGGTGGTGGTGGGAGTGAATATTTAAGATGATGGCTAGGGTGCTGATCTAGGTGGCCACTTTATTTTGGTGTTGAACATATAGAGCATTGTAGGAGCTGCATCCAGGCAAGTGGAAAACATTCCACTATACTTACGATTTGCATCTTGAAGATGATGGGGAGGCCTCGGAGAATCCAGAAGCAACTGAGTTACTGCAGCAAACCCAGCTGGTAATCTGCTTTGGTAGCTACACGATATGTGTAACTGGCCCAGCCAACTCTCTGCTCAATAGTAACTGCAGGAATTAAGTACAATTGTAGGAAGGTTATATTTCAGTTATACAGTGCATTGGTGACACAACAAATGGAATGCTGTGTACACTCTACGTCACCTTATTTAAAGGAGGATTCAAACAAATTGAAAGCAGTTCAGAGAAGGTTTATTCAACAAACACTGAATGAGTGGCTGTCTTATGAGGGAAAGTTGAACAGGCTAGGTTTGTTTGTGCTGAAGTTTAGAAAAATAAGAGGCGACTTGATAAAAACATAGAGGATTTTGAGGCATCTTGATGGGGTGTATATATAGAAAGGTTATTTCCTCTTATGGGAGAACCTAGAAGTAAGGGTCATGTTTCAAAAATGCAGGGCTGCCCATTTAAGACAGCAATGTGGAGAGAAAATTAAAAAAGAACAAAGAACTGAGGACGCTGGAAATCAGAGGTAAAAACCAGAAATTATTGGGAAACCTTAGCAGGTCTGGCAGCACCTGCAGATGGAAAGCAGAGTTAATATTTCAGATCCAGTGACCCTTCTTCAAAATTCAGATAAGGGGAATTTCCATTTCAGAAGTTCAAGAGTCTTCAACAGTGGAGGAAGCAGGAGCTTTGAGTATTTTTAAAGACAGAAGTAGATAGTTTTTTGATAAGCAATGGAATGAAACGTTGTTGTGGTAGGTGTGAACGTGGGATAATCAGATCAGCCACAATCTTCTTGAACAGAGAAGCAGACTCAAGGGAGCAGATGGCCTACTGCTGCCCTTAATTCATATGTTTGTATGCATTTCCATATGTTATGAAGTTCATGCTGCTGACTGTCAAGGGGAAATGGTTAACCGTTCTTGTTAGAAAAGAGCATTACCTGACACTTGTGTGACAGGGTCATCACTTGCCATTTCTCATCTGAATGTTGTCCATTTCCTGTGTCCATTTCTGAATCAATGATTCAGAACCTGAGAAATTTCAAATAGCAGTGAACACAAAATAATCATTAGTAAACATTCCAATGTCAGATAATATGTTACAGGTAAGGTTAATGATTTGTTGATAAAGCAGCTGAAGATGGCTGTACCCATGATGTAAATGTGCGAAAATGGGGGCTGTAATAGCATGCTGGCAGTGTCCCAACCTCTGGATCTGGAGGCCTGGATTCAAGCCCCATCTTCAACAGAGGTATATAGCAACATCTCTGAACACAATGAGCAAATATTTACCCTATGGACCTGTTCTTGTAGTCCAGTTAAGTGACCCTACCTCTCAGCTGAGGTTCAAGTCCCACCTAAGGTAGAGGTGTGTCCTAACATATTTGAACAGGTTGTGTAGGAATATCTATCCTGGGGAACTTTTGTAATTTTATCCTGCAGCTGAAATGATTGGCCTTCAGTAATCAGAACCAAAGCCGTCTTAATAGGGTCATAGAGTCATACAGCATGAAAACAGACCCTTCAGTCCAACGAGTCCACACTGACCATGTTCCAAACTAAACTCATCCCACTTGCCTGTGTTTGGCCTATATCACTAAGAACCTTTCTTATTCAAGTACTTATCCAAATGTCCTTTAAATGTTGTAACTGTCCCTCATGTCCTTTTTAAAACTTGCTCCTCTCATTTTAAAAATATGCCCTAGTTTTGAACCCCGCTTCCCAGGGGAAAAGACTCTTGCTATCACCTTATCTATATTTCTTATGATTTTATAAACTTCAAAAGGTCAGTCCTCAACTGTTCCAGCTTATCCAGCCATTCTTTTTAACTCAAAGCCTCCAATCCCAGCATCATCTTGGTAAAACTTTTCTGAACCTGCTCCAATTTAATAACATCCTTCCTATAGTAGGCAACCAGAACTGCACATCGTACTTCAGAAGAGGCCGCACCAATATCCTGTACAACCTCGATATGACATCCCAACTCCTAAGGTCTAAGCAATGAAGGCAAGTGTGCTAAATGCCTTCTTAACCATCTTGTCTACCTGTGATGCAAATTTCAAACGATTATGTACTAGAACCCCTAGAAGTATTTGTTCTACACCACTATCCAGAGACTTACCATTAAGTATGTAAGTCATGCCTTTGTTTTTTTTAACCAAACTGCATTACCTTGCATCTATCCAAATTAAACTCTATCTGCCACTCCTCAGCCCATTGACTCAATTGATCAAGATCTCTTTGTTACGTTAGATAACCTTCTTTACGGTACACTATACCACCTATTTTGGTGACATCCACAAACTTACTAACCATGCCTCCTGTATTCTCATCCAAATCATTTATATAAATGACAAACACAAGTGTACCTAGTACCAATCCCTGTAGAACACCACTGGTGATAGGCCTTCAGTCTGAAAAACAACCCTCTACCACTACCTTCTGTCTCCTATTGTCAAGCCGATCTTTTATCCAATCAGCAATCTCACCCTGAAGCCCATGTGATATAATCTTGCTGATTAATCTAGCATGCAGAATCTTGTCAAAGGGTTTACTGAAGTCCATGTAAACAATATCCACTACTCTGCGCTCAACAATCTTTTTGGTTACTTCTTCAAAAAGACTTAATCAAGTTTGTGAGACACTATTTCCCTCACACAAAACCATGCCAATGATTCCTAATTAGTCCTTGCCTGTCCAAATGCAAATGGAATCATTTACAATCATCCACATGTAGAATTCAGAATCACCTTCAACAACCTGCCCATAGTCAATATCAGGCTCACAAATCTATAGTTCCCAAGATTCTCCTTATAGTCTTTCTTCAATAAAGGCAAAACATTAGCCATCCTGCGTCAGGTAAAACTCCAAAAAGCAGACAATTGGTTCTCATTGACTTTAGTTTTGCCAGGGCTACTTGGTTTCCCACTTAGTAGATGCAGTACAATGTGGAACGATGATGTTTTACACATTGGTGTGAAAAACTGAAGGGCAGAGTATTAATTAAATGGTGATATATGGAAAGTGGGTGTGTACAAAGGGATCTGGGTCCTCTTATCAACCAATGAATGACAGACAGGCACAGCAGGAAATTAGGAAGGCAAACTGGAATGTTAGTCTTTACTGCAACAGGATTTGAGTTCAGGAGTAAGGATGTCTAAGCTGCAGTTGTACAAAGCCTTGGTGAGATCACATCTGGACGATTTGGTCTCCCTAACTAAGAAATATCACTCGGCTGATATTAGATATGAGAATGTGGTGCTGGAAAATCACAACAGGTCAGGCAGCAATCCACATAGTTCAGTTTTCATTTCATTTGGAGGACATCTGTGTCAGTTGAGAGGCCAAAATTATTTGCCCATCACTAATTATTCTTCATAAATTAGTGCTTTGTAATCTGTGCAGTCAACGTACATCCAGAATGCAACTCTGGGGGAAATCATAGGATTTTCACCCACCAACAATAAGGGAAGTTGGAATCCATCAAACTCAGGGTGATGTGTGACTTGAAGGGAAACTTGGAAGGCAGTAGATATTAGAGTGCCATGGAAGAACTGCTAGGAAGTTGTTACATTACATGTTGTGGCTGGTACATGTTGCTTCTACAATGTGTTACTGGTGCAGGTAGTGGATATTTAAAGTTATGAGTGGAATGCCAATCAAACATGGTGCTTTGCCCTGAATGGTGTTGAGTTTCTTGAGAGTTGCTAGCGCAGGACTCGTTAAGCTAGTAGAGAATATTTCACCTTACTCCTGTGTGTACCTTGTAGATGGTGGAAAGCTTAGTAAGAGCTAAATTGCACAGATTAGGTGAGTGTGACTGCCTTTGGTATCAAGGCAACATTTAACCAAAGTATAGAAACCAGGAGCATCCAATTTTTTTGAGTTTATGCTGCCATTCAATATGATTGTAGCTGATCCTCTGTCTCAATGTCATATTCCTGCTTTCTCCCCATTTCACCTTGATATCTCTAAAATCTAAAAAGTGTCTATCTCTTTCTTGAGTATATTCAATGACTTGGCCTCTACAGCCTCTGTGGTAAAGATTTCCACAGGTTCACTATCCTTTGAGTAAAGAAACTTTTCCTTGGTTCTAACCCCATATCTTGAGACTGTGTCCATTGGTTCTTGACTCAAAACAAGGGGAAACATCCTCCTTGCGTGTAGTCTGTCCAACCCTGTTAGAAGTTTATGCTTGAATTAAATTCCCTCTCATTCTTCTCAACTCTAGTGAATGCAGGTGCAGCTGAACCAATCTACCTCATAGGACAGTCTTAATGTATCTAGTATCAGAGGGTGAAAATGAGGACTGCAGATGCATACAATAATATTCACTACCTATATATAATTAAACACAATTAATGGACAATTAATACGTAGGATATGATGGGCAATAAGTTCTGAATTTGTCAGTGACATTTACATCCCTTGAATTAATTTGATAAGATTCTCAACATTGCTGTATCACCTATTGTGATGTAGTCACATACTTTCATGATTAGTTGAATCTACAGCGCAAGTTCATGAAGCCTTGCCAATCCTGTCAGTAGGTTATATTTATATTACAAAAAATTCACATTCTAAAACGTACAATGTGAAATGTAAAAATATAAAAATGCCTCTTGTCAATTGTGAAATTGCCCGATAGTTTCCATGGATGTGCATGCCAGGTGGATTAGCCACAGCAAATATGGGGGTTACAGGGATAGGGTGAGGGGCTGGATCTGGGTGGGCTGATCTTCGCAGGATTGGTACCAACTCAATGGGCCAGATTGCTTCTTTCTGGACTGTAGGGATTCTAGTACATTCAGTCTGCCTATTTCCAGCTCTGTCCTAACCTGTCTATTGCTAAAACCAGCACTTAGTCATTCTAATACTCTCCTTTAACATTGTATGTTCTGTAAAATTGAATTGAAACCACTGAAAACTCTCCAACACCTAGTCCTGCTTACCCATCCCCATGTGTGCACTGACGTAAATCTCTCCTGATTTGACAACAGTTGGATTTTAAAGCACTCATCCTTGTTTTCATTCCATTTGAGGTTCACTCAAGTAGTTGAGTGAGGGAGCCGTGGTTTACTAACGAAGTTGAATCTCTTGTCAAGAGGAAGAAGAAGGGTCATATCAGGATGAGATATGAAGGCTCAGTTAGGGTGCTTGAGAGTTATAGGGTAGCCAGGAAAGACCTAAAGATAGAACTAAGAAGGGCCAGGAGGGAACATGAGTAGTCATTGTCAGATAGGATCAAGGAAAACCCTAAAGCTTTCTAAAGGTTTATCAAGAATAAAAGAATGACTAGAGTAAGATTAGGGCTAATCAAGGACAATAGTGGGAAGTTGGGCATGGAGTCTGAGGAGATAGGAGAAGCACTAAATGAATATTTTTTGTCGGTATTCACACTGGAAAAAGACAATGTTGTCAAGGAGAATACTGAGATACAGGCTACTAGCATCGATGGAATTGAGGTTCACAAGGAGGAGGTGTTAGTAATTCTGGAAAGTGTGAAAATAGCTTTTATTGGTAGAGGGATTGTGTTTTGGAGTCCACAAGGAGTTCAAAACTCTGGTGTGGCCGCACTTGGAGTATTGGTCACCGCATTATAGGAAAGATGTGGAAGCTTTGGAAAGGGTTCAGAGGCAATTTACTAGGATGTTGCCTGGTATGGAGGAAAGGCTGAGGGACTTGAGGCTGTTTTCCTTATAGAACTGAAGGTTGAGAGGTGACTTAATTGAGACATAATAGATAAACAGAGGGTTAGATAGGATGGACAGTGGGAGCCTTTTTCCTCAGATGGCTAGCACAGGGGGACATAGCTTTAAATTGGAGGGTGATAAATATAGGACTGGTGTCAGAGGTAGTTTTTTTACTCAGAGAGCAGTAGGGACGTGGAACGGCCTGCCTGCAACAGTAGTAGACTCACCAACTTTACGAGCATTTAAATGGTCACTTGATAGACATATGGATGAAATTGGAATAGTATAAGATAGATAGGCTTCAGATTGGTTCCACAGGTCAGCTCAACATCAAGGGCCGAACGGCCTAAACTGCACTGTAATGTTCTACGTTCTATGTTTATCTCTTCCTCCAGGTCCTCAAACTTCTCTCATAAATGAGTCACTTATCTGGTATATGTTAATATATTCATAAGTATTTATCAACTTAACATCAGCTTGGACTAGGCAGAGGATTTCGGTAAAGCTATTAATTTTGTTTTTCTGGAAATGGCTTAATACTAGTTTCACTAAAAACAACTATATAGTCAGAACATGACAACTGATATTAGGCCAAGAAAAGGACCATATCCTGATGAGGACTCCACAGTTTTGACAGAGTAACTTACTTTAACCAAATGCATATTTTAAAACTGTGTAAGGCTTTACAGTTAATCCTCAGTATGATGTTTGCAGAAAATGCAAAACATAATTTGTATGGAAGTCTAATACAAGTTACTTTCATGAATCAGTAGCTTAATAAAGAATAAAGGCAGTTGGAGAAGAGGAATTGTGAGCAGCTCCAAACATAAACAGCTAATTATAGGCAAATATGAAGAATAAAGCCTCCGGAAGTAGGCATGAGGGCCAACAAGGGGAATTTATGTGATTTATCATGAGGAGCAAGACAGAATGAAATGGGGAAAACAGTTCTGAAGATGCTGAAGATGAAGATCAGAAATTACACGTAAAGTCTACAGAGACCTACAACAGGAATACAATGTAGGCATTTACTCCATGAATTTAGAAAATTAATTGACGTTTATTTTAAGAACCATTGGAGAGTTTAATTTAAGAATGAGAGGAGATCTAATTTAAACATGCAGTTTAACTCTGTCAAGGTGACACTCAGATAGACGCGTGTAAAAGTATATAGAGGCGAAACATTTGAATGAAGTCCTTGCAGTGAATGGTGAATGGAAGGTCAAGGGTATGATTCATGACTACTTTGGTCTAAACTCATGCTTGTTTGGAAGATTTTGTTCAATAATATTTCTGCAAAATATCTTGAAACATTATACCACATCAAAAAATATTTGTTGCTGTTTATTTTGAAGGAAATTATATTAGGGAGATCTGAAAAGGAGTTAGTAAAGTTTCATAATGGCAGCCATGTTTTGCTAAATTGTCTTAAGGACTCGAGAATGAAAGTGGCTACAAGCTTCTATTTCTGTTATCTCTGTTCTATTTTAATTACTCAAAGGAGAAAGCATGGTGCTTGAAGTTTGCACTGTCTTGTAGATGGAACGAGCAATAGCTCATTGGGTCTTTTGGTCTATCCCTTATCCATCTTATATTCTCATATAAAATAGTACAGTTGACTTGCTTTTAAATATGTTTTGTACCGTTCAATAAGTACTTTGATCTAAATTGAAAATGGTTATCACACCAAAAGCTTGATTTTCAAAATTCATGTGGGAGCAAAAAGTTTCTATTGCGGGGGAAGCATGGGGATTTCTGCAAAGAACTATTTTATTTTTTGATGATTGTCTCACTTATTAGTTTCACTGCGGTCGGTTTATGCCATTTAGGCCAAAAATAAAGTGATAATAGTAATAAACTGCTAACTTGGATTTACCAAAGGAAGATTCTGCTGGACAAATGTCTTAGAATTAGTTAAGAAGATGGGAAGCGATGTTCCAGAATACCTGCTACTTGATCCACAAAGGCTCACCATTTCTGCTGATGATTTGGCCTTGTGAATTTTAAGTACCATAAACTCACAAATGACACTAAACCGGGGAGTACATTTTAATGCTGAGGAAATGCTAAGGTTCACTAAAGTCCTTAAGGAAGGAAACTGCCATCCTTACCTGGAATGGGCCAGATGTGACTTCCCTACATGTGACTCCAAACCCACAGCAATGTAGTTGATACTTAACTTCCCTCTGGGCAATTAAGAATGGGCGATAAATGCTGACCTAGCCAGAAGTCTCACATAACACTTATAGTTTGGGCATAAGTAGTTAGTTGCTCATCTCGTTTAATTACTTTACATATAATTAGACATCTTCATTGTTTAACATTTTGGATCAGTCTTTATCGATGGTACTCAAATGGTAGGAATATCCGTTCCTTCAACTCGATATTTTTCCACGAACTCATTTTGTTACTTTTCAATTTTCTTTGAGTGGGAATGGGGATTTCCAATCTTGTGCACTGGTTGTATATCTGTTTATTTATAGTTTCACTTGCATACCCTTTGGCCCAATGTTGAATACGTTTGGAAATTTCTTGCAGACTTTAGCAGTTATGCTCCACTTTCTTTACTCCAACATTTTGATTTGCAATGCAATTGAAAGCTCATAATCGACTCAATATTTTTTGTTGCAGTGTATAGTTCATCATGTGTAACTTGTTTTTTGGTTTCTATGAAGCATTAAAAGAGAGGTATGTGACTGCAAAGGAAAATAACTTCACAAACTTTTTTGTTATCTTTGCTTTAAAACAACATCCTACTCAATTTCATTAATGATCACTGGTGTTTCTTGGAATTCCACAATCAAGACTTTCACTAATATACTTTCAATCTGCAGTAAAAATGCTTACTTGACACAAAATGCACCATTTCTCCAATTGTCTTTTATATTGAGCATATATTTGTGTGTTTCAGATCAACCATGCTATAGTATTAATTCTGATTTTATCATTTAAGGCATTTTCCTCACTGTCTTGCATCTGCTTTTATTTCCACCCCCATATTATTTTATTTATATATTTTTACATCATAAGTGAAAGAAGAATAAAAATAGAATTACTTCCTTTCACCGACCAAGTGCACTCATATGTCTAAACAGCACCAGAGAATAACAAATAATTCAGCAATGACGTCTAATAGAATTTACAGGCGACATTATATGCTTACACCTTTCCTTTTGCTTTTCACAGTTGCATCTGTATTGTCTTTGGTGCCAACTGGTCTTTTCAATTGAGGAAAAAAGCTGATGCCCATTTGGTCTTACCCCAAGTGAGCATCATGACTCAGTGTCATCATCCTGTAACCACTTTTCTATTTAAATAATCATTCAACACCCTCTTGAATGTGTCAATTAAACGCACTTCCACCACACTTTCAGGCAGTCCATTCCAATGGACCATATAGAGACGTGGATCCATAGAGACCTTTTGGCCCAATGCGTCCATGCCGACCAGATAACCTAAACTAATCTGGCCCCATTTGCCAGCATTTGGTCCAAATCCCTCTAAACCTCTCCTATTCATGTAGCCATCCAGATGACTTTTAAATTCCTCTGACAGTTCATTCCACCCTCTGTGTGAAAATGTTACCCCTTAGGTCTCTTTTAAATCTCTCCCCTTTCACCTTAAGCCAAGCCCTCTAGAACAAAAAACAAAGAACAAAGAAAATTACAGCACAGGATCAGCCCTGCAAGCCTGCACTGATCCAGATCCTCTATCTAAACTTGTTGCCTATTTTCTAAGGATCTAGTTTTGGACTCCACCACCCTGGAGAAAAGACCTCGTCTGTTCACCCTATCCATGCTCCTCGTGATTTTATAAACCTCTATAAGGTTGCCTGTCAGCCTCCAACACTCCAGAAAAACAGCCTTAGACGATTCAGCCTCTCCCTATAGCTCAAACCCTCCAAATCTGGCAACATATTTGCAAATCTTTTCTGAACCCTTTGAAGTTTCACAACATTTTCCTAAGAGCAGGGAGATCAGAACTGCACACAGTATTGCAAAAGTGGCCTAACCAATGTGATATACAGCCGCAACAGGACCTCCCAATTTGTATACTCAATGCATGACCAATAAAGGCAAGCATACCGAAAGCCTTCTTCACCATACTATCTACTTGTGAGTCCACATTCAAGGAACTATGAATTTGCACTCCCTGGTCCCTTTGTTCAACCACACTTCCCAGGATCTTAGCATTAAATGTGTAAGTCCTGCCCTGATTTGCCTTTCCAAAATTAAACCTGCTGTGTGAAAACCTTTTGCTCACATCACATTTACATTGTTTTTTGCAAACTATTTTAATTTTGAATCTTCTTCTTAATTGTTTTATGAGTAGGAACAGTTTTCCTCTATCTATTCTGTCCAGACTTTCCATGGTTATGAAAATTTTCATAAAATCTCCTCTTAGTCTTCTCCTCTCCAAGTAAACTTCTCCATCTACCTTCATAATTGAAATTTCTTATTACTGGAATAATTCTTGTTCACCCCTTGGACACTCTGCAATATGTTCACATCCTTCCTGAAGTTTAGCCTCCAGCACTATACACAATATTCTAGCTGAGGTCTAACTAGTGTCTAATATAGTAGGCATAATCCTAGTACTTTATGCCACCATTAATAAAGCCCAGGATACTGTATATTTATTAACCGTGCTCTCCACTTGTTTTGTCTCCTTGAATATCTTATGTACATGTACATTCAGGTATCTTTGATATTATATACCATTTACAATAGTGCGCATTACTTGATACTTGATCTCCATGTTTGCTCCATCACTTCACATTTCTTACATTGACCTCCATAGGTCACCTGCCTGTCTACTCCACTAACATATGAATGTACCTTTGAAATTCGACTCACAGTTGGCAGTGCTTCCAAGTTTTATATCATCTGAAAAATGTGAAATTATCCCCTGTACTGCAAGACCTGGATGTTCATCAGAGAAAGTAAGGACTTCAATATCGACCTGTTGGATCCTTATTACAAATCACTCTCCGACCTGAAAAATATCAATCAACCATTACTCTATTTCTTATCACACGGCCAGTTGTGTATCCATATTGCTACTGTGTTTTTATTTTTGAGCATAACATTTTTTCACAAGTCAGTTGTGCAACATTGTATCAAACACCGTTTGGAGGTCCATGTACAACAACTTTGCACTCATCTTCCCTCTCAGTTACATCTTCAATGAACTCCAGTAACTTTAGATAACTATAAGAATTAAAGAGGTTAATTAATACTGCCTGAAATAATAATAAATTGCCAAAGGTGTCAACTAGATGTTCCATCTGATATCAAGAACTAGCTAATACTGGATACTTCAAATGCCACATCGCTGACTACATTCAAACATAATACTGAAGATATATGCTCCAGAACTAGCATCACCTACAGCCAGGTTGTTCAAGAACAGTCCCAACGTCAATTACTCAGTGGTTAGCACTGCTACCGCATGGTGTCCGAAACCTGGGTTCGATTCCAGTTTTAAATGAGTGTCTGTGTGGAATTTGCACATTCTGGGTGCTCCACTTTCCTCCTAAAGTCCAAAGATGCACAGATTAGATGGATTGGCCAAGCTAAATTGTCTCAAAGTGTCCAGGGATGTGCAGGCTAAGTAGGTTAGCCATAGTAAGTGTGGGGTTACAGGGATAGGGTAGTGGTCTGGCCGGAATGCCCTTTGGACGGTTGGTGCACACTCAGTGGGCCAACTAGGCTCTTACTGCACTGTAGGAATTCGATGATCTTGAAGTGTCCTGTCCACAAAAAGTAGGAAAAATCCAACTCAGTCTATTATTCTGCTCTCCAATATCAGCAAATTGATGGAAGGTTCATCTACTGTGCAATCAAGCACCACTTTCAAAGGAAAAACCTTCTCACTGATGCTCAGTTTAAGTTATAATCTTATTACAGCCCTAGTCCAAGCTTTGAGAAAATAGCTGAATTCCAGAAGTGAGATGAGAGTGGCTGGCTTGACATCAAGATCACATTTGACACAATATTGCATTAAGGAACTGTACAAAACTGGAGTCAATGTGAATCAGGAGGGAAACTCTCTGCTGGTGGGAGTCATACCTAGCACAAAGGAAGATGGTTGTGTTTGTTGGCCATGAACCATTTCAGTCAAGGACGACAATGCAGATGTTCCTCAGTGTGGTGTCTTAGGCTTCAGCTGCTTCCTCAAAGACGTTCCCTCCATCATAAGGTCACAAATGTTGATGTGCACTCAGGTTTGCACAATGTTCACTCCATTCAATGCTGATACATCAGGGTGTACCATTTATATACATTAACTTAGCTAGTTTACTTCAATGGCACCTTCCTAACCTGTGATCACCTAGAAACACAAGGCTAGCAGTTGAAGGAAATTCCATCAACATTGCCCTCAAATTAACACACACACTCTTGCCCTGGAACTACATTGCTATTTCCTTGCTGTTACAGGGTCAAACTCCTAGAATTCCCTCCTTAACAGCATAGTGAGTAACCTATATCCAAGTACTGCAGCATTTTAAGAAGGTATCACATCACCATTATATTCAGGGCAATTAGGGATGGTAAATAAATGTTTGTCTAGCCAACAAGGCACATATCCCAGGAACAAACAAAACAAAATGACTTAAACATCTTTAGTTGCTTTATCAATGACGTCAGGAATGGTGATGTTCACGGATCGTTGTACAATACGATGCATCATTTGCAACTCCTCAGGTACTGAAGCAGTCCATTTCCAAATGCAGCAAGACCTGGACAACATTCAGACTTGGCCTGACAAATGTTAAGGAACATTCAATCACACAAGCACCAGGGCAAATATTAGTTCCAACATTTCAGAATATTACTATTGTCGCTTCACATTCAACAGCATTACCCTTATTGAATCCACTATCAAGATCCTGGTATTTACCATTGACCACAAACTAAATTGAATGTGTTATATGTAAATACTGGCTACAAGATTAAGTCAGACTTAGGAATTCTATGGTGAGTAAATCATCTCCAGACTCCCCAATGCCTGGTGATGATCTACAAAACACAAGTCAGGGCTGTGATGGAATACTCACCGTTTACCTTTAACAACACTCAAGAAGACTGACAACATTCTAGACATAGCAGCCTCTTGAATGATGCCCAATCCATGATATTTAACACTCAGTCCTTCCACCACCAACACACAGTGGCGACCATGTGTACTATCCATAAGATACACTGCAGCAACACACTGGCCTCCTTCAACAACACCTTCCAAGCCTGCAACCTTTGCCACTTAGATGGACAAGGACAGAAGATAAATGAGAATGTCACCACTTGCAACTTCACCTCCAAATCTCACCCCATCCTGATTTTGGAAATATATTGCTGTTATTTCATTGCCATTGTGGCAATATTGTGGCGCTCCCTTCCTGTCAGCACTGTGATTGAATCTGCACCATATGGACTAAAGCAGTCCAAGAAAGCAGCTCACCTATAACTTCTCAAGGACAATTGGTATTAGCAACACCAGTGAAGCCCACATCCTGTGAAAGAAATATAAACACATAGAGAATTGGGAAGGAGATGGGTGTGGGGAGAAGAGTGAAATTTAGGATAGAGCAGAACTTCTTTGGCCCTGGGTTTATGCAGCCTTATAGCACTTACCATAATCAGATAGGTCTGTGATCCGATGAGTAAGGGTCACTCGATTCGAAATGTTAATTTTAATTTCTCTCCACAGACCTGCCTGAACATTTCCAGCAATTTCTGTTTTTTGTGTCTGTGATTGGCTGAGCCGGATTTGTGTTGCTTTTTGTTAAGTGGGATATACCTTTGCAAAGTGCCACATTCTCAAGTAGATGACAGTGTTGAAGTTGAACTGGAGCAGTTTGGCTCGGGGCTGAGCTATTTGAGGATCAGAGCTGGAATGTTGTCAGGAACCAAAGCCTTGTAGTAATCAGTGTCTTCAGCAGATTCTTAATGTTATATGAAGTGAATCAACTTCATTGGAGACAAGCCTCTGTGATACTGGAGATGGCAGAAAGAGTTCGAGATGGATCATCCACTCAGCATTTCTGGCTGTAGATGGTTATAAACGTTTTTATCTCCTCTACTCCATTGTTCAGTTTTGGGATATTTGTGGAGCTTCCTCCTCCTCCAGTGAGTTGTTTAATTGTTCACTAACATTCACAACTAGATGTTGCCAGACTCCAGAAATTAGATCTGAACTGATGGCTGTAAGATCTCATAGCTCTGTTTACCATTTACATTTTTCACTGTTTGGCATGGGAGAGTAATCTTGTATTGTGTCTTCGTGAAGTTGACACCACAGTTTTAGTTATTCCTGGTGCTGCTCTTGACATGCCATCATGCACTCTTCATTGAACCAGTGTTAATGTCCAGCTTGGTAATGGTAGAGTGGGGGAAATGCTGGGCCATTAATTTACAACTTCTGGTTGAATACAATTCTGCTGCTGTTAATCCCCCACAGTGCTGTTTGGATGCTGAAGTTTTGAAATGCTATCTTATACAGAAGTAGTGCAACACAATGAAAGGAATCCTCAATGCAAAGATGGGACTTCATTTTCCTCTCGACTGTGCAGTTAGCATATCTAACAAATCTGTCATGCAAGTATACATCTGCAACAGGTAAACTGATGAGGACAAGGCCAAATTGACTTTTTCCTTTTGTTGATTCCCTCACCCATAGAGTCAGTATAGCAGCTTTCCTTGAATAAAATAAAAGATGGTTGCTGGAATATCAGAAACAAAAACAGGAATTGCTGGAAAAACTCAGCAGATCTGGCAGTATCTGTGGAGAGAAAATAGAGTTAATATTTTGGGTTCAGTCACCCTTTTTTCAGAGCTTGAAGAGTCTGAAAAAAGGGTCACTGGACCTGAAACATTAACTCTGCTTTCTGTCCATGTACGCTGCCAGACCTGCTGAATTCTGCCAGCAATTTCTGTTTTTGGAGCTTTTCTTAAATGATCGACACAAACTAGTGGATTGTCTACAAATGCTATGCATGTATCAGCTGCAACAATTAGGTTTTTAAACATCCATAGGAACATCAGTAGGCCACATAACCCCTTGAATCTGTTCCACTGTTCAGTGTATCAGTGCCGATCTGTAGCCTAACTCTACCCACCCACTTGATATCCTTGGCCAGTAAGAATTTAGCAATGTAAGATTAAAAGTTTATCAAACTATTATGTGCAGGTTTTTGTAGAAGGATGACTTCAAAACTTCTGCTGAAAGTTTTGAAATGTCTTGATATTGTGAAAGGTATTATGTAATGCAAGTTATTGTAAGGACTGAAAGTGAGCAATATTTTCATCTCTCCTGAGAAGTTTGACCTTTTAGAATATGTCAATGAGACCGACAGTTTATATCTTCATATCTCTTGAAAATTACTTTTCCATATTCAGTCCTTATTTTTGTCTTCAGTTGCTCTTTTTAATCTCTTTCAGTCTCTTTCAGCTACACTGCTCTGCATTTTTCTTTGCTCACTCTCCTCATCTCATTACCTTTTCATTAGTCAACGCTGCTATATTTCTCAAGTTAAGATTTTCTCCTTTTTCCCATAAACAGATTGCATAATAAGTTATTTTTGACAGTTTATACTGATCATCTGTGGTTTTGAAAAATTTGCTGTCATCAGTTTCTTTCTTGTTAAAATTAACCTTGCCAAAATCTAAAGCTTGATAAGAGTGCCATTTTTCTCCCTAACATTACCGACTGAACATTGAATTAAATCATTTTTTTAGAAACATAGGAAATTGGAGCAGGAGTAGGGCATTCAGCCCATAGAGCTTGTTCTGTCATGGGTGATCCTCTGTCTCAATATCACTCTATGCAAATACACCTTGAAACATTTAATGTCTCGAGATCTATTTCGTTCTTAAGTATATTCAGTGACTTGGCCTCCATGGTCTTCTATATTTGAAAATTCTACAGGTTCACCATATTCAGAGGCTCATTCTCTTCCACTCTCATTACTGCTCGCACTGTCTTCCCTCACTCACTGTTACCCACACCAAAAGCCCTGACACCTGCCCTCTCGCTCAGGACACTCACCTGCACCATAAGCAAAAGCGATGATACTCAAGTTCACCTCGCTCAATACCTGCCCCTTTCTCATTCCAAAAGGCAAACAGCTCACAGTAGGATGGAAGTATTCAAGACAGCTGGTGGGCAGCCTGACATTCAGCTTTTCATCTGTTATGTGGAGACCACCCTGGCATTGACCATCGTGAGCAGCTGACTGAGCTTTTACAAGCTCCTGGATTGGTATCACAGGCTGGCATTGACTTGCTATGCTGGGAAACCCTGTTTAGAAACTATCCTCCTTGATTGAGGACTGTTGTCAACCACTGACTTCATCATGGCACTACAATTATTTGAATATTGGTTCAGATATACTGACTCAAAGCTATATGGCTGTTGAGAGAGGAAGGATCTATATGGTGGATGGTACAAAGTGCTGCTGAGCAGAAAGAATTCCAGGGGAAATAGAAAAACTATCCATATCTGTCTGAGTAGGAACAAAATCATGGTCTCTGGCTGAGGATGCAATGAGCAGACCTTAGTTCCATTGTTTCAAATAAAAACTATTGATTATGGTATATCCATTTCCTGAGCAGGCAATGAATATTCCTATAGTGGATGCTACCAGCAGCCTTTGTAACAAAATTCACCAATGCTCATGAGACAGCACTATCCAGACCCACAAACACTACCCTCTAGAAGGACAAGAGCAACAGAAATAGGAGAACACCACCAAGAGTGGCACAGTGGCTCAGTGGTTAGCACTGCTGCCTCAAAACAGATTCACTTTCAGCCTCGGGCGACTGTCTGTGTGGAGTTTGCACATTCACCCTGTGTTTGCATGGGTTTCCTCCCACAGTCCAAAGATGTGTAAATCAGGTGAATTGACCATGGTAAATTGTCATAGTGTTAGGTCCATTAGTCAGGGGTAAATGTAAAGGGAATGGGTCTGGGTGGGTTGCTCTTCGGAGGGTCGGTGTGGACTTTTTGGGCCAAATGGCCTGTTTCCACACTGTAGGGAATCTAATCTAATCTAATTTGCATATTCCCCTCCATGTTGCTCACCATCTTGACTTAGAAATATATCACTAATCCTTCAGTGTCACTGGGTCAAAAATCTGAACCTCCTCCCTAACAATGTTGTGGGTCTGACTACACCAAATATACTACGAATGTTCCACAAAGCAGCTCATCTTCTCAAGGGCAATTAAGAATGGGCAATAATTTCTGGCCCAACCCGCGACGCCAATATCTACTTAATAGGAAGTTTGCCAATCCAGGGAGAATATCTTGGAGTCCAATTCAAGGAGAGTTGAGATAAATGAATTTTGAGAAAAAGCAAGCTTTTGATAAGTGCTCAATTGTGATAACTGTGAGATGCTTTTAACAGTGTCAAATCTCGGTGCTTTGATAACATCGGGCAAGATCGTTGAAACTGACATGACTAGCCTAATTCAGAGATTGAAAGACCAACCTTGGTCTAAAGAGCTTTGATATACCAAATTCTCACCATGGGGAAGTGGAAGCAGAATAGTCAGGCCTTCCAGGCCCACACGCAGATTGCAACCTATACCAGATGGCCTGTTAATAAAGAGTCTAAAAGAGGTCTGTTTTGAAACTCTTGACAGAGTTTTTCTTTTAATGTTTGAAGGTTTAAAGATGTAAAATATTTCAGATAGTGATGCTTAAGTGAACTTTATTTGCCCTTCACAAATATTTATGTCTACTACATAATTTTGTGTTGTGAGTTAAGACCTGTGAAACAACAAAATGTGATCTGTTTGAATTCAACATCTATTTTATATTGACCTGCTGAACTCTGATTACTTTCCTGTGTAGTTCACAGCCCACACCCTACCCTGTGCCACAGAAAAATGGGATCTGTGCATCACGTAATATGTGAAATATGTGAAAAAGTGGTGAGATGGGTAGAGACAACAATAAGTAAAGCACTGTTCGCAACTTTCTTAATATGGTATAGAGTACAAAAGCAAGGAGGTGATGCTGTATTTGTGTAAGACACTTATTAATCTAAGATGGGTAATTGCGTACAACTGTGGGTGCCACATGGTAAGAAAACTGTGAATTAATTGGAGACAATACAAAAATGATTTACAAGAATGATGGCAGGAATGAGAAATTTCAGTAATGAGGATAGATTTGAAAATTTGGGACTGTTCTCCTTAGAGCGAAGAGGCTGACAGGAGATTTGGTAGAAGTTTTCAAAATCATGTGCAGACTGAACAGTGTAGGCAGGGAAATGTTGCTCCTGCATGTCAAAACAAACATGGGGGTACAGATTTAAAATGATGTGTCTATGGAGGAAAGGTGATGTGAGAAAAGTCTTTTTCACACAGTGAATGGTTAGGGTCTGGACCGCACTGCCTGGAAATGTGGTCGGGACAGATTCAACTGAGACATTCAAGAGGGTACTGGATGTTTGTTTGGATAAAAATGGTATTCAGGGGTGCAGGGAAAAGTCAGGAGATTACCAGTGCAGGCATGATGGGAGAGTGGCCTCTTGCTGTGCTGTAAATTATTCTGTTGGAAAAGGGGGCAAAACATCAAGGTACAGGTCCTGTCCCACCATTTGCAAAGACTTCTGCATTGATCCAACTCTGAAAATCTGGCCTAGAATTGTAATGTCTAATTCATTCTTGCAATGCCAGTTGGCTCAAGGGATAATGTCTGATATCAGCATCAGGATAATAATACTGCTGTAGCTTTCTTCCAGGCCCCTCTGGTGCCAGTGCATAAATGTACTTCTTTCCAGCATTCATCAATCAATGAAAGCAAGAGGAATATAGTCAAAAACAAGTCATCCAGGAACAACACTTGACTGTGAAAAGTGTCACCTCAATTTTCAGAGACTTCAACACAAACATTCCTGCTCACTGCAGTCACTCTTTAATCACTGAGGGAGCACTGCCCAGAAGTAAGACTATTCAGTAATTCACAGTAAAGATATTAATGTAGATGTAGTCTGATATGACATTCTAATAAGCATTTCTGAAAACTGTCAGCCAAAGTGTCAGATTGTGCATTATTATGTTATAATGATGTGACATTTTATCCTTTCCACTAATCTATTGAAGGATTGGATTATCCTTGTAAGGGGTAAATGTATTGGGAAGTTATTGAAAAAAGAGCGTAACTTACATTTATGTTGAGCATTTAAGGCTTTAACAGACCATAATGTTCTTTATGGTCTCCTACCAATGCAAAGGATGTTGTGAAACTTGAAAGGGTTCAGAAAAGATTGACAAGAAGGTTGCCAGGGTTGGCGGACTTGAACTATAGGGAGAGGCTGAATAGTCTGGGCCTGTTTTCCCTGAAGCATTGAAGCTGAAGGGTGACCTTATTGAAGTTTATGAAGTCAAGAGGGGTATGGATAGGGTAAATAGACAAGGTCTTTTCTCTGGGGTAGGGGAGTCCAGAACTATAGGGCATCGGTTTAGGGTGAGAAGCGAAATATTTAAAAAGGACTTAAAGTACAACTAGATTAATTTATGATATCTGGTCAACATGGATGAGTTGGTCTGAAGGGTTTGTTTCTGTGCTGTGCATCTCTATGACTCTATGGCTGTTTAGGTATCAACATGCTGAAAACAAATATCATTTTCTGTTCTTCCAAACTTAACTCTGCTAAATCTTTCTCCTTTTAGTAATGCAGAACAAGCATTTTAAATATCGCAAACAAAACTATGAATGGCATGATGGGCTGAACAAACAAACCAAATTAATTGCCTGAATAATTCCATCTAAATAAACATTACATCTCTCCAACAAAGTCTTCCACAATTTAACTCAATCTTAGTTTTAGCTTAAACAGGAGAGTATTCAAATATAATTGTCTAGGGCTGGCTGGAAGAACTCAAAGTGAACTCAAACTCAACCCAAGAAATTGAAAAGCAAAGTTTACATAAGTGCCTGAACATTTCACCTACATGTCTGGACAGTTATGTAATGTTAAGAAGAAAATTTAAGGGCAGTGTGCCTTACTTGAGGAAATAAAGTAAGGCACATATACCTTCTGACTTTAGTACAATTAGAGTCAGAAGGGATGTGTTGAAGTCCCACTCCAAGACTTGAGTGCAAACATTTAGGCTGAGCTGTACATCACTGTACTGAAGGAGTGCTACACCATCAGAGACACTGCCTTTCAGACGAGACAATAAACCAAGGCTTGCCTACTTCTTAGATGCTTATAAAAGATCTCAAGACACTATTTTGAGGAGGTCTAATATTGTGAAAAGCATTGTATAAATACAACAGATCCAACTGCAAGCAACAGCGTTAAAAAAAATTGCAATAAAAGTTAGTGGGCTCTATGTTGGTATTTTTGAGCAAACTGCTCCCTCTTGTGGTATGAATAGGTAACTGATTCCTTTTTAAAACTAATATTTGGGATGTAAGCTTTGATACCAATGCCATAATTCATTGCTTATCACCAATTTCACTTTGAGAAGTTGTTGACAAATCACCTTTCTTGAATTGCTACTGTCAATGTGGTAAAGTTACACCATGAATTTTTTTCTCTGTAGTAGTTCAATAAAATTGAATGTTTAGTTTAGAGGACAGCCAAAAACCAAATACATGGGCCTGGAGTTCTGAGTAGGATAGACTGGGTAAGGACAGCAAATTTCCTTTCAGAGGGAAATTAATGAACCAAATGGTTTTTAAAATAATATGGTAGTTTCGGGATTAATGTTAATGAGACAAGCTTTTTATTGCAGAATTATTAACCAATTGAATGTACTTTCACCCAGTTGGCATGATCAGATTTGTATTAATTTCTCTTTAGCATTCATCTTGAATTCTAAGTTGTTAATCCAGCAATGTATGTCAGCATCACTGGCTGGATGTTAAACATTAGCCCTATTTATTCCAGCCATCACAAAAGTTGAACAGAAATTCAAACTTTGCAATATCTCAATTTTCTTGTCATTTTAGAATCAGTTGAGCAGAAAGCCAGGATCATTTTCGTAAACTGAACAAAAATGTCTAGCTATTAAAAATTAATAGCTTTTCACTACAGTTAGATAACTATTTACATATAACTCCACTAGTTAAAACCCTAACCACCTTCTCAAATTCCACCCACACACACAGACGGACTCAGACTGACAAAAAGCAACTGGAAAATCACTTCCCTTATTCTTCCAATAAATTATCATGGACCACTGAATTTTGCATTCAGAGGTTCATCTTGTGAAGGCACCAATACCAAGAGTTTATCTTCCACTTGAAACATTCTAGTTGCTGAATGGTTATCTGCCTATCATTTCATTTTTCACTTGTGAAACTTTCATATACTTTTCTGCTGCCCTACATGCTCCTGTGAGTCTTCCTAGATAGATGGGTGCATAATCCAACATTGAAAGTTCAACTTTTTGGCAAGATCTTCTCCCTAATCAATTTGAATGGATTTCTAATCTAATGACCATAAGTCAGTTTAAATGGACTAAACCTAGTAGATTCATTTGAGGAATCTCTGGTCAAAAATAATAAGAAATGTAATAATTTCACCAAATCTTGTGGGTATTTATGAGAGTATGCCTTAATCACGGTTTTAACAGTCAGATGGTATCTCTCCAAATCTTCCTGTGCATTGCAAATGACACGTACTTGATCTCAACTTTATCTAAAACTGCTAATGATCAGCATGGAAAACTTCAGGTGTAAAGTTACAACCCTGAATAGATTATATCTTAATAGTTCATTTATAACTCATAAAAGAGAAAATGAGTTAACTTATTTATGGTTAACTTATTTGTAAAAACTGTTAAAAACAGTTTCTGGGAATGGGGTTGTCATATCCACATGCTAAGGATATACTAATGTCTTCTTGCTTTTGTTTTCAGTAATGGCCCAATCAATATGCAACTGAACGATTCTTTAAAAACTAGCATAGGTAGCAAAGGAGCTAGTTTAATTACATTACATTTCCTAAAACATGATGTGTATGACACATTTTACACAACTGCACTATATCTTTATGATGTCTTGGCCATGTAAAGTATTTAGTTATCCATGCCTACATGTTCCATATTCCGATATGTCCTGCCTAATAGGAACATCATGTAATACTAGGCAATACTACTATTTGATGAATAATCATACATTTTTCATTGGCAGGTCTTTGTGAATATCTCAACTTCCTCATCAGGGCTCTGTTTTAATATGACAACACACGAGAACTCATTCCTCCTGTGTTTCAATGTGAACTGTCTGTACCAACTTACATAACTCTTGATCTGCTTCCTGAGCCTCAGTTATTGAGGATATGCCAAGTACTTTTTTTTATATAAATTATCTTCATTATTAAATAGAGTTTCAGCTATTTTGGCATCTGCTTGTGGCGTTACTGTGACCTCTGGGAATAGACTTTATTTAGCCATTGCTCTGTTCACTACTCATGAAAGAAAAGTGCTCACAGCCTGTTCTTGTGACAACTTCATTTCTTTAGCTTCAACTGGATTTTCTGTGATCCCAGGTGATACTGTAACACCTACTGCTGCTAAATTATTCCCCATAGAGTGATACAACTTAATCCACATGTAAGTTTTTTTTAACTACCCTAATTACATACTAGTCTGGACAACAAGTCACACTCCAAATGGACCTTGTGAAATGGAACTGGGATGTGTTCTTCACTTATCCCATTCATGAACACTTTGACTTTTATTGAACTCTCTGGAGGGAGAAAACTAAATTCTTCTCTAGAAAGAGAGTTTGAGTTGTCCTTGTATTCCTTAATGTTGCTATGAAATTAGATGCTTCATTTGAAGAAAAAGAAGTTACCTTCCCTTTAGACAAAAACTCTTCAAATGCCTCATCCATCCCATGTAACTCTTCTGAATGTACAGTGGTGCTTACCTTCTGTGTCCTGTAAAGACCCACAGCCATTTCCATCGGAGTTTCCTTTAAGTATTCATTCTTAAGAGTCCCAATAACTTCTGTGGGTTTCCCTCATAACCTCTAGCATTTTGAATGAATGTGTTCCACTCTGTAACAATGGAAACACCTTGACTTTCAATTTTCACCTCCTTCCTTTCCTTTCTGGAACCTTGGGAATCTTTGCACATCTGCCATAGGCCCGAGCTTGTATGCAGACAAAACAGTTTTTGTAACAATATCATAATCCATAGAAACCTCTTTCGACAGCAAGTATAAATATGCAGTGCTTTGCTGTGAATTTACTCTTTATGAGCAATGTTCTTTTATCCAATTCATTTCTCTAGCTTTTTCTAAAATGGCACAAAGAATGCTTCCACGTCCTTTTTCTCAAGCTGTGGTAGGACCTTTTCAAACTTAAACGTTGCTTTATTGTACATTAAATTGCAACTCAGATTCTCCCCAAATAAGTCTGCATCAGTATTTGATGTTTCTTGTTTCAAATGCATCATTTTAAGCTGATATTCATATTCCCTTGCTCTCTGACTCTTGAAATTCTAATTCTAATTCTAGTCATCTCATTTTCACCCTTTTTTATTTCCTTTTCCCTTTCCTTGGCTTTTTTTGTCTTTTGGAATTCTATCTCCCATTTGTGCTTTTTCACTTTCAGTTTTTTCACACTCTCTCTCAAGCTCATCTGCTTTAACTACAACCCAGTACGACCTGATTTGGACGTGTCACTGCCAAGAATACCTGGTCTCTCTTGTATTTCCATGACACCCAAGCTCTATGCCAGGACCTTAATTATTTCTAAAAGGCAATGCTACCTCCAGTTTAACCACCAATTCAAAAAGGAGAAAATGAGGACTGCAGATGCTGGAGATCAGAGCTGAAAAATGTGTTGCTGGAAAAGCGCAGTAGGTCAGGCAGCATCCAAGGAGCAGGAGAATTGACGTTTCGGAAGGGCTTATGCCCGAAACGTCGATTCTCCTGCTCCTTGGATGCTGCCTGACCTGCTGCGCTTTTCCAGCAACACATTTTTCAGCACCAATTCAAAAAGCCTTGGTTTTGAAAGGTCACTAAAAGCTATCAAATACAACTTTGCCACCTGCAAGAAATCCTTTGCTGTTTCCGGTGCTATAACTTGAATACAGTATACATCTTGGTGTTTTTCTTCACCTCTATTATTAGTTAATGCCACAGCTAAACTTGCATTGTCTCCATTTCAAAAGGAAATACAGCATGAGCCCCAAACTTTGCATCGCCTCACTGGATAACACACTAGAAAGTAAGCCCTTCTATATCCAGAGTCATGAAGTTATGTTTTCATAAATATATGTAAAATTCCCTAATTTACCTGTCTTTTCATACCCAAGTAAACTGAAAACATGGCTCATGTTTCTGTACTTAACAAAAATTACTATTTATTGCAAACAAATAGATTCCAGCTTCAGGTAAACAACTGGTATATAATTCTAGTTAAAATGTCGACCTCATTATAGAACTCCCCCAACATATATACATGCAGACAGACAAAAGAAAACGGTATTATGGGTGGAGGGACAAAAAATAGAGAAGGCAGTGTAATGGTCTCTGTCCACAAGTTTGGTGAGATGATCCTTTGCCTGCCAGAACTTGTTCTTCAATCTTCCTTCTCTAGTTACTGTTCACTACTTTGCAGGAGGCACAGAGCAGCTAGTTCACAAATTATGAAGTTTCTGACCTATTGGTTAATAGTAACAGCCTACATCAACTGGTGTGAGAAGATAACTCACTATCTTCACATTTCAGGTATTTTCTACCTGCAAAGAGAAACAGACTACCTCCCCTTCCAGAGGTCCAACGGCTTCTAGTTATATCACTCTCACCCACAAGCTGTTCAAGAGCCAATCAAATATTTGTTGTCAGGCTGATCGCTTTTGTCATTCACACCTGGTCACCACTCCACAAACCAATCAGATATTTGTGACTGGCTGAATCTCAGTATGTGCACATCTGTTGGTATCAGCCCATTTGCAACCAGCTTCACGCACTGTTTGAACAAAAGTAGCAGTGTAAACACCAATTACAATGAGCTTCAATAACTTGATTTCAGAAAGTGCAGCAATTTCTTCTGCAACATTTGGTTACAAAACAGTCCTTTTTTCATTTCAGTCCACAATCAAGATACGACGAAAATGTTATGGTCTTTACACAGTAAAATAATGCTAGCATACCAGATATTTTCAAATGTTGACTTGGTTTTGTCCATTTCCAAACAATACAATACCTGGGACTGATTTTTTATACATATATAAGTCAGTTAACTGACATTAGTCTTATGAAATGGCTAGAGTGAGGATAGCTTTCAGATTTTGTTAATCAGTATGTTTACATTATTATTCACATGTGAGATTTACGGAGCAATAATACCTGCCTGAATGGAAATTTGCCTGTTCGTTAAATTTAAATGATGTGGGCAATTAAAGCAAAGTGCTTTAATATAATAGTGAAATATGGAATCAAAAGCACAAACAAATCAGTCATGATCTTACTGAAAGACAGAACAAGCTTGAGCAGACAACTGGCCTAATTCTGTTCCAAATTCATCTGTTCATCTGATGCATAATGGCTACTCATCTACTTTTGCTTCACAGTATTGTTGCCATAGCAAATTGCTGCAGAATTTCAAATGCTGCAACCAGGACAATGTGCCCATTCATCCATCCCAAATCTCCTTGCATACTTTGACCATACACTTATGGCTGGGTTCACCAAATGTGCACTACCAGTGGTTGAAATTCCAACAGCAATTTCAAGATATTTTCTACTCAGGTCTCACATAAATCCAGCTCCATCCCAGTCCTGTTCTAACTATGTCTACAGTCATGTCTGTATGGGTCCAAAAGATGATATAAAAGCCAGTTCCAATGTTCAACTTTTGTCAGGATCACCACAAGACTAACATGGACAATGGTTGTGATACTGGACTAGCAATTCAAGATCCTGGAGTGATGATTTGGAGACATAAGTTTATTTCACACCATGGCAACCGGAGAATTTAAATTCAGCTACTTAAATGAGTGTGGAGCAAAAAACTGGCATTAAAATAGTGACTATGACACTACAGAATTGTGCAAAAACCCATCTCATTCACAAATGTATGTTTGGGAAGAAGGCTCCTGTTGTTAGGCAATCTGGTTCCAAGTTATCACCAACATGGTTGACTCTGGACTGTGTTTAGTTTTAACAATCCATTGTGAAAACGTCAAGTAAGAAAACTGCAAGAAACACATGGCATTGACCTATACATCAAACATCCGAAAGTTACACAAGCCTAGTTGACCTGACAAGGTCCTCTTCTTATCAATTGGCAAGATGCCTCAAAGAACTGTCCCAGGGACCAGCCAAGCAACAGCATTAATTCACTGAAACATGCCTTCCGGCTAACATCGCAGATTCCTCCATCACCAAACTTGGCTATATCCTGACTGGCTTGCCAAGATGTCCACAAAACTTGGTAGTACGGTGGTATACAGTTGGGAGGGAATAGTTGAAGGAGTCCTCAACTTGACTCCAAATCAATGAGATCCTATGATATCAAAGATGGATGAGGACACCTTCTACTGATTATCACCTATCCTCTTGCCTCAACCAAATAAATTAATGGTTGTCCATGTTGAACACCAATTGCAAGAATCAGCAAGGGCAGTAAGTGCATAAAATGTACTCTGGATGGGGAATTTCAATGCCCAACACAAAACATGACTTGGTAGCACTATTACTGGCTGAACTGACTGAGTCCCAAAACATATCTTCAACAATGCACATTTGCAGATGACGACAAGGGAAAGACATATTTGACAGTGCTGTCACCTAGTTAGCTAGTTCAAATATATCTTCCCATGATGCTGTTGTTAAGAGTGACAACTGTATGGTCTTCATGAAGCAAAGGCCTGTCTCACTCTGAGGATGTATCTTTTATCATATTGTGTGAACATGCCACTGTGCTAAATAGAATATAGCCAGAATCAATATTGCAGCTCAAAGCTGGGCATCTTTGATGAGCTGTGGGCCATTAACAGCATCAGAGTTGAAATATTCTACAAAGATTAATCTCATGATCTGGTATTTTCCTCACTCTGTCATTGATATTGGGGCCAATGGACCAATCTGAGTTCAGGTCAGCATGGTAAGAACAATATCAACCATGCCTATAAGTGAGGTGCCAACCTGATGTAGCTAAAACACAGAGATACTGGCTTGCTAAATTGTTGAAGCAGCACATGATACACTGAGCTGTGTGAGCTAACAATTAACAGATCAGATCAAAATTCTGCAATCCTGTCATATGGTGATGGAATATTAAACAACTACCAGGAAAAAGAATCTTTAGAAGAACCTGCATTCTCAATGATGTGATAGCCAAGCACCTCAGTGTAAAAGATCAGGCAGAAGCATGTGCAACCATCTGAAAGTTTTAAGTCAATGATCCATCACATGATTCTTCTTAAGTTAATGGCCACAACACAGTCAAGATACTAATGAGTATTCTGTGAAGTCCCCTTATGAAATTTAATTTATGCCTTATGACTGTTTATCATCATTCCTCAGAATTAAATACAAATTTATTCAGAACGATTCTAGGAATCATTGAATCATTACAAGGGTACAGTAGAGGTGGGCAAAACAATGAGGCACAAGCTGTTTAGTCTGGGGTTGAGGGCATGAACACTGTTGCTTAATGAGCAAGTGTGGAACATTTGCTACTGGTGGCTGTGGTTTTTGAGGGCTATGAGCAAGGTTTGCTAATCATCTCCCCATTTCACTGAATCACGCAGCTAACAGATTCTGTAGTGTTGTTCACTTTGTGTGTTTAGTTATGAAGAATCGTTGACTGGGTTAGTTTAATTTATTTGTCATGCTACCAATCAGATTGAAAATAAAACACGTTTTCCTGATTAATGACTAAGAAGTTTTAAAATATATGTAATTTCTAGTTTGATCTGACATGATTTGATCACGTAAATTTAGACTGATGGTTTTTCTATCCATTGTATAGACTGTACAGCATCCTCAGGTAAGACAAAGGGTGGAGGCGTTTGCTTTTTAATCAACAACTTGTGGTGCACAGACATTGCAACCCTGGGCAGCCATTGCTCCCCAAACTTTAAATTCCTCACCATCAAATGCCACCCCTTCTATCTACCACAGGAATTTACCGCTGCTATATGAACTGCTGTGTACATCTCGCCACAAGCAAAGGTTGAGGATGCTCTGGATATACTGCACTCCACCACTAACATCCTGGAGACAGAATACCCCTAGGCCCTGTTTATTGTAACTGGCGACTTCAATCGAGCCAATCTAAGGAAGGTGTTGCCCAAGTACTACCAGAACATTAGCTGCCCTACCAGGGCCCGAACATTTTAGACATACTGTGAAGGATGCCCACTGCTCCATCCCCCACCCTCAATTTGAGAACTCCGACCACAATACTGTGTTTCTTCTCCCGCCTGACAGGTAAAAGCTCAATCAGGTGACCCCCCTCACAGATACAGGTCCAGTGCAGATCAGAGGAGGCAGAGGATCATCTCCGGTGCTGTCTGGAATCGGCTGATTGGGTCATGTTTAAACAGTCCGCAGATACCTTGGACGAGTACTCCACCACCATCACAGACTTTATCAGCAAATGTGCGAAAGACTGCACACCGAGAAAATCAATCTGGATGTTCCCCAACAGGAAACCCTGGATGAACCAGGACATTCAGAACCTGCTATAAACCAGGTGTGAGGCCTTCAGATCAGGAGACCTACTCAACTGTAAAGAATCCAAGTATGACCTTCGTAGAGCCATTAAGACAGCCAAGGACCAGTACCGATGCAAACTAGAGATCCAGACAGACACCCGGCGACTGGCAAGTATTGGATGACTAAAAAGGTTCTAAAAAGAGACCGTGCAAGATATCAGACGATGTCACATTCCTCCCAGATCATCTCAACACCTTCTATGCTCACTTTGAGCAGAATTTCGGCAGAGAGGTAGCACCTATTCTGACAAGTCCTGACAAACCTATCCCAACAGTCACCGCATCAGAGGTCAGAGCAGTTTTCCTTCATGTGAATCCAAGGAAAGCGATGGGACCAGACGGAGTACCAGGCCGTGCAATCAGAGTATATGCAGATCAACTGGCAGAGGTCTTCTCTGACATCTCCAACTTCTCCCTGAAGCAGGTTACTGTCCCTGCCTGTTTCAAGAGGGCCAACATCATCCCTGTGCCTAACAAGGCTCATGCAGCATGTCTCAATGACTACCGTCCCGTGGTCCTAACTTCAGCGGTCATGAGTGCTTTGAAAGGCTGGTCAGGGCATTAATTCAATTCAGTTTGATTCAATTCAATAAATAGCACTGAAAAGTTTTCAGTGTGAAATAAACTCAACTATTTTCCTTTTTATTATTGGGAGTAATTTTATCCTTACCAATTCACAGAACTGAATACCAGACAGTTGCAATTGGCCAAGTAACTTACTGATTGACATCTCATGGTCTTCAATGCTAACTTGCTCCTCTTGCCTGAAGCCGCATGCCACATTATTTAAATGTGCAGGTCAGGGATCAATTGCCCCCATATAGCAATTTTATTGTGGCTTCCGCATTGTGAAGATATTTGTCTCTTCATCTTACGTGGGTAATTGACCAGTGACATGTTGATGAAGCCCAGTAATTTATTGAGGCAAGGACATGTGATGAAATGAAAAACACTCATGATCATTTATGTACTTCCTCTTTATAAGTTATATACTATAATGACAAAGGAAACGTCTCAGGAAAGGGAACAAAGATTAGATCAGTACCTACAGGCCAAAGACTCATAGACAGATAATGATGGAGCTGAAGTGGACAGAGCGCGGCAATATATTAACCTGAAGATGCAAACTTATAATTGGTGTTCTGAGGCTAATAGAGCATATTAATAATAGCAAAATGAGGTTTTATATGGAACAGACTGCAGGCCACATTTGTCTGGGTAAGTCATAATTAGTGGAGAGTGGAGGGAGGGCAACTGGGGTTAGGGTTAGGGTTAGGGTTAGAGTCAAACTCAGAGTGCATTCTATCCATTGTTAATGGAAGCTCTTGAGGCTCAAAGCTTCTGAATGCTCAACTGTTGCCTGTGCTAAGTGATGTGATACCTAATGTTCAGACTTTTTTCCCTGCAGCATTGGAAACTAAGGAGCGTTGGGGATGGGGGGAAACGGACATTCTGAGGTTTATAAAATCATATGGGGCATGGACAGGGTGAATAGCCAAGGTTTTTTTTCCCAGCAGACGGGAGTCCAAAAAAGGGGGAAAGATTTCTAAAGGAGCTGAGGGGTAGCTTTTTCACACAAAGGGCGGTGTGTATGTATGTAACAAGCTGCCAGAGGAAGTGATGGAGGTGACTAGGAAGGGTTTAGAGGAAAATGGGCCAAATGTTGGTAAATGAGACCCCGTCAGATTGGGATGTCTGGTTGGCATGAATGAGTTGGACCAAAGGGTCTACTTTCATACTGTATAATTCTATGTCTCTGTGACTCCATAATTGAATCTCAACCTGCCTGATCAATACAACAGCTGGACTCAATACCTGCCTCTACACATTCAGTGCTGAGCTCTCTTGAGCAAGGGAGTCACCGATGCTTCACAGAATCCATGCAGCGCAGAGAACATTTAAAATCCAATTCAAAACCAACATCAGCTATGGTCTCAAATTCTCGCTGGTCATGCGTACCCCTGATTCTGCCGCCAACCGATGCATTCCCCTGCACAATAACAAAAACGTTAAGAAGACGCTGGAGAAGATGCAGAGATGATTTACAAGGATGTTACCAGAAACCTGTGCATGTACATATCAGAAAACGATTGACAGGCTGGCTCTGTTTTCCTGTGCAAAAGAAGGGATGACATAATATTGGTACAGAAGGCTCAGATGAAGCAGGCACAGACAGAATGATTCCTCTTGTAAGGAAAAGCAGAACTAAAGCCCATCAACATGATTTGGTCACCAAGAAATATGGGATGAAATTCAGAAATAGCTTCTTCAGCCAAAGTGTGTTTAGAATCCAAAATGAGTTATCACAGAGAGCAAGAAACTGAGCAATGGTTCTCAGGAGAAGGTTATAATAATAAATTTAGACGTAAAAATGTCTAAATGAGGAGAAGGCTCAAGTGGAGCACAACCATCAGAACTGACTGGTTTGGCAAGACAACAAATGCCATTCCATGAAATTTTGGCACAGCACTTGCCACCAAACTCAGAGCTAAGAGACTGGCAAAATTCTGGCCAACATTTATGATTGATTGCCTTTTACCAAAAAACTTTGGCTATTTGGGTAATTAGGGATGTGTAATAAACATTGGCCTAGCCAGTGAAATCTACATCCTATGAATGAATGAATAACTTGCTCCAAAAGATCTCCATGATGGAAGCCAGGCACCAACATCTCAATGCATGCATCATGGGCACTGGCCACACACATCCCATGTCCCATCCGCATCTTTTCTTCATACTCTATCAGTTGAAATCTATTTATTAGTTTTTGAGATATGTCATTACCAGAGAAAAAAGACTGACAAAACACGGGTGAAAACATGACCCGTGTCTACATAATAAGGCATGATGTAAAGTCTTGATTGATTGTTATCTTTAATTGTTCTGAAGCAATGCAAGGAAATATCATGTCAGGTATATTACATAGCAATTTACTAGACATCCATGATGGTCACTATTGTGTGCCTACTCTGATCCTGGCTTTCCACCTCCAAAACAAATGGATAGTGAAAATGAATAATTGGATGTACAGAGCTCCCAACTTGGCCAAGCTCATTGGTAGCTTCTTGGACTAATACCCACTGACAGGTGTAGCTTTTGGATGCTATAAGTAGTTATAAAATTCAAGAGCAAACAAGTGAAGAGGGGACTCCAAAGTCACAAAGTTCTGCACAATCCTAAGGTTTGTTTTGAATGAATGTTGAGGTTTGAGGAGAAAGTGAGGACTGCAGATGCTGGAGATCAGCAGTGGAAAAGCTGGTCAGGCAGCTTCTGAGGAGCAGGAGAGTCAATGTTTCAGGCATAACCCTTCATCAGAAATGATGTGCCTGTGAGACTATGACTTTGTTAATATTTTCATTGTGATCCTAAAGAGTTTAGAACATGGCAGATGTGCAAGGCTTTGGCATTGCAGGCACTTTCCCATCATTTCACACTGCTACATATAAAGGATGCACAGAAGGTATCATTGCCTGATATTCAATTGTGTCTAATGCACAACAGTGGTGTGGACATAGAGAATCCATTATCAGCCTCAAAAAGAAAGACATACAGAAATAAAAATAGAATGTTGGGGAAAGATATGACAAATTTATAAATAAAGAGTAAAACCAATAAAGTTGAAGGTAAGCAAGGACACTGTCATGGGAAGAAACAGATTCAATTTATTTACCTTGGTCAATGCCCATAGAAAATTACTTGGTATCTTTTGTTTTGTTTGAACAGAGGGTTTTGATTTTGGAACTGATATGATGCACCATAGTGTTTTGTAATTTACAGGCACATAATACTTGTTCTCGTTTTAGTCGATATATGCCATTTTTCATCATTAGCAATCATTTAACAGACAGCTGAAAATCTTCTAGATCCTGCATCAACAAATATCTGCCTCTATCTGTCAGTCGAAACACTAGTGTTGCTGTTACTAGCATTTCAATATTTCACTTCCATTTATTTGATCATAACTTCAGTTTAGTGCTAACTCATATTTTTTAATGTACTGCACAAAAATAGCAGAAAGAAATGCCACTAAATACTTGGTGTACATATCTACCAATGATTCTAACTGTAATTTTAAAATTTAACTATTAGCCAGCTCTCATGGTAACAGATTACAGCAGCTGCACTTCAGTTATGATAATGCTCATCCATGGAGATGCATAAATTTTTGGTAATAAAAGACGGAAATTGATGAAACATAAAAACTAGGATCAGGAGTTGACCATTTACCTCTTCAACCCTGCTCTATCTTATGATCATGGCTGATTGTCTACCTCAATGCTATCGCCCCACTTTCTCTCCAAACCCTTGACACCTTTAATTTCTAAACAAGATTAAGCTCCTTCTTGAATATAATCAGTGTTTCTGCCTCCACAACTTTCTGAGGTAGCAAATTCCACAGATTGATTACTCTCTGAGTAATGAAAAGCTTCATTATCTCAGCCTTAAATGGCCTAACCTCTACCCTAAGACTGTGCCCCATGATAATGGACTTTCCAGTCAGAGAAAATATCGTCCTTACATCCAATCTGTCTTGCCCTGTTAAAATTTTATACATTTCAATCAGATCCCCTCTCATTTTTATAAATTTTAGTGAATGCAGACCCAACTGAAATAGCCTCTCTTCATTGGTCTGTCCTGCTATCCTCAGTATCAGACTACTAAACATTTGCTGCAATCCTCTGGCAGGTGCATTCTGTCTTAAATCGGGTGATGAAAACAACATACAATACTCCAGGTGTTGTCTCACTAAGCCCCAGTATAACTAGAGTAAGACATTCTACAAATGAATCAAATCCTCTTGCAATGAAAGTCAATATATCATTTGGTTTCTTAATTGCTTGCTGTACCTGTCTGTCTACTTTCATTTTGTCCATCTACACTTCCCAAAAAATCATGTTTAAACAATACATTGCTTTTCTGTTTTACACACTGAAGTGCATAACTTCACATTAATCCTCGTTATACTGCCTCTGTCATGAGTTTGTCCACATACTCAATTTGTATAGGTTGTCCCGAAGCCTCCTTACATCCTCCCCACAACTTGTAATCCCACCTAATTTGTGTCATCAGCAAATTTGGAAATGTTGCATTTGTTTGCCTCATCCAAGTCATTTATATATATCATGAATAGCTGGGGCCCAAGCACTAATTGCTGTGGTCAACATTAGTCACTGCCTTTACCCACAAAAAGGTCCATTTATTCCACTTCTCTATTTTCGGTCTATCAACCAATTTTCAGTCCATGCCTGTGGACCTCTAGTGAATTGTTATGTAATATGCCGGACATGATATTTTCTTGCATTGCTTCAGAACAATTAAATATAACATTCAATCAAGACTTTACATCATGCCTTATTATGTAGACACAGGTCATGTTTTCACCCGTGTTTTGTCAGTATTTTTTGTCTGGTAATGATATATCTTAAAAACGAATAAATAGATTTCAACTGATAGAGTATGAAGAAAAGATGCGGATGGGACATGGGATGTGTGTGGTCAGTGCCCATGATGCATGCATTGAGATGTTGGTGCTTGGTTTCCATCATGGAGATCTTTTGGAGCAAGTTATTCATTCATCTCATGATGTAGACTTCGCTGACTAGGCCAGTGTTTATTACACACCCCTAATTGCTCAGCTGGCAGTTAAGAGTCAAACCATATTGCTGTGGGTCTGGAGTCATATGTAGGCCAGACCAGGTAAGGATGGCATTTTCCTTCCCTAAAGGACATTACTGAACCAAATGGGTTTTTCCAATGTGCTTTAACTTTATATACTAGCCCTCATCTTCTCGAAGGTTTTGTTGGGATCCAAATGCACCACATCCATTGGTTCATCCTTATCTATTCTATTAGTTATGTCATTTAGAAAATTCTCCAGTAGATTCGTTACGCATGATTTCTCTTTTGGAATCCTATGTTGATAAAATCTATCCTGTTAATGCTTTCCAAATATTGTTATCATGTCTTTTAGAATAGATTTGAGCATTTTCCCCAACACTGACATTGGGATAGGGTCTATAATTCTCTGTTAATTACATTTGCCACCCTCCAAAGTGTAGGAACTTCCCCAAACTCCATAAAAGTTTAGAAGATGACCAGCAATGCATCTAATATTTCCAGGACCACTTTCTTTAGTACTCTGGGGTAGATTTTCTTGATTCCATTTCTTGATGCATTGAATTGTCTGGGCCATGAAGATAGAACCATTTATCAGGATGCCACATCCTTGCAAAAAACTCCATTGAATTTTATATAAAAGCTAATCAGAAGTAGAGTGGATGAAGATTTGTGTGGACCATAAACAGCAGTATTGGTAGACAATAACAAATAACCTGTCTCTATGCTGTTAATTCCATATATTTCTGTATTCCTGTATATATTGGCGTAAGATCATAAAAGTCTACCTAATAATACTTTATTCACAACATGAAACCAGTATGAAAGTACATTATGTAACAAGGTTTTGGTATCAAGTTCATGAATATACTATTTAAACTTGCATATGTTTTGTACTAATGGAAAATTATAATTTTAACATCATCTAAGTTTGTCTTTATGTACTGACAAACCATTCCAGTAAACTGTTAAAATATGTACACATATGACCTTAATATAGCATGCATGAACATTGAAGATAATTATGCTTTTTTTTCCCCTTTTAAACATAAATTTACCCTGAAACTTCCTTTTTCTCACCTGAAATTAAACTTTAGTAAAGTATGTCTCTTCCTTTTTTCTACTTTTTTCATCATTTCAATTTGTCATTTGTTGATTCTGAGTAGCTGTGTGCAACGGTGTAAGTCTTCAGTGACACAGTGACAGCATGCCACATTGACCACAGTGTAACCACACGAGATACTGGCGCGAAGGGTAGAACTTCCAAAAAATATTCTGGTGGTGAGAACTACAGTAAATAGTGTAGTTTCATTCCAGTGAGTGAAAACCACACACATTGGCAGTCTTTCAGAGATTTCCTGATCATTAACAGCATGTGCTTTTCACTTATTTCTTTCATGACCTACTCACAGTTCCCTCTTTCAAAAATCATACTTTGACATTTCATCACTATTATCTGATCTTTAACACTTCCACCAGTATAAAAGTTTATGATCAGGGCAACAATAAAAAGTACTTGTAATGATTAATCATTGAGAGTTGTATCATTGCACAATTCCCTGTGTATTCTTTTAAGAGACATTGTGTGAGATATTGCACTTTTTATATTTGGTGTGAACAGACTGCATTGAAAATTTGATGGATTCTTAGTTCTATCGCATAAGTGTATTTTGGGGGTGAACAAGAGGCCAGAGTTAGAGGGGGATAGACTTCTTTTAAAGAGTTTTATAGATTGGGGAGGTAATAGAGATAGGGAACAGGAAAGCAACAAAGGGATTTGAACACAATGAGAATTTAAAATTTAAACTTGCTAGTGGATTTGGAGTAAAGAGTGTGGTGGGTGAATCAGATTTAATGAAGGATAGATTACTGGAGGCAAAGTTTTATAAAGGGTGAACAGGGACGTATAAATTAGGAGCAGGGGTTTTGACTCAGCCTCTCAAGCCTGCTCCACCACTCAATAAAATTGTGGCTGATCTGACTATCACATTCCCACTTACCTCCAATAAGCTTTCATTCCCTTCTTTGTAAATAACCTATCTGTCTTTGCTTTAAGAATATTCAGACTCTGCTTCCACTACCTTTTGAGGGAGAGTCTTACCAGGATTTACAATCCCCTCTGTAAGAAAGAGTTCACCTTCTTTTGTCTTAAATGGGCAGCTCCTTATCTAGACTTTCCCACAAGAAGAAACATCCTTCTCAAATGACCCCTTTCAGAACCCCACAGGCTTTCACATGTTTTAAACAATTTGCCTCGTAGTCTTTGAAATTCCAATGAGTACAGACCTCACCTATTTCCTCATAAGATGACCTGTCCATTCTGTGCTTTGTCTGGTAAGTCTTCTCAGAATTGCATTAAATGCATTTACACCCTTCCATAAATAAGGTGATGTAGTCACAACAATGCCCTTCCTAGTTTGGTATTTAATTCCCCTCACAATAAATCATAATACTATTAATTTTCCAAATTGCTTGCTGTATCAGAACTCTTACCTATTATGACTCATGCATTAGGAGAACCAAATTGTTCCGCATCTCAGACCACTGCATCTCTCACCACGTACACAGCATGCTTCTTTTATATTCTTCCTCCCACAATGTTTTTCATTTGCCAGATCTTTGCTGACTCACATAACCTGTCTATATCCCATTGTAGCTTCCTTATGTCCTCTCCACAACTTATTTTCCCATCTATCTTTGTCTTTAGCAAATTTTGGTTAACCAGTTCCCAGTGGCCAGATCAGGTAAGGTTGGCAGATTTCCTTCCCTAAAGGTCATTAGTGATCCAGATGGTGTTTATGACAATTGACGATGCTCATATGGTCACCATTAGACTTGTTTTTCATTCCAGATTTTATTAAATTTGAATTCAAACACACGTCCCTAGAACATTAGACTGGGTTCTGGATTATCAGTGCAGAGATATTGCCACTGTGCCACTACCTTCCTGATGATCTAAATCATAGAATCTTTACAGTATGGAAGCAGGCCATTCAGCCAGTTGAGTCTACACCAACCCTCTGAAGATGATCCCACTCCAACACAACAACCCTCCCCAACTCTATCAGCCTGCACTTTCCGTGACTAACCCACTCACCCTGCACATCCTTGGACACTATGAGCAATTTAGCGCAGCCAATCCATCTAAACTGCATGCCTTTGGGCAGCAGAGGAAACCCCACACAGATGCAGGGAGAACGTGCAAATTCCACACAACTGCCCAAGGCTGGAATAGAACCTGGGTCCCAGGCACTGTGAGGCAGCAATGCGAACCACTGAGCCACCATACTACTCCTATCGTAATCATATCATGCATTGACAAGAGTCTGATTGTGAGGTCTTTGATGTAGTGGCGGGACAAGTGCAGTGAAGCAGCAGCTGCTGAGGAGACCCACGTTCCAGACACTGTCAGGGAGGAGAATCTCTGCTTCACCAGAGTGCATGGCAGTCCCTTTTTGCAGTCTGTCATAGCCAGCTGACATCATGGGACATGTCTACACAAGCACAGAACTGTTATGGCGCAGAGGAGGCCAATTGGCCCATCATGTTGACATTGGTTCTATTACCTAGTGCCAATCTCCTACCATTTCCCTGCACACCATTTCTACAAATGTGTCAGTGGCCATTCTGGAGTGATGGATAATCATTTCAAAACAGAAATTGGTCTATCTTTCTTATGAGCTAGTTATTCCTCTCTCCACGCAGTATGTTACCTCCACACTATTTGCTATTGTTTTCGAAAATAACCTTCAATGTGGCACCTTTTGAAATGCTTTTTGGAAATGTAAATACAGTATATCTACCAGCACTACTTTATTCACAGCACATGCTGGTCTTCAAATAACTTGAAGGAGAAAGTGAGGACTGCAGATGCTAGAGATCAGAGCTGAAAATGTGTTGCTGGAAAAGTGCAGCAGGTCAGGCAGCATCCAAGGAATAGGAGATTCAACGTTTCGGGCATAAGCCCTTCTTCAGGAATGAGGAATAAGCCATTCCTGAAGAAGGGCTTATGCCCGAAACGTCGAATCTCCTGTTCCTTGGATGCTGCCTGACCTGCTGCGCTTTTCCAGCAACACATTTTCAGTTCAAATAACTTCAATAAATTGTTTCAATATGACTTCAATTTCACTCAGGTCAATAGAGTTGTGGATAGTGCCGAAGGATGTTGTAGATTACAGAGGGACACAGATAAGCTACAGAGCTGGGCTGAGAGCTGGAAAATGGAGTTTAATGTGGAAAAGTGTGAGGTGATTCACTTTGGAAGGAGTAACAGGAATGCAGGGCTAATGGTAAGATGTTTGGTAATAGACACAGAGAGATCTCAGTGTTCATGTACATAGATCTCTGAAAGTTGCCAGCCAGGTTGATAGGGTTGTTAGGAAGGCATACGGTGTGTTAACTTTTATTGGTAGAGGGATTGAGTTTCTGTGCCATGAGGCCATGCTGCAGCTGGACAAAACTCTGGTGTGGCCGCACTTGGAATCTTGCATACAGTTCAGGTCACTGCATTATAGGAAGGATGTGGAAGCTTTGCAAAGGGTTCTGAGGAGATTTACTAGGATGTTGCCTGGTATGGAGGGAAGGTTTTACAAGGATAGGCTGAGGGACTTGAGGCTGTTTTCCTTATGGTGGGGAAGCTTGAGAGGTGACTTAATTGAGATATATAAGATAATCGGAGGGTAAGATAGGGTGGACAGTGAGACCCTTTTTCTTTGATGATGATGGCTAGCACAAGGGGACATAGCTTTAAATTGAGGGGTGATAGATATAGGACAGATGTCAGAGGTAGTTTCTTTACTCAGAGAGCAGTACGGGTGTGGACCGGCCTGCCTGCAACAGTAGTAGACATGCCAACTTTCAGGACATTTAAATGGTCATTGGATAGACTTATGGATGAAAAGGTAATAGTGTAGGATAGATGGGCTTTAGATTGGTTTCACCGGTGAGTGCAACATCAAGGGCTGAAGGGCCTGTACTGCGCTGTAATGTTCTATGTTCTAATTTCACAAAACTTCTAAGCGCCTTGTCATAAGTTTGTAATAATGATAATTTCTACTGGAAGATGTTAAGCTAATTGGCCTGTAGTTTCCTTCTAACTGCCTCTCATCCTTTCTGAATAAAGGAGTTACATTCTTTTTTTTTCTAATCTAAATCACCTTCCTCAAAGCTTGAGAACTTTGGAAATACAAAACCAAATTATGAACTTTCTTGCAAGTGAATCCTTTTAAGACTGCAAGATGAAGTGATTTAGGAACTGGGGATTTATCAGCTTGCAGCTCCAATAACTTAGTCAGTACCATTTCCCTGGTGATCATAACTTCCTTGAGTACTCACCTTCCTTCTATCTCCTGGTTTACACCTCTGTCTGGGACATTACTCCTGTCCTTTGTAGTGAATACTGATGCAAAATATCTTTCAAATATTTTGCCAATTCCTTTTTTCCATTTTTAGTATACTCGACTCATTTTCTACAGAACAAATTCTCACTTTGTTAACTTTTCCTTTTAAAATATTGATGGAGATCTGATTTGACATTTCTAGCTAGCTTTCCCTCACAATCCCTTTTCTATCCCTTGTTGTGGTTCTGCTCGCCGAGCTGGAAGTTTTTGCTGCAAACGTTTCGTTCCCTGGCTAGGGAACATCATCAGTGCTGTTGGAGCCTCGTGTGAAGCGCTGCTTTGATGTTTCTTCCGGTATTTATATTGGTTTGTTCTTGCCGCTTCTGGGTGTCAGATTCAGCTGCAGTGATTTGTATGTGGGGTCCAGGTCCAGGTCCAGGACTGCACAAAACACTATATAGGACAAACAGGAAGACAGCTAACAATCCGCATCCATGAACATCAGCTAGCCACAAAACGACACGACTAGCTATCTCTAGTAGCCATACACTCAGACAACCAGCAACATGAATTTGACTGGGAAAACACCACTATCATAGGACAAGCCAGACAGAGAACAGCCAGAGAATTCCTAGAAGCATGGCATTCATCCCCAAACTCCATCAACAGCCACATTGACCTGGACACCATATACAAACCACTACAGCTGAAACTGACACCCGGAAACGGCAAAAACATCCATCAACAGACACATCGACCTGGACCCCACATACAAATCACTGCAGCTGAATCTGACACCCGGAAGCGGCAAGAACAAACCAATATAAATACCGGAAGAAACATCAAAGCAGCGCTTCACACGAGGCTCCAACAGCACTGATGATGTTCCCTAGCCAGGGAACGAAACGTTTGCAGCAAAAACTTCCAGCTCGGCGAGCAGAACCACAACAACGGATAACCGAGCTACAAATCTTCAATCAGATTTTAAACCTTTTCTATCCCTTCTTTATTAATCTTTGCAACATTCTTTGCTGTGTTTTTCTTTGTTTTCTGTCCAAACTTCTGACTTGTCACCCCTCCGTGCGCAGTTATGTTTATTTCTTGAACTTTAATACTACCTTTATTTAACAATGGATGGCGAGTCCTCCTTGACATTGTTGTTTCTTGTTGCGATGCATCCATTTTGTGCATTTTGAAATATCCTATTAAATGTCTACCACTGCATCTCTTTAATCCTATCCCTTAATTTAATTTGCCAGTTCACTTTAGCTAGCTCTGTTTTCAAGCCCTCATAACTGTGCTTATTTAACTTGCAAATACTTGTCCGAGGTTGACTTTCTTGTGGCTGCTGTTCCCTAGAGAAATCTTAACCATGAAGTCATTAACTAATCTTATCTTATTGCACAATACCAGATCTAGTAAAACCTGCCAGAATTAAAGCTGAAAGTGCTTTAGAAACTCAACAAGTTTGGCAGCATCTGTGGAGGCAGAAATAGAGTGAATGTTTTGAATCCAATTTGACTCTTGCTTGGGACCAAAAACCAAAGAGCTGGGGGTGTTGAAAATCAGAGACAAACACAAAAATAGTTGGAAAAAACACAGCAGGTCTGGCAGCACTTGTGCACAGAAAGCAGAGTTAATTTTTCGGGCTTAGTGACCCTTCTTCAGATCCTTTTGAAGAAGGGTCACTGGCTGCAAAACATTAACTCTGCTTTCTCTCTACAGATGCCAGACCTGCTGTATTTTTCCAGCAATTTCTGTTCTTGTTTGGAATTCCAGGATTATGGGGAATGTATTTATGGTCATTGATCATTTGGGCTGAATGGTCTGTCACAGTACTGTAAATGATATTGTTGGTATTTCATTCTTTCTCCTGTGCTGAGTTTAGTGATCAAGTAGCAGCAAGTAATTTACTCGGACATTGATGGCTGGAGACTTCATCCTTCCTCTGCCTTGATTACGTTTGGAGCAATAACGTTTGCAGGCAGTCTTCTATTTCACAGCTGATTGAAGCCCTCATGCGGGCAATAAATGTAGGACCCTCACTAAGTGGGAAACCCAAGAAGCAAATCCCGTCAGGCTCCTAGAGGGCTTCTTCTATCCAAAGGCACTTAGTGCCTGAATGGAGATACATGGAATTAGCAAAGGGAGAGCCACTTGTATCCTTCCATTCTCATTGGACCACCCTCTGTTTTACTCACCTTCTGCAACCCTCCGAAGCTGTGGAACCCACTAGTGACAGTTTTCAAAAGATCATCCACCAATAACTGGGCAATCAAATCAACTCTGTGATCGCAAATTGGCCAATTCTGGGAAAACCATGGTCAGTGATGGTTCCTAATCATTGGTGACTCCTGATCCCCAACACCACCACCCACACCACCATCCCCCCACCGACCCACTTGACGATAATTCAACAGTCAAGTGTCTGAACATCTTTCTGAATCTGCAGACAATAAACATAATTACAAACATTTCATTCAGAAGGGTTTGTCAAAGCATTCTTTACTCGGTCACTACATCGTTTTAACCTGGTGGTGCCGTGCAACATATCTTGCCCAAATCAGGCAACTCTGTTAGTGGTAATCAACAAGTCGAGAGCTCATCTTAAATATATAATTAGATCTGACCTCAGAAGTTTCAGTTGGTTTAGATAGGTACCTTACATTGAAATATTTTCTGACCAAAGTGGAAAATCAATTTCGCTATTATTCACTGTGAAATGGAAGGCATTTTGAGTAAATAAAAGGTCCTTGGGTGTATTATTTAGTTTCATTATTCTCTAACATCAGAAAGAAATTATATGCTGTCAATATTTGGCCTCCATAAAATATTATATGGCAGTGTGCAATATATCCTGTCAGCTGAATGGAGCAAGTTCAGTTCAAATAATATGTTTTTGTCCCTGATTTCCTTTTATTTTTACATATTAGAACATTATTGCTCAATCTTTCAGAAGTAAACAGTAAAAATAAAAGGACAATTTTGACTTTGATTACAAGTGTAAAATGGTTCATATTGTACTGCTGTTCATTATGTACTGTCAACTAAATGCAGAAGAAATGTTTATAAAGTGTGCCTGGATTGGTGTAGCTCCCTTTATACTGCTACCCAAAGTCAAAATGATCCCCATCGATTTAGGTTGAGAATGACATTAAGCCTGTACCCACTTAGATTGATATGGACCAAGTACTTAAACCAAAGCTAGGTCATATTTTTCAATTGAGTGCATTATAAAGTATAAAATAAGCAACATGCATTAACCACACAAGGAAAGTTCTTAAGTTCAACATAAATCATCTTTATCTGTTTTCTTTGTTTTTGATGATTAGACCACAATACACCTACTTTAGGTGTCCTCTTTACATTCTGGGACAGTTGAGATGCAAAGTTAAATTAGGTAAAGCTTATTTGCATTGCTGGGTTTTCCCCATAGTGTCCTTTCAGTCATTTTACCCTGAATTGACAAAGCACTATTAGTGGTGATCATGAGATCCATTCTTATTTTACAACATCATCTTCAACATTGTTTCTTAAGCTGATAAATGTATTTTGCAGACCAGTGATCATCTGTTTGAGAAAGACTGTTTCTTCCATGTCACCCTTTTTAGTAAATTTTGATAATTTTAGCACAGATACATACTATTTTTTTCTATAGAGAGCCATCGACTTTCCCAACTATCCAAACAAAACTCTTTTATCCAACATGCATTACATGCCTTTCAGAAGTGTCATTTCAGGGAGTAGAAGAGTAGATTCCTGAAATTCATGACTGAATTCTGGGAAATCTGAAGAGTGATAAGGTTCAGGAAGGCCAAAATTGTTGGGGAGCTGAAGACGAAGGAACTTTTCCAAATCTGGTGTCGCTTTAATCTGCTCATCCCTGAGTTGGAAATGTTATACACCTAGAATGAAAATGGGTTAGTGATTTTAGTTTGAGATCCTCAGCACAAAATAGCACAGGAACTTTGAGGAGACAATAAAGCCATGATTACAACTCTTCAGTTTATAGGGATGGAGGTAGGTGAGCTCGCCTTTTTTGCCACTTTGCTGGCTGCTAGCCAACAGAATTGAAAATGTACATTTCTTTAAATGCCCAAAAATCACATCCGTGACAAAAATTGTCTCAAAAATCCTTCCTAAATCTGAACGTGTTCTTGCTGAGTTACCAGTGATAGGTAGAACCAAGCTAGAACATGTGGCTCACCAGCAATTCCTGAAAAACTAAACAACCAATAAGAAAGCATCATGTGACCTATTCATTGCTCACTCGCTGTGCTTTGAAATTTGATCTTGGAGAAGGATTTGCTGTGTAAATTTAACTATCAAAGATCATTCTGCGCCCTCCTTTCAAACAGTCAGAGGAGTTAGACCAATGGGCAGCTAAGTCAGTCAGGTTAAATGGCAGAAGAAAGAAATCAGTAAGAACTAAGGAAATAAAAAGACCAGAATGAGAGATTTTTGAAGTTGAAAGTCTCAAACAAGTTACATAGAAAGTTGAAAACAGTTCGACAGAAGTGAAAGAAATGATAAGAGATAAGTTTCAAGATTAGAGTAGTTAAGATTCTGAAAAAGCCTAGCACCATTCTAAAGGAAGTAGTGATGGCATCCTTGATCCATGATTACATTGGTTGAGAGAGACCACTCACTTCAACTGTACAAGTTCCCTGCACAATGGGTCCAAAATAAGGACCGTGATGTTAGTGTTTGAGCTGGTGCTAAGGTCAGATCAAATGTTGCCACAATTTTTAAGAAGGATAACCTCCTCTTGCTGAAGTGATCAAGGTTCCTCCATATATTCATCACCAGAAGTGAAAGAGGGACAAAATTAAATTTTACTGTGAGGGCAAAGTACAGGAGGAAATGGTTAGTGAAAGCAGCTGCAGTTATATGTTTGGGTGAGAAAGAACTATGAATAGAAAAAGACGATAACACATAAAGAATAACTATAAATGTTTCCTCCAACATTGGTGCTTGTCATAACCATCATTCTCCTTCACCCTTGATAAGCAACACATTTTCTCCTCTGGAGAAGGGGATTCACCACTCGGATCTGGCTTCTTCTAATATCAGCTTCTTTGTACAAGTTGTATACAACCTTGCTACAATGGATTGTCTTATTGATGCAATTGTTTAGAGAGTATGCTTGTCATTATCAAATAGCTTTATGTGTCACATTGGATTGGAAGTTTGGGAAGTGATAGCTCCAAGAATGGTGTTTTGGAAGATAAAATGGAGATGAAGTGCAGAGCAGTGAAATGGTTGTAAGAAGATGAAGCAAAGTATTTTGAGTATAGAGGTGGACATGTAAGCAAAGCGTAAGAATGTGTTCTCACAACAATTTTTAGTGAAGTCATCAATCTTCATTTGGATCTCAGCCATGTCTTGAAATTTAAGCTCCTAGCTTTTGTTGACCTATGTGAATTCCTTGGCAGCAAAGGTGTTTCCTAGAGGTAATTTTGAGACTTGCAGAGAGCAAAATATTCTTCATCCTGTCCATATGTGGACTAGGGAACCCTATCTCAATCCCTTCTTTATCTTTCTTCCAGCTTTTTATTCAATCAGCACTCTGTGAAAGTGGCCAGGTTTTACTACTGCTCCAAACAAGGGAAGCAAACTACGATGAAGTCTGAGTGCAATCTCGTCTGAATGCATTGAGGTACAATTGCAATTGGAATTTGGTACAGATGAGAATTCCATGCAGAATGGAAGGAGTTACTCTTTTCTCTACCTTTTCTCAGCCACCAGTAATGGATGTGTGCTCTCCGTTTGTCTCAAAGATAGGAGACTTACTATTATGTTAGGAATGAAAATCAATAGTTACACTAAGTAAATGAATAAAGATAGAGAGACATGGTATGTTTAATGATGTGTTGCGGCTGTAGCATATGAGAATTGATTGCAGACAACCATTAGTAATGACCATGAATCCATTGTCAATTGTCGGGAAAAAAAAGAGTTTTTACAAATACATTAAGGACAAAAGGGTAACCAGGGAGAGAATAGGGCCCCTCAAAGATCAGCAAGGTAGCCTTTGTGTGGAGCCACAGAAAATGGGGGAGATACTAAATGAGTATTTTGCATCAGTATTTACTGTGGAAAAGATTATGGAAGATATAGCCTGTAGGGAAATAGATGGTGACATCTTGCAAAATGTCCAGATTACGGAGGAGGAAGTGCTGGATGTCTTGAAATGCAAAAAAATGGATAAATCCCCAGGAACTGATCAGGTGTACCCTAGAACTCTGTGGGAAGCTAGTGAAATGATTGCTGGGCATCTTGCTGAGATATTTGTATCATCGATAGTCAAAGGTGTGGTGCCGGAAGACTGGAAGTTGGCTAACATGGTGTCACTGTTTAAGAAGGGTAGTAAGAACAAGCCAGGGAACTACAGACCAGTGAGCCTGACGTCGGTTGTGGGCAAGTCGTTGGAGGGAATCCTGAGGGACAGGATGTACATGTATTTGGAAAGGCAAGGACTGATTAGGGATAGTCAACATGGTTTTGTGCGTGGAAAATCATATCTCACAAAGTTGTTTGAGCTTTTTGAAGCAGTAACAAATAGGGTTGGTGAGGGCAGAACGGTAGATGTGATCTATATGGACTTTAGTAAAACGTTCGACAAAGTTCCCCATGGGACACTGATTAGCAATACAGAGAGAACTAGCCATTTGGATACAAAGCTGGCTCAAAGGTAAATGACAGAGGGTGGTGGTGGAGAGTTGTTTTTCAGACTGGAGGCCTGTGACCAATGGAGTGTCACAAGGATTGGTGCTGGGTCGTGTATTTTTTGTTATTTACATAAATGATTTGGATGCAAGCATATTAGGTACAGTTAGTAAGTTTTGGATGACACCAAGCTTGGAGGTGTGGTGGACAGTGAAGAGGGTTACCTCCGATTACAACATGATCTTGACCAGATGGGCCAATGGGCTGAGAAGTGGTAGATGGAGTTTAATTTAGATAAATGTGAGGTGCTGCATTTTGGGAAAACAAATCTTAGCAGGTGTTATACACCTAATGGTAAGATCTGAGGGAGTGTAACAGAAAAAAGAGACCTTGGAGTGCAGGTTCATAGCTCCTTGAAAGTGGAATCGCAGATAGATAGGGTAGTGGAGAAGGTGTTTGGTAGGCTTTTCTTTATTGGTCAGACTACTGAGTACAGGAGGTATGAGGTCATGTTGTGGCTATATAGGACATTGGTGGCCACGGTTGGAATATTGTGTGCAATTCTGGTCTCCTTCCTATCCAAAAAATGTTGTGAAACTTGAAAGATTCAGAAAAGATTTACAAGGATATTGCCAGGGTTGGAGGATTTGAGCTATAGGGAGAAGCTGAACAGGCTGGGGCTGTTTTCCCTGGAGGGTCAAGGCTGAGGGGTGACCTTATAGAGGTTTCCAAAATTATAAGGGGCATGGATAGGGTAAATAGACAAAGTCTTTTCCCTGGGGTGGGGGAGTCCAGAACTAGAGGCATAAGTTTAGGGTGAGAAGGGAAAAATATAAAAGAGATGTACGGGTCAACTTTTTCACTCAGAGTGTGGTACGTGTATGGAGTGAGCTGCCAGAGGAAGTGGTGGAGGCTGGTACAATTGCAACATTTAAGAGGCTTTTGGATGGGTATATGAATAGGAAGGCTTTGGAGAGATATGGGACGGGTGCTGGCAGGTGGGACTAGATTGGGTTGGGATATCTGGTTGGCATGGATGGGTTAGACCGAAGGGTCTGTTTCCGTACTGTACATATCTATGACTCTATGACTCTATAGTTCAGTAATATCATTTAGGGAAGGAAACTGCCATCCTTAGCTGGTGTAGCCTACATGTGACTCCTGACCCGCAGCAATGTGGTTGACTCTTCAATGCCCTCTGGGCAATTAGGGATGGGCAATAAATACTGACCTGGCCAGTGGTGCCCTTATCCTGTGAATGAATTAAAAAATTAAGGGAGGTGTTTGTGGTTTGAGAAACTTCAACTCAATTGCTGAGCAGGAATCTGATTTGCATTTCAAAGAATCGGGGAGAGGGAGGGTTACCTGGATTAAGTCATGGAGTCATAGAGCCATACAGTACAGAAACAGACCCTTTGGTCCAACTCATACATGCCAGCCAACTTCCCCAAATTAAGCTATTCGCACTTGCCTATGTTTGACCCATATCCCTCTAAGCCTTTCCTGTTCGTGTATTGTCCAAATGTCTTTTAAATGTTGTAAATGTTTTAATTGTTGTAACTATGCTTGTATCTATCACTTCTTCTAGCAGTTCATTCCATATATGAACCATCTTCTGTGTGAAATAGCTGCCCCTCAGGTCCCTTTAAAATATTTCTTCTCTCACTGCAAAATTATGCCTCGTAGTTTTGAGCTCCCCCACCTAAAGGAAAAGATCTTTGCTATTCACTTATCTATGCCCTTCACAATTTTATAAACCTCTATAAGGTTACCACTCAATCTCCTACGCTCCAGTAAAATAAGTCCCTTCCAGTCCAGTCTCTCATTATAACAGAAACCCTCCAGTCCCAGCAACATCCCAGTAAATCTTTTTGACAATGGAAGTTCAATAGATTTGTCCCTGGGGTGAGTGGCTGAGTAAACTGGGTCAAAGCTACATCCAAAACCTCAACCTGAGCTACAAATCTTCTCAAAACTCGCAAAGAGAATTTCAAACTCCTTTACTTCTAAGCAGACATGCACCCAGGGAATGGCATAGACAAAATGTTGCACCCTTGAATGATTCCACCGACGTCCCGACCAATGTTCCCTCCAACGTTTGTAGGCTGAATGCAGCCAAATGTTGTTGTTTATGGTCACTCATAGTTTCTACATGGCAGAACCTGAGCAGAACCTGAAGGAAATATTGTTTGTGCATGGCCTATTTGTTATCCTCTGTGGCACTTTTCTGTTGCTGCAATATTACGCACCCAAGCAGCTTAGAAGAAACATAGCTCCCAACATGAATTTAACATACTGCCTGGAACTTGGGTTCTCAGGTGCTTAAAGCACATGTTCCTCCACATTTGATTTGATTTATTTATTGTCACATGTATTTGTTATAAAATACTGTGAAAAGTTGTATATTGTTGCCACTCTCTGGCACCTTCTTAAAACACAGAAAAAATTACTAAAACATAGAATATAAAGACACAAAATTGAAGAAATACAGGAAAGTTGTTCAATTTACAGTCCTTCTTGTTAAGTGCTCCACCACTGACCACAGTCATCTTCACCGTGCCACTGCCGCTGGGACGAAAGTCGCCCCTTTCTGGCACCATTTCACCTCCACTGATGCCCTCATCACTAAGAGTGCTTGTTGACCACATCAATGCAGCTGCCAGTAATGCCTCCAGGTACTGTACTGTCCCAAATTCACATGCAAACATACAAACCACCCTCTGTGTAAAAACATTTTGCTCTCATGTCCTTTTTAAATCTCTCTCCTCTCACCTTAAAAATATGCCCCTAATCTTGAAATCCTCCAAATTCAAGAAAAAGACATGATTAACTCTACCAAAACCCCTCATGATTTTATAAACTTCTATAAGATCTTCTCTCAATCTCACATTCTCCAGTGAAAGAAGTTCCGGCCTATCCAGCCTTTCTTTATAACTAAAGTCTTCCGTACTTGGCCACATTCCGGCAATCTCTTCTGAACCCTTTCCAGCTTAATAATAGCCTTGCTCTAAGTGGGTGAGCAGAACTGGATACAGTACTCTAGAAGATGCCTCACTAATGTTCTGTTCACCCTCAGTATGATTTCCCAAAATTTATACTCAAAGATCTGAGCAATGTAGGCAAGTGTGCCAAATGCCTTTTTAACCAGCCTGTCTATATGTGACGTGAACTTCAAAGAATTATGTATCTGAACCCCAAGGTCCTTCTGTTCTACACTACCCAAGGCCCTATCAGATCCACTTCAGAGTTTTAGCATAGAAATCATAGCTGATAGTCAAACGCAGGACAGAGGGAGTGCTGCTTTGTAAAGGTGGCATCTTTCAGATGAGATGTTAAACTGAGGTCTCACCTTCTAGCTTGGGTGGATGTTAAAAACTCCCATGACACTGTTTTGAACAATGGTTATCACCACTGTTCTGGCTGATACTTACTCCTCAATCAACATTAACTTTAAAATACTTCATGGCATTAAAGCACTTAGAAGTGTCTTTCCAATATGGAACAAAGTCACCTTCATCAGTGTTGTGATGGCACACACCCCTGAAGGAAGATCAAATGACAGCTCTGTCAGCTGTTTCCATATTGAAACTACTATTTCAGAATAATGGATGAATGATTTATTGTCACATATATTTTACAGTAAGAATAAATACAGTGAAAACCTTTCATTTGTTGTCATAGTTTGGCACCATTTTGACTACTTGAAGAATAAAGGTAAAAAAGGAAGGTACAGCTTAAAGAGAGCCCATCAGTCCTGAGCCTGCTTATCACCAACAACAATGCTTGTGCACCATCCCTCTTCCACTGCTTTGCTGCCAACTACATTGGAGCTAACCGATGTCGAAGTCGCCGAACCTCATGCACCACCTTTCACTGTGGGCTGATTCTCATCCGCCATCGTCTCGCCACCACCTGCACTAGACCAATCAACATTGGAGTCACGTCTCTCACTGCTAGGCCCACTTTGTCCATGGTGACTATGATGTCTCTCTGCCAATGCTTTGCTGTTGCCAGCACCAGACCCAACCAATGACAAAGTCCCCAATCCTCAGGTGCCATCTTTTGCCACTGTACTCATTCGTTTTCAATTATAAAAGCTCATGCCACAATTATGGCATGGAGGCTAAGAAGCTCCTAGATTTTGACTTGCACTGTTAAAAGGGAGCACTCCAGTGTCATACCATTGCTGCATTCTTTTACTGTTCCTTAACAGAGCCCCCATGTCTTTACTAATGAGAATGTCACCAGCTAGTGTTCCTGCTGGTACCACTGAATCTACCATCCCACTGTGATCTGCAGTTGAGATTACACTAGACCCAGAGCTGCCTAAGATCATCATTCAGTGTCATCTGGATTGCCTTGGATAGAATTTAGTTTTCTTCAACATTCAAGTCATAGCTACTGGAAAACAATTTCAAAACAGCATTAACAAAGGGACATTAAAACACAAGACTGGAACTTGCCCAAGGGTGATTGGCTTGTTTGTCTGTATGAGCTGATTTGCTGAAAAATCTATTTCCTGTTCTGGATTTTGTGTGTGTTTCTATAGTGAGATGAAGACGAGGCTGATGATATTTAAAGAAAGCAGGCAAATCGACAGTGATTGTCAGAAATTTGTGATTATTTGTGAAACTGTTGGTGAAAGGAAAGACTGACATAGTTAAATAGGAAAAACTCTGTGGTTCATGAACTATCATGAGTGGTACAAAATAGCAAACAACATCCATAAGTTAAGCAGCTGCCATTAGAACTAAGCGGTATGTTCTGCATGGTCCCTTTACGTAGCATAGGTGACTGAAATCTTTATGGTGGTTAACTTTATGAGATCAGCGCATAACAAGTAAAATGCTGGGGCGACCTCATTTAATGTTTTGATAGGTAACAGCTGGCTGGATCTGTATATGTGTGCAGCTGCCCACCAGCATGAGGGCTTAGTAGTCCAGTTAACATCAAAAAAGTGGTTGCTGCATAGTTGAACATGTAGGTTAGTCTATTTTGGTGATGCTGTTTGAAGAGGTTGCTCTGGACACTGGGCCAACTCCCCCACCCAGCTTCAGATAGGGCTGTGGATTATTTTACATACACTTGTGAGGGTAGACAGAGCCTCAGTTTAATACTTCAGCCCAAGGGTTTCAATTCCAACAGCACAGCCTTGACAAAACAACATACTGAGTTGTCATCTTTGATTATACACCTGTCAATGGGACTCAAAACCACCAGCCTTCTGACTGAGAAACAAACGTGCTGCTGTTGAGTGATGGCTGAATCTTTAACAAATTGTAAGTGAGTCTCTTAACCCCTATGAAAAATAAATTATTGTGAGATATCTGAAAGGCTCAGCTGGTAAGGACAATACCAAATAGAAACATGCAGTCTCTGTGAGCTAATTGTTATCAAACAACATGGCAGTAGGCATGCTGTATTGATGCATGTGGCATTGTTTCAAGGTTATAGATGAACAGCCAGGTGAAACATCCATGGAGCATTTACCCCAGCAATTCCTTTCAGAGTTTTATATATTCAAATTAGATCACTTCTAACTCTTCTAAATTGAATGGACCATAAATTACTCTGGTGTATTCAATCTCTCCCCTGGTAGGATAATACCCTCATTCCATGATCTAGTCTACATTTGCTGCATTTGTTTTAAAGCTATTATAAATTTGCCTGGATAAGGAAACCAAAATTATAAACACTACTGTGCATAGTATCATCAAGGACCTATGCAATTGTCATAAGTCTTCTTCACTCTTGTCCCTTTATGCAAAAGGTGTGACAAAATGTTACCTTATCTAGTACCCAGTGGCTTTTGCAACATGGAATGTTGTGTGCATTTCTGGTCGCCACACTTTAGGAAGGATTTAAGTGCAGTAGAGAGTGTGGAAAGGAGATTCACAAGGATAATGCCTTGATTGGAGCTCCTGGATCTGAAGAGAGACAAGATGGGCTAGGGTTGTTTTCCTTACAGTGGAAAGCTGATGGGGGACCTGATTAACGTGTACAAACTTATAGCAGGCATAGACAGGATAGATAGAAAGAAATATTTCTCCTTAGTAGCAGGGTCAACAAGGAAGGGGCAGGGATTTAAGGCTAGGGCAGGAGGTTTTTTCAATAAGGTGTTGGGGGGGGAGGTGTTATCTGGAACTCACTGACCGAATAGTCATAGAGGCAACAACCATCACAGCATTGAAGAAGTATTTGTATGAACATGAAATACCATGAAAAATAAATCTCCAGACTAAGTATTAGAAAATGGGATTGGAATAGATGTGCTTGATGACTGGTGTGACAAAATGGGTTAAAAGGCCTCTTTTGATGCTCGATAACTCTCTGACCCTAAGCTGCAAAATATTTTGTTTTGCGAGAAAGAGACATGCTTTCAAACTTTGCATCTTGTATTCATCAAGACAGGAGCAAGAATAGCAACTTTTAAAGGGAATCATAATTTATAATGCAGACATATCAGGTGTCGATTGGTTGGCACTTTGACTGTAATTGGTCAAGACCCTGTCATGATGATATACTGAGGAACAATGTCCAGGCTGTTGTTTAATTGAAGAAGTGCAATACCTGGACAAATCCTTTTTTCCTGTCAAGCACATCACCCTGCGTATGAAAATATGTACCATCTAGTGAGCCAACTGTGAGCCCAAATGATTATCTCAAATTTATTGTCAGTGTAATTCTTGGCACATTGAAGTTTGTTGATTATACTGCCCATTCATAGAATTGCATCTTGTTGGATACAATATTCTAATGTTAGAGAACACAGGCTGGTTGGGTACAGTTGTCCTCTGTTCTCAACAGCTGAAGGGACATAGTGATTGACGCAATCCATGAGTCATCTGAAAAATACCTACATGTGCCCTGAAAAGTTAAGGTATCTGAATGTCTTCAGGAATAGGTGATGCTGAATGTCTTTATGCTGCTATGCTGAAATAGCAACACAGTGCTGCTTTGCTGAACAGCATTTTGCCTATCACACGAACACTGAATGAAGTATTTGAGTTTCAGTGCAGTTATAATATGTAAACTATACATCCCAAAGACTAGTGGATCATACTAAACAGCACATTCTTTTGGCTACTCATAATCAGTCGAGTATTGACTATACTCAACCATCCTATGCTTGCAAAGTTTAGAATATCATATCCAACGTTCAATATGATCTGTGAATAAGAAGCACTTGTACAATAATCCTAAGTGTGTCAAGGATCACACTAACAACAGATTTAAGATTATTATTTAGGCTCACAAGATATTACATGCTTTTAGTTATTTTCACATGCAGGTCATAGACGACTGCAGGAGAAAGGACTTTGTCCAGGCATTGTGCCTTTATAATTAAGCAAAAGCATTGGGATATTGCTCCTTTATATGCTATCCATGGCAATGCCTTGACTGATTAGAGTTCATTTGCCAAACAATCAGCATCCATTTTCTCATACAGTCTAAATTGCCACTCTGTTTGAAAATTGATTTTTTTGCCATTGTCCTGTTTTGAGATGGAAGCCTTTTGTCCCTAAAAGTATACTTTTTCACAAAAGTACATTACCACATTAGACTATTTAAAGTTAATATTACATGAGGTGCAAACCAAACCACTTTATTCCAATACCCATGTCCTACTCACTGCTTTTATGATACCAGTTAATATGTACAAGACTCATTACGTGCCACTCATATAGCACAAAGTATTTTATCTGATGTCCAGCCTCTTGATGTACTACAGCTGAAAGGCTTTGGACAGTGACCTTTACTCATTGAGCCACAGTAAGTTATTGTAATAGCCTGATATCATGCATTCTTTTGTTTTCTTTGCTTCTGCAATGGTTGCCCCTCATACACCATTGTACATTTCCCCTAATGCTTTGCCTTCATTTTAATTTCTTCACTTAAATGTGGCCAGCAAAAATGATAATGCTTTACCTAACTACTGCCTGTGTGTTGTGCATTTTGTTTCTGCAATCTTTAAAAGAATGTGGCGGTGTCTCAGATTGTTTGGCAATATTGTCATTGTTTTATTCCTGTAATTGGTTTAGTACAAAGTAGGCAGCACATGGAAGAAGGAAATAGTTTGCAAATTGAAATGAGTCAGAATTCTGTCTGCATACTATCTATTAATAGGAGAGGCTAGAAAAACTCAATGTTTTTTTTCAGGAGCAGCAGAGGCTGAGGGGAGACTTGATAGTAGTCTGTAAAGTTCTAAAGATGCATAGATGGGGTTGATGGTCAGCATATTTTTCCCAGAGATGAATTTGTCTAAAACTAGGGGGCATGCATTCCAGATGAAGGGCTTTTTCCCGAAACATCGATTTTCCTGCTCCTCGGATGCTGCCTGACCTGCTGTGCTTTTCCAGCACCACTCTAATCTTGGCATGCATTTAGGTTGAGAGGGGGAAAATTCAAAGGAGATATGAGGGGCAAGTTTTTTTTACTTGATAGGAGTCTGGAAAGAACTGCAAGGGTGGAGGAGGCAGAAATGATAAGCCTTTTAAGGGACTTTGAGATAGACACATGAACATGCAAGGAATGGAGAGACATTAGCTGAAGGCAGATAGAAGGGATTAGTTTAATTGGTGTCTTGTTCGGCACAGCATCGTGGGCCGAAGGGTCTGTTCCTGGGTTGTACAGTGCGATGTTCTCTGTCAATGATAGAAGCAACATTTAAAATTATTTAGGGTTGGTGCTTTGAAATTAAATAAATTAACTAAAACCTGTAATTGTAATCATAGCTATAATTGGTGAGAAATCCTATGACAAAAATAATTTCCAAAGTATAGCTTCCAAAATAACACTTTATTTCCCAAGGCGCTCTCATAATTTAGGGAAAGATCAGTGGAGACACCACTTGCATCAATATATGATTTCTGCTGATCAGTTGCTGTAGGTACTTAGCCAGTTCTTTAAACAACACCATCCCAATTCATGACTACCGCCACTGAGGAATGACGTGGAGGTGCCTGTTGGACAATAATCTGTGTTGTGTGATTTTTAACTTTGATTAAGGGTAACAGATAAATGGGAACACTACAATCAGCAAGTTCCCCTCCAAATCACACCATCCTGACTTGTAAATATATCACTGTCCCTTTATTGTTACTGGGTCATAATCCTTGAGTTCCCTTCCCAAAAGTATTGTGGGAGCTTCTGCACTAAAGGATTACAGCAGTTCAAGAAAACAATCCACCATTACCTTTACAAGGGTAATTAGGGGTGGGTGTAAATGTAGACCAACCAGCGACATATACTGTTCATGAATGAATTAGAAAACAAGTTCCTGAGGCAATTCTCAATCATATCATTGACAACAGTCAACAGTGCCTTACCTGAAATCAGCAAAAAAAAAGTTCTAAGTTCATAAATCATCAATTTGTTCTTTCTTCCATATAACTTCAATAGTTTCAATAGACTGTTTCAGTGGTATTCAGTTGCACATTTTGAATAGCTTGCTTGGGGCAGTACTACAGTGCAGTGGTTCAATGTTTCCATTGTTATGAACGTAGACAATTGAGTCCAGTCACAAATAATCTTGTTTACTTCTTTGCTACTGTGTAAAGTCAATAAACCAAGAGACTGGGTGTAAAGAAGTCATTACAGTAGTTACTTTAGAAACTGGAGAGGGCAAGTAAGCGACAACGTGAAACTATTTATTTCCTGTTTTTTTCACAGAATTTTCCTAAAGAATGCAGAGTCATCAGCAGTGCCTTAAAATACAAATTGTCTTGATGGTGAATTACTACCAGGATCTCAGTTGAACTTCAACTTAATTTAGTAGCATGGAAATCTTCTCTCAATATGAAATAAGCGTAGGCAGCTTCAATTAAGTTTAGGATTCTGCATAGATTGTCATGTAATGAATTTGTCTCTTTCTTATAGCAAGTGATAAAATCTGTAACCACTATGGGTGGACCCCCATGTGTCACAGTGATTGAAAAATTAGTCTGAGACTGGATGTTCCAGGTGTTAGCCTTAAAGCAAATACAGAGGAATCTCGATTATCCGAAGGAGATGGGGGTGGAGTATTTTGTTCAGTTAGTCGAATTCCAGATAATTGAATGCTGGGTAACATTGTTTAGCCAAACATTGGGAGCTTGCGATCTTACCGGATAATCTGATATTCAGATAATTGAATGCTGGATATTCAAGGTTCCTCTATACTCTGGTTTCTAGAGCAAAACCTCCACCAGCACATTGAAGTCCATTAACAAAGGAGGGAAGAGACTGTGGGCAGGAGCCCCTTAAATTGGGATGAACACATGATTGTTACATAAAGGTATGCCTGATCTTACCAGCTATATTTAGTTGAAAGGGACAGTGGTTCAGGCCTTGTTTTTAGCAGGAGTGGCTGAAATGAAGAAGCAAGAATTATTTTTTGGGTTAAGTGTGGAAGCAGCATTTTTGTAAAAGTGCTTTTCATTCCCAGTTTCTGTGGAATGTGGATATAGCACACTCTCATGGATTTCCTTTAACTCTGTCCATTTTTCTTCTGCTCCTTCTCAATGGTAATTAATCTGAGATCAAGATTTCATTGTCTAAGGAATCATATTACTGGATTGTTCAGGAATAAAGACTTATTACAAGAAATATTTGAAACAATTACAGAGGTTTACATGCTATTTGAAGAGGCTTTGTAAGAATTAAGAATGTTGTCTTTAAAAATTTCATGACTGTAACTATTTATGTTATAATACAACAGGAAGATTAAAACTGAACCCCCTGCTACTGAGCCATTTCTAAATAGTATTGTTGCTGTAGTTGTATTACTTTGTAAAATCTAAATATAAATACTTCAAATGAGTGTGTAACACTTCATATGGTGGGAATATAACACCCCACATAATTTTAACACGTTAAAAGTGTGCACCCAGTAGAAAGAAATTAAACAGCATACTGCTCCAATTAGCTTAAATGTCTATTAAAAAATACAATTAAAAATACTTTCTCAATTAGGACTCCCGCCCACCTTCCGAGGACCCCTTCACCCACCTCCAACACACTGCAACCACCTGGACACCCCGCGCTGGCCTATTACCTGCCCTCGACCTCTTCATTTTCAACTGCCGCCGGGACATTAACCACCTCAACCTGTCTACCCCCCTCCCCCACTCCAACCTCTCACCCTCACAATGTGCAGCCCTCTGCTCCAATCCCAACCTCACCATTAAGCTAGCGGATAAAGGGGGCGCAGTGGTAGTCTGGCGCACTGATCTCTACACCACTGAAGCAAAACGCCAACTCGAGGACACGTCTTCCTACTGCCCCCTCGACCATGACCCCACCCCCCCATCACCAAACCATCATCTCCCAGGCCATACAGAACCTCATCACCTCAGGAGATCTCCCACCCACAGCTTCCAACCTCATAGTCCGGGAACCCCGCACTGCCCGGTTCTCCCTCCTTCCCATGATCCACAAGCCTGACCACCCTGGCCGACCCATTGTCTCAGCATGCTCCTGCCCCACTGAACTCATCTCTACCTACCTCGACACTGTCCTATCCCCCCTAGTCCAGGAAATCCCCACATACGTTCGAGACACCACCCACGCCATCCACCTCCTCCAAGACTTCCATTTCCCCGGCCCCCAGCGCCTCATCTTCACCATGGATATCCAATCCCTCTACACCTCCATCTGCCATGACCAGGGCCTCCAAGCACTCCGTTTTTTCCCCTCCAGATGTCCCCAACAGTACCCTTCCACCGACACTCTCATTCGTTTGGCCGAACTGGTCTTCACTCTTAACAATTTCTCCTTTGAATCCTCCCACTTCCTCCAGACCAAAGGGGTAGCCATGGGCACACATTTGGGCCCCAGCTATGCCTGTCTCTTTGTTGGCTATGTAGAACAGTTGATCTTCCGTAATTACACCGGCACCACTCCCCACCTCTTCCACCGCTACATTGATGACTGCATTGGCGCCACTTCGTGCTCCCGCGAGGAGGTTGAGCAATTCATCAACTTCACCAACACATTCCATCCTAATCTGAAATTTACCTGGACCATCTCTGACACCTCCCTCCCCTTCCTGGACCTCTCCATCTCCATTAATGACGACCGACTTGACCCTGACATTTTTTTTTACAAACCCACCGACTCCCACAGCTACCTGGATTACACCTCTTCCCACCCTACCTCTTGCAAAAATGCCATCCCGTATTCCCAATTCCTCTGCCTCCGCTGTATCTGCTCCCAGGAGGACTAGTTCCACCATAGAACACACCAGATGGCCTCCTTCTTTAGAGACCGCAATTTCCCTTCCCACGTGGTTAAAGATGCCCTCCAACGCATCTCGTCCACATCCTGCACCTTCGCCCTCAGACCCCACCCCTCCAACCGTAGCAAGGACAGAACGCCCCTGGTGCTCACCTTCCACCCTACAAACCTTCGCATAAACCAAATCATCCGCCGACATTTCTGCCACCTCCAAAAAGACCCCACCACCAGGGATATATTTCCCTCCCCACCCGTTTCCGCCTTCCGCAAAGACCGTTCCCTCTATGACTACCTGGTCAGGTCCAAGCCCCCCTACAACTCACCCTCCCATCCTGGCACTTTCCCCTGCCACCGCAGGAACTGTAAAACCTGTGCCCACACCTCCTCCCTCACCTCTATCCAAGGCCCTAAAGGAGCCTTCCACAGCCATTAAAGTTTTACCTGCACATCCACTAATATCACTTATTGTATCCATTGCTCCAGATGTGGTCTCCTCTACATTGGGGAGACTGGGCGCCTCCTAGCAGAGCGCTTTAGGGAATATCTCCGGGACACCCGTACCAATCACCCACACCGCCCCGCGGCCCAACATTTCAACTCCCCCTCCCACTCTGCCGAGGACATGGAGGTCCTGGGCCTCCTTCACCACCGCTCCCTCACCACCAGATGCCTGGAGGAAGAACGCCTCATCTTCCACCTCGGAACATTTCAACCCCAGGGCATTAATGTGGACTTCAACAGTTTCCTCATTTCCCCTTCCCCACCTCACCCTAGTTCCAAACTTCCAGCTCCGCACTGTCCCCATGACTTGTCTGGGCTTGTCCTACCTGCCAAGCTCCTTTTCCACCTATCCACTCCACCCTCTCCTCCCTGACCTATCACATTCATCCCCTCCCCCACTCACCCATCATATTCTATGCTATTTTCTCCCCACCCCACCCTCCTCTAGCTTATCTCTCCACGCTTCAGGCTCACTGCCTTTATTCCTGATGAAGGGCTTTTGCCCGAAACGTCGATTTCGCTGCACTTTGGATGCTGCCTGAACTGCTGTGCTCTTCTAGCACCACTGATCCAGAATCTGGTTTCCAGCATCTGCAGTCATTGTTTTGACCTTATTAAAAATACCAGGCTGATTTGCTGAAATATTTGAGGTTAACAGAAGATAAGGATCAATGCTTCTTCATGTAACCAATTAGTCAAATAATACATTTTCTTTTCAAATCTAGCAGCCTGGAAATAATGAACATAATGTGACACGTTCAAACATTCAGATTTTTCATGTTGCTTTCATCCATCGATTTCCTTTGTCACTCAGGTCAGTATTTATGGCTAAATATTAAATTGAGGGCAGACTGGAGGAAAGGAGAACTTCTGCTGTTCCATGAATATGCCCTTCGTGATATTTTACATCCAGAGGTCAGAGAATTGAAATATTATGGACAGATGCCCATACCATATGTACATTGATGTGCAACTTGGCCTTAGATGCAGAGGAGAGTATAAACAGTCTGGCAATTTTGGTTAAATAGTTCAAAACAATGGAAATGGACTTCAGTTACACACTATGTATCAACATGACTGTGTTTCTGTCATGGCTCAGTGCTAATTCTCTTATCGCTGAGTTAAAATGTATGGGTTCAGCTCCTATTGCAGGAACTAAGCCTAAAAATTAAGCTTGTTATTTCAGAGCATTATAAACAGACATATTGTCAATCAGATGAAATGTTAAACCAGAGTCCTGTTTGCCACCCAGGCAGTTGTGAAAGATTCCATATTTTGAAGAAAAGTCAGGTTGTTATCCATGATGTTTTGGACAGATTAATTCCTCAATCAACATTACAAAGGTTTATGTCACAAAGTCATTACATCTCAAAATGGATTTCATTGCCTCTAAAGTAATTTCAGCATCCATTAGTTGTATAAAGTGCTATATTAAAGCAAGTCTTTCTTTCTGCAATTGGCATACAGCTTCACAGCCACTGTAAATACTTATTGCTTGAAAGGAAACCAAATTTTTAGGTGTGATGGGCAGCTTGAATTTTTCGGTGGGGCAGTACAGAAGTACTGAATGTTGCATGGTGCACAATTATTGCCATGGTAACAGCACCAAGGGATGGACATTCAGGGAAATTGGACATAGAACACAATTCCATGCAGCTGGAAGGCAGGTGCGAGAGATAGTTTCAAGGCTCAGAATTTGATCACTGTCACATTTGTTTTGATGCATATGCAGTTAGAAATACTGTTTGTTTCATTTAGCTTGAATAACATGTCTTAAGTTTATTTTTGCAAGACGGTACACTACTTTTCATCATTTATATAAATGATTTGGATGTGAGCAATAGAGGTATAGTTAATAAGTTTGCAGATGACACCATAATTGGAGGTGTATTGGACAGCGAAGAGGGTTACCTCAGAGTACAACAGGATTATGACCAAATGGGCCAATGGACTGAGAAGTGGCTGATGAAGTTTAATTCAGATAAATGCGAGGTGCTGAATTTTGGGAAAGCAAATCTTAGCAGGACTTATACACTTAATGGTAAGATCCTTGGAAGTATTGCTGAACAAAGAGACGTTGGAGTGCAGATTAATAGCTCCTTGAAAATGGAGTCGCAGATAGATAGGATAGTGAAGAAGGCATTTGATATGCTTTCCTTTATCGGTCAGAGTATTGAGTACAAGAGTTGGGAGGTCACGTTGCGGCTGTACAGGACATTGGTTAGGCCACTGTTGGAATATTGCGAGCAATTCTAGTCTCCCTCCTATCAGAAAGATGTTGTGAAACTTGAAAGGGTTCAGAAAAGATTTACAAGGATGTTGCCAGGGTTGGAGTATTTGAGCTATAGGGAGAGGTTGAATAGGCTGGGGCTGTTTTCCCTGGAGCAATGGAGGCTGAGGGGTGATCTTATAGAGGTTTACAAAATCATGAGGGGCATGGATAGGATAAATAGACAAAGTCTTTTCCCTAGGGTGGTGGAGTCCAGAACTAGAGGGCATAGGTTTAGGGTGAGATGGAAAGATTTAAAAGAGACCTCAGGGGCAACTTTTCACGCTGATGGTGGTTCGTGTACGGAATGAGCTACCAAAGTAAGTGGTGGAGTTTAGTACAATTGCAACATTTAAAAGGCTTCTGGATGGGTATATGAATAGGAAGGGTTTGGAGGGATATGGGCTGGGTGCTGGCAGGTGGGACTAGATTGGGTTAGGATATCTGAATCAAGATTAGAGAGGTGCTGGAAAAACACAGCAGCTCAGGCAGTATCCAAGGAGCAGGAAAATTGACCGAAACGTCGATTTTCCTGCTTGTCAGATGCTGCCTGACCTGCTGTTTTTCCAGCACCACTCTAATCTTGACTCTGATCTCCAGTATCTGCAATCCTCACTTTCGCCTGGGTTGGGATAGCTGGTCGGCATGGACACGTTGGACCAAAGGGTCTGCTTCTGTGTTGTACAACTCTATGACTCTTTGACCACACATAACCCAATTTTCATCGCTATAATTTTGAGTTAGCTAATATGGAGTAAGAATGGACTATGCAAAGTCCCTGTTAAAATATTTAAATCTAAAAATTATGTTCTGCATCAAATCTGCATCAATGAGGCACTGCTCACATTCATACTGCTCATTTGAAATAGCATACTGGCAGGCACAAGTCATCTTTTACCTCATTCACATCTGCAATGCACACTTAGGAAGAACTTCCCACCACTTTCTCACTTCCTCGCTATTTTCCTGGCATTCCTTTGCTACTGCTATGAGAGCGCTCTCCAACTTGTTTCTGAAGTCAATATCACTTCTCTCAGTACTTTAAAACCATCTGAAATCTTGCAACCAATCTCAGATTCCCCAGCTTTGTGCTTCCTTAATACCCCTGAACAAATTGACTCCTGTTTTCAAAATGAGAGCCATTCTCAAACATGAGAGGATGATTAGCCTTGTAGGGTCACTACCTCCAGTCACTGAAGATGAGAACCTGCCCAAATTAATTTAAATGATCTTATATAGTCACCATTAATTTGTAAACATGTTGCACAATTATATCTCAAAAATTAAAAAATATGACACAGCCGACTGGTCTCAAGAATAAATATTAACCAGGGCAGAGATTCCATGGTCATTTTCAAGTAATACCATTTTATCTTTTACTTCCATCTGAAAAAATCAAGGGTAGTAAATTTCATCTGAAAGAAAACACCTCAAGCGTTGCAACACCCTCCACTGCATTTTATTAAAACCTTCGATCAGCCTGTTTTTAATCTGATTTAAAAGTGAAAGTGCTATCAGCGAGGCAGACTATACAGATCCATGAATGTGAAATTCCAGACAAAATTCCCATTATCCCACAATCGTGAATCCATCTACCAGGCCCGCTGTCAATGAAAGGCCACCAGTATTCTAAAAGATCCATCTCACCATGGCAATGTTTTTCTACAATCTCTACCATCGGGGAGAAGGTACAGAAGCCTGTACACACGCACCAGCCGGTTTCAAAACAGTTTCTCCCCTATTGTTAGAATACTGAATGGACTCACAAACTCTTAACATTCGCTTGTAACTGTGTTTTTGTTTTTGCTGCTGTTTACCTTTTATTTACTTTTCTATGCTACTTAACTCTGTGATCTTTCTGTCTTACTCATAAGACAAAGCTTTTCACTGTGCCTCGGTACACGTGGCAATAAATTCAATTCAATTCAATTCAATTCAATTCAATTCAATTCAATTCAATTCAATATGGCTGATACGAATTAATCAACTGTCATAATGTACTCTTCATTGTCATAAAGCATGAAAACTCACCATCCCTGAGGATTTCAACAATAAATATTTTAAAAACTGTTATCAACGAGTATAGGAAAAAGGCGAAATGAAATAATATTTCTTGTAAATGTTGGCTATTTTTTAAATGCAGATAATTGAAGCATTGCAGTTGGTATTAATCCACCCTCCACAATGAATGGGAGACAGCTGAGTGAGGCAAGGTGATAAAAAATAAAATTTTTAGATGTCAAACTAATTAGATGCATTTCTTTCTGTTTCTTTTTGAGCAACAAATTGAGTCCAGTGTTTGTGCCTCTCCTTGAAATGGCAAAACACTACCTTTTTGTATATGAAGCAAAGGAGTTGAGACTCTGATCTAAATTTGTGTTTGGGAAACCAGATAATTAAAAATAAAGACAACAGTGCTCAATCAAACATGTGAGTGCTTTTGATGTCAGAGTTTGTGATCCAGAAGATGCAGGAGTGCTTCTCGGGAATAGAATAGAATATCTTTTATTGTCACATGTACTTCAGTACAAAAGCACAATGGCTACCTCTAATGGCGCCATCTTAGGTACAAGTACTTAGGTACAAATCTTGGATACAAAACAGGAAGAAAAGGGAAAGCCAGTAACAATACTTACTTTGTCAAAATAAAGTTAGAAATAAATTGGTTATAACATAGTTAAAGTATTGACATTTCAAACTGTAACAGCTCAGCTGATGGTCTGACTGCACACGCCATAAAGCCAATCCAACAACTGTTCCACTCTGCTCCAAGCCTCCAGTTTACACTGCACCTGTAATCAGCTGCATCAAGGGAAGCATTGTTGCTCCAGGACTCCTTCCCTTTTTGCTGCTCCGAGACTCACTGCCCCTCGCGCTGCTCTGGGACCCACTTCCCCTCACGCTGTTCTGGGACATGTTGCTCCAAGACTCACTTCCCCTTTTGCTGCTCCAGGACTCATCTCCCCATGCGCTGCTCCGGAACTCACTTCCCCTCGCGTTGCAGCGGGACGCGCTGCGCCAGGACTCACTTCCCCTCGCCCTGCTCCGGGACTCGCTCCCCTTCGCGCTGCACCAGGACTCGCTTCCCCTTCGCGCTGCACCGGGACTTGCTTCCCCTCGTGCTGCACCGGGACTCGCTTCCCCTCGTGCTGCTCCAGGACTCGCTTCCCCTCGCGCTGCTCCAGGACTCGCTTCCCCTCACCCTGCTCCGGGACTCATTTCCCTTCATGCTGCTCCAGGAGTCTCATCCCCTCACACTGTTCTGGGACTCGCTTCCCCTCACGCTGCTCCAGGACTCGCTTCCCCTCGCACTGCTGCGGGACTTGCTTCCCCTCATGTTGCTCTGGGCCGTGCTGCTCTGGGACTCCCTTCACCTCGTGCTGCTCCGGGACATGCTGCTCCGGGTCTCCCTTCCCCTTGCACTGCTCAGGGATGCGCTGCTCCGGGACTCCCTTCCCCTCGTGGTACTTCGGGACCGTCTTCCCCTCGAGCTGCTCCGGGAATCCTTCCCCTCGTGCTGCTCCAAGACTCGCTTTCCCTCGCGATGCTCCAGGACTTGCTTTCCCTCGCGATGCTCCAGGACTTGCTTTCCCTCACAGTGCTCAGGGATTCGCTCCCCCTCGCGCTGCACCGGGACTCGCTTCCCCTCGTGCTGCTCCAGGACTCGCTTCCTCTCGTGCTGCACCGGGACTCACTTCCCCTCGTGCTGCTCCAGGACTCTCTTCCCCTCACGCTGTTCTGGGACTCGCTTCCCCTCACACTGCTTCAGGACTCGCTTCCCCTCACACTGCTCCAGGACTCGCTTCCCCTCGCACTGCTCCAGGACTCGCTTCCCCTCGCGCTGCTCCAGGACTCGCTTCCCCTCGCACTGCTGCGGGACTTGCTTCCCCTCACGTTGCTCTGGGATGTGCTGCTCTGGGACTCCCTTCACCTCGTGCTGCTCTGGGACATGCTGCTCCGGGACTCCCTTCCCCTTGCACTGCTCAGGGATGCGCTGCTCCGGGACTCCCTTCCCCTCGTGGTACTTCGGGACCCTCTTCCCCTCGTGCTGCTCCGGGACATGCTGCTCCGGGACTCCCTTCCCCTTGCACTGCTCAGGGATGCGCTGCTCCGGGACTCCCTTCCCCTCGTGGTACTTCAGGACCCTCTTCCCCTCGAGCTGCTCCGGGAATCCTTCCCCTTGCACTGCTCCAGGACTCACTTCTCCTCGCGCTGCACCAGGACTCGCTTTCCCTCGCGATGCTCCAGAACTTGCTTTCCCTTGCAGTGCTCCAGAACTCGCTTTCGCTCACGGTGCACCGGGACTCGCTTCCCCTCGCACTATTCAGGGATGTGCTGCTCTGGGACTCCCTTCCCCTCATGCTGCTCCGGGACTCGCTTCCCCTCGCGTTGCTCTGGGATTCTCTGCTCCAGGACTCTCTTCCCCTTCCACTGCTCCAGGACTCTCTTCCCCTCGCGTTGCTCCAGGACGTGCTGCTCCAGGACTCACTTCCCCTCGCGTTGCTCTGGGATTCTCTGCTCCAGGACTCTCTTCCCCTCGCGCTGCTCCGGGACTCCCTTCCCCTCGCGCTGCTCCAGGACTCACTTCCCCTTCCACTGCTCCGGGACTCACTTCCCCTCGCGTTGCTCCAGGACGTGCTGCTCCAGGACTCACTTCCCCTCGCGTTGCTCCAGGACGTGCTGCTCCAGGACTCACTTCCCCTCGTGCTACTCCGGGACTCACTTCCCCTCGTGCTGCTTCGGGTCTCACTTCCCCTCGCACTATTCAGGGATGCGCTGCTCTGGGACTCCCTTCCCCTCACGCTGCCTCCGGGAGTCGCTTCCCCTTGAGCTGCACCGGGACTCATTTCCCCTCACGCTGCTCCGGGAATCCCTCCCCTCGCGCTGCTCTGGGACTCGCTTTCCCTCGCGGTGCTCCGGGACTCGCTTCAACTTGTGCTGCTCCGGGGCTCGTTTCCCCTCGCGTTGCTCTGGGACTCACTGCACCTCGCACTGCTCCGGGACTCACATCCCCTCACCCTGTTCCAGGACACACTTCCCCTCATGCTGCTCCAGGACTCTCTTCCCCTCGCGCTGCTCCAGGACTCCCTCTCCTCGCCCTGCTCCAGGACACACTTCCCCTCTTGCTGCACCAGGACTCTCTTGCCCTCGTGCTGCACCAGGACTCTCTTCCCCTCGTGTTGCTCCAGAATTCTCTCCCCCTCGTGTTGTTCCAGGACTCACTTCCCCTCTCGTGCTGCTCTGGGACTCACATCCCCTTGCGCCTCTCCAGGACTCCATCCCCACAGAATGTTCCGGGACTCCTTCCCCTCGCATTTCTCCAGGACTGCTAAAAAGAGAGAAATGAAAGAAAAAAAGAACTGGCAGAGCAGAGGAGGTCTGGGTGGAGCGTACTTTCCTGCTGCCACCTTGTTGGATGCTTGATGCCCCAATAACCTTTCCATTGATCATTTCCATGATCTACCGTCAACTAATCTTGTGCAGTTGCAGGAACTTCTCCTGCTCCAGCTCGCATACTCACTTAGCAACTTGCCAGTCCATCGAGTTGGCTGGTACAGGGCAAGAGATTAATTTTAAAATTACAATGTGGGCCTATCATTAGTTTTAGCACAAACTCTGTGCTACCAGGAATTGTGGTGTCAAGTGTCAAGGCCATTGCTGCAGATTTTATGCTGTGATTTTTCACCAGCAACACTATCCTCAAGAGTAAATCTTTGTTATTTAAGTCCCTTCCTTTTCAACTAAGATCTGCAGAAGTGAGACTCTGCTTTAGCTGTCCCCGTACAAAACTTACAGTCAATTTAGTGTTAAACTGAAGGGTTTCAAATGTTTATTTCCCATCGGAATTTGCATATGGTTTGGAACCAAGAGCATTGTGTTTGGAGGGATGATGTAAGCGCTACTACGAAATTTCTGAAAGTCAAATTGTAATGTGCAAGCTTATGAAATTAAGTTTGCTACATAAACAGTTCTGTTCATAATTCATTCAAATTTATCAGAAAACGTAATCATGAGTTTTCTGGGGGACAGGAAGGTGTGATTGAGTACACCAGCAACATGCCTTTTCTGATCCCAGTGTTCGCACAGGCATGTCTTGCATGAAATGTTGCTATTGAGCACATGCCTATATAGTCACAACAGGAAGTTATAATTCTTGTTGGCCTTAAAGTCCTGTTATGTCCACTTTCCTGCTTCCTGATTGAACTTGCCTGTGAAAATCATGAAGTGATTCAAACTACATTAAACTCCCTGGTATTCGGCATGCACAGGGAATGGGGGTTGTCAGTTGCAGGAATCTACCTTTTGCATGAGAAAACCTTGGGGCAGCTGGGACATCTTAACTCATAGGTGCCACAGATGACTGTATGTTTTAAAAATAAGCAACCAGAGAGAGAGAGAAGGCCATAAAATGATTCCTGATGAAGGGCTTATGCTCGAAACGTCGAATTCTCTATTCCTGAGATGCTGCGTGGCCTGCTGTGCTTTGACCAGCAACACATTTGCAGCTGTGATCTCCAGCATCTGCAGACCTCACTTTTTACATCAAATGATCAGTTCAATGAGTGAGGAAACCTACTCCTGGCCTGATAAGTCGGTTGCTCTGTCTTGGTAAGAAGTTACAATTCTGATTTCTCCTTTTGAATCTCAGGTTATTTTTATGCGAGAGAACGACTGCCCACAGTATGGAGGCACACCACTTATACCAGATAATGGGGATTCTATGGAGGTTGAACAGTGGCATGTTTAATGATGGAGAGAAGGCTGATAAGGATAATCCTCTTGGCACTTCTAGCTGATCACTGCTGTACGGTCTTTAGCCCTGTCTTTTGTATTGTGTGCTGACATACTGATTCTGCTATGATTCACGATGAGGAATTTCGTGGCATCCTCTTTCTTCTGTCAGGCCTATTCTGTACACGAATGGTATTATTCAGATGTGTAGAAACAGGTATTTCCTGTCCTAATTTCTATATTTCAATCTTTCTCAAGACCATTAGTAAATAGTTGGGTCCATAATTCACCATTATTAATGCTACCTCTTTATTCCAAATTTATATAATTAACTGAATTCAAGTTCTCAAGATGTTGTGGTCAGATTTGAACACTGGATCTCTAGATTAAAAAGTCCAGGCCACTGATTTAGTTGTGCAGTAACATAATTATTATATTACCATATCCTGCTGCTAGCCAGCTTTCAATGAGGCTTCACTGGCAAGCAGGAAGCAGATTCGTGGGAGCTCCTGTGGGATTGAAAAAGAGAAATATGGGGTGGTTTGGATTTCCTTGATGCCTCATCCTCATGGACTAACAAGGGAAAGATTTTAATTTACTTATGAAGCTAATTCATCCTTTTAATAGCCATCAACCTGACCTAACCTAGTAGGAAATCTAGACTCTTGTCCATCTCCTGGGGTCTCAGTAATGTAATTGGGCCTTTATTTGTTCGAATGTATGAGATTTCTGTCAACCCCTTTCCATACAGTACATTAGCAACTGAACTGCATTGAACAGCTAAAATGGAATCCCCAAAGTAATGTCATAGTGCGTTTGGATGTTCCATTGAAGTTTTATCCCAGGGTAATATGAAGGGGGTGAGAAGGTTGATGTGACTGATTGTGAGATAAGTTCTGCTGTTGCCCCGGAGTTAATATAGGTTTGCATCTATTTAACATTCACTGGAATGATAGTTAGGTAAGCAGCAACTCAGCACCGCCCTCCTAACCTGCAATCCTCTTCCTGACCTCTCCGCCCCCACCCCACTCCGGCCTATCACCCTCACCTTGACCTCCTTCTACCTATCCCACCTCCATCGCCCCTCCCCCTAGTCCCTCCTCCCTACCTTTTATCTCAGCCGGCTTGGCTCTCTCTCTCTTATTCCTGATGAAGGGCTTATGCTCGAAACGTCGAATTCTCTATTCCTGAGATGCTGCCTGGCCTGCTGTGCTTTGACCAGCAACACATTTGCAGAGGTAAGCAGCAGAGTCAGATGAACTCAGGGAGGAGAGGAATTAGACATTTTCATGTTCATTTCAAGAACTGGGTGTATTTAGGACACAATAGCAATTTAAGAGCCAATAAACAATCCTGCTTTCTCAGATTGAGATTTGTGGTGATGTAGAATGGGTAGGACAATAAAAATGTAGTTAAAAAAAGTATGTGACTTATTTAAAAATAAACAAACCAACAAACGTTTTTGCCTGTCTCTGATGTAGCTTCTTCTTGAACTTAGTACACCAGACAGCAGCAAAACATGAGCCCTACAAATGAATGGTGATTTCTCAACCTCTGCCCACACATGAGGGAGAGGTGACCAGTTGAGATAATGGAGTACAGATCAACTCAGAGCAGCTTAGAGACCTACAGAAATGTATTTCTATTGCCAGCTCTTACAAAGCTGACAATATTGAACATAGGAAACTAAAGTTCCATAAAGAATAGCTATTTTCTATTTTACTGACTGCAAGATATGGTCAGTGGTCTACCACTACAGCAAGAAGAGGAGCCTTCAAGTTAACACCTCATTCAGTAACATTTTAAGCACCACACCCACACATATAGATAGTGATAATGATAATGAAGTGGAGGAATCACTTGGTGTACAACAAAGCAGTGCTAACAAAGGCACAGAATTGGTCTGACCAAGCAATGGATGGTAAAGCAAAATTTGCGCTAGTTACTTGCTTCTACTTAGCTGTCTCTGCCTGCGAGCACTGTCTACAAACTTAATATTTAAGGCATTTCCAATAGGACAAGTGCAAAACGTTCATAATCCAGAGAGTGTTCTTGCAAATATATTCATTATTATTCCAGGAATGCCTAGTCATTAGCTGAACTTGGAGTTGATAAATGAGCAGCAATTATGGCAATTGCAACGAACATAGCAATGTGATATGAAAACAGCGAAAACATATGGACAAGCATCAAGGAGAGGTTTCAAGAAGTCAGTCTTGCACACTGATGTGAGCTGTCAAACCAGCTCAGGGATGCATGTACAGGAAAAGGTGACACACATACGTCGAAAGAACATAATTGGCCAGTTACCAGAAAATCTGTGGAATCGCTGTGAGTTGTGTTGGAGTTACCTTAGCACTGGCAATGTATGACATGACAACATTTGACAAATTGATGAACAACTGAATTTCCATGAGGTGTACAGTGAATGTCACTAAAATAGCAGATCACACTTTGAGGGAGATTCTCAATAAGCAATGGTGCACCTCCAATATGGTCTGCATTTTCTTTGCACTGTCTTTTGCAGCTAGCGCTCCATTATAAAAAGTGCAATTTGAAACCACTAAACCTGTGATCAGTTCTGCACAGAGCCCAACACAAGAGTCCTGTTCTGTCACATATAAACTAAGGTCGTCTTCTTTGGCGGCAATCAATCATGTCATACTTTATTGTGTGAAATAATCTTAAGAGTCTCAAAGTACAGGCCAACAACTGTTTATTGAGCCAATGTTGGGAAGTCTGCGTCAGAAAAGATTCTGAGGTAGCACTCTAATACAATAAGGATTCATCAGATATTTACACACTGCAAATCACATAGAAATACATAATTAGAATTCTGAAATGATCTGTTTTAGACAAACTCCTTGTTTCTCACACATTCCAAGAAAATGGCAAGGAGCCTGTTACCCCTGATCTCACCAGCCCCTATCTTTCTAAATGGTGTCTATCACCTCTCCAAAGCCTGTGCTCCATTCCTATCCATGACTCAACCACATTCTTCCTTGGTGTGGTACAGGGTCATCCTCACTTTCCATTGGCCAATATGTCCTCATAGTGAATGCTGGTTCAGCCACATTTTATTTTCACTCAATCTGTCTGTTGCATCAGTATCTGTTTATGCAGTTTAACTAACATTTCTTTTAAATAGACTACCTTCTGGAATAAGAAAAAGTGAATATGAATCTTAAAGACTTATGTAATTATTGCTTATGACATCTCTACCTCATTCTAATCTCAGTTGGAAATTCAAGTGCATTTTGTAAGAACAACAGGGTGGTTACGGTGGGTGTTTTAACTTTCCAGGCATAGACTGGGACTGCCATAGTGATAAGGTTTTAGATGGAGAGGAATTTTTTAAGTGTGTACAAGAAAATTTTCTGATTCAGTATGTGGATGTACTTACTAGAGAAGGTGCAAAACTCGACCTACTCTGAGGAAATAAGGCAGGGCAGATTACTGAGGTGTCAATGGGAGAGCACTTTGGGGCCAGCGACCATAATTCTATTAGATTTAAAATAGTGATGGAAAAGGATAGACCAGTTCTAAAAGTTGAAGTTCTAAATTGGAGAAAGGCCAATTTTGATGGTATCAGGCAAGAACTTTCAAAAGCTGATTGGGGGCAGATGTTTGCAGGTAAAGGGACGGCTGGAAAATGGGAAGCCTTCAGAAATGAGATAACAAGAATCCAGAGAAAGTATATTCCTGTCAGGGTGAAAGGGAAGGCTGGTAGGTAAAGTGAATGCTGGATGACTAAAGCAATTGAGGGTTTGGTTAAGAAAAATAAGGAGGCATATGTCAGATATAGGTAAAAACAATGACTGCAGATGCTGGAAACCAGATTCTGGATCAGTGGTGCTGGAAGAGCACAGCAGTTCAGGCAGCATCCAACGAGCAGCGAAATCGACGTTTCAGGCAAAGGCCCTTCATCAGGAATAAAGGCAGTGAGCTGGAAGCATGGAGAGATAAGCTAGAAGAGGGTGGGGTGGGGAGAGAGTAGCATAGAGTACAATGAGTGAGTGGGGGAGGAGGTGAAGGTGATAGGTCAGGGAGGAGAGGTTGGAGTGGATAGGTGGAAAAGAAGATAAGCAGGTCGGACAAGTCCGGACAAGTCATGGGGACAGTGCTGAACTGGAAGTCTGAAACTAGGATGAGGTGGGGGAAGGGGAAATGAGGAAGCTGTTGAAGTCCACATTGATGCCCTGGGGTTGAAGTGTTCCGAGGCGGAAGATGAGGCGTTCTTCCTCCAGCATCTGGTGGTGAGGGAGTGGCAGTAAAGGAGGCCCAGGACCTCCATGTCCTCGGCAGAGTGGGAGGGGGAGTTGAAATGTTGGGCCACGGGGCGGTCTGGTTGATTGGTGTATATAGACAGGATAGATTGAGTGAATCCTTAGAGTATAAAAGCAGTAGGAGTATACTTAGGAGGGAAATCAGGAGGGCAAAACGGGGACATGAGATAGCTTTGGCAAATAGAATTAAGGAGAATCAAAAGGGTTTTTACAAACACATTAAAGACAAAAGGATAACTATGGAGAGAATAGGGCCCCTCAAAGATCAGAAAGGTGGCCTTTCTGTGGAGTCGCAGAAAATGGGGTAGATACTAAACGAATATTTTGCATCAGTATGTATTGTGGAAAAGGACAGGGAAGATATAGAACATCGGGAAATATACGTTGTCTTCTTGAAAAATGTCCATATTACAAAGGGGGAGTGCTGGGTGTCTTGAAACGCATAAAAGTGAATTAATTCCCAGGACCTGATCAGGTGTACCTTAGAACTCTGTGGGAAGTTAGGGAAGTGATTGCTGAGACTCCACATGAGGTATTTGTATCATCGATAGTCACAGATGAGGTGCCGGAAGACTGGAGGTTGGCTAACATGGTGCCACTGTTTAAGAAAGGTGATGAGGACAAGCCAGGGAACTATAGACCAGTGAGCCTGACGTCAGTGGTGGCGAGTTGTTGGAGGAAATCCTAAGGAACAGAATGTACATGTATTTGGAAAGGCAAGGACTGATTTGGGATAGTCAACATGGCTTTTTGCGTGGGAAATCATGTCTCACAAACATGATTGAGTTTTCTGAAGAAGTAACAAAGAGGATTGATGAGGGTAGAGTGGTAGATGTGATCTATATGGACTTCAGCAAGGTGTTCGACAAGGTTCCCCATGGGAGACTGATTAGCAAGGTTAGATTTCATGGAATACAGAGAGAACTAGCCATTTGGATACAGAACTGGCTTAAAGGTAGAAGACAGAGGGTGGTGGTGGAGGGTTGTTTTTCAGACTGGAGGCCTGTGACCAGTGGAGTGCCACAAGGATCGCTGCTGGGTCCTGTACTTTTTGTCATTTATATAAATTTGGATTTGGATGTGAGCTTAAGAGGTATAGTTAGTAAGTTTGCAGATGACACCAAAATTGGAGTTGTAGTGGACAGCAAAGAAGGTTACCTCAGATTACAATGGGATCTTGTTCAGATGGGCCAATGGGCTGAGAAGTGGCAGATGGAGTTTAATTCAGATAAATGCGAGGTGCTGCATTTTGGGAAAGCAAACCTTAGCAGGACTTATACACTTCATGGTAAGGTCCTAGGGAGTGTTGCTGAACAAAGCGACCTTGGAGTGCAGGTTCATAGCTCCTTGAAAGTGGAGTCACAGGCAGATAGGATAGTGAAGAAGGCGTTTGGTATGCTTTCCTTTATGAGTCAGAGTATTGAGTACAGGAGTTGGGACGTCATGTTGTGGCTGTACAGAACATTGGTTAGACCAATGTTGGAATATTGTGTGCAATTCTGGTCTCCTTCCTATTGGAAAGATGCTGTGAAACTTGAAAGGTTCAGAAAAGCTTTACAAGGATGTTGCTAGGGTTGGAGGATTTGAGCTATAGAGAGAGGCTGAACAGGCTGGGGCCATTTTCCCTGGAGCGTCGGAGACCTTATAGAGGTTTACAAAATCATGAGGGCATGGATAGGATAAATAGACAAAGTCTTTGCCCTGGGGTGGGGGAGTCCAGAACTCGAGGGCATAGGTTTACGGTGAGAGGGAAAGATATAAAAGAGACCTATGGGGCAACTTTTGCACGCAGTGGGTGGTACGTATATGGAATGAGCTGCCAGAGGAAGTGTGGAGGCTATTGCAACATTTAAAAGGCATTTAAATGGGTATATAAATAGGAAGGTTTTGGAGGGATATGGGCTGCATGTTGACAGGTGGGACTAGATTGGGTTGGGATATCTGGTTGACATGAACAAGTTGGATCGAAGGGTCTGTTTCCGTGCTGTACATCTCTATGACTCTATGACTCTAACTGATGTCACACCCAAATTTCCACCTCACACTGTGCAACTGTTGATAGCTTGGGCTTTGCATCAGTCTACTTTCACACAATGAGCTCGAGAGGATTTGAAAGGTTACCCATGTCAGAATGATTTCTGTGTTCTCAATGGATTTCCATGCAAGAATAATGAAAATCAGAAACATGGAAGATATAGAATGAAGTTATCGACTGTAGTCCAGCATGGCTAGACTAATCTAGTCTGACTTCTTCAACTCCCCCTCCCACTCCATCAAAGACACGCAAGTCCTGGGCCTCCTCCACTGCCAAATCCTAGTCAGCCAAATGCTAGCCACCCGACGCCTGGAGAAAGAACACCTCATGTTCCGCCTTGGGACCCTCCAACCACACCGTATCAACGATGATTTCACCAGTTTCCTCATCTCCCGTACCCCCATGTTATCCCAGATCCAAACCTCCAACTCAGCACCAACTTCTTGAACTGTCCCACCTGTCCATCTTCCTTCCCATCTAACTGCTTCCCCCTCGCGCACCAACCTATCACTCCCACCTCCAGCTACTGAAGGACTGATGCCCGAAACGTTGATTCTCCTCGGATGCTGCCTGACCTGCTGTGTTTTCCAATGCCACATGTTTTGATTATATTCTCTTGAAGATTGATTTAAGTTTTAAATACATTTCTGCCTTCTATATGCTGTGTTGCATGTTTTCCTACATCTAGTATTGCTGAAGTTAATGACAGGGAACATATCACAAGACATTAATGTATTATTTGTATACCTTGTGCATGTCTCCAATAGAGAATCCTTGAAGTGCAATCAAGAGTTAAGAAAGAAATAAAATTCTCCTTCTACCTGCTCGTGCATGATCAGATTTATTCCATGAACTCTGTAATTCCTAACAAAAAAATCCCTAATTGTATGTGTTCTATGCTATCTATAATAATACATTACCAATATTTAATCAGAAGTCTTAAACTCTGATATGAAGGATATATTGCACATCATTTCACATATGGTTTAGAGGAAATATTTGTTTCCTGTTTTCTCTGATGCATAGAGAGCTTTGTAATGTTCTTCAACAAGGCAATTGCATCCCACACTTAAGTGACCTTTAATTAGACTTGGTGTCTGGTAAACTAGATTTTACTTCCAAGAATCTCTTGTAATTAGATTTCTTGACAATTCTAATTGTTGTTCATGATGAGAAAAGAAAAATAAAATCTAGAATGTTTTCAACGTAGAAGCTTTTTTACACATTCTGGGCAGAATTGAGTGATGTGGGTTATAGTAAGATATGTGGCAGAAACAGGTTACAAGTCCAGTGAGACCCATCTCAACACTGAGAGCAACTCTACCATTTTTTCTGTTTTTCACAGATGGCATGCTGAGATTCTCGCTAGCGAGTGGTGAGTTGCCAATGGTGATTATTGGTTCTTAAATGCCTTGTTAACTGCATCATCTCATTAATATTCATAATACTCAAATACACCAAGCAAGCCAGACACCCAGAACACTCAACAAGGAAATCAAAATATGCAGTGAAAGGCCTCTATATTGGACATCAGTGACCATCATTTCGGGCACAAACCATGAGCATGTGCCCCACATCTGTGGATATTGTGTCAGCCTCTCAGAATACTCATGGCACACCTCCGATCCATATGTAGGAGGCTGCTATACTTCAACACTGCACAGGTAACTTACCATTGTAATTTATGTGGCAAGGACACTGCACACTCAGTTCATAGACTGGACCAGGCTGCATCTCTGGGCTCTTTGCTTGCCCTTAAAGCACTGACTCACTCACAGCACATCTAGATGTTCATATTATCTCTGCATTGCATTGTCTTGCTTTGGATATTTGCAATTTATCCCCTCAGCCAGAAATACCAGGCTCATATGACTGCTGTCTTGCCTTGTAGGCACAGAGCCAAGAAGCTTGTCATGGTTGTTAGCAGGCCTCAGGCAAGTTGAGGAGATTAGCCTTTGCAAGAGGGTTTCCGAGGATAGAGTGGGTGACAGCGAGTGGGAGAAGGTGTGGTATGTGATAGCAAGAATGCCCACAGGGAAAAAGCAGTTAAAGAAAACTGCAAAAGCATGGAAATGAATGTACTGGTCTTACTGGGGGCCCATTTTGAAGGAACGCAGCAGGTCAGGCAGCATCCAAGGAGCAGGAGAATCGACCTTTTGGGCATGACCCCTTCTCCAGGGTTCCTGAAGAATTCTCCTGCTCCTTGGATGCTGCCTGACCTGCTGCGCTTTTCCAGCAACGCATTTTCAGCTCTGATCTCCAGCATCTGCAGTCCTCACTTTCTCCTAGCCCATTTTGAAGGAAACAAGGATGCGTTTCTACTATTTTCTATACCAGGTTCTATTATTTTCTATACCAGGCTCATATGACTGCTGTCTTGTCTTGTAGATACAGAGCCAAGAAGCTTGTCATGGTTGTTAGCAGGCCTCAGGCAAGCTGAGGAGATTAGGTTTTGCAAGAGGGGTTCCTAACACATCAAGTCCAGACCAGTCTCTGATACTACTCCAGGCCTTGCTGGGGGTAGTCAGAACTGGGATGCTGTCTACATCAGAGGCAAGGAGCAGAATGTAGGGCAGCCCCCCATCACCTATCTTGCTTCTTTCTGTTCCTGTGCGTGTTGTGTTTCTGCCAGAATAAGAGAGGCAGATATTATGGGAGACATAAGTGGGTGTCATAGTTTCTATTTTTGGTACAGATGGGGAGGTGCTTCTAGCAAGGGAGTAGGCAATGGAGGGCATTAAGGTTCGTGGTATCAGAGGAGTTTGGAGGATGGAGTGGGTCACAGCGAGTGAAAGAAGGTGTTGTATGTGATTGCAAGAGTACCCACAGGGAAAAAAACAGTTAAAGAAAAACAGCAGAAGCATGGAAATGAATGTACTGGTCTTACCGGGGGGCCCATTTTGAAGGAAACATGGATGCATTATTCACAGGTTTTACTATTTTATTCCTTCTGGGTGGTACAGCTTGGGCCTTGGCAGGAAGTGGGTATAAGGGCAGAGTGTGTGTGAGGATTCAGACAGAAAAGACAATGGAACTTAGTGAAGTGATGAAGGATGATGCTTTGACACAGGTGGTAACCTCAGACCAGGCTGGCATGCTTCAGTGTAATGATCTCTACTGCTGAATCGGGAGGAGGATGTCTGCAGCACCCTGTTCAGAAGGACCTCCAGGTCCCTGGCCACAAGGCAGGACGCTGATTTCCCCCAGGCTACCATGTCCAGGGCAAATGTTAGTAACTGTGCTGGACAGCTCCACACTGACAGAACTTGTCTGGGTGAATGAAGGACTTCCAAAGATGGCGCTGGTGCAAGAGATGCTGGTCTTTTGGTGCATATTGACAGAGTGGTATGTTGTTCCAGGTCAGTATGCGGTAATTTAAAATGGGCATCGAACATGAGCAATGTCAGATGCTTGGAGTATATAATTAATCAGGTGAGTTTGGGACTCGGCAAGATGACAGTCATTCATTAGAACTGCTGTGGACATCTCTGTCCAACAGCCAAGGCATATTGGTGGTTTTTTTTGCCATCCCTGACTAACGTTTATGAGAGAATTGTCAATTTAAAACTTTGAGAACATGTATTTGTTCACATTTTGGAGTGGGAAGGATGCCAAGGGGAAAGTGAACGAATGAGCAGCAGCAGGGCGGACACTCTGCTATAGCACCGGGCATGCTAGAGGCCGCAGCAGCAGCCTCTCCTGAACCCCCGGGGGACCTGGCAGACACAGGATTTGGTGGCGGTGATAGCAAGACCACAAAGGTTGAAGCTGCATTTGAGGAGATCCATGCCCAGGTCCAACCCATTGCGTCCATGCTGCAGATGCATGAACAGGAGCTCTAGGGCCATTAGACACAGATGGAGGAGACAGAGGATTGAACCACAGCCTCGGAAATGGCTATCGAGTCCTCATCCAGTCGGATCTGGTACTGGAGCGGGAGGTGTGGGCCTCACGAGGTCGATCACCTCGAAAATCAAGGTCGGAGGATGAATCTTCAGATTGGCGTGCTCCTGGAGGGTGAAGAAGGTGGGAAGCCGGTCAGCTTCTTTGAACACTGGCTGCCGCAGCTCCTGGACCTTCAAATCGAGTTCAGCCGGCTGCAGATTGAGACTGACTGCACACTGCACCCATTCCTAATGAAGGGCTCCTCCCGAAATGTCAGTTTACCTGGTCTTCGGATGTTGCCATAAGGACTCAGTTTATAATTTGACTCAGCGGATAAAGCCAAGGACTTTGCGGACCCTTTAAAATAGACTGACTGGTCTGAAGAATACGGGTATTGTTTGTCCTCTTTTCTTTCTTTCCCTGTGTTTTCCCTTTCCTTTTTTTTTCCTCTCCCTAATAATTCTTTTTAAGGAGAAAAAAATTCTTGCAATATGTTGTTCCTATTATATTTTTATAACTGGATTTTATCATGGGAAATTTAATGGGTGCTCTTTGTTGTTTTCCCCTTTGTTTTGGTCTCTTTTTCTTTTAGTCATAATTGGGGCTGACATGGAGCCGGGAATGGGCAGAGTGCTTATCCTGACTTCGTCTTCTCTTGTTGATTTAAGGATCATCTCCTTGTTTACTTATTTATTTTTTGGCTAAGGCTGGGGCACAGTCTGGGCTTGAAGGAGCTGTGAAGGGCAGGATGGGTAGTGTGAGTGCCCCTATGGACAGGGGTAGAGTCTCCCATTCAAGGTTTTATGGTTGGTTTTCTTTGTCATTTTTTGGGAGCTATAGTCATTTGGAGTTATGTGAGAGTAGTTTTTGAATACACAATTTTACGACTCTATAAGTTTTTATTTACTTGTGCTTGTTGCATTGTATGCAGGGATTCAGGTTCTCTAAAAGGGGATATGGCTAAGTGTCTTGTTAAATGATGCACCTGGAACATCAAGGGTAGTCATTCGCCTGTTAAAAGGAAAAAAAGTGCTTTATAGCCTTAACAGGGAAAGCGTTGATATTGCTCTGTTGCAGGTAACCGATCTTGATGATGAGGAACACCTGAAGTTTCAACAGGGGGGTTATGACTGGGTATTCTTTTCATCCTTTATTACTAAAAGTAGGGGAGCGCCTGTACTTATTCTTAAAAATCTTCTGTTCACATTATTAGAGCGGGTGAAAGATAAGCAGGGATAGTTTGTGATACTTAAGGCCCTGATACATGTGAAGGAATATGGCATCTTAAATGTCTACTGTCACCCGGTAAATCCCCTCAAATTTTTGGTTAGTGACTTCTCTAAACTGAGTGCCTTTGGAACACAGCACATTATTATAGGGGGAGATTTCAATTGCCTTTTGGATCTGACAGTGGATGGAATGCCTAGTGGGTCCCCAACTGTTTCATCGCAGGCCAAGTAGGTGACTGACTTATGCGAGGAGTCAGGGCTGGTGGACATTTGGAGATATCTTCACCCTACTGGCAAGGACTTCACCTTTTTTTCAAACCTGCATAAATATCACATGAGGATTGATCTTTTTCTGGCTCCCTTGACTCTCCTGGTTGTAAAATTGGGAACATAGCAATCTCTGATCATGCGGCAGTATATTTGGAGGTTAAGGCCAACAGTGAGGGGATAGGTTTGCGGCACTGGTGTCTGGATCCTTTTCTCCTCAAGGTTTCCAAATTTGTGGAATACTTTTTGAAGGAGTTTCAGGAGTTTTTGACTATTAACTCAGGCACAGCTAGTAGTCTGTCTAATCGACAGGAGACTGCTAAGGCCTTTGCTCGGGCATTAGCTATTTCCTATGTGGCGAGCTGGAAATGACAGAAGGAGGAACAGCAGGGTCTACCTGAGACGTGGCTGAAAGCCACTGAGGCAGCACATTTTGCGAGGCCTGCAGTGACTAAGCTACAGAGGATCACTGCCCTCTGGCTGCCCTGAATTCAGTACTTACACAAATAGCAAAGAAAGAACTTGCTTTTGCTAGACAAAGGCTGTTTGAATATGAGGATAGGCCAGGGAAGTATTTAGTGTACCTGACTAGGAAAAAGCATGCTCCCCAATCCATTGCTGTAGTTAGAGACAGCACCGGGGTCTTTACCTACGATGTCAAAAGGATTAAGAGGCTTTTCATAGTTTTTACTCTGAATTGCATTCATCTGAAGGTTGCGAGGATGGGTGGATCAAGATGGAAACCTTTTTTAAGAGCTTGGACCTCCCGTGGGTAACCTTGGAACAGGCCTCTCTCCTCATTGCCCATTGACAGTTCAGGAAATACAGGAGGTAGCTAGGTAACTGCAGAGTGAGAAAGCACCCAGCCTTGATAGTCTCCCCGGTGAGTTTTATAAGGAGTTTATAGGGATTCTGTCAGGGCCAATGCTGGAGATGTACAATCACTCCTAAATGCATGATTGCCTACCACCATCTTTGAGAAAAGCTAATATTTCTCTCATTCTTAAGAAGGGGAAGGTTACTGAGGATTGTGCTTCTTATAGGTCCATCTCCCTATTAAATTCAGATGTCAAGATTCTGTCTGAGATCTTGGCGCTGAGGTTGGAGATGGTGTTGCCCTGTATTGTCAAAGAGGGCCAGACAGGTATTATAAGGGGCCATAGGTATTCTAATAATATTGGAAATTTGCTGAATATGGTCCAAGTATATCAGCAATGATCAATCCAGAGGTTGGTGATTTCTTCAGATACAGGAAAAGCATTTGACCGGGTGGAATGGCTGTATCTCTTTTATGTCTTAGAGCAGTTTGGGTTGCGCGGGGTCTTTGCTAGATGGGTGGAGGTTTTTATATCGCCACCGTCTGGCTGTGGTAATCATCAACGGGGTGAAGTCTGAGAACTTCAGGATTGGCAGGGTTAGTCTTCAAGGCTGCCCTCTCTCACCATTGTTGTTTACTTTGGTGATAGAACTGCTGGCAGAGGCGATTTGTCAGAAAATCCACGTAACCGCTCCAGACCTGGGATCGAGGGTATACAAAATTATACTATTTGAGGATGATGTCGTTGTTTTTATCAGACCTGATGACCTCCATATCTCATCTGATACAAATTCATTTGGGGCTATTTCAGGATATAAGATCAACTTTGCAAAATTGGAGGCTATGACTTTGGGGAACCTCAAGGAAGTGGCAGAGGTTGAAGGTGGCCCTAGGTTCCCTTTTAAGTGGTCGCGGAAGGTTTCTAACACCTAAGTATTTTCATTACCCCCATGTTTGATCAGTTATTTTGGACCAACTTTGACAATATTAGGCAGGATCTCCAGAGATGGGAGGCTCTTCCAACTTTGTTTTGGGCCGAATAGCCTTTATTAAGATGAATGTCCTTCCTCATTTGCTTTATCCCGTGTGTACGCTCTCTATAATGTTTCCCAGGTCAACATTGCAGACACTTATGGGTTGGTTTAGTTCCTTTGTCTGGCATCATGGGCAGCCCCTCATCAAACTTACTAAATTGCAGTTGCCTCAAGGATGGGAGGAGTTGATTTCCAAGACGTAAGGAGGTATCAATTGAATGCCCTGCCATCCTATATGTGCAATTGGGCAGTAATGATCCAAGCTCAATATGGCTGGATATTGAGGCCTCCCAGGCAAAGTGCCCTCTTATTAACCTGTTGTTCATGGATAAGATGAGAACAGCTATGGACCACTGCCAGAACCTCATTGTGATTAATATGTTCAAGGCATGGAGGGCAATGTGTCAGAGAGAGGGTTGTTTATCCATGACTTTGCCACTCACTCCCATTGTTTGTACGCCGAGGTTCCGACCAGGGATGATGGACTCAGGGTTCAAACTATAGGTAGCGAAAGGAATTTCTAGTTTGGGAGACCTGCTTGAGGGTGAGGTTACACATTTTTTGAGCAATTGAGCTGCAAATACGGGCTGCTCAGCAGAGATCTTTTCCTTTTTTTTCAGGTTAGGGATTTCATCCAGAAGAAGACTACACTTCTCACTAAGCCCTATCAGCCCGATACAGAGAGGTTGTTGTTGCATGCCACAAGCACCCTTTCGGTTATTGCTTTCTGTTGCCTACTAGGTGGTAGGGTCTGGCAAGCTATTAACCGGTTATGTGAGGTCTGGGAGCAAGAGCTCAGAGTGGCGATCTCTTCTGAAACGTGGGAGGACTTATGGGAGAACGTGCGAAAGATTTCAATCTGCAATATGACATGCGCTATGCAGTTAAAGGTTCTGCACAGGGTTCATTTAGCACCGGATGATCTGGCGAAGTTTAAAAAAAGAGGCATCTCCAATGTGCTCCAAATATAAAATAAGTGTAGGTCCTCTTATCCACTGCTTCTTGACATGCCACAGCCTCTGTTTATTGGAACACTGCGGCAGCAGAGACAGGGAAGGTATTGAGGACCGAAGTTAAAGTAGAGATTTCTCCTTCTAGGTCTACCGAATTTATCATCTTTAGACAGTATGGGAAGAAACTATTCAATATTCTTACTTACTGTGCATGGAAGAACATTCTGATGAATTGGGTGTCTGAGAACCCACCGGGCTTGCTGGAATGGCAGAAATTAATTATGGAGCACATTCCCTTGGATCTTTTTTACAAGCGTGGCGCACCACACAAAAGGCATTTTTTTATAAGACATGGCAGCCCTTTTTGAGTTATTTGCATACAGATTTGTCTGCTATCCTAACTAGGGTGTTGTTTAACCAGGATGGTAAGGTTTGCTGATCCCTGGGCCCTGGAAGGAAGACTCCTGAGTGAATACGAGTGTATATATATAATGTTCCCGATTTTTTATTTGTGAGCTTTGTACCGAGCATTGTTATTCTGTGTTCATGTATGTTCTTTTGTCTTTTTTTCAGTCACTTACTTATTTATTTGGAGTTGCTTTGCATAGTGTTTGGTTTTGATTTAGAGGGGAGGTTAATAGTTAGTAGACAGTAGTTGTATTTTAATTTGTGTTTTTTTATTATACTGTTTTTTTAAATAACTTTATATTTTTGTAAAGTCAAAAAACTTTTGTTTCTAATAAATGTATTTACAAAAAATATGATGAGTTTGATATGACATGGCAAGAAAACATGCTAGACCTCAATGCAGAAAATGTGTTGCTGGAAAAGCACAGCCGGCCATGCAGCATCCAAAGAACAGGAGAATCGACGTTTTGGGCATGGGCCCTTCTTCAGGTTCATGCCCGAAACGTCAATTCTCCTGCTCCTTGGATGCTGCCTGACCTGCTGCACTTTTCCAGCAACACATTTTCAGCTCTGATCTCCAGCATCTGCAGTCCTCACTTTCTCCTAGACCTCAATGCACCAAACCCTCCAAATCACTCAATACAACTCAGACTTGAAAAAAGATATGATACAGCCCTATGCCTCTAGAAAATTGGAATTTTCTTTTATTAGAAATAGTGAAACAAACTCCAAAATATGAAACTCTTTCAAATGAATACAGTTGTGAGATTGTACTTTTGCAATTGACTGGCTTTGAGGAGTTTGTTTGAAAGTTCTTTCAAATTTATTGTAAATCTGGATTTGATAGCAACAAATTAAAAACACGCATTTACATTGAACATCTGATGATCTCAACATGTAGCTAAGCATTTCATAGCCATTTTTAATGTCAGATTATTGCACAGATAGCAGATAAAAGTCCATCCAATGGATTATTTTGAACAGCTGCCAGTGTTACTTTGTGGGCAAAGATGATATCTCAATTGCATCTGATAATGTTCCATGAACAGCAGTGAGATAAATAATCAGATAATCTGTTTGATTGTGGTGTTGGTTGAGGGATAAGTATTGCTCAGGGTTCTTCAAACAGTAGCCTGGAATGTTTTCCATTTACCAAAAAGAGCATATTGGTCTCGATTTAACATCTCAAACACAAGACAGGGACTGAGAGCTCAAATCAGATCTATCATCTGTGACAGCACCACACCCTCAAACTGAAACATCAATTTTGATTGTGTGGTTCAGTACATTGAGCTCACCTTCAACCACAGTCTCCTTCCTAGTGAAAAAAGTGCCACCAATTGAACTACTTTTAGAAAAGAAAGTCAGAGGACATGGGCATTACTGAATAGGCCCTGACTTCAGTTCCCTTGAGACGGGAAGTGAACTGCCTACTGGAGCCATTGCAATCCTTGTGTTCTCAGCAGATCCACAATGCTGGAAGGGAGATCTATCCACTCAGAGGTAACTTCCCTATTTCTTCTTAGGCATTCAGAAGGTAAAATAAGGGTGTCTCTGGCAGTCATACTACCAGGCTAACTTTCACGTAGATCCATTCTTAATTATCTAATTGTAGCCAGAGAATCAATCTCAAATGGCTAAATTCCAGCTTCTGTTGTCTACCTCAGGTACTCTCTACAAACTATCCTTGACTTCCTCCTATTTTTCACCGACAGGCTGCCATTCTGTGACATTATCCAAAGGCACAGCATTAGTTTTCATAGATAAACTGATTTAAAAATCTAGATATACCTCATCATCACCAATATCAATTCCCCCACTAAGGGGGAGTTCATGAACTTTGTTCGTTAACTTTTCTTAAACTCTCTCCTGTAAGCCCATTCTCACCCATCCCCCAGAGATTCTATTCATATATCATCTTTGCAACCATTTATCAACAAAAAATTCCCCAATTAAATATCGGGAAGACTGAAGACTGAAGCATTGAAGCATTGTTTTTAATCCTGGCTCCAAACTGCATTCCTAATTCATAAACTCTGTCCTTCTCTCTGGAATATGCCTAAGAGGAAGTCTTGTGTCACGTTTGATCCCAAATGTCTGCGTGGGATTTGCATGTTCTCCCCATGACTGTGTGGGTATCTTCCAGGTGCTCCGGTTTCCTCCCAGAATCCAAAGATGTGCAGGTTAGGTGGATTGGCCATGCTAAATTGCCCACAGTGTTCAGGGACATGCAGGCGAGGTGGGTTAGCCATGGGAAATGCAGGACCACAGGGATAGGTGGGTTGGATGTGAGTGGGGTTCTCTTTAGAGAGTTGGTGTGAACTCAATGGACCGAATGGCCTGCTTCCACACTGTAGGGATTCTATGATCTATGATTCTATGTGTTTTTGAATTTGTGACATCACAAACTGTTTATTTTCACCACCATAATACTGTCGGACATTATCATTCAGTTAATCTGCTATCAAATCCCTAGTTCATGGTTTTATTATCATTAAACTTAACTATTTTGATGTGTGATCTCCCACATTCTATCCTCTGTAAACTTGAGGTCATCTTAAACTTTGCTGTCCCTGTCTTAACTCACATGTTCTCGTCTTAACTCACATGTCCCTTTCCCCAAACTGTGCTGCTGACCTACATTGATTACTCATCATTTAAAATTATTTTTCTTGTTTTCAAATCTCTCCATACACTTGCCCCTCCCATCTCTGTAATCTATTTTAATCCCATAATCCTCTGAACTATCTGCATTGCTCAAATTCTGGCATTTTGTGTATTCCCAAGATTCATTGTTCTACTGGGGATAGCTATTCTTTCAGCTGCTGGGACACAAGCTCTGGAGCACTGTTCCTGTAACTCTTTGCTTCTTGACTTCATTTTCTTCCTTGAAAATAGCCCTTAAAATCTAGGTCTTCAATCAAACTTTGGCCATCGTATCCCCTTACGTGGCTTAGTGTGCTCAGCTCTCCCATCATTAAGATCATTAAGATGGGGATATTTGAGAAACCTGCTCCTCTGTTCACTGTTTATTAGTCCATCACCATTCCCAAGTGGACATGGCAGGACTGCTAATTGTGAGATCTCTATGGGCTGTTTATCTCCAGCTGATCCCAAGGTTTGGCATGGAAGTTCATTGTAACCTCACCAGTAGACATCTCATTTTTAAATATTCCTGTAACATTGATACAATATAATGTTGCCCCATTAGTATTGCTTTAAACTTTAAAGCTTATCTTAAATTTTCTTGACTATTTAAGAATCGAGTATAGTACAATTCATCATCAAAGTGGGTGTCAATGGATTATCTCCCAGTTATATCCACTGCCCCAATTTTCATTTCCAGTCAAGTTATTAGAACAGAATATATAAAAGGTTACTATTCTCTCCCACCTCTTCTGATTGCCTCTGTTCATGAACTTTGTTCGTTAACTTTTCTTAAACTCTCTCCTGTAAGCCCATTCTCACCCATCCCCCAGAGATTCTATTCATATATCATCTTTGCAAATATGCATTCCATTTCATTCAAAGTAATGTTTTACTCTGTACCTCAATTGTCATTTGCGATAAAGTATTTCACAGTTTAAGAATCCCAAGTTCAAAAGCTTTCTTTCTCCTTTCCCATTTGTTCCAGTGGAAATCCCTATTTCCCTACAGGACTAGTGAATTGATTGGCTATGGACATGTTGCTTAACAATGCCAATAGCATTAGCAGAGGCAGCTCTTGGTTTTGTCCTTCTCCTTGCCAGCTTTGATTACATGAAATAGAAATTTGTGCATAAGCTATGATTAGCAACCATTGGAAAATCAGCATGCCACACCAAGAGAGAGTTCCTACTTTTCCATAATTGGAAATAATCCTTCAATATTTACGCACAGTAATTTCTCTTGGTTTCACTTATGCCTTAACAAGCTTCTATTCTCTGTCATTCATGACTTCATTTGATCTATGCCAAATATTGGTCCCCAACCCAACCCCCAATGCATTCCTCTCCTTGCCATCTATTGTGTACATTAAGCCAATATTCTTTAGGAGAATTGCGTATTGAAGCCTGGGGTATCTTGAGACACATACACTATTGCCGAGGCTGCTTGCTTCTTATCACTAACAAAGGCTCTTCAATAATAAAGGCAAAATATTGCGGATGCTGGAAATCTGAAATAAAAGTAGAAGGTGTTGGGGAATATCAGTAGATCTAACTGAATCGGTGGACAGAGAACCAGAGTCAACATTTTGAAGCCAACTGATTATGTATTGTAATACTCCTTTACATACTATTCTGAATGGTTGATTATCTAATGCAGTGTTTAAGACCTTTCTCCTCACATATTCATTCCACACTGGCGTTTTGTCTCTTGCTGATGCCAGTATCATGAGATCAATTACATCATCATGATTTACCTGAATCTTATTAGATCATGCTGCCTTCATTCAAGATCAAACTTCTTGATCACTTTTCCCCCTTCACTGTATTGACATGCTATTGGCTAATTTCAATCTCATTTCTCAAGCCTCCATTGCTCAGTCTCAATCTTTCCTCAGAACCCAAAAACAAAATGGTAATGGAAGCATCATGGCAAAATTATTTTATCAGGAAATCCTGGGAAGAGCACTAATTCACTGGAGACATGAATTCAAATTCTGTCAAGCCTGTTGTGAAACTGAAATTTAATGAAATTAATCTTGTGACTGGTCCATAAAACCGACAAATTTTTGTTAAAGGTCCATCTAATTCAGTATGTATTTTTAGAGAAAGGAATCTGCTGTGGTTACACACTCTGGCTTGCATGTGACTGACTCTCATCTGACGTCGTAAATGGCTTGCCACACAGAGTAGTTACAATGGGCAGCAAATACTAACCTGGCTAGTGAAGCCCACATCCTATGAAAGAAGGAAATAAAAGTTCCAATCATAGAAAATGTGCTTACTAAAGAAAGTGGAAGATTCTCACTACATCCATTCTCAATTGAGAAGGGAGAAAATATACATAATTACAGTGATTACTTTGTGTACACAGAAGTGCAATGATAAATACAAACTCTTGACATTTTTGCTTTTAGTTGTCCATTTAATTGGCCTTGCAAGCAAATTACTTACATTAAACTATTACATAAAAAAGTCAAATAAATTCAAAAAGACTGCACTTTGACCTAGGCCCCTTGAAAATGACTGAAGAACACCTAGTCTAGTCAATGTCACAAAGACCTTCCTAGTGACATATGAGGAATTGTGTCAAAATTAACAAGTTGTTCTAAAGACTAGTTGAGCAACAGTTTGATGTAATCATTCTCATAGGCTCCTAGCTTTCAGCCAAGAGATAACCAGTCCTACTGGATGAACAGCCTACCAGTTGAGGCAGAATAGTGATGTAGTAGGAAGGACATTGAGGGCCATTCAACATTGACTGAATCCACACGTAATGCTTCATGACATCAGGTTAAGCATGGACCAGAAAACTTCCTGCTCATTATCACTTATTGCCTTCCCTCACCTAATCAAAGAAGTCCACCAAGTTAAACAACACTTGGTTAAGCACAGGGGATAAAATGTACTCTAGTTACAGGACTTCAAATAACCTGCATTTACTTGCTTTTATTTAGTATATCTTTCTAATCACTGTCTTCAGAGATGTTATTACACAGCTCTGGAGCAAGTGGTACTTGAACCTGGGCCTCATGGTCCATGGGTAAGGACACTACCACTGGGCTTGCCTTTTTATTTATTTAACCTATTTTTCTAAACAACCTGTTCAAAGATATTACACATCTCTGGCGCAGGTAGACCTTGAACCCGGGACTCTCAGTCCAGGAGTAGGGATACTACCTTTGCACAACAAGAGGGTCCACCCAGCTTACAATTACAAACAAGTAGATTAATTGCAATCACTCATCTTTGGCCAGTTCAATTTAGATGCTAATCAGCAGCAAGTTTCCTTGGGCACATTTTATCTGATGCCATGAAAGAACTCAAAGTCAATGTTGAGATCTCCTACCATCACTCCCTCTTGAATACATACCATTGTGTCACCAGTCCATATGTCTATCCTACCAGTGCAACAGAAAATACTTAAGAATTGTAGTAAATGAGTCTAGGATATTGGCTGTATGAGTCTCTGAATATGACAATGTTAGTCTGTTATTAAAATTAAAATTGTTGGAGAAACTTAGCAGGTCTGTCATCATTGTTCTAAAGAAGGGTAACAGGACTTGAAACACAAACTCTGCTTTCTCTCCACAAGTGCTGCTGGACCTGCTGAGTTTCTTCATCAATTTTTGTTTTATTTCAGATCTTCAGCATCCACAGTTCTTTGTTTTATTTTAATGTAAGGCAGTTGCCTAACTAGTCTGTAGAACAGCTCTCCTAATTTTGGCCCAAGTCCTCAGATGTTTGCAAGGAAGGCTTTAAGTCTTCAATGGAGTAGAATTTCTTGTGTTGTTTCCTGTGCCTAGGTTAATGATGGGTGGTCTGTCCAATTTTATTCATTGCCAAACCTTCTCCAATAGTTTGATGCAATTTCATTGCGTAATTAAAGATCAATCACAAAAACCTGTGTTTATAAAGTTGTATGTGTTCCACACTGGACAAAGTTATTGGATAACATTCCCTGAAGGACACTCATAAACCAGGACCATTTTGTTTTTGCCAATTAGGAGTTTGTTAATTATCATTATGGCTGGACCATGTGCTGGGAGTCATGCAGGAAATGTATAAAACTTGTAAAACATAGCAATGCAACTTTGTTAATTTCACTATCGATACACTGGGTCCTGTTATGAAATGTCCTCCCAATTAAAAGTTTTCCAGTCAGCAAAAAGATCTCAAAGTGCAAAATGTTTGTGGCAGAAACAATGTATTTTTTTAGTTATCAATACCAGTACAGTAGTGCCTCAACATATGAACGACCCCGTTCATGAACAAATTGGTTTACGAACAGGATTGTATGCAAAATTTTGCTTCAACGTACATATGAAATTCAAGGTACAAATGAAGATACGAACGCATAAAAAAGCCCGTGTGTGACCACGTGGTTTCATTGTTCTGCTTTGCTACGCGCTTATTGAACGCAAAAGCTCTCTGGCCCCGCATGATCTCATTCAGTTCGTATTTGCCAAAATCGCTGTGCACAGCTGTCCAAGCGTTCTTACGCTATCCAAACAATGGGAAAAATTGATTCAGTTCGGGAACTTTTCGGTTCGCGAATCGTGTCCCGGTACGGATTAAGTTCATAAGTCAAGGCGCTACTGTATTTAAAACCCTAACTTATGAATTCTCGTATATTGATACTTAAATATGGACTCATGTGACTACTTTTTTAAACATTCCTTATGAATCTTTATTATAAGTATCAAATCTATTTTCAATATATGAATGGATACTGTATCGTAAAATATGTAATACTTGAAGGTAAGCACTTGACTGATACAGACTATTAGTACACTAAGAAAAGGAAGTATTTAATGCTGTATTCCCTTACTCATGAGTGACAACTATCTAGTCATGAATGTACACATACCAAATTTTATCTAGTCAAAGATAGTTGTAACATGACGATTCTACCTCAAATATATATGCAATATTTAAATCCACTTTAAAAACCAATTTTGGTATTCAAATGAAAAAATTAAAATAAAAAGATACTCACAATACAATATAATTTCTTTACAATATCTTTGTTTCAATCTTCAAAGTAGAGTTGGTGATAAATGTGATGCTTTTGCTTCCTCGAGTAACTGATCTATCTCTCTGTCCGTGTTTGGATGTGCATTATTGTTTCAGCCTTATAGTCTATGGCAGTCTGAATAGGTTTTCATTGTTGAGTGTAAGTCCATCAAATCAAGTCTTATCACTTTGCTTATCCTGTTTCTTTAAGATTCAACTAGTCTTCTCATCTGGCTTCACAGTGGTTTTGCTACTCTCTTGCTGCAAGGCCTTCAAGGTTGTTAGTGAGCCACAATAGCATTTTCTTTCAGCTTCTTGGCATATGATTAAATGCTACTTAGGGTGTGTCTTATTTCAGTTAATTTTCATGAACTTAATAAACATCTTAATTTCTTTTTATTAAGTTGGACACTTTCTTTACACTAAGAATTGCAAACTGTAGAAAAACCGAACAGGGAAATGATGAAGACACATCACCACTTGATTTTACTAATGTGACTCATTCCTTAGAGGATAGGTTAGAGGTAGATTGTTCATGATGAGAATCCAAACATGAATGCGCTGTACAGCCTGGGCAAGGGGCAAGGATAGCCCAGGCAAAAACTTAAGAAGACAAGGTTTTTGTATGTGCACAATTTGCAGAAGATGATTGATGGAGATAGAAAACCAACTAATTGATACATTTAGTAGCCTTCAAGAAAGCCGTCATTCAAAACTACGGAACGTGGAGAAGCTATGAATGTGACACAGGATTTTAAATGTACACATACCAAATTTTATTCAATACTTAACATTTTCTCTTAAATAGATTCAGGGAAATATTAAAAAGCTTTGATTATTTCTGTGGCAAGAAAACATCTTTAAGAGTTTTCATATTCTCATGAAATGTTTGCAGCCAGTAATGCACTTGCACATTTTTCCATAGAACAACTTTGCCATCTACTGCATAAAATTGCTATGTTTTCCAAAGCCTTTTCTGATTCTTGACTTCATTTCCACTGTACTAGGTGAAGAATGAAACCTGTCAACACTAGAAACATAGTACTTTTCCTTTTTCAGCACCAAACGTCAACATCAAGCACTTTCAAATCAGGTGTATCATGCAGCATTTTCTCTGATATTTTCAGTATCAATTAATCAATTTAACAGCACCCTCTAATGGAGTAGTTTTGTTTTGCATTTTTCACATTAACTATCCCGATGGCTTCTCTGAGTAAATGAGATAACTTGTTGCTATTTCAGACAAGTAAAGAGCTTGTGTTCCACTCCTGTTGGATTTAAGCATTTATAATTGAGTCAAGGGCAAATGTGAAGGCAAAATAATAGATTAAACTGAAATTGAATCAATGAGAAAAATGTTCCCAGCCCCTGAACAATGTGGGCATTGCAGAGAAACTGTGCAAAATTGTGACATCAGCAGTAATGAGAGAATCAAGAGAATGGCCATGAACAGCAAGATGAGATTCTCTATAATGAGTAGCAAGAGGCATATTTGCAAACGTTTGAATGTATTGTTATGCTATTATTATTCTGACAGAAATTGAAGGGCGCCAATTCTAAGTATGTTAATCAGAGCAGGTATCTGGTGATTCCAGCTCTCTGTTTGCTCCTCTTGGCCTGTACTTTGTATAGCAGTTATCAACCTCCCAGGGCATGCTCTTTGGGAGTCACTGCCTGGACCTCACATCCACGAACATTGGCACTGGGCACATACCAGTCTCATTGTACCCTCATGACACATTTTTGATCGACCTCCAATATAGTTTAGCATTTCACTGCGACACTTTGGAGTACACTGACACTTTTCATTGTATTTCTGCTGCAAGGACATTTTGGTTGAGGGATAGGCACCAATCTCATGGATTTGATCAGGTTGCTTTGCAGGACTCCTTACTTATTATTTTAGTGCTCATTCATTTTGCATCTACTTGGATGCTCCTAGCATTTCCACTTTGCCTGACCTTGCCTTTTCTGTGCCTTGCCCTCTCAGCCAGAGCTTAAATACTCACAGTATATTTGCCTTGCCTTGCTGTTTAACACAGGCACAAAGCCAGACAGCAGTGATTAGCCAAAGGGTAGGTAGCATCATGGTACACACTATGTGCCAGCAGCTCACACAACTTCAATCAAATGGCTATGTTACAAAGTCTGAGGGCATGGTCCTCGGTTATGCCAAAGAAGACAGTGTTCAGTCAAGGAGCCCTGCACATGAAGTCAAGGGAGCACCCATTACCATTTCAGGGGCTTGGACACAGTCAGTCAGCTACTTGGGGCTTTCAAGGTCATGGCAGTCAGTATCAATAGAGTCCAGAGGGTGGCCCAGTCAGTCCTTCAAGTCCCTGTGAAACTAGTCTGGAGAGTTATGGTAAGTCAGGGAATTGCACAGGGATCAAATCGAGGTCTGGATACACATTAGACAGGGCTGTCCATCAGGGGGATAAACCACAGTCAGTTTTATGAGTCACCTCAATGCAAGGAAAGAGGGATTATCAGAGGCCACTGGTGTAGGGAAACTGGGATTGGAATCAGCATGCAAGGAGGCAGCGGGACAATAAAGGGGGGGGGGGAAATGGGGGTGTGGGGGTGGCACAGAGACAATAATGGGAGGATATGGGTTACTGTGACAGAGGGTGTCACTGACAGTCACAACCACCCTACTGTTGATAGGAGGATACTGCAGCATGACAGTTGGTATGACAAAGCTGTAGTCCCCACTGAGCATTGGGAGAGGAGTAGTTAAGTTCCAAGATGGGATAGATCAATTGACATGTAAGCTTAGTTCTTAACTAACCATACATTGACAAATGTGCACTTAAAGTCGCAATGGAGCAACAGCAGTGTTATCAATGTGCCCTAAGAGTGCTTCTTTTTGATTCCCTTCCCATAATGTTTATGGTCAAGGGCAACTCATGGCTGGAAGTGTTTAATCTGTTGCATGGCTAGGCTTTTAAAATAACATCAGTGCCAGGAATCCCAGGAGGTACTAGCAGTGGTGAGTACTTCCACCATGGTGAGAAAGAACTAAAGAAAATTGGTTTCTTTAGAGACGTGATACTCACCAAAATTGGTAAAATTCAACACAATTTTGTAATTATAGTATAAATAATTTATCTTACAACTTAAATATTACAGTGAATCAATATCATTTTCTTTCTGAAACATATCTGATATTTGGTTTTTACATAGATAGCCACTCCTTATCTACATTTTTTTTAGATTACTTACAGTGTGGAAACAGGCCCTTCAGCCCAATAAGTCCACACCGACCCACCGAAGCGCAACCCACCCATACCCCTACATTTACCCCTTAGCTAACAATACAGGCAATTTAGCATGGCCAATTCACTTGACCCGCACATTTTTGGACTGTGGGAGGAAACCGGAGCACCCGGAGGAAACCCACACAGACATGGGGAGAACGTGCAAACTCCACACAGTCAGTCACCTGAGGCGGGAATTGAACCCAGGTCTCTGGCGCTGTGAGGCAGCAGTGCTAACCACTGTGCCACCGTGCCACCCATTTGACACTATAACACTCTAACTAAAAGGTCTGCTTGAGAGGATCAGAATATTATTACATCCTGTGACATTATAACTATGTAATGAGGTCAGGAATTCCATTGAACAATAGCACAATGAACCGGGATGTAAGAGAAATGTAGAAATTTAACTTTGTGATCTGGAGATGGGAGAATGGAAAAGAATGCCAGTTTGATCTGGAGAGGGAGAATAAGAAAATGATCCTTCTATTAGTAAAGTAAACATCCATGTTTACAATATTTACTGCCTTACCCTCATCAATCACCTTCTTCGCTTCCTCAAAAAACTCAATCAAGTTTGTGAGACAAGACTTCCCTTGCATAAAGCCATGCTAACTATTCCTAAGTCTATCTCTCCAAATGCAACTAAATTCTGTCCCTAAGAATCTTCTCTAATAATTTCCCTACCCCAGACATAATTCCCAGCCTATAATTCCCTGGTTAACCCTGTTGCCCTTCCTAACCAAAGGAACAATGTAGTCTATTCTCCAATCTTCTGGGACTTCACCTTGATGAAAAGAGGATACAAAAATCTCTGACAAGGCCTCAGCAATCTCCTCATTTGCCTCCTTCAGTATCCTGGAATAGATCACATCGGGCCCTGGAGACTTAACTACATTAATATCGACATGCCCCAGAATATCAACGTGGCCCTCCCTACTCTCATCCTCATCCATATCCTTCTCCTTGGTGAATACTGTTGCGAAGTATTCATTAAGGACCTCAGTCACTTCCACTGCCTCCATGCATAAATTCCCTCCTTTGTCCTCAAGTGGATCTACCATTTCCCAAATTACACTTGACTCAAAGGGCCAAATTTTGTTCCTCTATTTCTAGTTTAAAAGATTGACAAACTTAATTTTGGGATCCATGCAGCAATATTAAAGTTTGTATTGCTGGATTGTGTGAAGACTTACACAAGTTAATACAAAAATAGAAGTAAGGAGCACAATGTTCCTTCTTCCAAGTTATTTATGTAAATTGTCACCTTTGAGGCACTACCACTGATCCTTGTGACATACCACCCATTAAAACTTGCTAACCAGAAAATGATCATCTATGTTTACTCTTTGTTTTTGTTAGCTCCACCCCAATATGTTATCAGACACCTTCTTTGCAGCACCTTATCAAAGGCCTTTTGGAAATCTAAGTACAGTATATTGACCAGTTCCCTGACAGCATATTACTTATTCAGACAGCTCCATTAAATGGACATGATTAAACAAGATCTCCCTTTCACAAAGGCAAGTTGGTTTGACCCAATTACCTTGAAATATGTGTTATAAAATCATGATAGATAGATAGATAGACAGACAGACAGACAGATAGATGGATAGATAGATAGAATCCCTACACTGTGGAAACTGGCCCTTTGGCCCAAAAAGTCCACACTGACCCTCTGAAATGTAACCCAACCAGGTCCATTCCCTTCCCCTATTATCCGATATTTACTCCTGATTATTGTACCTAACCTACACATCCCTGAACACTACGAGCAATTTAGCATGGTCAATTTACCTAAGCTGCCCATCTTTGGATTGTGGGTGGAAACTGGAGCACCCAGAGGAAACCCACGCAGACACGGGGAGCATGTGCAAACTCCACACAGACAGCTGCCCGAGACTGGAATTGAACCGGGTCCCTGGTGCTGTGAGGCAGCAGTGCTAACCACTGAGCCACCGTGCTGCCTCAAGTCATTAGTAATAGCTTCCAATGTTTTCCCGATGATAGATGTTAAGCAACCGACTTGTGGTTTCCTGCTTCTGTCTCTTTAATGTTTGAATAAAGGAGTCCCATTTGCAGTATTCCAATCTGAAATTGAGGGAATTTTTGAACATTAGAACCAACAGACTGAATTTTATCAGAAATTAGCTAAGTATAAATTTTTATGAGTTTTGTAAATGTTTTCTCTGCCTGAGCTCTAGCAAGATTTTCCCCATGTTAACAATGCACCGCACCAATATGGTGCCCCATCCATCCAATCTTCCCACTCAGCCGAGGTGGAAGTTCTCACCACTATCTGGATCTCCTGGGACTCCCAGTGCCAATGCCATTTTTTAAGCCCAGCCATGAACTAAGTCAAACACTGCCAGTTATCTGTCAGATACTGTCCTTCACCACATGCATAGTGGGAAAGGAATCAAAAGCAAATGCTTCTCAAATCACATAAGTGGCATGATTGACAATTCATTGCAAGACAAGTGCACATTTGTAAATGTATTGCTATTTAAAAAACAAGCTACACAGGTCACCCATTCCTCAGTGTTATCCCATCGTAGAAACTTATCTAAGGAAGTGCTACACTTTCCTTAATACCCAGTATGGCATAACATATTTCCATTGTTAAATGTGTGATGTAACAGATTGGAATGCTCTCAAACAATTAAATACATTCACTTTTAATGAAAAACAGCAAAAGTGAAGAATAATCACACACACAGAACCTGTATTTGCCTTTAGAAACAGATAGCATTGCATACGTTTCAAGCAACAACAAACATCGCTGCACCCGTTCACATCTACTGAAACTGGGTGTCAATTAAGTCTTGTCTGCCTTGTTATACCTGATCCTGCAGCACTCTACCATGCAGAAGATAATGTTCTGCCTGCGCACTGTTCTCATTCTCCTCCTCAGAAAAATGCTACCCATCTCACAACTCTTGATCAGATTAGATTAGATTAGATTCCCTACAGTGTGGAAACAGGCCCTTCAACCCAACAAATCCACACTGACCCTCTGAAGAGTAACCCACCAGACCCATTCCCCTCTGACTCTGCACCTAACGCTATGGGCAATTTAGCACGGCCAATTCACCTGACCTGCACATCTTCAGCATTCTCTCTTTCTTTGTTCCTGTTGTACAAAGGATAGCACATTCCATATGAGATGTAGGGCAAGGTCTCCCCAGTTCAGTTCAAGCACTGGAACCTCACCTTCACCAAGCCTATCATTTGCTCCATGATTGGCCTGATGGAATAATAGACTGCATTGTAACCATGCACAGCCTCAGTTAATGGTTTGCTTAAGAGCCAGCAGCCATGGCCACAGACAGTAGCCTTGTCTTGCAGGAACCACCTTTGTAAGACATTTCACCCTTGAAACAAAGCAGTAAGATGACAGTTCTCAGGGATACAGTGGCATGACAGCTTCCAGGGTACCTGGTGCAGAATTCTAATATGTGGTACAGATGATCATGGATGACTTATGCATTGCTGAAATTGAAGGGAACCCATTTTTGTTGATGAAGTTAGCTGTGCTCTAATATGTTGCCCTCAATGCAATGTTTATCCAATCTATAATCCTTTCTGTCTATGAGAAGTCAGCTAATTTAGCAACGACTACTGCCCAGGCTGCAGCAGAGACCTCATCATGGGTAAACAAGATGAAGTGATGTGTTTCAACATTAATTGCATCGGAAGCAGATTTGATTCATTTGTGCTTCAAGGGTTTATGAGACCCCAGTCAATGCAGCCTTGGAGGTAGCTGGTTGCATCAAAATTTAGTTCAATATTCACCTTGATGTCTACCAGGATAGGATAGGCCTCCCACTCTTTCATGCTATAGGTCAAGCTCCAAAAGATGGGATAGTTCTGTAGCAGTATCCCAGCACATTCTCAGTCTATGGCAACACTGTGTCTCGCTTATCTGGTGGAAAGCCATAATGGACAATGGACTCTTGGCCCCCTGCATCTTTTGTGCATCCCCTTCAGTTGCAACCTCTTCATATGGGGGCTCTTTAACAGATGCTGGAGGTTGCTGCTAGCCTTTGGATTGCTGGCGGGTCTGCTAATCCTCAATTTCTCTGTGCCTTTGTTGTATTGTAGAAACAATGACAGTAATGCCTACTGTAGATAGAACTCAAGACACTGTTTTTCCCTCCATAGATGATGCCAGACCTCCTGAGTTTCTCTAGCATTTCCTGGTTTTATTATTGTGTTACACAATCTCCCCCACTTTAAGAGCAAGCAGGCTGTGACTGACAGTGACCCACCCTCCCGAAGTAACCATGTCTTCCAATGCACTATCATCTATTCCTCTTTAAGTTGAATTTCTGCCCCTCATAATTATTGCCCCTTTGGCATCCCTGTATGCTGCCCTCAATTTCCAGAAGTGATTTGCCCAATTTCCCCACCAGAGGAATGGTCCTCAATAACACCTCTGTAATTTTCATTGAGCTGACCCAAAGGACTGACATTGACCTACCTCTCTGACTGACTTGGGGACTTCACCTCCCCAACCTGGTTGTACGGGAGCAACAGGACTGACCGTGGCCCACGCTGCAGAGTATATTGATACAGAACCTCCAACCATGGAAGCCCCAAGCAACTGAACATGCCCAAGTCCTTGGGCTATTATCAGAAAGTGTCCTTGCTTCACTGTGCTCAGACTACCCCCCTCCAAATGAAGGTTCTTTTCCTTGGCTTGGATGAGCACTACAACTCCTTAGATTTTGAGGCATGCCCATTTGGTTGTAGCATGATCAGTGTATCTGCTGCATAGAATCCCCACAGTGCAGAAAGAAGCTATTTGACTCATTGAGTCTGTACTGACCCTCCAAATAGCATCCCACCCAGATCCATGCTAATCCCTTAACCTCCCATTTATCATGGCTAACTCACCTAATCTGCGCACCCCTGGACACTATGGGGCAATTTATCATGGCCAATCCATCCAAAATTGGGCTGTGGGCCTGGTGGGAAACCCACACAGACACTTCACTTCAAAGTGGAATTGAATCTGGGTCCCCGGTACTGTGAAGGAACAGTACTAGTCACTGTGCCACAGTGCTGACCACAATAAGCTTCTAGAACATGGTGCATTGACGTACCACATTGCTATTACAGTAACATTCTACTCTGTGACTGATCACTGTTGGCAACCATGGCCAGCTGCCCGGATTGCGTCTGTGCTAAAAGGCAAGTCAAGAAGTCAGTACTGACGTACTGTATATATTCAAGCTCTGCCTGAGCAGGTCAAACACAAAAAGGCAAGGCAGGAAAAGATGCTGAGAAAATCTACGTAGCCGAGTAAGTGAGTGCTAAGACAGCAAGAAAGGAGGTCTGAGATGCACTTTTGTACATGTGAGATGCGTGACTGACATGGCACACTTAAATGTCCTGCAGCAACATTACAATACGAGATACAGTGCTACAATAAGAGATACAGTGCACTCCAAAGTGCAGCACTGAAGTGCAGAATCATAGTGCAAGTTGACCAGGAATATGACACAAGGGTGTGGAGAAACTGGCCCATACCTGATGCCAATGTTTGTGGACAAGGAGAATGTATGACAGGGAGAATGTACAGGTGGTAACTGCCCATGGAGTATACCTTGAGATGCTGGTCACTGCTTTCCAAGGTAAGGTCCACAGGAGCAAGTGGTGAGCTGGAGTCATCAGGTACTGCGCTAACTTTCAGGTCAGAATTGTTGCTGTACAGTTTCTATCTGGGGGGGTAGGGGTAGGGGGAACACAGGAGACAGCATATCAATGTGGCAAAATATAGTAATACTGGCATGTTTACACAGGCAAATGGATGCAATTGGCATCTGACCACACCTTACTAGCAACATTCTTGTCTCACTGTTTAAACTTGGTGGGAGAATTGAACTTTGTCATCTCAATATCGAGAATCTCATTTCTGCCAATCTCACACTATCTTCCTCACTGAGTCACCATTGCCAATGTAGCTCAGAAACTGGGAAGATTCCACTAAATGTATCAGCTATCTCACTTGCTCATTCTTTTAAGACCCTATGATGAAGTCCATTAGGTCCCAGGGACTTGTTAGCCCATGGCCATATTAATTCGCTTAATACCATTTCTCTAATTCTTGAGAGATTTCCCCTCCCTTCCATTTCCTGAAACATAGCGACTTCTCAGATTTTGCTTGTGTCCTCTCCAGTGAAGGCCAGTGCAAAACAATTGTTCAAGTCATCTGTCATCTTGCTATTTTCCCAAGCTCACTTTCAATTAGACCAACACTTCATCAATTCTTTCCTTTTAAGTAGCTATAAAAATTCTATTTGCTTTTATATTTCAACCCTGCTTTGTCTCATAATGCCCTCATTAATCCTTTCGTCCATCTTTGTTGTTTTAAATATTCTGTTTAATCAACTAGATGGTAGCTCTCCCCTTGGAATTTTTCTTTCTTGTTAGAATGTATTTGTTCTGTGCATTCTGAAAAATTCTCTTAAAAGTCTGCCACTTCATCTCTATTGACGTATTCCTTAACTTAATATGCCAGATTACATTAACTAGCTGTAATCATAATTACTTTCACTTAAGTTTAAAATACCAATTTTGAATCCAGTCCCTTCTTTCTGAAACTGAACGTAAAATTCAATCATATCATGTCTGTTGTGACCTATGGGTACTTTCACTATGAGTTCATTAATTAATCCAACCTTACTGCACAACACTAGATCTACTATAGCTTTATCTCTGATTAATTCCACAACATGCTATTTTAAGAAACTATTCAAAAATATTCTATATTCCTTTTCTCGGTTACTTTTCCCTGATTTTTCTAGTCAATGTTGATTAAAATCTTCTGGGGTTATTGCTTTTCTGACAAGATCATATTATTTCTTCCTTAATACTCTGTTTACTGTGTGGTTAACAGTTGAGCAGCACAGGGGAGCACCACTCCCATAAGTGACATTTATCTTTGTCATTACTCATCTCTAACCAAACCATGGTTTCCTAAGCTTAGGTCATTCCCCTCAATTATATTAATGCCATCATTAATTAATAGAACAACCACTCTACCATTCCATACCTTCCTGTCCTTCCTAAATTTCCTGTATCCTTCAATATTTATTCCCAATCAATGTCATCCTGGGGCCTTGCATCTATAATGGCCATTGGATTGTACTAAATATTTCTATTTGAGCTAGCAATTCATCTGTTTTGGTTCGGCTGCCATGTGCATTCATATACAGAGCTTTTAGTGTTGCCTTTTTGTTATCTTTGTAACTTCCAGCGTTAACTCTTAATTCACTCTTAGATATGTACTTGGTATTCATTCCTCTCATGGTCTATTTATCATTTCCAATATCGATAACTTCCTCTCTTGCCTTGTTTCCATTTTTCGAACTACATCCCCATTCCAAATTTAATTCTTTGTTCCCACTATGTAGTTTAAAGTTTAAAGCCCTAACTACTTCCCTAGTTTTGCATCTTGATACAATTTACACCGAAGTGTTACTGATTCTAATGAGTTTAGTTCTGAGGGAAAGGATCTGTTAGATCAGATGCCTGCTGACTTGAAACTATTTCTCAGGAAGTAATTATTTTCTTCAGCTTCTACAGAACAAATGGGCATTCTGCAGTCACACTGAGAAAAGAAAACTCATTGGTTTCCAGCTTTCAAAATAGTGAACACAACATTTTATGGACAGGAAGAACGAAGAATGAAAGTACTTTTAGCAGGACTGGTTATTATAGCAAATGCCAATTATTCAGTGACTGGTGAAAATGTGCAAATATTGTTAATTTATTTGGATGTGACTCTTGTGTCAGGATACAATCACTTATTGGGGAAAATCTTCCTGTAGTTGTGCAGTAGGGAGATCTCATTGCTGAGATATTGAGAACCATAAAAGTGCATTTGGGTGTCACAGCCTTTAAGAGGTCAGACAAGGGAATTAAGATTATGACAGTGGTAGAAACAGAAGTCCTAATAATAATTAAGGCCATAAGACTGTAGACAATAAGTTACAAGAGCAGGATCAGATTATTTACCCATCAAGTCGACATTGTCATTCGATCATAGCTTATATGCTTCTCCACCACAGTCTTCTGCTTTCTCTCTGTAACCTTTGATTCCCTTACTAATCAAGAACCTGTCTATATCTGTCTTAAATACAATGACCTTGCCTCTACAGTCTTCTGTGGTAATGAGTTGCACAGATTCACCACTCTCTGGCTGGAGAAATTTCTCTTCATTTCCAAAGGGTCATCTTCACTCTGAGATTGTGCCTTTGGTCCTGGTCTCTCCTACTACTGGAAACATCCTCTCTACATCCACTCCATCTAGGCCTCTCATGATTCTTTAAATCTCAACTGCTTCTCATATGACAGGTTTTGGTGGCTGCCAATAAACTTGAGGATTAAGTAATAACAGAGGCAAATGAAAGGAATTAGACCTATGGACAAAATTTGGAGTTTATGCTGAGAAACCAGAAATGGGACAACCACTTTAACATATAGGATTTATACTGTAAAAAATCTTGTACAGGGAAGTTTCAAGAGCAGACTTAGCATTGAGTTCAAATCATAATCAACCATCTTATTTTAGACAGCAGATTTTTTTTTGCTATTATCATTTACACCTCCACTAAATGAATATGTTATTTCTTTACCCCAATGCCTTGTATCAAAATTCCCTTCAAATATTTAATATTTCCAGTCTTCTGCATTATCACAGATTTTACCTAATGACCTTTCCACTTTTTACTGTTTTTTCTGCTCTCTTGCTTGTAACCTTTTACAGATTTAATGTTTTCCAGTTATAATGAAAAAATAACTTTCCTTCCTTTCAGCATCATTTAGGGCCTGTTACAGGTAAATAATAATCACGGATAGTCTCAGAACCCTCCTGTTAGAAATACCATGAAATAACCCTCACTTACTCTTCCAGTCAGTCTTCTCATCAGTAATTCAATAGAATTTTCTGGTGGAATGACTTGCACAGAAATGTTTCCAGTCTTTTAGCCAAAATTATGCTCTAGACATCATACTCCATTAGAAAATACATGGCTGATTCAATATTGCTTAATGTAGATCATCAATGTGGGCATTATGCAAAAACAGATGTCTATGATGAAGGTGATGACATATCAGTAAGCTAAGTGGCAGACATCTCACCCTTTACTGTAGTTTCACACTACCAGAAAGCAAATCTAGAGTTTGATTCTGAATTTTGTTCATGTGCCAAAGGAAAGATATCCAGTGTCTTACAACAATGATATACTGTATATGGACAATCCAATGTTCTTCCATCATCTGATTGTTTAATCTGAGATCATTTATGGGCTAAAGTGGTTTCAAAATAGGACAAATGTTGACAAAAAAAGGTTGCTATGGTCACCTGACCATAGTTTGATGCATGCCCAGAAGACTAATGTGGAATAAATGAGACTATCTGCACTGAATTTACTATTTTATCTAAAGATATTGAAACCAATCAACTATGTATCAAGAAATTTGCACCATCTTATTTTAATTCACATTTGTACATTAATATTACATATTAAGAAACGAAAGGCTCACTTGCCATTTTGCCAGCTTGGAAAGACAATGGAGCCAGACTTGGGAATAGACAAATTAACTATATTTCAGTAACTGTTTTGAGCAGCGTATCATAGAGGAGGAAACATCAAGTTGCAACAACAAAAAGTTGAAATGCTTCTCTCTCTATTTCTTTCAAACTTTGAAGAAATCACATCTGATGAAAATGCAAATTAGGGAACCATTTACCAAAAACTCAAAAAATCTACAAACTTTGCTAACACAGAGAATACAAGTCAACAAATAAACAACTGAAATCTCCATTCAAAGATTGTGTAAAGACTTGTAGCTCAGTTGCTCGTTGTGGTTCTGTTCACCGAGCTGGGAATTTGTGTTGCAGACGTTTCGTCCCCTGTCTAGGTGACATCCTCAGTGCTTGGGAGCCTCCTGTGAAGCGCTTCTGTGATCTTTCCTCTGGCATTTGTAGTGGTTTGAATCTGCCACTTCCGGTCGTCAAATTCCAGCTGTCCGTTGCAGTGGCCGGTATATTGGGTCCAAGTCGATGTGCTTATTGATTAAATCTGTGGATGAGTGCCATTCCTCTAGGAATTCCCTGGCTGTTCTCTGTTTGGCTTGTCCTATAATAGTAGTGTCCTATAATAGTAAGCCACACACGCAGATGACAAGCAACATGAATTCGACTGGGACAACACTACTATTATAGGACAAGCCAAACAGAGAACAGCTAGAGAATTCCTAGAGGCATGGCACTCATCCACAGATTCAATCAGTAGGCACATTGACCTGGACCCAATATACAGGCCATTGCAACAGACAGCTGGAACTGACAAACAACAGCGGCAGATTCAAACCACTACAAATGCCGGAGGAAAGATCACAGAAACGCTTCACAGGAGGCTCCCAAGCACTGAGGATGTCACCTAGACAGGGGACGAAACGTCTGCAACATAAATTCCCTGAAACCTCTATTCTTCCTACCTCTTTCAGACTTCTTTAAAAAATAAAAATGCCTATTATCTGATGTGTATCTATGTGAGATTGCCTTTGATAATTTCTTCTCAGGGTGAGTAAATAATACTATTCTTCTTTTGTTCACTGAAGAAAATTTTGCAATTGACTCTTTAACTTCGGCTCATACATTTTAAGTGTGTGATTAAAAGAAATAAAAATATTTACTGCAACCGAGACAGCATTAAAAAGAGAAATGACTTCAATTTTCTCAACTGGTTGTAACAAATGCATGTTAGTTTTCTGATGATTACTTATTGAAAATAACCTTGATTTAATATTTGCTTTTTGGCTTTGGTGTATTTGAATACAGACCTTGTTAGTTGGCTTCTAAAGAATTATGCCAATCAGATCGGCATAAAGGCAGAATAACCAAACACACTACGGTTAACTGTTGTAAAACTATTTATTGACTTTACTGACATTTTCTATCTATGCAGTTTCGCATTTTTTCATGAATGAATCAACCATCCCTCTCTCAATTCTCAGTGCACGCCAGCGAACCAATCTCAGAAGCAGCGACGATGCACAATGAATGGGCCTCGTTCTTTATAATCTTCTTGGCGAAGCCACAAGGACTGGAAGGCGTGGAGAGAGGCCAAGATGGAGCCACCGATCCAGACACCGTATTTCCTCTCTGGGACAGCGTGCACATTGGTCTTGGTGTCTTTGGAAACCATTGCAAATATCTCTCGACAAAACCGCGAGTAAAAGCCCTCGAACATGGTGGAGCCTCCGCACAGCAGGATGTTGTCGTACATGATTTGCTGAACCTGGGGTTGAGTTTTCTTCAAACTGTTGATGGTCATCATGTGGATACCTTCTTGGTTTGACCCCATGACCGATGGCTTAAAGAGAGCTTCTGGACACTTCATTCTCTCCTTGCCAATGGTAATGACATGACCATCAGGGAGCTCATAGTCCACAAGGTACTCTTGTTCAGAGACGCTGGTCTGTTTGTCCTGATCCACAGCCACATAGCAGCATTTCTGCTTGATGTCTTCCACAATGTACCTGCCTTTCTCATGAAACGCGTTGCCAGCCTCACTCAGCAGCTTGATCAGGTAAGTGGTGAGGTCGTGCCCCCCCAGGTCGATGCGACTGATGGCATCGGGCATGTTGTAGCCCTCATGGACGGGGACGGAGTGGGTCACGCCGTCCCCAGAATCGACCACCAGCCCGCTGGTTTTACCGTAAGAATAGACGGCCAGCACCGACTGGTAAGAGACGTGCATGGCGGGGACATTGAAGCGCTCGAACAACAGCTCGACGATCTTCTCCCTGTTGGTGGTGGGGCTGAGGGGAGGGTCTGAGATCAGGATGGCGTGTTCCTCCGGAGACACCTTCAGATCCTCATAGAACACGTGGCGGAGGAGATCTTCCGCCGCGGTCCAGTCCACGATGATTCCTTGCCGAGTTGGCCGGATCAGTTTGAGGTCAGGCTCGGTCGAGACCGTTCTGCCCACCGTGATGCTGTTCCGCTTACTCCTCCCTCTCGGGTAGCCCACCACGGACCCAACCAGTGACTGTGGCATTGGGTCGCCGGCGTAGCCCACTTTACAACTGCCCGAGCCAATGTCCACCACCAGTGCTCCCGTCCTTATCACTGAGATCCGGGGCTGGGTCACCGTTTCTGGCTTATCTTTCGGTTTGACATCCTTAATTGTTCCGGATAACGAAGGCGGTCTTGAGATTTTCGCCTTGTCCACTGTGCGAGACGGCGGCCGTTGTATTTTCTGTAACATTTTCGGAGTCTTCGAAGGACAACCAGGCAGGCCGTGCTGTATTTGATAGCCAGGGATATCACTTTGGTAAAAACACTAGGTGTCTAGATGTGACATTTGTTAAATCCACCCTTATAAGGCCGGACATCACAGTCGCAATTTATTTCATCAATTATGACGGTGCTGAGATACAACTTACAGCCTCAGGCCATTCTGGCAACATTTTCCTGTCTTTAATCTTTATATCTGAAAATGTGTTACTTTTTGCTAAAATAAAACGCCGCCTTAATCTGATTAAAATCTACTGTTCCTAACGTGCATCTAATACCTCGAAAATATTTATAAAATCGATTTTTTTTCCCACATACAAAATGCTGAAGACATGAGAGAGGACTGCTTTTTTTAACCACAAAGTTGCTCTGTGATTTTTAACCTTTGGCACATGAAGATAAACCTATCAAATGACTCTGCACACCACAATCTCACAATTCACTACTCTGTATGACCCGATACAATGCCAACACCTCCCCTTGTGATTTTTAACTTTTGGCAAAATATTTCATAATTTACTTTATAAAATAAGTACTCATTTTATTGTACTGGTGAACTTAATTTTAATGTTACTTTTAAGATTGTTATGGCAGTCTAGAGTTCAATCATAATCTAAATAGATGTACATTACGGTGGCTGTATGGGAATGTGTACAATTTGTTAAATTCAAAACTGGCTTCACACCAGTGGCCCGTCCTAGTCTTGATTCAGGCCAGAGGTGAACTGAGTGCAGCTGTAAGTGCAGAAGAATGACGGGATCAGGCAATCTCTGAAGCACGTGTCCTTGCTGAGGGAGCCAGATAGATAATTCATGGTTGAGTCACTCTGCTCCCCTATCAAAACTGCTCCCATCACACAAGGAGGCAATGATGACAACTTGGGCCATGGCATAGATATCTTGGCACAACCAATATCACAGATGATTAGAGCACACATGAAGATAAACCTATCAAATGACCCTGCACACCACAATCTCGCAATTCACCACTCTGTATGACCCGATGCAATGCCAATATCCTCCCCCCTCCTCCCCGCCTTGATTTCAGCAGTATCCTCCACCAGGGTCAGGCTGTAGAGGTTCAACACACTGCATCTAAGATATTTCCTTAAATGTTATTTTCTCAAACAGGATGAGAGAAAATATACAAAAAAGCCATGCTCCCTCACCTCATCCAGAAATGACATCCAAACACAGGTTGTTCCCCTCAGTGATGTTGCCTTCTCAATTTCACCTCCAATGAAAAGGTTGCTGTTGTCTCAGAAATATCACATGATCTGACAAAGTTTAAGAGAACGGTGGGAAGTCAGTCTGCTTAGGTCATATGTATATCCATTTGTGCAGGCTTAGAGACCTATTACTGACATTTCCTGATGTGTCAGATTGTTGAAGCTCTTTCTGTACCAGACCTGTGTCCTTCTCTGGCTGCTGATGTCCGTTGCCAACTCAGCCTCTTTGTTCCTGTGGATACATTTCTTCTGCTAGAGGATAGTGTGATTTCATAAACTTCAGAACTTTAATAATTGTTCATTGATTGAAAGAAGAAACAATAACTCTGTCTGGAATAAAGTATTAAAGGACAGGGACAAACTTATAAAGTAATTGAAAACAATTAGCCATGTCAGGAGAAGAAGTAGTTGAGGCCACATAAACAAAACATTTTGACATCTGCTTAATGAATGACTGCTTTATGCCACAAGGACAACTGATTGCCTTGCAGAAGAATTTAAGGAGTTAACTGCAGGAAAGTTTGTCTTCAAACAGTGAACACCAAATGTAACAAGGAATCCAGGAGTTACTTCTGATAAGGAAGCAAGCAGCAGACTCGGGGATTCCAAAGGAATAATCAATATTTTGGATGAAAGAATCTAAAATCTTCAATATTGTCACACTATAAACCTGAAAAATGAAAATTTGTATAAGAAAGCAACTCCAGAACCCTTCATTAGCAGAACTTCGAAGAACAACACTGCACAAGGACCAAACCCAGGACATCTGAGACAGACACTGTTGGTTAGAATCGTAGCTAAATTCCACCATTAATCAGGTAATAGCCAAGTTGATTTGTGTTGCTTAACCAGCTTACTTGAGAGGTCTTATTTTGGTTGTTACATGCAATAAAGTTTAAATCATTGTTTCAGTACTTAATTGAGAGATTTCTTAGTAAGTAGAATAATTAAAGATAGCTCATGATTATTTACCCACAGCAATAGAAATGAGATATCTTTAATGGGCTGGAACCATCTCAATTAACAGCTCAAGAATGCAATGAGAACTTGGTACTATTTGAGGACCTATGCCCAAACTGACAGTGACCTTTGAGGATCCTGCTGCTCCATCATGACTGCCATTCACTGTTTCAAATGGCCTTTGTTTAACTATGCCTTACCTCCATGTTCCTCCTCATGCTGCTAATTGACAACTTAAATGGTCTCCCCTTTGGACGTAGAAATTGCTAATGCTGACACAGAATAAGGATTTGAAAGTCCAGCAATGAATATTAGAATAAAACAAATCAGAAACTGTTTGCTTTAAACTTATCTTCTGATTCCTAATTCCCAACCAATTACCAATCTGTCTCAAGGTTATGTCCGATTCCTTGTTGTTTCATTTTTGAGAATATGCAAAATCCTATTTAATTACTCATGATATAGAGGCATCCAAGCATACTTTATAATCCATCATGCTAGTGACTGCCATGAAAAATCTTAATTAATCAGAGACAGTTGCAGAGGGTCAGTTAGCTGGATAGCTGATTTGTGATGCTAACAGTGTTGGTTCAATTCTTGCATTGGTTAAGGTTACCATGAAAGACTCTCCTTCTCAGCCCATCTCCTTTCCTGAGGCTATCCCATTAAACTTTCACCCATCAGTTCTCTTTAACAAGAGGACAGGTCTATGGTCTGATAGAACTATAGTGACTTGATTTTATGTGGATTCTCTTTGATCAAGCCGTACCATTTTACACAATGAAGTCAATCTGTATCTGATGACAGAATCCAGTAACTTCCCCATATTTACTTCTGGAATTTACACAATGATTTGCCATTTCTCATTTACAAGTTGCCCCTCGAGAATATCACTCCAAAAAAAAATTGCACGTACATTATGACAACACACAGCCGTCTATCCAGCATCTTTATTGACACCTCTATTGCATTAGATTTTTCAAAATGAAGACATCTAATATTAAACATGTAGAAATATGTTCCAAATTAATATGAGGGAACTGATTCATTTCCAACTTCACATCCTCTCCATTTCAAATACTATTTCCACTCCTTAATGTCAATCTTCTCCACCTTTGCATTGGTCCATCTGCTGTCCGAACACTGTTATCTGTAAACTTGGTCATCCCACGAATCTCCTAACTGGTATCATATATTCCACATTCAATAAACAAGTGCCTTTGTCCTAACTTACACAGTGTCCCATCCATCAGTCAATTTAATGCTTGCTGATGTACATTGATTCCCAGTTCAACAATGATTCTGATTTTAAATTCTTATTTTTGTGTTTAATGCCTTCTGTGTCGCCAGGTTTCCATGTTCTGTGAAATATCTTCAGCTCATTAAACCTTTGTCACCTCTGCATTGTTCCAATTCTGGCCTGTTGCTTAATTGCAGCATTAGCAACTATGACTTTGACTGTCTCGGAACTAAGCTTTGGAATTCCCTCCCTAAACCTCCTTATTGCTTCTTCTCCCTTCTTTAAGAAACTCCTTAAAATCTTTGATCTAGCTTTTGGTCACCTGTCTTATTAGGTTCCTCTGTATGTTGTAAGTCGGATGTTGTTTGATAATGTCTCCATAAAGCATTTTAGAATGTCATGTCACCTTTCTGCTGTTAGACAAATGGCAGTTGTTGCTGCAATTTCAGTATGGTATTTCACCTAATTTGCATAATAACATTTGCATTGATACAGTGAACAGTGTACAATTTAAAGTATGGTTTATGTGTTCTGCCCGAGGACAGGTTTTTGGCCCATTGCCGGCTGATACTTCATCCTGAACTGATTTCTTGTCACCTTTTTGCCAGTGGTGGTATTCCATTATCTTCTCAGAGGCATGGCAAGGAGGCAGTCTTCAAATCTACCTTCACCAGAATGGAAATGAAACCCACACTGTTGACATGGTCCTGAATTTCAACCAACTAAGTTAGCCAACCCAACTAAGGCTTTTGCAGAGCTGACTATGTACTGAGTTTGATTGGCCATTTGGGTAACAAAGTGGCCATGATTTTTCAAATCTGGTACATATAATTTATCACCGGAATTGTACAGCATTGAACAAACTGTTGCAGCTTCTCAGATTAAAAACTAGAGGTCACCAGGAGCTGCTGCCAGTAAAGGTCTGAGCAGTGGAGTGTGGATTGTAACCACAGGGCAATATTTTCATTTTCAAAGAAGTATCATACCAGACTTGAAATGTTAACTTGGGTGTTTCTCACTGCACAGATGTTGCCAGACCTGAACATCTGAAGCACTTTCTGGTTATATTTCAGGTCTCCAGCATACATGATAGTTTGATTTTTTTTGTGTTCCCTGGAAGTCCACTCTTGCGCCACTGAAATCATCCGAAATATGTCCAGACTTACCCTTACAGCACCACTGTTCTCTCATTAGCAATGGAATTATTTAATTCAGGTGGTATCTGAAATGGCAATCAGAGTCCCATGTACATAACAAGACCTCAACTTCCACATTAAACGTAGAGCACTGCTTGAATCAATGAACACTTTGAATACACTGCAGGAGGTCACTTTTGCTTGAGTTGAAATGTAATGCTAAATTTTATTTGACAGCTATGCTTTCAAACCTCATTTGAGCACTTTGAGTGTCAGATCAGCTTTCTCAAACCTTGGAAAGTCTTACATTCAACAAGAAAATAAGCAAGCTATAGGCACTTTTGTGTGCATTTCTTTGATGATTTAATTCCTTCAATATAATTTCTAACAAAGTATTTTTAAAGAATACATAATATGGAAGCTCACTTGAATATATGAAGAAATATATTTGAGTGTGATATGACTAGTTCTGAATATTTGATGGCTAAAATTAAGAAGAAAGCTGATATACTATCTTTTTTTAAAAAAATAATCCTAACACAAAAATGACAAACTTGAATACTTTTGAAACGATAATAGGTCAAAACAGGTACATGACTCTCAGTAGCATCTCCGGTGCACTATTAACGGGCCATCTACTTCATAATCCTTTTGGCGAATCCATAAAGACTGGAAGGAGTGTAATGAGGCCAGTATAGAGCCACCAATCCAGACAGCATACTTCCTCTCTGGGACAGCGTGGATTTTGGGTTTAATGTCATGGAAGGCCAGAGGAAAAATCTCTTTGCAGAAACGAACATTAAAGCCATCGAATAATGTGGTGCCTCCACTCAGCAGAACATTATCGTACATTACCTTTCTGATCTGGGGCTCGACCCGTTTCAAACTATTGCTGGTCATGATGTGGATACCTTCTTGGTTTGACCCCATGACCGATGGCTTGAAGAGAGCTTCTGGACACTTACATCGTTCCTTGCCAATGGTAATGAGATGCCCGTCTGGGAGCTCATAGTCCACAGGGTGGGTTCCCTCGTTTCTATAATCCACAGCCACATAGCAGCATTTCTGCTTGATGTCTTCCACAATGTACCTGCCTTTCTCATGAAACGCGTTGCCAGCCTCACTCAGCAGCTTGATCAGGTAAGTGGTGAGGTCGTGCCCCCCCAGGTCGATGCGACTGATGGCATCGGGCATGTTGTAGCCCTCATGGACGGGGACGGAGTGGGTCACGCCGTCCCCAGAATCGACCACCAGCCCGCTGGTTTTACCGTAAGAATAGACGGCCAGCACCGACTGGTAAGAGACGTGCATGGCGGGGACATTGAAGCGCTCGAACAACAGCTCGGCGATCTTCTCCCTGTTGGTGGTGGGGCTGAGGGGAGGGTCTGAGATCAGGATGGCGTGTTCCTCCGGAGACACCTTCAGATCCTCATAGAACACGTGGCGGAGGAGATCTTCCGCCGCGGTCCAGTCGACGATGATTCCTTGCCGAGTTGGCCGGATCAGTTTAAGGTCAGGCTCGGTCGAGACCGTTCTGCCCACCGTGATGCTGTTCCGCTTACTCCTCCCTCTCGGGTAGCCCACTATTGATCCGAGAACCGAGTCGGGTCTCGGTTGCCCGGCGTAGCCCACTTTACAAACGCCCGATCCCATGTCAATGACCAGTGCTCCCGTCCTCCGGGTGCAGCAATTCGCATTGACTCTGCTCTCGTCTTTCATCCTAGAGTGTGTGCGCCGCTCCTGGCCCATCGCCAATGATAGAGACTTCCAATAACCTTTAGACATTTCCTTCCATGCAGCGGAGAAAGAATGCAGGAGTAAAACTTTTTATTATCAGAAAGAGGTACATCACAAAGTCAAAAATCGGACCGATTGTGACGTGGGTCGGTGAACATTTTGTTAGTCGTTAATTTTATTTATTTTTGCCCATTCTAGTGATAAAATACATACATGTGCCATGATATGTAAAACCAGCATGATGCCCAGACACTGATGGAATACAAGCACAATTATAACTGAACTGCCCCTTCCCTTCCGAAGGTTGAAGACTTCCGGAGAATTGCGGGAACATGGAACAATACAGCGCAGAACAGGCCCTTCAGTCCTTGATGTTGCGCAACCTGTGAACTAATCTAAACTCATCCCTCAACACTATCCCATCATCATGTGCTTATCCAAGGATTGTTTACACCTCCCTAATGTGGCTGAGTTAACTACATTGGCAGGCAGGGCATTCCAGGCCCTTACTAATCTCTGAGTAAACTACCTGCCTAGAACATCTGTCTTAAATCTATCATCCCTCAGTTTGTAGTTATGCCCCCTCATACACGCTGACACGATCATCCTAGACTTTCACTGTCTACCCTACCTAACATTCTGAACATCTTGAATGTCTCCATCAAATCCCCTCTTAGCCTTCTTCTCTCCAATGAGAACAGACCCAAGTCTCTCAGCTTTCCTCATAAGACCTATCCTCCAGACCAGGCAACATCCTGGTAAATCTCCTCTGCACCTTTTCCAATGCTTCCATATCCTTCCTGGAATGGGGCGACCAGAACTGTACGCAATATTTCAAGTTTTGCCGCACTAGTGTTTTGTATAGTTGCAGCATGACACCATGGCTCCAGAACTCAATCCTTCTACCAATGAAACCTAACACACTGTATGCCTTCTTAACAGCACTATCAACCTGGGTGGCGACTTTCAGGGATCTATGTACATGGACTCTAAGATCCTTCTGCATACCCACACTACCAAGAATTTTTCCATTGACCCAGTATTCTTGCCTTGCTGTTATTCTTCCCAAAGTGCATCACCTCACATTTATCTGCATTGAACTCCATTTGCCACCTCTCAGCCCAATTCTGCAGTTTATCCAAATCCCCCTGCAACCTGCAATATTCTTCCACACTGTCCACTACTCCACCAACTTTAGTGGCACCTTCAAACTTACTAACCCATCCACCTATGCCTGCATCCCAGGTCATCTATAAAAATGACAAACAACAGTGGTCCCAAAATAGATCCTTGTGGCACACCACTAGTAACCGGACTCCAGGCTGAATATTTTCCATCAACCATCACTCACTGCCTTCTTATAGAAAGCCAGTTCCAGTCAAAACTGCTGAATGACACTCAATCCAGTGCCTTTGCATTTTCTCCAACAGCCTACCATGTGGAACTTTATCAAAAGCTTTATTAAAGTCCATGTACACCACGTCAACTGCTCTATCCTCATCCACATGCTTGGTTACTTTCTCAAAAATCTCAGTGAGGTTTGTGAGACATGACCTGCCCTTCACGGAACCATGTTGACTATCTCCTCTCCTGTTTTCTAACCTCAGTCCATACTACCTCAATAGACGAGTCCTCATCAGAAGTTCTTTCAGCCACCATTATAGTATCCTTGACTAACAAGCCACACCTCCCTCTCTTTTATTGCCTTGCCTGTTCTTAATGAAAGATCTAAACCTTGGAACCTGCAACATCCATTCCTGACCCTGCTCTATCCATGTCTCCGAAATGGCCACAACATCGAAATCCCAGGTACCTATCCATGCTGCAAGCTCACCTACCTCATTTCTCAAACATCTGGCATTCAAGTAGACACACTTCAAAACAGCTTGCTGTCTGCCAGCTCCTTCCTGCGACCATGAAATCCTGCCCATGCTCTCCCTACTCTCAACCTCCTGTGCACTGAAACTACACCTCAGATTCCCATCTCCCTGCTGAACTAGTTTAAATCCAATGAATAGCACCAGCAAATTTCCCACGCAGGTTATTAGTACCCGTCTGGTTCAGTGAAAGGCTGTCCTGTTTGTAGAGGTACCACCTTGCCCAGAATGTGCCCCAATTATCCAAGTACCTGAAACCCTCCATCCTATACCATCCCTGCAGCCATGTGTTCAATTGATGTCTCTCCTATTCCTTGCCTCACTATCACATGACATTGGTAGCAAACCAGACAACAACCCTGTTTGTTTTAGCTCTCAGCTTCCACCCTAGTTCCCTGAAATCTACTCTATCCCTCTTTCTACCTATGTTGTTGGTATCTACCTGGACCACGACTTGGGGCTGGTCACCCTCTCCCTTCAGAACCCCAAAGATTTGATCTGAAACATCATGGACATCACGGACTCTAGCACCTGGGAGACAATACACCAACCGTGAGTCTTGTTCATTCCCTGAGAGATGGCAAATGGAGCTTAATGCAGAACTTTTGAGCTTAAATGTGAGGTGATTCATTGGGAATGAGTAACAGGAATGTAGAGTTAATGGTAAGATTCTTGGTAGTGTAGATAAGCAGAGAGATCTCAGTGTTCAGGTTTATAGATCCTTGAAAGTTGCCACCCAGATTGATAGGGTTGTTAAGAAGGCATAAGGTGAGTTAGCTTTTATTGGTAGAGGGGATTGAGTTTCGGAACCATGAGGTCTTGCTACAGTTGTACAAAACTCTGATGTGGCCACATTTGGAGTATTGCATACAGTTCTGGTCACCGCCTTATAGGAAAGATGTGGAAGCTTTGGAAAGGGTTCAGAAGAGATAGGATGATGCCTGGTATGGAGGAAAGGTCTTACGAGGAAACGGTGAGGGACATGAGGTTGTTTTCATTGGGGAGAAGAAGTTTGACAGGTGACTTAATTGACACATATAAGATACTCAGAGGGTTAGATAGGTTGGACATTGAGAGCCTTTTTCCTCGATGGCAATGGTTAGCACAAGGGGACATAGCTTTAAATTGAGGGGTGATAGATGTAGGATAGATGTCAGAGGTAGTTTCTTTACTCAGAGAGTAGTAGGGATGTGTATGGCACTGCCTGCAACAGTAGTAGGCAACTTTAAAAGGCACTTAAATGGTCATTGGATAGATGTATGGATGAAAATGGAATAGTGTAGGGTAGATGGGCTTCAAATTGGTTCGAGGTCCGAACGACCTGTTCTGCACTGTAATATTCTATGTTGTATAACCAGTTGGGACAACTTAAAGGGTCTGGCAGGATCTGTGGTGAGAGAAAAGATCAGCCTGGATTTTCCAATAGCCTGATGGTCCTTATTCCAGCGCAAATGAGTGTTGAGCATTGGGGCCACCATCTCCAACTCCAGAGGAATTGCCTGGGAAGTCCAAGACTCCACTGGTCAAGTTCCTCATGCCTGGAAAAGTGTGGGAGAATCAAGAAAGTTGCAGTGAAATTTAGCAAATAGTTACGTAGAAAAAGTCAGGAGGAGTAAGTCATCTGGCTCTTCAAGCCAGCTCGGCCATTCAACACCATCATCCAACTCAGTGCTCTTTTCCTGCTTTCTCCTCAAATCCTTTGATCCATTAGCACCAAGAAGTTTGCCCAACACCTTGAAAACATTCTAAGTCTTGCTCTCAAAACAGAGAATTTCATCGGTTCGTCACTCTCTGGGTGAAGAAATTTCTCATTGTCTCAGCCTTAAACTCCTGAGTAACTTGTTCAACTACCTCACACTGGGCACCTCAGCACCTCACTCTACCGCAAACCCACGCATGACCTCTCAATGCTACACTTCTCCAGCTTCCACCCAAAACATATTAAAGCAGCCATCCCCATGGACAAGCCCTCCACATACACAGGATCTGTTCGCATGAGGAACTTGACTGACACTTGGTTGTATTCAAGGATGCCCTCATAAGAACAGAATACAATGCTCAACTCATCGACCACCAGTTTTGATGTACCACAGCGAGAAACCGTAATGACCTCCTCAGGAGACAGACATGAGCTGCAACCTTCAGGGTACCCTTCGTTGTCCAGTACTTCCCAGGAGCCGAAAAACTATGCCATGTTCTTCACAGCCTGCAACACATTATCAATGAGGATGTGCACCTTGCCAAGACCTTCCCCATAACTCCACTTCTTGCCTTTAAACAACCACCAAACCTCAAACAGATCATTGCTTGTAGCAAACTGCCTGGCTTTCATGACAACACCATACAACCTTGTCACGGTAAACGCTGCAAGCCGTGTCAGAGTGTCAACACAGATACCACCATTATGCATGGGGACACCTCCCACCACATATGGCACAGGTACTCATGTGACGCAGCCAATGTTGTCTATCTCATACACTGTAGGCAAGGATGCCCTGAGGCATGGTACATTGGTGATACCGAGCGGAGGCTACGGCTACGGATGAGTGGACACTGCACAACAATCGACAGACAGGAATGTTCTCTCCCAGTCGGAGAATACTTCAGCAATCTGGGACATTCGACCTCGGACCTGCAGATCACCATCCTCCAAAGCGGACTTTGGGACAAGTGACAACGAAATGTGGCCAAGCGGAGGCTGATAGCCAAGTTCGGAACCCGTGGGGATGGCCTCAACCGAGACCTTGGGTTCATGTCATACTACAGGTGATCCCACTGCACTATACATACACAAACAGATACAGACACACATACACAGGCACTCCTGCACACATACTCCTACACATTCTCTCTGTCTCACACACACACACACACTCCTACAGACCCATACACTCATGCAGACCCTCTCTCATACACTCACACATATATTCCTACACTCACATATGCACCTTCACACAGACGTATATCCCTTTACACTCACACACACACACTCTCTCACAGACACTCATAACCTGCCCCACCACACACACACACATATACACACACACACACACACACACACACGTTTGTGGGGTGAATTTGAACATGTGGAATTACATTTTATTGTGCTCAAAAACTGCATGAATCCATGTAAGATTCTGTAAATGTGTTTTTTTAGATTGGAATCAATCTGACCATTGTATCACAGACTGTCTTACACAGGGGCAGCTCACACCTTCAATGCATTATCTGGGCCGACATGGCTCCAGTTGTTAATGCTTACTTGAGAATGTATCTTTTAGAAAAGTTCTGCAATATACATATGAAAGAACTGAAACCATCATGTTCATTCTAAAAGATGAGAGACTTAAACAAACAATCCAGGTCTTTTTCAATATATAATTCCAGTTGCATCACACTGTAAACTTTTGCTATAAATTTTGTCTTACAATCTTATACTTCACAACTACCTGAAGGAGCAGTGCTCTGAAAGCTAGTGCTTCCAATTAAACCTGTTGGACTATAACCTGGTGTTGTGTGATTTTTAACTTTATCTGACACACTGCCAATTACACCTCCACTCTCTTCCTCTCTATACCCTGAACCAATCAGAAACTTACTTCTCCTACAGCCGAACCAACCATTCCTTCCACCAACTCCGAACTCAATCCCCCTTCTCAGTGATGATTACATTCCCTCTTTGCTCTGTACCCGATTTCCTTTCGCATCCATTGGATACAATCCTCCCTCCCCAGTAGCCACTCAACGTCTCCCTTCCTTTACTGTCAGATCCAATCCTCCAGAATCTGATACCCACCCTCCCTGACCCTCCTTTCACTGGACCCGATTTCTCTCACTCACCCCAAACTATTCCTAAACACTGCATCACATCGCTGACACTCCTCCCTCCTTCACCCTCAAACCCTCTTCCCAGGTGGCACCCTCCCCCAGCTGGCACCCTACATAGAGTCATAGAGAGGCACAGCACAGAAACAGATCCTTCAGTCCAACTTGTCCATACCGACCAGCTATCCTAACCTAATCTCGTCCCATTTGCTAACACTTGGCCCATATCCCTCTAAACCCTTCTTATTTGTATATCCATCAAGATGCCTTTTAAATGTTGCAATTGTACCAGCCTCCACCACTTAAACAGCAAAGGCAGTAACTGTGCAGATTCACGGCTATGTCAGTTTTCTTTCTCTCTCTCCCTCACTGACCATGTCTATTATCTGTCCTTCTCCCTTTTAAAAGTGCCATTGTTTTGACTTTTTTTCTTCAAAGTTCCAAAACAATGCAACAGCATATAAAATGTTAGTTGTTCCTCCTGGAATTTAAGGAAATTACCTCCAGTACCTAAAATACCTCAAAAAGGAGCAGCTCCTACAGCCACAAATTTTTTCTGTCCTCCATCTTGGATTACCCAGAATCCCTATGTACTCAAAAAATTAAAAGAACTGCTGATGCTGGAAATTGGAAACAAAAACAGAGAAAAAAAAATTTTCATGAAGGATCACTGCCCTAAAATGTTAACTCAGCTTTCTCTCTACAGATGTTGCCAAACCCACTGAGTTATTGTAGCAAATTTGGTTTTTGCTCCCTACCTCTACTCAACTGGCATCCTATCCCATGGCACCATACTCTTAGCAAACTGGTAGCCTAATTACCAGGACATACCTCTCCCTTGACATTGCATTTACATTATGTGCTTATGGTTTGATAGCTACCAAAGTGATTGGACCTTTAAATGCTAGGTTAAAGCAGCTAACTGCTGTGATTGGGAAACGTTCTTCCTCCAACATTTCTGCAATATGAAAGAACTATAAGCATAGACGTACAGCTCTGCATTTCTGAAGCAGCTCTGGTCAGAATTGCCTTTCATAAGAGCATGCCACTCCTTGGAAAATATAGCCTTTCATCTTCCATCAGAACTGGGAAATATTAGTCATGTAATAGGTTTTAAATAAATCAAATGGTGGAGGATGAAAAAAGCACGAAAATGAAGCTTTGCAATAGAGCAAAAGACAAAGATTCTACAGATGTAAAAGGGTAACCAGAGAAAGTGTAGGGATTCTTAAAGATCAAGGAAATCATCTTTGTGTTGAACTCCAGGAGTTGGGAGAGATACTAAATGAATACTACACATCTACACTGTGGAGAAAGAAATGGAGGCAAGAGTAATAAATTTTGATCTTTTGAAAACAATTCACATTTCAGAAGAGGATGTTTGAGAGGTCTTAGAGAATACAAAGGTGGATAAATCTCCAGGACCTGATCTTATGTACCCCAGAACACTGGGGGAAGTCAGGGAGGAAATTGTGAGACTACTTGCAGAAATATTTGCAACACCTATAACTACAGGTTTTGATTAGATTCCCTACAGTGTGGAAACAGGCCCTTCAGCCCAACCAGTCCACAATGACCCTCCAAAGAGTAACCCACCCAGACCCATTTCCCTCTGACTAATGCACCTAATACTATGAGCAATTTAGCGTGGCCAATTCACCTGACCTGCACATCTTTGGATTGTGGGAGGAAACTGGTGCACCCGGCGGAATCCCACACAGACAGGGGGGAGAATGTGCAAACGCCACACAGACAGTCGCCCAAGGCTGCAATCAAACCTGGGACCCTTGTGCTGTGAGGCAGCAGTGCTAACTACTGAGCCACCGTGCCGCCCCCCCCCAGGTCAAGTCCACACCGACCCTCCGAAGAGCAGCCAACTCAGACCCATTCCCCTACATTTACCCCTTCACCTAACACTATGGGCAATTTAACGTGGCCAATTCACCTGACCTGCACATCTTTGGACCATGGGAGGAAACCAGAGCTCCTGGAGGAAACCCAGACAGACACGGGGAGAATGTGTAAACTTCACACAGACAGTGCCTGAGGCGGGAATTGAACTTGGGTCTCTGGCGCTGTGAGGCAGCAGTGCTAACCACAGTGCCACCGTGCCTGATGAGGTGCCTGGTGATAGGAGCGTGGCTGATGTTGTACCTTTGTTTAAGGTTGTAAGGACAAACCAGGGAACTATAGACCCATGAGTCTGACTTCCATTGTGGATAATTTGTTGGAGTGATTTTAAAAGTTAGGATTTATGGATATTTAGAGAGGCAAAAATTGATTAGGGATTGTCAGCATGGTTTTGTGTGAGGTAAATCCCAACACCCAATTTGGGTGTTTCCCAAATTTGATTGTGTTTTTGAGGAAGTTATCAGGAAGCTTGATGAGGGCAGAGCAGTAGACATTGTTTACTTGGACTTGCGTAAAGCTTTCAACAATGTTCTGCATGGTAGACTAATTAGTAAAGTTAGGTCACTTGGGATTCATGGTGATCTTATCAATTGGATATATAACTGCCTTAACGGCAAGAGGCAGAGAATGATGGTGAAAGGTTTCTTTTTGCACTGGAGACGTGTCACGGGGATCGATTCAGGATCCTTCTATGGTTGTCATTCATATAAATGATTTGGATGAGAATATAAAAGGCATGGTTATTAATTTTGCAGATGACACCAAAGTTGGTGGCATAGTAGACAGTGAAGAAGGTTTTCTAAGATTACAAAGTGTTCTTGATCAAATCAGTCAGTGGACTGAAAAATGGCAGATGAAGTTCAATCTGGATAAATGCAAGGTTTTGCATTTTGATACAACAGACAAGGGTAGGATTTATACTATTAATGGTAGGGTATTGGGGAGAGTTGTAGAACAAGGGACCTAGGGGCCCAGATACATACTTATTTGAAGTTTGCATCACATATAGATATGGTGGTTAAGAAGGTGTTCAGCATGCTTCACTTCATTGCTCAGTCCTTTGAGTACAGGAGTTGGGAAATCATGTTGGGGTTGTAAAGGAGACCTTATCTGGCATACTGTGTCCAGTTCTGGTCACCAGTTATAAACTGGAATGGGGGATTTCAAGACTAAGGGGCACATTTTTAAGGTGAGCAGAGAGAGGTGAGGGGCAATTTTTTTTTACACAGAGGGTGGTTCACATGTGAAATGAGCTTCCTGGGATCTTCAAAAAACATGTGGACAGGTACATAAAAAGGAAAGGTTTGGAGGGACATGGGCTAGGAGCAGGCAGGTGGGAATAGTTTAATTTGGGATTATGTTCAGCAAGGACAGGTTGGACTTAAAGGTCTGTTTCTGTTCTGTATGACTGTGACAGATATTAGATGACAAAAATGTGGTGGACAGAGTGAATCTTACTAGTTGTGTTTATTGGTCTGAAGGCTTTGGGTCACATTGGAGTTATTATGTTAAAATTTGACTCGCTTCTGTTGTGCGATTATTACTTTCCTAAGTACGGTTTGTGTGCTCTACTGTGGCTGTACAGCAGAAGCTTGTAGCAAAAGAAATAACTTGGATTCTATTATTCCTCTGATAGTGCTTGGTGCACAGATGTTTTTGGATTATATTCAAAATAGTAATATGTCTGCAGGCTCACATGCACTTAATGCATCTTCTGATACCACTAAATGTCTGTCTCATACATGTCAAGTGATTCTGGGAGACATCATTTTCACTCGGTGATCTCTGTTCAAATGACCATTGTCTTGTGCCTTTGGAAAACCTTCATGATATCAGATTTGAGGTCTCCAAGAAGGCAAAGACTAAACAGAAGAGCAGAGTTGAATACTGAAAAGTCTAAGTTTTGTAATACTTTGTTAATTAAAATTGGTTATGTGGATTATGTCACACCCTAGGTGTGTGTGTGTGTGTGTGTGTGTGTGTGTGTGTGTGTGTGTGTGTGTGTGTGTGTGTGTGTGTGTGTGTGTGTGTGTGTGTGTATTGTTGGGTGGTGGAGGAGGGAGAAGCCCAGCAAAGGCAGATTAAAACAATTGTTATCCTGACCATTTACTGAATGGAAATTTGAAGGAGCAAAAGTTGCGTAGACTACATTGGAACAAATGGCTGATGGGGGAGAAGAGTGGTTCAGTGGAAACAGTAGCATCACGATTTACTGCTGGATAAGTAGTGATTACTATGGTTTAAATCCAGTTTCCTCCCACAGTCCAAAGATGTGCAGGTGAGGTGAATCAGCCATGCTAAATTGCCCATAGTATTCAGGGATGTGTAGCTTAGGTGCATTAGCCATGGGAAATGTCAACAAATAGGGTAGGGGAATGGGTTTGGGTAGGATACTCTTCAGAGGGTCAGTGTGGACTTGTTGGGCCAAATGGTCAGTTACCACACAGTAGGAATTCCATGAAATCCCTCCATGGCGGCTGGGAAATGAAGTTCAATTAATTAAATGAGTCTGAAATGCTTCAAAAGAAAATTAGTTATGGTGACTATGCACCTATCAAATTCTACTTCTGCTCGCAATTTATTCCATATGCAAACCAATCTCTACTTAAAGGCATTGCCCTTTATGTTCCCTTTTATTCTTTCCCCTCTAACCTTAAACTGATTCCCTCTAGTACTCAGTTCCCCAACCCAGGGAAAAAGACTGAGTGCATTCACCCTATCCATGCCTCTCATGATCTTATAAACCTCTATCAGTCTCCTACGGTCTAAAGTAAAAAGTCCTAGCTTGTCCAATAACTCAGGCCATTGAGTCCAGGTAACATCTTTGTAAGTTTTTTTCTGCACTCTTTCCAATTTCGTAACATCATTCAATGGACTGAACTCCCAACAGGGTGACCAAAACTGAGCACAATACCCTAAACTGTAGCTGTACCAACATAACTTCCCAATTTCTATACTCAATGCTCTGAAAGGCTTCTTCACTGATCTGTCTACCTATGACTCCAATTTCAGAGAACTGTGAACATGAACTCCAAGATCTCTCTGTTCCACTACACCCCTTAAAGCCCTACCATTCACCATGAAATTCCAAATTGCAAGACTTCACATTTATCTATATTAAACTCCATTTGCCACTTCTCAGCTCATTTCCCCAGCTGATCAAGGTCCTGCTGCAATTTCTGATAACCTTCCTCACTCTCCACGATACTGCTTGTTTTAGTGTCATCATCAAACTTACTAATCATGCCTTGTACATTCTCATCCAAATCATTGATATAGATAACAAACAGCAATGGGCCAAGTACCGACCCCTGAGGCACACCACTACTCACAGGCCTCTAATCCGACAAGCATCCTTCCATTATTACCCTCTTCTTCCTACCATCAAGCCAATTTTGTATCCAACTTGCCAGCTCGCCCTGGATTCCATGTGATCTAAGCTTCCAGAACCTTCCTAGCATGTGGAACCTTATCAAACGCTTTACTGCAATCCATATCGATTACATCTACTGTCCTTCTCTCATCAACCTTCCTGGTCACTTTGAAGAATTAGAACAAATTTGTGAGACATGATCTCCTACTCACAAAGCCATGCTGACTACTCCAAATCAAACCCTGTCTTTCCAAATGTATGTATATCTTACTCAGAATCTTCTCAAATAACGTACCCACGCAGATATTAAGCTTACTGGTCTATTGTTCCCAGACTTTTCTTTTTGCAGTCCTTCTTGAATAATTGCACAATATTCTCTACCCTCCAGTACAGTGGCTAAAAATGATGCAAAAAGTGGAGGAGACTGATACAATTGCAACATTTAGAATCATAAAGTAATAGAGATGTACAGCATGGAAACAGACCGTTCGGTCCAACCCATCCATGCGGACCAGATATCCCAACCCAATCTAGTCCCACCTGCCAGCACCCGGCCCATTTCCCTCCAAACCTTTCCCATTCATATATCCATCCAAATGCCTCTTAAATGTTGCAATTGTACCAGCCTCCACCACATCCTCTGGCAGCTCATTCCTACTGGATGGGTATATGAATAGCTTCTTAAATGTTGCAATTGTACCAGCCTCCACCACATCCTCTGGCAGCTCATTCCTACTGGATGGGTATATGAATAGCTTCTTAAATGTTGCAATTGTACCAGCCTCCACCACATCCTCTGGCAGCTCATTCCTACTGGATGGGTATATGAATAGGAGGGGTTTAGAGAGTTATAGGCCAAATGCTTAAAATGGGACTAGATTTAGGATATCTGGTTGGCATGGACGAGTTGGACCAAAGGGTATGTTTCTGTGCTGTACATGTCAACGACATTGTGAGAGAGCCAACATAAAGGAAAAACCTGTTTGACATTTTCATCACTGAAACAAATGTATCTATCCATGACAATATTGGAAGGAATGATCCCTGCCATGAGTGAATACCCAGTTCGAGGATATCCAGGATATTATCAGGGAACTTAGGGTGCCTCTTACCTTTATCAATATCATAGCCAGAGACAAAGAAACAAAGGCAGATGATAAATCTTGCTGATAGAATGGAAAGTTGAGATCTGCCTGTGAAAGTTATCCAAGATATAAGTATTTAAACAATCTAAAAGAAAAAAAATTGAAAATATCCTCAATCTAACAATTCTAGAATATTATATCATAGCACTTTACAATGTTAGGTAACATCATTTTCCCCAAATGCAGAAATTTGGTCATGCACGAACATTCACTGCCCTTATGGTAATGAAGAGAAATGGTTAGTTTTTTTTGCATCTTGATAAATCTTATATTAATTTAAAATTGTAAGTAATACTTCCATGAAGTAATAATTTTGCATGTTAGCCAATGTTCGTTCACAGTTTTAAACCTGTTTCACAGCTTTTGAAATGTGAACCTGATGTTATGTGGCAGAAACTGCATACGATTCGTTTGTTAAACTTTTAAATAAACAGTATCTAAATGAGACATTGCACCGGCCTCACTAAAATAGGGAACATCAATGAAATATTTCATGCTGTAGGAATAGTGGGAGTACAGCAGTGGTTTTGTACATTAATCCTGGGAATAACATGACTGTTCTATGAGTTTAAAACAATGAGACATGACCTCATTAAAACTTGCAAAATCCTTAAAGGGCTTGACAGAATGAATCTTTCCTCTGGCTGGGACTCCTAAAACCAGACAACAATGTTGGAATAAGGAGTGCGAATCATTTAGGATGAGATAGAGACAAATGTGTTCACTTGGAATATGTTGAATCTTCTCTGTCCTGGAGGGCTGTGAAATCTCAATCATTGTTATGAGCATGAAAAGGATTGATAGATTTCTAGAGACCAGTGCGATCAAAGGATATGTACATAACATGTGAAAAATGCCTGTGAGATTAATGATCAGCCATGATCTAGAATGGCAGAGGAGACTCAAGGAGCTGAATGGCCTACATCTGCTTTTATCTTTCTAAAGTATGTAATCAGGAGGAGCTGAAAAAGCCTAACATTTTCATATACTTAAGAAATACACCAGGTGGCACCATAGAGACACATATGAAAGATACAGTGGTGATTCTCATACAAATTCTCATGACAACTTATAAATGTTGTGTGGTACATTGCTTCAGTGATACAGGATGTGACATTACTGTTGACTCTTTAATCTAAAAACTTTGTATAACTGAACAGTGTTTTAGATGTGCAAATTATTAATTTATGAGCAAAACTAAAAGTGATTGAAAGATTGTTTGGCTTTAGGAACTGCAGGTTTGATCACAAATTGAATGTATATTTAATTTAGTCCGGCAGTACATTAATAGCTAGTTTTGTGTAATGTTAAATTAAGCTCACTTCATTGCTAATAGTTTGGAAAAAGGTTTGTGGTTTCTTTTAACAAATTTATTCTTAATATTTTTACTCTTTCCTATCTTTGTCGATAGCCTGATACAGTAAATAAGGAGACACAGTTTCCACTGGCATGGCATCAGTAACCAATGGATAGAAATTCAAGGTAATTGGCAAAAGAAAAAGACAGATGAGAATGTCTTTTACAACAAATTGTAATGAGCTGGAATGCACTGCTTGAAAGATTGGTAGATGGTCGAATTGTAAATTTCATAAAGCAATTGGACAAATACTTGAAGGGGACAGTTTTGCAGAGTGACTGGGAAAGAATAGGGAAGCTGCACTAATTGGATGTTTCTTACAAAAATAGTGTGCACAGGCATGACTGACCTCCTTTTTGTTGTATGACTTCATTACATAAGGAAGATTTTGCAGTTTCCTTTGTCATTTTATCCTTGAATGAATCAATTGACTGTTGTTGTGTTTTTGTTCGCTGAGCTAGAATTTGTGTTGCAGATGTTTCATCCCCTGTCTAGGTGACATCTTCAGTGCTTGGGAGCCTCCTGTGAAGCACTTCTGTGATGTTTCCTCCGGCATTTATAGTGGTTTGAATCTGCCACTTCCGGTTATCAGTTCCAGCTGTCTGCTGCAGTGGTCGGTATACTGGGTCCAGGTCGATGTGCTTATTGATTGAATCTGTTGATAAGTGCCATGCCTCTAGGAATTCCCTGGCTGTTCTCTGTTTAGCTTGTCCTATAATAGTAGTGTTGTCCCAGTTGAATTCATGTTGCTTGTCATCTGCGTGTGTGGCTACTAAGGATAGCTGGTCATGTCGTTTCGTGGCTAGTTGGTGTTCATGGATGCGGATTGTTAGCTGCCTTCCTGTTTGTCCTACATAGTGTTTTATGCAGTCCTTGCATGGGATTTTGTACACTACATTGGTTTTGCTCATACTGGGTATCAGGTTCTTCGTTCTGGTGAGTTGTTGTCTGAGAGTGGCGGTTGGTTTGTGTGCTGTTATGAGTTGTAGTGGTCGCAGTAGTCTGGTTATCAGTTCGGAAATACTCTTAATGTATGGTAGTATGGTTAGTCCTTTGGGTTGCGGCATGTCTTTGTTCCGTTGTCGCACACAAACTAACAGCCACTCTCAGATAACAACTCACCAGAACGAAGAACCTGATACCCAGTATGAGCAAAACCAATGTAGTGTACAAAATCCCATGCAAGGACTGCAAAAAACACTACGTAGGACAAACAGGAAGGCAGCTAACAATCCGCATCCATGAACACCAACTAGCCACGAAACGACACGACCAGCTATCCTTAGTAGCCACACACGCAGATGACAAGCAACATGAGTTCGACTGGGACAACACTATTATTATAGGACAAGCCAAACAGAGAACAGCCAGGGAATTCCTAGAGGCATGGCTCTCATCAACAGATTCAATCAACAAGCACATCGACCTGGACCCAATATACCGATCACTGCAGCGGACAGCTGGAACTGACAACCGGAAGCAGCAGATTCAAACCACTACAAATGCCGGAGGAAACATCACAGAAGTGCTTCACAGGAGGCTCCCAAGCACTGAGGATTCACCTAGACAGGGAACAAAACGTCTGCAACACAAATTCCCAGCTCGGCGAACAGAACCACAACACAGAGCACCCGAGCTACAAATCTTCTCACAAATTTTGAATCAATTGACTCTTGTGCAGTTGACTAGATTGCACCTTTTATCAGTGTGTTCCAGACCTTAAAAATGTGCTGTGTAAAATATATGTTCATCTTCCTTTTTTTGCCAATTACTTTGGTAGGGGCATCACCAACCTGTGGTATTAAGGCCCCTGCCAATGGAAACAGTCTTATTTAATTTGTCAAACTATCTAGAAAGGTTGGAAATTATCAAACTAACTAAACAATTTTATTCCCTACTGGTTTGGGTTTGTAACTAGTATGGTCTTTGAATATTTCAGTCTGAGTTCAATATTAATGTAATTTATAATGGTAAGAAGCACATAGAGGCAGCTTACTTTGGGTGGGAAGGTAATTTTGACACTCCCTTTATTCTCCTCATACAAACAAAAAACATTAACACTGTCAGTTATTCCGATTTTCAACACAAAGTATAAATGACAATGTGATGACAGTAATGACAGGTGTGTATTTAAAGGAATGTGTCAGCTTTAGTTCACTATCGTGGAACCCATATGAATATTTACATGTTTCACTTACCAGATTTTATTTTTAGTTATAATCAAAGTCTTTTAGAATCTACTTCCTAGCAATATGCAAGATATGAAAACAATACGATACTGGAAATGCTCATCATGTCCAGTGGTTTTTGTTTTTATTTCAGCTTTTCCAGTAGTCAGTGGGTTTTGCTTTTGTGTTAATATGATAGGCAAGTGTTTTATTTAAAAGGCAAATCATCACCCTAGATTATTAAAACATGCAAGTGTGGAAATTGCAGGTGCTCCAAACGTGATTTTGCTGAGCTCTCTCAAATCACAAATTGTTCCTTTCAACTAGATGGTTCTCAAAGACAGTAAACTATTTAAGACAGATAAATGACAAAATTTCTAGGCTCATTTGTTGTGAGGAAGTTAGTGGAATTTATTACCCAAAGGTGATCTCATCAGTGAATCTCGCACATCTTAACGCCCTGTGCTTAAGGGAGGATGGCAAGTAAAGCCACCACGTGTAAGTTGGTGGCTCCTCAATTCAAATCCTAATCTTATTAGCCTCAAGTTTTTCATTAAAAACACAGGTGGAAAGTTTCAATTTCTTAGCCAATGAATTAAAGCTTAAAATTTTGCTATTTCACTTTCGGTTAGAACACTAAGCTGAAACGCCATAGAGAATTTTGCTGAAAGATCAGCAACTCCTTATTCCCAAAAAAGTGAAAACTGATGATGGCTTCCACTAACATGTTAATAAATAATAGAAGCTATTAGTATCCATACTGATAGCAATAACAAATATCAAGTCCCTCATGTTGGAAGGAAAGCAATCCTAAAAAAATGAGGTGAACTTTATTTTGTCATGATGAAATGCCTGTGTTGGGTGAGAATAGGTAATTGATTTTAATGTGATTCAAACTACATAGTTAGGTAACACCCATAAACAATTTGTTCTTTAAGCACATGCTCTTGTAAAGTTATTTAAAAAGCAGATTCTCAGTGATTTGGGTAGTAAACTTGAGGACTCAGTTACATAGAGCATCATCTTTATATAAATTAGGAGCAGGAAAGAGTAGGCCATGTCTCCTCAAGGTCAGCCCACCATTCTGTAAAATTATCCCTGCCTACCACTGATAACTTTTCAAAGACTCAAATATTCAAAGACTCTGCTTCCTTTTGAGGAAGAGAGTTCAAAACCGTTGGAGAGAAAATTAAGGATTGATAACAAGAAGGCCAGGATTGAAATTAATTTGGAAAATAAGCAAATGCAGTGTGAGAAAAGGAATGTACTTTCTGAATGTGTGGGAATGGCAGTTTCCATTTAGGCATTCAAGATGGCATTTGATGATTCTATGAAGAGAAGGATGTACAGGGTTGTGGGGAAAAAGCAAGAGAATTGCACTAAGTCATAATTCTTATTTGAAAAATGATGAACACAGTGAGCCAAATAGCCTCCTTCTGTTGGGTAACAATTCTGAGCTTCATCTCTGTAATAAATGGACAATTCCATATTTTTAAACTGTGAACTCTCGCATTGGGCTTCCCCACAGAATGAAATATTCTTTTCCCATCCATGATATCATAATTCCTCAGAAACTACATTAAGAACAGAAATATTGGAGAAACCCAGCAGATCTAGCAGCATCTGTAGAGAGAGAAACTAAGTGAATGACTTATGTCCAATATAACTCTTTTTCGGAACTAATCTTACATGTTTCAATCAAGTTCTCTCTTCCAGTTCGAAACTTGAGTATAAAGCAGGCACAAGCCTTGCTTGTCCAAACTTTCCTCACAAGGCAACCTGCCCAATGCACGTATTAGTCCAGCAAACATTCTCTGAACTATTTCCAACACATTTACATCCTCCTTAGGTAAGAAACTATTAACCCAATACTGTACATAGTACTTTAGATTTGGTCTCACAATGCCCTGTATAACTGATTCATAACTTCTAGGAGAAAGTAAGGACTGCAGATGCTGGAGATCAGAGTCAAAAAGCGCCACTTTTCGACTCTGATTCATAAGTTTGCCACTTTTCAATTTAATTCCCTTTACAATAAACAATAGCATTCTGCTAACGTTTATAATTACTTGCTGTAGCTGTCTGCTAACCTTTTGAGATAAATTCACTTGGACAGCCAAATTGTTTTGCATCTCAGAGCTCTGCAATCTGTAACCATTTAAATAGTATACTTCTTCATTCCTCTTGCTAAAATGAACACGTTTACATTTTTCCCACATTGTACTCTCATCTGCCAGATGTTTGCTCACTCAAGTAGCCTGTTTTGTTCAGTGACCTTCAGCATGACATCTGGTCAAATGCTTTCAGGCACCACATTGATATATTCCCCGTTATCCACATTGTTTTTTGCCTGCATAAAATGATAAATTGGTCAAAGACTATTTTCTTTTCATAAAAGGATGTTGACTTTTCCTCATTACAATGAAATAGTCTTCTGTCATAACCTTTTTAATAGTGGTTGAATATTTTCCCGATAACAACTTTTAAGCCAACTGCCCTGTAGCTTACAGTTTTCTATTTCCCTTTTTTTTGCATAAAATGGATTTATTTGTTATTTTCTATACAGCAATTAATTATATTCTGCTATGTTCTCATATTTCCTACAGAGGCTTTATAACCAACATGATGTTGAAGAGGAGAATAATAAAGAAGCCCTGTTAGAAGCAGAATGTATTCGAGTTGAGTTCAGTCATATATTTTGTGAATATGGAATATCTAAGATGAATCACCTAAAGTTACTCAGTTGAGTACTGTGGGGACAAAAGTTCTCAATCCGCTCAGAAGAACACTGTAGTTCACTTTGCCCAGTGAGAATATTAGTGCTGAAATTGTTGCTGAATTGAATAGTTTTGAATATTGTCTTCAGAATGTCAGCTTTCTATTTGGAACATGGAGAAGCTTGGCTGGGAAGCCCTTAATTGTGATAGACTACATTTCATAGTGCTGCATGAAGCCTCTTACCTAACACTGGGAACCTAATGTCTCATGGGTAGAACCAACAATGTGGAATCTCATCTTCCTTTTTTGTACATTGTTTGGGGAAAGTAAGTGCAAGAATTACAATGGATGATTCGTTCGTGCTATTTGTTTCTGAAGCATGCAGTGTATGAACTTCTTCTATCTAAGATTGCATTGGCTGGACCCGTAAGTGCAAAACAACCTGCATTTTATAAAGGGGATATATATATATTTGGCTGGAGCAGGTGTTGGAATTCCTTGCACATTTTAGTATGTTATGGGGAGCACATAGGAATGGTACAACATAGCAGAGAATGGGATGTATGCTTCTGTGTCATTGCAATGTCACTCTTTGATTAGGAGGTTGAGAGGAGGAGAGGTTCCCTATTCATAGGCAGCCCCCCAAACAAACACTGACAAGGCAATAAGAACAAATAACTGTTCAGGTCAGTCTCAGCAGTTTATCTGCATGGGCCTGGGTGCAGTGCCAAATGAAGGCCAATATTAGAGAACACATTTCCACATGACAAATGCTACCAATTGCATCACTGGTTCATTTATGATCTAACAGCAATTCTCATCGACCACATCTTATACTTAACATTCAAAGCTTCATTTCACCCTGCAAGCTTCACATCCAGTTTCATAGCTTGCTTGCAGTGCTAGCTGTTCAATCATGACACACTAGCCAAACGCGTAGTACCACATTCAGAGTTACACTTTCCTGTGTCATGCAGGACAGGATGGTGGACAACTAAAGGCAGCAGCAGCAGCTACTTGGAGGGAGGTGTAGGTGTATGTCTTCAGGCATGGGTGTATATCTTCAAAGTTAAAATGTGGGAGGCTGGAAAAGCACAGTGGTCAGGCAGCATGCAGGAGAGTCAACGTTTCGGACATAAGCCCTTCATCAGGAATGGTGCTCACTGTCATTGCAGCAGCTGTGATTGAGGATGTGGCCAGCAGTGAGGTTGGAATGATCAAAGATAATGCACGGTCACGCTTAATCTTCTTGGTACTTCAGCCTCATCAAGGTTCCACTGATTTTCAAGCTGCTGTTCTTTCTTTCTGTTGTTCCCCTCATCACAGCCTTCTCCTTTGCCTCTCTTTTTAGATGTCTGTAATTGTAACCTGACAGCAAGGCAGTGGGTCAGGAAGACACTGATGATGAAATACTGCCACTGTATCTTATTGGACGATATACTTGCAGGTACACCCACATATACTGGCACTCTGCATACCTTAGAGGGGAGACATGCCTGTGATAGACACACCAGGCATGTGATCTGCAGTTAAGAGAGAAATAAAAGGTCATGCATTTGCCAATTTGCCAGGGGGTGAAATAAGAGAAGAGTTCTGCTAAAGAGATTCAGATGAAAACATTGATGAGATAGGAAAAAGCTAATTGACATGTATAAAGAAAGGCTTAGTGCCTGTTAAATAGCTTGCAGTTATTGGTGCAGTTTTTCTGTGGAGCTCAGAATTCATCTTTTCCAACACCGTGGGCAGCACGGTGGCACAGTGGTTAGCACTGCTGCCTCACAGCACCAGAGACCTGGGTTCAATTCCCACCTCAGGCGACTGATTGTGTGGAGTTTGCGCATTCTCCCCGTGCCTGCATGGGTTTCCACCGGGTGCTCCGGTTTCCTCCCACAATCCAAAAATGTGCAGGTCAGGTGCATTGGCCATGCTAAATTGACCGCAGTGTTAGGTGAAGGGGTAAATGTAGGGGAATGGGTCTGGGTGGGTTGCGCTTCGGTGGGTCGGTGTGCACTTGTTGGGCTGAAGGGCCTGTTTCCACACTGTAAGTAATCTAATTTCATACATAAGAATGGAGACCTGGAAGCAGGGAGGTCAATGCCACAGAAATTTACAGACTAATGATGTTCAAAGTCTCAGTTTCAATTGCAGCACAGAACATCAGTCATCTCAGCTGTGTACTAGAAATTCAGACAAACGTCTCAGACGTTCAGCTTGTGATCATGCCAGTGCAGCAAACTGCCACGATATTTGAGAGTGCCCTTTGCTCTTTGAGTTCATTGTGCAAGGCCTCCTGCAGGTTTTTCCACTTAAAGTCAGCAATGTTCCACCAGGCATGCTGAAACTTGTGGTGTATGTACCATGAGGCCATGCAAAGGCAGAAGAAGACAGGCTCTAAGAGAATGGAGGAGGCAGATTAGTTGAGTTGGCACTGCATTTTACAAGGGTTTGTGGGATCTAGGGGAAGGTGGGGGTGCTTTTCAATCCTCTCCTCAGTAGGAGAATCAACTGGAATCCAACTTGCTTCTGACAAGCACACCCCATAGGCATACCACTCTGTGGGAGGGATAATTGATTGACAGTGGGATTTCCACCTCTCATTTGGTAGTCCTGCCCTCAGGGGCTTCCGGCACCATCAGAGCTGGGAATGGAGGAGTGTCCCAGAGATGATCTAGGATTTTAGGGCAGTATGGTTATCCCAGAGTCTACAGACAGGGAAGAGGGAGACTGTTTTCTGGCAGGTAGCTGACTGGAGTTAAGGGGATATGACATATTTGTGGGGAGAGGGGAGGGTGTGCCTTGCTGCACACAGATAGCCCCTCCCCTCCCAAACAGAAATATCCCATTACCTGCCATTTCTTTATACAGACCATTAAAAAGAACCTGCCCATTCCTGTCCAAATGCCCATGCCAGCAGTGTCTTAATAAGTGCAGTGTATTGCTCACATCAGTAAGTGACTCTTCAATATAGCAGATGGACAGCCAATTTCAGCACTCATCTGCCTTGAGTACTAAGGAGCTAAGATCAAGTTTGGGCCTGATATTGAACTTAATACCTAATCAATTTTAAGTGCCCACCCTTCCACTAATGCATCCAGAGGGTATTTGTTGGTAAAATTATGGGATGGTTTGTTAGATAAAAGGATATCTGTTTAATTGGTGATAGTTTTTCATAGAATTCCCACAGTGTGGAATAAGACCCTTCAACCCAACAAGTCCATACTGACTCCAAAGAGTAACCCACCCAGACCCATTCTCCTACTTTTACCCCAAACTAATAAACCTAACCTATACATCCCTAAACACAATGGGCAACTTAGTATGGCCAACTCACCTAACCTGCACATCTTTAGATTGCGGGAGGAAACCCACACAGACACAGGTAGAATGCGCAAACTCCACACAGACAGTTGCCTGAGGCTGGAATCAAACCTGGGTCTCTGGCGCTGTGAGGCAGCAGTGCTAACCATTGAGCCACCGTGCCGCTGTAGAATTCATTTCAGAATTGTGGTTACAAGCAAAGTGGGAAAGTGAGAGCAGAGAGTGTGGAAATTGATTACTGAATGGGGTTGTGTTCACAGGTACCATAGTGGGTTGAACTGATCTTTGGCAGCAAAAAATCGCAAAATACCACACACTTGCCTCTATGTGCTAAGCAGGGTCACATTTAAACACATTTAGGGAGTGAAATCTCTTGTAATACATATTAGATGCAACGCCCACAAAGCAATTTTTAATCTCAGATGAAGAACATTTTGTGAATAACTCATTTAACCATATTATTCTTGATTAGCATTATTTTCTTATTTTTAGGGTGAATTTGTGCAGCATTGCTCATTTCTAAGTGTTGACAATCTATGAACGTTTCCAAAATCTTTTGATAGATTTTAATTGAAACTAAAGTGAGGAATTACAAACATTAAATAGTTTCAGAATGTAATTCTGAAGGTTGACCATCGTTAAGTTGTCTGTCTTTAAAACGGATTGATTGCTTAACATTTAGCTGTTAAAAATGACAGAATGTCATTCCACCCAAGGGAGTAGTTCGGGCGTAGATTTTTTTATGTTTGTGAGTAAATGTATTCTGGAATTATTTCTTGTGTTTTAATGACTGAATTTTGTAACTCTGCACTGTTAAGTGTTATTTTAATTGAGAATATGGAAAAAGATGGAAATAAATATCAATCAATGTGCACCTTTACACTGCTGTATTTAACTTTTTATGTGTTTCCATTTCTAAAATTGAAAATCTAAAAGAATGCAGGATTCAAGATGTGTACTGTTATGCAATATATTTAGTAGCACAGTAAAGGTGATAGATGGCAGTCCTGTTCTTTAGTAACAATGGGATAGGGACCTACAAGCAGTGCTACTAGGTAATGGTCCTAAACTTTGGTAGCTGACAAGTTGATGGAACTGACATAATCGTTACAATGTCTGAAAATAGCTGGAAGCCGTCTGAAGTTTGGCAATGTGAAGGGCTGCAGTGATCCTTTGATGCAGCATCAATATTGAGGGGAACTCTTTGGTTTTCACAAGGAAAACTGATAGTAGGGATTAATTAATGATGGACAGCTGGTATGTGTTAGCAGTGAGGGAAGGTGGAGGTTTTTACCTGATAGCAGTTGCACACCATGCCTGGTGTCACTGTCTTCTGATGTTTCATGATTCTCCATGAGCAACAACATTGTGTTTTCTGATTGGTTGCAGGACATTTCTACTTTGCATTTTTGCTCCGACTCTTTGGGGTCAATTTCAACACAGATCCATGAATGAATGCCAAATTAGTATCTACTCTGCTCCACTCTCAACCTAATTGAAGGCTGAGCTCATTGGAACAAACACAGAGAATGAACGAGAAGCTCACTAGGCCTGGCAGCATTTTGAGAGAGTTAACAGTTTGAATCCAGTACTACTGTTATTCAGAACTGAGCTAGTTGGAGGCACGGGCCTCATTAGTCTTTCATTTGTAAGCTGTAGATGTCTAATGTGCTCACCATTACAATTCATCTGTTAAAGAAGATAAAAATAGTCTTTATGCCAATCAGAGCTGATTGGCAGCTTGGACTAAGATTGATTTGGAGATGCAGGTGTTGGACTGGGGTGTACAAAGTTAAAAATCACACAACACCAGGTTATAGTCCAACAGGTTTAATTGGAAGCACACTAGCTTTCGGAGCGATGCTCCTTCATCAGGTGATCACCTGATGAAGGAGCGTTGCTCCGAAATATAGTGTGCTTCCAATTAAACCTGTTGGGCTTTAACCTGGTGTTGTGTGATTTTTAACTTTGGACTAAGATTAGTAGAGTTTGGAAGAAATGTTACAGATTGTAATAGAGTTGTCTGCTCCTGCCCCACTAAAAGAAATGTTTCTCAACTACTTTCTGAGTGGCTTCTGGATCTGTAAAGGGTGTTGATTAAGATTCAAACATGTGTCAACGCATTACCTGTTTGTATTTGAAACCTGTATTTAGAATACACTGAAAGGTGTAGGAATCGCTCAATCATTTACAAGCCCATTGCAAAGGTGTAAAAGACCAGCCTTAGAAATGAAAGCTGTCTGTTAGAAGATAGCATAGATAATGAGATCATTTAAAATTCAGGGTTTTTTTTAAAGCAAAGCAAAATTAACTTAAGAAAGAAGTTTACAAATGCATTTCTGTATGTCTGTCAGTTTTCAATCTAATGACACTTTTCAATTTAATGGACATTGAATAGTGTGTAAACAGTAGATAGCCAGTCATTTTCTTCACTTTGTGTATAAATGCATCTTCATTGTTTCAGCTTCATAGATAAGTGCTTCAGTATGAGATCCTGGTGTCCTTGTCAGAATATATCTGATTGCACCCTACACTTGTAACTCTACAAAAGAATGCTATGCCCTAACCAATGCTACACAGATATCTATCACCTTTGTGTCAGATTTTAAAAGTTCTAAATGTTATTGGCCTTGTTCATGGTTTTGGCTGTATACACTTGTGCTTTCAAAGGACGGCACGGTGGCACAGTGGTTAGCACTGCTGCCTCACAGCACCAGAGACCCGGGTTCAATTCCCAACTCAGGCGACTGTCTGTGTGGAGTTTGCACATTCTCCCTGTGTCTGCGTGGGTTTCCTCCCACAGTCCAAAGATGTGCAGGTCAGGTGAATTGGCCATGCTAAGTTGCCTGTAGTGTTAGATAAAAGGGGTAAATGTAGGGGAATGGGTGGGTTTCACTTCAGTGGGTCAGTGTGGACTTGTTGGGCCGAAGGGCCTGTTTCCACACTGTAAGTAATCTAATAATGTATTTGAGCCACAAAGTCTCTCACTTAGTTGATACATTTCGATATCTTTTGGTTGAACTTAAAATCCTGAGTGAAAAAAATATTCTCGTTCTTCCAAAAATGTAGCACCTCAACTTACCTTTCCAGTAAATTACTCCAATCAAATGTCTGTCAATTCCATTAACCTGCTTATAATGTTTTAAAATATTTTACCATCCTCTACCTTTTATCAAAAGTATTGTATGTCAACTGTAAGTTGCAATTCTTTATTCCAGTTCCAAAGCATCTAACAAATAGAAAATGTAGGTTGACCTACTAGCCTTGACCTTTCTAGTCGTCTGATTCCAACAAATTTAATGCCACCAATGGTGCCTAAAAAGGTAATCACATTTCAATATTAGGTGTATGAAGGCCAATGGACATCTGCAGTTATTTGTAATCTAGTTCTGGTGTAACCAGTGAGCAGTGACCTCAAGTCTGCCTCTGTATCCTTCAGTGATGAGATTTGAGGGCAGGGCATGTGATACACCAGGCAAAGTCTCCTTCACTTTAGTTGAGTTTCATTTGCTAAACTATTTTTCAACTATTAACAAATTGGGTGTCACATCCCATATTTTCTCATGTTACCATTTAGTTCCCTTTTCGTTGTCAGGATATGCTATTGAATTGAAATTTCTATGAAGCTCTTGCTATGGCTCAAAAGTTGAGTTCTGCAACTTGTCTTCCATTGTTCACATTCCTTAACAATTTAATTGCATGCAATTTTCTTAGCTGCAAATGTGTTGCTGGTCAAAGCACAGCAGGTTAGGCAGCATCTCAGGAATAGAGAATTCGACGTTTCGAGCATAAGCCCTTCATCAGGAATAAGAGAGAGAGAGCCAAGCCGGCTGAGATAAAAGGTAGGGAGGAGGGACTAGGGGGAGGGGCGATGGAGGTGGGATAGGTGGAAGGAGGTCAAGGTGAGGGTGATAGGCCGGAGTGGGGTGGGGGCGGAGAGGTCAGGAAGAGGATTGCAGGTTAGGAGGGCGGTGCTGAGTTGAGGGAACCGACTGAGACAAGGTGGGGGGAGGGGAAATGAGGAAGCTGGAGAAATCTGAATTCATACCTTGTGGTTGGAGGGTTCCCAGGCGGAAGATGAGGCGCTCCTCCTCCAGCCGTCGTGTAGTTGTGTTCTGCCGGTGGAGGAGTCCAAGGACCTGCATGTCCTCGGTGGAGTGGGAGGGGGAGTTAAAGTGTTGAGCCACGGGGTGATTGGGTTGGTTGGTTCGGGCGGCCCAGAGGTGTTCTCTGAAGCGTTCCGCAAGTAAGCGGCCTGTAAGGCTACTTTCCTGCACTGTTCAGATATGCACTTCGACCTGTGAGTCAATATGCAGAATTGCCTAATACCAGAAAAGTACTTCATTTTAGCAGGTTACTAATCTGGTGATATTTATTCCAGTTCTTAATTACATAGACACAACTAACACTCATTTAAGAAAATTAAGTCTTTTGTCTCTGTCTTTAATGTAAAACATTCTCGAGGCAAGTCTGCAATAGAGAATTCTAAGAAGGGAAATTAATGTGAACTAATTTTTCATATGTCAGTCTCACAAGCAATATATTTTGAATAGACCTGCAAAACCTGCAGATCAGTTGGCAGAGCATAATGTGATTAGCAACTTACTTGTTAAGACATGTACTTGTCATAACACTTTCCTTGTTCCCACGCCTATGGCTGACTTTTGAATTGAACCAGCATGTTTTACTCCACTGGGAATTAAAAAAATGTAGAATGTTGCAACCTCATTTAATCTCTGTGTAGAACATTGAATCATACAGCATAGAAACAGGCCCTTCAGCCCACCATGTCTATGCTGACCAATAAGTACAAAACTACACTAAACTAATTTACTTACACTTGGTCCATAGGCAAAGATGTCCTGGCTCATCCAGATGTTGCAAGAATAGTGCCTCCAGCACCCTCTCAGGCAGCACTTGCCATATTTCTACCACCCTTTAGGTGCATTTTTTTCAGGTCTCCTTTAAACCATTTACTCCACAAACTTATGACCTCTGGCCTTAGATCTTATCTGCCAAAGGGAAGATCTATTCTACCTGTCCCTCTCATAATTCTGTAATTCATAATGCCTCAACCAGATCGCCTCCTCAATCTCCTCTGTTCCAAGGCAAGCAAACCCAGTCTATCCAATCTCTTCTCATAACTAAGACTTTCATCACTTACAACATCCTGATGAACTTTCTCTGCATCTTCTCCAGTACAATCATATCTTCTGATATTGTGGTAACCAGAGCTGCACACGGTATTCCATTTGGTCAAAGTAATGTTTTATAAAGTTGTAACAAAACTTCCTTATTCCTATATTCTAAGCCCTGGCTCATGATGGCAAACATTCCTTCTTCATTACCTTGTTCATCTGTGCTCTTATCTACAGGAATCTATGGTCTTGTACACCAAAGTTCCTTTGTTCCTCCAGACTCCCTGATGACTTACCATTCATTGTGCAGATCCTGCCCTTAAAATACCTCTCAAAATGCATCACCTTGCATTTATTGAGATTAAATTCTGTCTGCCATTGCTCTACACAATTTACCAGTTGATCAATAACAGACTGTAGCCTAAGACCATCCACCCCAATACCAACAACACATGTGTTTGTGTCATCTGCAAACTTACTAATTGAACTTCTACATTGACTCACATTATGAGACTTTTGCATATCCTGACCTCAAATGCGACCTTTCTTACCTTGTTAAATCCCTCCTGCCCTCTCTCCTGCTGTGACTGTGAAAACTCCCTCTGTACCTTGACTTTTACAAATTGGACTCACATGTGGACAATATGATGGGCCTGTGCTGATACATGAGGAATTTTTTGATTTGGTAAAGTTGACCATTGTTGGCTGTTTAAGAAGTTATAGCAACAATGTTCATTATTTCCAACTGGGAAAAGCTCCTGGAATCAATTATTTCTGATGGGTGTTACATGCCAATTACCATAATACTTCAACTATTCCAGTTCAATTATTTTTTTCTTACAGGATTGTTTCACTTTGAAAGAAATGCATATGGATAGTTCCTGGAGAGAAAAGCTTCCGTCTAAACCTTCTGAAGTACTAGTAGAAAGTCTCATCCTGCCAGTTATTATTGAGTAAAGAACAGAAAGTCTTTAAGTTATGATACTGGATTAGCAACCTCAAGGTTGTGGGTTCAAATCAAACACTGAACGTAGGTTTGGGAGGTGGTGATAGTGACAGCAAAATCAGTATTGAATCTCTTGGATTGAGGGAGTAGCTGGATGTGGCACGGTTTTGCTATACAAAGAGGCTTTAATGTAGATTGGCAAGGGATGAGACCTGTTATCAATGTTTGCACAGTGACTGTGCAGAGCAGCAGCTGTTGCATCAACACGAACATAATATTACAGGAAACCTATTGTTAACTGCAAGACACCTTTACGACAAACTGTTGATCTCTAGCTCTCCCTGACATGAGTTAAATGCCCTGCCTATACTCTCTCCCTGTCCATCATTGGTATGTTCCCACCTCTCTATTGTGTGCAACCCAGCTCTCATTTATTCTTCTTCACCCATTCATTCATCTAAAACACACTTCCCACGCAACACAGCATGAATCAAACAATGTTTTTTTCTGTCCCTCCTTTATGATTCATGTGTTTTCAGATTATTGACAATGTGGTTTTCCTCAGTTGTTCTTAATTGTATTCAGGTTCCTATAGTTACTATATACAGGCTAGGTTACATATGACGTGTAAGGTGAGTAAATACAACGCTGAATTTCTCAAACTGATTGAGCCTTTGTATTGGGGCAAATAGCTTGGTCCAACAGGTTTATTTGGAAGCAATACCTGTTGGACTATAACTTGATGTGTGATTTTTAACTTTGTACACCCCAGTCCAACACCAGCATCTCCAGATCATGTAATGGGGCAGCTGAGTCCTTGAGTAGACCATCTCCCAGGGACTGACCAGGGTGATTGCATGCGTTGCTATCCAGAGTGACAGGCAACATCAGGCCATCAGCTTCCAGGCATGACAAGCCATTAGCTATAATTGATTTGCAGGATGGTCAAATTACTGTTGACTGTCAAACCCTGCAAGGCACAAGGTCAAGTTGTCTTCAGCCATATTCCAAAAGCTTTGAGACCAATGAAATTGTCGTTTTCAGGCTTACTTGCATGGACTGAGTGACAGCAACCCGCATATCCCTTGAGGTTATTTTGGTCTCCGAAACCTTTGTGAGTATGTCTGAAGCTGCTGGATACTCCAGGCTGTGAGCTGCAGGGCAGTACCACCTTACTTCATGACTCCACTTATACTAGCAATAGCCTACTCCATTGTTGTTGCTCCCTGCTGCATATAGACATAAAGAAAATGTCATGAGAAATGGAATCACACTAATCTCACTATACAGCTCTAAATAGAATTATGATTCACCAGAGTCTTTGTGCACTTAATAATTCTTCTTTATAGCCTTCAAGGGCATAATTGATACAATTACATCACATACAGCAGGTCATAGAGTCGTAGAGATGTACAGTATGAAAACAGACCATATGGTCCAACCTGTCCATGCCGACCAGATATCCTACCCAATCTAGTCCCACCTGCCAGCACCCAGCTCTTATCCCTCCAAACCTTTCCTGTTCATATACCCATCCAAATGCCTCTTAAATGTTGCAGTTGTACGAGCCACCACCACATCCTCAGGCAGCTCATTCCAAACACATACCACCCTCTGCGTGAAAAAGTTGCCCCTTAAATCTCTTTTACATCTTTCCCCTCTCACCCTAAACCTATGCCCTCTAGTTCTGACTCCCCCACTCCGGGGAAAAGACTTCATCTATTTATCCTATCCATGCCCCTAATGATTTTGTAAACCTTTATAAGGTCACCCTCAGCCTCCGAGGCTCCAGGGAAAACAGCCCCAGCCTGTTCAGCCTCTCCCAATGGCTCAAATCTTCCAACCCTTTTAAGTTTCGCAACATCTTTCCGATAGGAACGAGACCAGGATTGCATCTACTGCATCAGCATATCAAAAGCTGAATGTTTTTGTCAAAAGCTGTGTATTTTTGTTTATCACTAAATTGGTGATCCAAATTGTTATGATTGTTAAAACAATTGCATACAGTCAATATTAGGGTGAATGTAATTATAATATGATGGCAACATGGCACAAATGATTGGCTGCCTATAGCCTGTACTGACTAATGTGAATCTATATTTGGCTGAATAATGCAGACTGCACCCAGCATAGAAACAATCCAATCTGCCCAAATCAGTAGATGCTGGTGTTTCTCCACGCAAGCCTCCTCCCATTTTTCTCCATTGAACCTATCTTTTTTTTTATTATATGGTTGTCTAGCTTCCCAGGAGATGAAAAATTATCTATGTGATTACTTTATCAAAACCTTTCATAAGTTTAAGCACTCTATTCAGTCAGCCTTTCTTTTCAAGAGAAAAGAGAGCCAGCCTGTTAACGTTTTCTGTTGTCATCTTTGCAAATCCTCCCTCACAAATGCCTGTATATCCACTTTCTAATATGGCAACCAGAACTGCACACAATATTTTAAAGTGTGTCTAACCTGGATTCAATACAGATTTAACATACTTTTCAATTCTATCACTCTAGAAATGACACCTTGAGCTTGGTTTCCTTTTTATGGCCTTGCCACGGGTCACACAACTTCTGTGATTGATGTACTCTGGAGATATCTTTGCTCTTTCAGATGACCTAAACTTGCAGTTTCACAGTAATAATTATATCTCCAGATGGCTGCCACCTCAGATGCTGATTATTAAGATATTTGTACCAATCATAAGTTGTTGACTGACAAATTGTATATTGAGTGGGTCAACCTGACTGCGTTGATGTCAGACTGAAAAGGTATATTGTAATGTAAGGAAAGTACACTCATCCTTTGTCTATCTATGCAATAGATGAGCAACATTCACAATTTTGTGGTGCTTTGTACAAATTACAATTCTATATTCAGTAGCACCCAGCTTTAGCTATGTATTCACTTTTAGCATTGGCCAAGTGCTCTTCGAGGTGTTGAAATGCTGCAGATGACCAAACCTCTTCTTCTGGTCTACTGTATTCATTTTCCTGTCCACAACATAAATGTAATAACACTCTTGCCCTTACTGGTTAAAAGAAAAGTGTTTTCTGGAAACCTGTCACTGCCTTGATGAACTATCAAGGGAGTAGCAGCAGTTGCCCCTCCCTTTGTGAAGCAATTCGAAGAGTTTAACATGTTGCTCAAACTGTCTCATGCAACATTAGAATGGCACAATATATTGCATAATCTTTTGATTGCCGTTGATTAAATATTTTGTGTCTGGACCAAAAAGATTGATTTTTTTTTCTTTTGCATTGAGCATAATCTCATAATCTCATATTGAGTTTTTCAGAGGCTTTTTTTCACTATGACACCCCAGTGAGTTCTCTCACTGTATCTTACCAAACTCAACTAATGAATTATCTACCCTACCTCTATTGCATCCATCATGTCCAATTCCAATGGTATCTTACAATGTACCATTCCCAGGGTAACTCAGCACTCAATAGATATTTGCCAAATGACTGGCATCCCTCATGGCTGTGCCAATTTTAAAAGGCCACTGAGTACCTGAACATGTGGCAGCATTCGAAAACTGCACTGCTCACTCAATGATGTTCGTGAAAGATTTCAGAAAAGGGGATGTAGGACCACAGTTCTCTGATAGAAGTCTGGATGTCTTGGTTGACGGGGTGGTGCAAATGAGGACAGAAGAGGAAGCCATGCCACCAGACCTTAGCCATCTGTTCGGAGGTTGCCACTCAGGTCTGTGGCACACCTTTGGCCAGGAGGAATGACCAACAGTGCCAGAAGAAGGTCAATGATCTTCTCCATTGCTCCAGGGTAGGTACCACACTGCTCTTTCTGCTATCACTCAATCTGTGCTTCTGCATCACCTCCTACACTTGGCTCCACCACTCTCACTGTCGCCTGCAATAACTTTCTCATCCACTCTTTCACACCCCAACCTCCCAGACTCCCATATCCTGCATGGCCTGTGTGCAACCTCCTCACTCTCTTGTAACACTTCACCAACTTTCAATCACCTGCATAAGGACTAATAGGCTTGCCACCGACTTTCAGCTCACTCAACTCTCAATTCTCCCTTCCTCTCCTGAAGGGACAACCCGTAACAGAGCAGGGTGAGCCCATACAAGTGGAGGGGTGCCCTACATTTGGCTCCTTAACCTCTATGAGGGTAGAATCCTGAACCTGAAAACCCCTGATGAAGCTTTTGCCTGAAACATCAATTTTACTGCACCTCGGATGCTGCCTGAACTGCTGTGCTTTTCCAGCATCATACTCCCGACCCTCACAGGGAAAGATTGGGACTACTGCTATCGGGTTGCAGAGACACCCTGTCAAAAGTAAGTATGACTCTGCCTTCCACTGTAACTCTCACATAAACCCCACTGTCAGTCTCATTCGTTGCACATCACTGCTAAAGCCCTCTCTGTCTTTTATCTTGGATACCCACCAGCATCTTCCCCACCTTTATGGTGAAACGCTCAACTCCCCCAGAAGACATCTGCTGGAGCTCTGAGGATGAGACAATGAGATCACTGGGCTGAGAAAGTGTAAGGCTACAATCTGGTGAGTTCCTCACTACAACAGCCCCTTAGCTGGGTGATGAAGAAATGCCCATGGTCAATGGCATGTGACGGACTGCAGGAATCAAGCATCTACTCAGCCACATGCATGAGAGGATCCTGTGGTGTCAGCAATCAGTGACTTGGTCCACGTGCACAGGGAGGAGGATTGCAAGTGCCAGACTGGAATGTGGGATGCAAATCACATAACTGTCTGTCTGCCATGGAGAACCAGGCCCATCTCGCTCAGAGTCTACCAGAGAGGCACAGATACTTCGACTCCATTAGCCCAGCTCTCTCAGACACTCCGTCATTATCTTGCCTGCCAGCCCCCCAACCTTGGAACCTCACGCTGAGGATAAAAGCAAAATAATAAGGGGATTTAACCCTTCAACAAGAGACTTAACAATAAATAATATCCCTTAATTCACAACTCACCTCGACCCAGTGGTGTGAAAAGCATAAAAGATTGAGTGAGATGCTTCCAATTTTGAGATGGACTTTGTTGGACTTCTCTCTAATTTTATCATATATCTCACTGTAACACATGTTGCTCCAATCCATGCCCATGGAGCTCTTTCTCAGATTAATATTTTACATTAAATTGTGAGAGTTTATGCATTGCGCTAATAACTTCGATGATTTACTTTCAGGAAATTATGTAGTGTACTTACATAAAGTGCTGTGGGCCAGGCAGCTAGACATTGCTGACATCACAAATGGAGGGGCGAAGGACCTAGTAAAGGAGCTGCACACTAGGAAATTTTCAGATTGAATCATCATTAATTTCTCTTCAGTTAAAGTGCTGAATTTGCCTTACTGCCCAGCTCAGCAGAAAGCCAGCCAAGAATCCTGCAGCCTATCCTGAGAATACTTTGGGAGAGCAAGATTATAGTTGTTTATGGCATGTCCTTTTATCAGTTAACCAGCTGACATTTACAAAAATATTGCTATGGATTTTCATAAATTAAGTTTTAAACATGTTTTGAAATTTCAGAAATCACATATTAGATTTGATTCGATTCCTTATAGTGTGAAAACAGGTCCTTCAGCCCAACAAGTCCACAATGACCCTCCAACGAGTTACCCACCCAGACCCATTTCCCTCTGATTAATGCTCCTAACACTACAGGCAAGTTAGCATGGCCAATTCACCTGATCTGCACATCTTTGGACTGTGGGAGGAAACTGGAACACCCGGAGGAAACCCACGCAGGCTCAGGGAGAATGTGCAAATTCCACACAGACAGTCGCCCAAGGCTGGAGTCACTGAGCTAACCAATGAGCCACTGTGCTGCCCCTAAAGGAGAACTATATGAGATCATAAGAACATAAGAAGATCATAAGAGGAAGAGGAGTCGGCAATTCAGTTCCCTTGTCTATTGTGAAATTGGATAATGTCACTGTGATCTTATCTCAGCTTCAACTCCACTTCCTGCTTGCTCCCCATAACCCTTTAACCTGTTACTAATTAAAAATCGGTCTATTTCCTCCATAGATTTATTCAGTATCCCAGCATCCACTACACTCTGGGAGTGCATAGATTCCTGGTCCTTTGATAGATTTGCTTCCTCCATGTCTCTGTTTTAAATCTTCCATTCCTACGATTCAAACTCAAGTCTCTCATTCTGGATTGCCATCTAAGGAGAAACATCCACCCTAAGTCTACTTTATCAATCTCCTTTAGCATTTTAAATGTCTCAATTAAATCTCCTCTTTTTTAAAAACTCGAGTGACAATAGGTCTAATCTGCTCAATTTCTCCTCTGAATACAACCCTTTCACCTCTGGACTCAACCTCATAAATCTTCTCTAAGCTATTCCTAATGCAATTACATCCTTCCACAACTAAGGGGACCAAAAGTATTGTCTGCAGTTCTCTAGGTGCAGTCTCACCAAAGCCTTGTACTGTTGCAACAACACTTCCTGACTTTTATACTCTATTCCTTTAGCAGTAAAAATCCATTTGTCTTCCTTTTCACCTACTGTACCCCACCTTACTGGCTTTCTGCACTTCATACAAAAGGATGCCCAGATCCCTCTGCATGGAAGCAATTTGAAGATTCTATCCATTTAGATAACAAGTTACCTATTTGTTCTTTCAACCAAGATGAATAAACTCACACTTAACCAACTTTAAACTCATCGACTAAAGTTTGGGCACATCAACCTAATCTATACATGTCCATTTGTAAATTTTTGATTTCTCATTTCAACTTACCTTCCCACCTATTTTTATATTATCTGCAAATTTGGCCATGGTACTTTCTATCCTTGCAGCTAAGACATTAATGCAGATTATAAAGAATTCAACCTGAGGGCCAAACCCGGTGATATCCTGCAAGTTACAGCTTGCCCACCAGAACAAAGAATCATTTATTCTGACTTTCTGCTTTCCGTTGGTTAGTCAAACCTTGATCCAAACTAACATATAACCTTGAAATTTGTGTGAATGTAGCTTGTGAATTAACCTTTTGTGTAGCATCTTATCAAATGACTTCCAGTAGTCCACATAGTCACATTATTTACTTTGCCTGTTACATATTGAAAACTCCAGCAAATTAGTCAAACATGATTTACCCTTCATAAAACAATAAAGACTCAAATGGATTGTGTTTTTTCTTTTCAAATGTCCTGTTACTTTTTCCTTATTAATGAGTTCCAACAATTTCCCAATGACAGATGTTAAACTAGCTGATCTGCAGTTTCCTATTTTCTGCCTTTCTCCCTTTTTGAATAAAAATATTCGCATTTTTCCAATGCAATGGAATCAGGGTAACTTTTGGAATATTATAACCAATGCATTCACTTGTCAAAGCCTGAGTTTGAGGCTAAGGGGCAGAATATCATAACCAATGCATCCAATGCTGCCACTTCCTTTAAGATTCTAGGATATAAACCATCAGGCCTTGGGGAGTTTGGCAAATGTTTTGACAAACAGAAAAGGTTTAGGGTTAAACATAAGGTTTAGGATTAATGCACATTGCTCTGATTGAAGAAAGGTTAGAAGTGAATCATGCTGCAGATTGTTCTATTTTGTTTTTAATGCCTGTCGGAAATTTGAGGATGTCAAAACAGAAACTGGTAGTGACATTTTCTAGAGATGAATGATTACAGCAGTACAATTCTGACATACTTATACCTGTCGTAGATCTGTTCCTCTGACATCCTTAAAGGTGAAGTCTGCAGGGGTAAAACCTCAGTAATGTTTGGGTGTATCTGCAGCAACTCCTTGCCAAAATGAAGGATCCTGAAAACTCTAAAGAGTAGCAGGCTGAAGGAAAGTACCGACTTCCTCAAAAGAGGAATCCTGTTATAAAAGTGCCCTATTTAATGCCTCCTCAAATATTTATGTTCTGCTCACATTCAAGAATCCAGACCTGGACCTGGGTTTTACCCCATCGAGAGATCCATGTGTACCACAATAAAACCTGATTAAAGAAACTTCCAGCCTTAATCAAATATCAATGGCTTTTACAGGTTATCACAGGTCCATCCCCACAAGATGATCCTGAATATTTGCATGATGAAAGCAAGGCTATCCTGATATAGAAAGGGAATAAACTGTATTAGCTGCGCAATGTCTGTTTTTGTATCAGTGGCACTGAATTGATCTTAAATATGAGAAAAACTAATAACAATTTTAATCCACAATGCCCACAAACAAGTTGTATTAGATCTAGTGACAAGCCCAGGGAAGGGTTTGTACACAATGTGCACAATGACTTTGTTTAAATATAGGCTGTGACCTTTGGGTAACCATCTCTGGTATTCTGAACTATGCTGGAGGGAGGACATCAAATACAGGAGCAGAGATTCACCTTTGGTCTTACTTGGCAAACAATTTTTCCAGCTATGCTTGAAAATGCATTGTTTTATTAAAGTAAAGGGATAATTGAAATTAATTTTCATAATCACAAGTACAAAATCTTTCATGAACCCATGAAATTGGTCAATACAACAAAATGTATCTATTTATTGGTGTACCTTAGAGTGATTATTTGGTGCAGTTTTATAAATATTGCTGAAATGGGTGTATTATAAAATAAAAGCGTTCTCATTCTCCAACTGTAAATAATCTGATTTTAAAGTACTGTTGAACTACCCTCACAAATATCGAATCTAATGTTAATCTCGCTTTTTTACACCTCCTGTACAGTTGAAACTTTGTATGCCTCACTCTGTTCAGTCGCCCTATGTTTTGTATGTCCTTGTACTGTGTGGTATAATCTGCCTGAATTGCATTCAAAACAAAACTTTTCATTGTACTTAAGTACATGTGACAGCAATAAATCAAATCAAATTTCTGAAAAAGCCTGAAACAAACATACCAAACTATTTGTTCATTTCATTGTTGCATGCTAGCCATTTTTTTATTACAGTAAATTCAATAGTTTTTACTTTGTTACACTTCTAAGACAAGCCTACTATTGCCTGTGCATCTAAGAAAAGAATTAGCTCAATTTAATGAACTTTCCCAAAAGATTTGAAATGGGCACAATTGGTGGAGGTTCTCTATTATTCTGACTTGGGGAGTGACCCGTTTTGCAGAGGCATGACAAATGGAAAAAGCTCAATGTGCAATATTTTTAATATAAGGATTAACAATTATGGAAACTCAGTTTACTGATGACAGAATCTGCATTTAAAATCCTGATATTTGTTGTACTGGTGTGCCCAATTTCAATTGCTTTGCACTGCTATAACCAATGCAACTGGTGGAAACTCTCACATTGTCCAAATGTTTATTGCATTTGCAAATTATATAATTTTCTCAATCACGACTGCAAATACCTAGATGGTGTGTTTCAGATCTCTCTAACTACTTAGTGGAGCTTGAGGAATTTATCAGACTGGCCGCCTTGAATTTCATAGATTTTGAAAAGCCATAATTCTGGCAGCTGAATAATGAGGCTCGAACAGTTAGTGGTAATCAATTCATTCTGAAATTATTCTGAAGAATGAAGATCAAAGCAAACTCTATTATATATAATGAGGAGCGTTAGACTTTGAAACTAGATGGGGACTCATAAACAGGGGGTGGAAGGCTGTCCATTTACTTTATTTTATGCGTCCCCTTCATCACCTTCAAGTACACAGGCAGGAAGCAGTGGATTTATAATTCCTTCAAAGGTGATTTTTAACCTGATCTGTTGAGGTTGCTGATTTCATTTTTCAAACATCTGGCTCAAAGGCAGACCACCTACTTAGTTCATGAGGGGGCAACTAAATTTGCTTCCCTACTTACCTGCTCTGGAGATGGAGTAGATCAAGTTATGACACTGCCAAAAGCCTGTGGTGTTCTTTTTAACATTTACATATCAGTGACCAATGATGCTGAGCAAGAAATAGCAATGAATTTACTGCTAGATCAAGCCAGCATGGCAGAACTGCATCTCCCGATGGCAAAACTCCACAAAATGTTGTATCAAGAAAAACATTTATTCCCAGTATTTATCTATTTACTTCAAGTGTATGAGGGAATTTTTTTTGGTGAATAATGTAGCAAAGCAAACCTAACAGATGGATGCAATATCCATTGCATTTCTATCAGAATATCTTGTGCTACAGTTGTGTCAGTTCCTTCACCTAATGCAATGATGTGGCAAGGTAAATCAGTGCTTTAATTGGTAACAGCAGTCCTTAAGTTAATGTTGACTGTCTTAAAACTCTAATACAAAAAGGAGGTGTAATTGATGCAAGAATAATAGAATGACCGAGGACATGGTTCCAGTTCGAAAAGGGGAACAATGACCATAATATGCTAGGGTTTAACATTTGGTTTGTATGGATTGAGCTGCAGAGGAAGTGTGGAGGCTGATATTATAACAACATTTAAAAGATGTCTGGCTAGGTATATGAATCGGAATGGTTTAGATGGATGTGCTGGCAAATGGGATTAGATTAATTTAGGATATCTGGTTAGCATGGATGAGTTGGACAGAATGATCTGTTTCTGTGCTGTACAACTCTATGACTCTGTGGTTTGAAAGTGAGAAACTTGTGTCAAAAACAACTGTGCTAAACCTAAAAACGGCCATCAACCAAAAACGGGACGATGTTTTCTTTAGTTGGATTGTACTGGGAAAAGAGTTTCACTAAAAAGATGGCTGAGGAGCAATGGAAGCATCTAAGAAACTAGTTAAGACTCACAGTAAAGATAAATCCCAAACAGAAAGAAAGATTCTAGGAAGTGAATAAATGGGCCATGGTTAACCAAGTAGTTAAGGATAATATCAAATTGAAAGAAAAAAGCTTGCAATGGGATGAAGGTCAATGGTAAACTAGAAAATTGGGAAGTTATTAAAAGCCACAGAAAATGATCCAAAATAATAAAATGGGAGAAAAATTAACTATGAAGCATACTAGCAAGTCACATAAAACAGACAGTAAATGCTTATTTTAAATATATAAAAAGGAAAAGAGAAGCCGAAGTGAACATTGGCCCCTTAGAAAACAAAGAACAATACAGCATAGGAAAAGGCCTTTTGACGCACCAAGTCTGCATTATGTCTTATTTAGACATATTACTTATTGCTCATGCATGGTTTCTATCCCCCTGTTCACCTTCTGTTCATGATATCAAGGCACAAGTAAGGAGTGCCTTGTAGATGGTTTATCAAGGTATGCCAAATTGCTAATTTGCCTGCTTCTACCACCTCTACTGGCAATGTGTTCCAGGTACCTACTACCCTGTGTGTAAAAACTCTTCCCTGCACCTCTTCCCTAAATTTTCCTCCTCTCACCTTGAACCTGTGCCCTCTTGAACTTGAAGTTTGGGAAAAAGACTCTGACTATTTACCCTATCTATGCCTTTCATAATTTTGTAGACCTCTATCAGATCACTCCTTAGCCTTTGTCTTTCCAGTGAAAACCATCTGACTTTATCCAACCTCTCCTCAAACCTTAAACCCTCTAGGCCAGGCAACTCCTGGTAAACCTTCCCTGCACCCTCTCCAAAGCATCCACATCCCTCTGGTAGTTTGGCAACTGGAACTGAAAACAATATTCCAAATGTGGCCTGACTTAAAGTTTTATGCAACCGTAACACAACTTGCCAACCATTGTATTTGATGCCCTGGTTGATGAGTGCAAGCACAAGGCTGGAGAAATAATAATTGGGGACAGGATTTGGAAGAGGATTTGAAGAACCGCCAAGGGCTTATGCCTGAAACGTCGAATCTCCTGTTCCTTGGATGCTGCCTAACCTGCTGTGCTTTTCCAGCAACACATTTTCAACAAAGATAGCTGTAAAGAACATAAAATGCTAAATAATCAGTAACCTAAGAGGAGGAGGAATTAAACACAATAACAATCACAAGAGAAAAAACATTAGAAAATTTATGGGACTAAAGGCCAATCCTCTGATTCTGATGGCTTACATCATAGGATTTTAAAATCTAAATAGTGAATGCTAATGAATGGTAGTAATATTTGCCAAATTCTTAGATTGAGGTAAAGTTCGAGAGGATTGGAACACTGCAAATGTAACACCTTTCTTCAAAGAATGAGGAAGACAAAAAGGACAGGACAGTTAGCTTAGTATGTGTCATTTGGAAAATGCTGGAGTCCGTTATAAATGATGTCGTCGAGCATCTAGAAATGCATCATGAAATCAAGCAATGTGAGCATGGCTTCATGAATGGGGAAATCATGCCAGTTCGTTGAGGAAGAATGAAGCAAGAGAGATAAAGGGGAACCAGCAGCTGTAATATTTTTGGAATTCCAAAAGGCGTTGAATAAGTTTCTAGTTATGAAGAAGGGTCACTGGATCCATCACATTTCTCTCCCAGAAGCTGCCAAGCCAGCTGAGCTTCTCCAGTAATTTATGTTTCTGTTGAAGAGCCCATGGTATATTTTTTATTTATTCATTTTTTCATGAAGATATGGGCATTACTGGCTAGGCAGCATTTATTGCCTTCCTATAGTTGCCCTTGAGAAGGTGGTGGTGAGCTGCCTTCTTGAACAGTTGCAGTCCACCTCCTGTGGTTTGACATTCGGAGATTTTGGCATTAGGGAGCATTCCAGGATTTTGACCGAGTGACAGTGAAGGAGCGGTGATGTATTTCCAAGCCAGGATGATGAGTGGCTTGGAGGAGATCTTGCAGGTGGTGGTGTTCACATGTATCTGCTGCACTTGTCCTTCTAGATGGAAGTGGTTGTGGGTTTGGAAGGTGCTGTCTGAGGATCCTTCATGAATTTCTGCCATGCATCCTATAGATAGTCCACACTGCTGCTAATGAGCATTAGTGGTGGAGGGAGTGGATATTTGTGAATGTGGTGCCAATCAAGCAGGCTGCTTTGTACTGAATGCTGGCTTGAGTATTGTTGGGGCTGCACTCATCCAGGCTAGTGGGGTGCATTCCAACATACTCCTGATTGTTCCTTGTAGATAGTAGCTAGGCCTTCAGCGGTCAGGTGATATGTTACTCTCCGCAGTATTCTTGGTCTCTGACCTGCTGTTGTAGCCATTTATGTGGTGAGTCCAGTTAAACTTCTGACCAATGATAACTCCCAGGATATTGACTGTGGGAATTCAGTGATGGCAACACCTTTGATTGTCAAGGGGTGGTGTTCAGATTTTCTATTATTGGTGATTAGAGATATTCTATTAGAACGGACAGAGTTATAGAGTCATAGAGATGTACAGCATGGAAACAGACCCTTTGGTCCAACCCATCCATGCCAACCAGATATCCCAACCCAATCTAGTCCCACCTGCCAGCACCCGGCACATATCCCTCCAAACCCTTTCTATTCATATACCCATCCAAATGCCTCTTAAATGTTGCAATTGTACCAGCCTCCACCACATCCTCTGGCAGCTCATTCCAAACACATACCACCCTCTGCGTGAAAAAATTGCCCCTTATGACTCTTTTATATTTTTCCCCTCTCACCCTAAACCTATGCCCTGTAGTTCTGGACTCCCAGATCAAGGGAAAAGACTTTGTCTATTTATCTTATCCATGCCCCTCATAATTTTGTAAACCTCTATAAGGGCACCCCTCAGCCTCTGACGCTTCAGGGAAAACAACCCCAGCATGTTCAGGCTCTCCCTATAGCTCAGATCCTCCAACCTTGGCAACATCCTTGTAAATCTTTTCTGAACCCTTTCAAGTTTCACAACATCTTTCCAACAGGAAGGAGACCAGAATTGCACGCAATATTCCAACAGTGGCCTAACCAATGTCCTGTACAGCCACAACATGACCTCCCAACTCCTGTACTCAATACTCTGACCAATAAAGGAAAGCATACCAAATGCCTTTTTCACTACCCTATCTACCTGCAACTCCAATTTCAAGGAGCTATGAACCTGCACTCCAACGTCTCTTTGTTCAGCAACACTCCCAAGGACCTTACCATTAAGTGTATAAGTCCTGCTAAGATTTGCTTTCCCAAAATGCAGCACCTCGCATTTATCTGAATTAAACTCCATCTGCCACTTCTCAGCCCATTGGCCCATCTGGTTCAGATCCTATTGTAATTTGAGGTAACCCTCTTCACTGTCCACCACACCTCCAATTTTGGTGTCATCTGCAAAGTTACTAACTCTACCTCTTATGCTCGCATCCAAATCATTTATGTAAATGACAAAATGGATAGGGCCCAGCACCGATCCTTGTGGCAGTCCACAGGTCACAGGCCTCCAGTCTGAAAAACAACCCTCCACCACCACCCTCTGTCTCTTACCTTTGATTCAGTTCTGTATCCAAATGGCTAGTTCTCCCTGCATTCCATGAGATCTAACCTTGCTAATCAGTCTCCCATGGGGAACCTTGTCGAATGCCTTACTGAAGTCCATATAGATCACATCTACTGCTCTGCCCTCATCAATCTTCTTTGTTACTTCTTCAAAAAACCTCAATCAAGTTCGTGAGACATGATTTCCCATGCACAAAGCCATGTTGACTATCCCGAATCAGTCCTTGCCTTTCAAGATACATGTAAATCCTGTCCCTCAAGATTCCCTCCAAGAATGGGTGGCACGGTGGCACAGTGGTTAGCACTGCTGCCTCACAGCGCCTGAGACCCGGGTTCATTTCCCGCTTCAGGCGACAGATTGTGTGGAGTTTGTATGTTCTCCCCGTGTCTGCGTGGGTTTGCTCCGGTTTCCTCCCACAGTCCAAAGATGTGCAGGTCAGATGAATTGGCCATGCTAAATTGCCTATAGTGTTAAGTAAGGGGTAAATGTAGGGATATGGGTGGGTTGCGCTTCGGCAGGTCGGTGTGGACTTGTTGGGCAAAAGGGCCTGTTTCCACATTGTAAGTAATCTAAACTTGCCCACCACTGAGGTCAGGCTCACTGGTCTATAGCTCCCTGGCCTGTCTTTATTGCCCTTCTTAAACAGTGGCACCACATTTGTCTGGCTAGCTAATAGAAAACAGAGTTGGGATGCAGGGGAATTTTCGGCAGCCTGTACCTAGTGGAGTCCCACAAAAATCAATGCTGAGCCCTCTGTTATTTACAATACATGTTGATGACTAGCTGACAGAAAAGAATATACTATTGACAAGTTTGTGGAAGACTCAAAACAAATAGAAAGACAAACTGAGAAGCACATGAGTCTACAGGGGGAATATAGAAGGGTTAAGTGAATGATCAAAAACTGATTAGATGGAATATACTGGGGAAAATGGGATGTTTACTTTGGCAGGAAGAATAGAAGAGCTTAATATTATTTAACTGAGGACATACTAAAGAAGCCTGCATCACAGAGGGATTGAAGTAACCTCCTGAATGAACTTCACAAAGCTGCCATGCAAGTTCAATGAGTAATAGAGAAGACAAATAAACTGTTGACCTTTTATTTAAAGGGATAAATAAAAAACAGGAAGCTGATGCTAAACCTAAAGCAGTAGTCAGACCACACCTCACCTGGAATGCGTGCACAGTTTTGTCCTGTTATTTAAGGAAAGATATTTTTGGCATTGGAGGCTGTGCAGAGGATGTTCACTAGGTTGATTCCGAGTACGGAGGCTTTATTTTGAGATGAGGTTGAGTTGGTTGGGCTTATATTCATTAGAGTTCAGAAGAATAAGAGATTTTATTGAAACATATAAAATTATATGCCTGTTGACCTTTCAATAAGACCTTGATGAAAGTGCAGAGTGGATGATTCATCTCATGCTCCTCCAGCAATCCCTACCATTAGTATTAATATTTAGCTGAATCAATTCACTTTACATCAGGGAGGAGAAAGTGAGGACTGCAGATGCTGGAGACTAGAGTTGAAAAGTGTGGTGCTGGAAAAACACAGCAGGCCAGGCAGCATCCGAGGAGCAGGAGAATCAACGTTTCGGGCATAAGCCCTTCTTCAGGAATCCACATTCTATCAAGAAATAGCTGACGGCACTGGATATAGCAAAGGCTATTGGGTTTGACAATATTCCAGCAATAGTAGTGAAGATTTATACTCCAGAACCAGTTGTGTCCCTAATCAAATTGCTCCAGTACAGCTAGAAACTAACATCTACATCTCTATCATGTTTGCCATCAAGTTTAATCAAGATGGTTATTATCAAAGTAAAAGCTGAAACTGCAATAGGTGCAGTCATATTTTTTCACAAATGAGCTCCTATCAGAAACTGGGCTTCTCATTTTGTTTTTACATCTTCTTGGCATTAATCAGCATTAAACAGTCTCCATATCTTTTACATGTTCCATCTATCCACAACGTTTTCCAACTTCTATTTGAAAATTCACATTTTGTCAAAAGAAATGACATATTATTAAAATAAGATTTCTCCATATAATTCCTGTTTGGGAATATACAATCAGGAGTGGGCCATTGACCTCACGATAGAGAAAGTGAGGACTGCAGATGCTGGAGATCAGAATCAAGAGTATGGTGCTGGAAACGCACAGTAGGTCAGGCAGCATCCAAGGGGCAGGAGAATTGATGTTTTGGGCATAAGCTCTTCATCAGGACTGAGGCTTGTGGGTAGGGGCTGAGAGATAAATGGGAGGGGGTGGGGTTGGGGGAGGTAGCTGGGAAAGCGATAGGTGGATGAAGGTGAGGGAGAAGGAAATAGGTCAAAGGGGCAGTGATGGACAGATCTGGAGGGCGGTGTTGAGTTGGAGGCTTGGGACTGGGATAATGTGGCACAAGGGAAAATGAGGAAGCTGTTGAAATCCATATTTATTCTATGTGGTTGCAGGGTCCCAAGGCAGAATATGAGGCGTTCCTCCTCCAGGCATCGGGTGGCAACAGTCCGGTGGTAGAGGAGGCCCAGGATCTGCATGTCCTTGATGGAGTGGGAGGGGAAGTTGAAGCGTTCAGCCAAGGGGCGTTGGGGTTGGTGGGTGTGGGTGTCCCAGAGATGTTCTCTGAAATGACCCACAAGAAGGCATCCTGTCTTTGCCCATTTTGTCATTCAATGAGATCATGATGAATCTGTTAATTTAATACCCTTGGTTTTGCAGTATTTTGTTTAATGCTTTTAGATGATAAAATCTATCTGTCTCAGATTTCGTGTTTACAATTGATCCAGCATCAATTTCTGTATTGTTGAAGAGAATTTTAAACTTCCTCCATCCTATGTGCACACAAGTATTTCCTGACTTCACTCCTGATAGATCTGACTTTAATTTTCAGACAATGGCACCTAATGCTTGACAGCAGACATAGTTTGTTGCTACCTATCCTGTCTGTTCACTTTAACAGTATGAAGACTTCATTCACATGTCCCCTCAATGCTTTAGATTCCAGGGAATATGATCCCAGTTTGTGTAATGTGATCAGGAATTTAAACCTTGGATTGCAGGTGTTATTCTTTCATCCTTTTCCTGGGCTCCCTCCATAAGACCATAAGTCATAAAAGTGGAAGTAAGGCCATTCGACCCATTGAGTCCACTCCGCCATTCAATCATGGCTGATGGGCATTTCGACTCCACTTACCCGCATTCTCCCCGTACCCCTTAATTCCTTGTGACATCATGATCTAGCCCTCCACAATGTGTGCCGGAACTGCACATCGTATTTTTGGATTAAGGGGACACGTGAATGAAGTCTTCATACTGTTAAAGCGAACTGATAGGATAGGTAGTATTTTAGGTGTAGTCTATCCACAGCTATCTATATTTGTAGCATGATCTCTACCTACTGGTATGCTAGACCTTTTAGGTATAAAGGCCAGCATTCCATTTTGCTCCCTGAACATTTTCTTGTACTTTTTCATAACATTGTAATGAGCAACATGCCTGAAATCCTATATTTCTTTGGACATTCAGTGTTTCTCGCTTTTCACCATCAGAAAATGCAACTTTTCTATCTATTTTAAGTGTAATTTGTCGGACTACATTTCCCTACATTGTCACAGTTCCTCGCATTCACATAGTTTGTCAATATCTCTCTGTAATTACACATCTCCAACTCCATTGCTTTTTATGATATCTGCCTTTGGGCCGCCAGCATATTTAGATTTGTGGCTTTCTGATTCATCATCTTGTCATTAGTAAATGAAGTGAATTTGTATCCTTGGTATCAAGAGTACATCCTGCCATTTAGAATATCTGACTTTTACACATATTCCCTGTCTTTTCACATATAGTCAATTTTTTTTTAAAAAAGCAAATAATTGCTTTCACTTATTTCAGCATTAGCTAATAATCTCTTGAGGGATTTTGTCATATGCCTTCTCAAAGTCCATACATTTAACAACCATACCTGTACCTGTTACTTTAATCCAATTATATTTGTCAGACACATGACTCTATAAATTATTTACAATTTTATGCTCGCTCTTTCTGAGCAACTGAACATTTTCAAGATGTTTGGCCATGCCATCTTTAATTTAAGAATTTCACATAACAAATGGGAGACTTACAGACCTACAATCCCCTGGTTTTCCTGTCTCACTTTTCTTAGATGGTGAAATGACATGTATGCTATACGAATCTAAAGAAACGGCTCTTGTATTGAGAAAACTTTGCAAGGTAATAGATAGTGCATCAGTGATGTTCTGCTTTTCTTCGTTACTATTATTTTCCTTCTGTTAATTTTAGGAGTCCCTGTCTCTAATGATTTCTGCCATGCTCACCCCTCCTTCTACTGATTGTCAAGGCATAATGATTATTCAAAATGTACATGTTTTCCTTATTTTGAATACCAGTATCATTTTTATAAGTTTTTAAACAGGCCCTCCTAGCCACTCTCTATTCCCGAACATAATTAAAAAAAAACTTTTTCTTTGAATTCCTTGTAATTTTATTTTGAAATCAAATTGCCCACTGTTTGTTGTTCATTGTATCTTTCTCATTTAACTGGGTGAGTGCATTTTACTTTGCTCTTTACTAAGCTTTTTGACTGTTGTAAGCCACCTCTTAACTCAGTCATCCATGCTGCTTTTTTTGGCAAGTAAAACGTTTGCCCCAGGATAAATTGGTTCTGTATCATATTACCTTTTGGTTACCTGTCATTTTATCCATGAAAAGATCTGGACAGATTAACGTGAGCAGTATGTATCATTATTTTTAAACCAACCATGTCTAAATCTAGATTCAGATTATAAAAACAGAAAAAAAACAGAGCCTTTGCACAACTGCGTGCAGTAGAAACATAAAACTGAATGAATTACTATTGCAAATTCAACTTGGAGGCTATAACATAGCCTCTTTCCAAGCCTCCCACTTCCTCCAAACTAAAGGAGTTGCCATGGGCACCCGCATAGGCCCCAGCTATGCCTGTCTCTTTGTAGGATATGTGGAACAGTCCATCTTCCACAACTACACTGGTACCACCCCCCACCTTTTCCTCCGCTACATAGATGACTGTATAGGTGCTGCCTCGTGCTCCCACGAGGAAGTTGAACAGTTCATCAACTTTACCAACACCTTCCATCCCGACCTCAAATTCACCTGGACTGTCTCAGACTCCTCCCTCCCCTTCCTAGACCTTTCCATTTCTATCTCGGGCGACCGACTCAACACAGACATCTACTATAAACCGACTGACTCCCACAGCTACCTGGACTACACCTCCTCCCACCCTGCCCCCTGTAAAAATGCCATCCCATGTTCCCAATTCCTTCGTCTCCGCCGCATCTGCTCCCAGGAGGACCAGTTCCAATACCGTACAGCCCAGATGGCCTCCTTCTTCAAGGACTGCAGATTCCCCCCCAGACGTGATCGACGATGCCCTCCACCGCATCTCCTCCACTTCCCGCTCCTCCGCCCTTGAGCCCCGCCCCTCCAATCGCCACCAAGACAGAACCCCACTGGTTCTCACCTACCACCCCACCAACCTCCGTATACAGCATATCATCCGCCGTCATTTCCGCCACCTCCAACGGACCCCACCACCAGTGATATATTTCCCTCCCCTCCCCTATCAGCGTTCCGCAAAGACCACTCCCTTCATGACTCCCTCGTCAGGTCCACACCCCCCACCAACCCAACCTCCACTCCCGGCACCTTCCCTTGCAATCGCAGGAAATGTAAAACTTGCGCCCACACCTCCACACTCACTTCTCTCCAAGGCCCCAAGGGATCCTTCCATATCCGCCACAAATTCACCTGCACCTCCACACACATCATCTCTTGCGTCCGCTGCACCTGATGTGGCCTCCTCTATATTGGGGAGACGGGCCGCCTACTTGCGGAACGCTTCAGGGAACACCTCTGGGACGCCCGGACCAATCAACCCAACCACCCCGTGGCTCAACACTTTAACTCTCCCTCCCACTCCACCGAGGACATGCAGGTCCTTGGACTCCTCCATCCGCAGAACATAACAACACGACGGTTGGAGGAAGAGCGCCTCATCTTCCGCCTGGGAACGCTCCAACCACAAGGGATGAACTCAGATTTCTCCAGTTTCCTCATTTCCCCTCCCCCCACCTTGTCTCAGTCGATTCCCTCGAACTCAGCACCGCCCTCCCAACCTGCAATCTTCTTCCTGACCTCTCCGCCCCCACCCCACTTCAGCCTATCACCCTCACCTTGACCTCCTTCCACCTATCACATCTCCATCGCCCCTCCCCCAAGTCCCTCCTCCCTACCTTTTATCTTAGCCTGCCTGGCACACTCTCCTCATTCCTGATGAAGGGCTCTGGCCGAAACGTCGAATTTCCTGTTCCTTGGATGCTGCCTGACCTGCTATGCTTTAACCAGCAACACATTTTCAGCTATAACATAGCACTACTAAGACATAGTTTGAAGATAATCAGAACTGGGAATTAATTATATCAAGGTTTTAACATCAACTGGAAACAAGAGAGATTCAATAGCGGGGAGGAGTAGTTTTGGTTAATAATGATGAAATCTTTTCAGTGCTACAAGTGCATCTAATAAGAGGCTAGCAGGTAGTGGAGACTTCACAGGTAAACCTAAGAAATAAAAAAAATTACAACATTAAGGGCAGTTGTGTATAGATCACTAACAGCAGCTGTGAAATATTAAATTGCATAATTCCAATGATTAGACACACATATAACAAACGTAATGTGGCAGACCAGCATGATAAAAGTGACTGAATTTCTTGACCATCCAGGATCATTTTGATTGGCAAAAGGTACAAAAAGTGGGCAAAGTGTGACATTCTCAACTTGGCAGTGTTCAAGGATCAAATATTAGACTGCAGCTATTCACAATCTACTTCACTTAGACAAAGAGACACAGAATAATGCACCAAAGTCTGCTGACAATACAAAGCTATGAGGGAAGGTAAATTGTGGGAAGGACCAAGGCCGACTGCAAATAATTTAGGCAGGTTGAAAGAGTGGGCAACAAGTTGCCAGAGTATAATGTGGAGAAGTGTGAGATTATCCACTTTTGGAATATAGGAATATTTTTTAAAAGGTATGAAACTTGTAAATGTTGATGTTTAAAAAGACATAGATGTGTTTGTACAAGCAACTCAAAATATTATCATGCAATTACAGCGAGCAATTGAGGAAATGCCATATTGGCTTTTATTGTATGGGGATTAGAGTAAAAGAATAAAGAAGTCTTGATATAATTATCCAGAATGTTGCTGAGACCACACATAGAGAGTTGTGTGTAGTTTTGGTTTCCATATTTAAGGAAGAATATATTTGCTTTGAAAAGTGAAGGTTCATTAGATATGCCCTGAAAGAAGGGGGCTGTCCTTTGAGGAGAGATTGGCTAAATTAAACTTGTATTCTCGTAAAGTTTAGAAGATTCAAAGTAATCTCATTGAAACATACAAGGTTCTGAAGGGGCTTAAGGGGATAAACATGGAGAAATTGTTTCCCTGTGCTGAAAAATCAAAGACAAGTTTAGATAAGGATAATAGTTCAGTCATCTAGGACTTAAGGTGATGAAATGTTTCTTCACTCAAAGGGAAGCTTTGGAACTCTCGACACTAGAGGATTGTACTTCTTTGTTGACTATATTTAAAGCTGAGATAGATATATAATTGGTCTCTGAGGGAACCACAGGATAGGAAAAGCAATTGGGAACATGGAGTCAAAGTGACCCTTCCCTCAACAACTTCTACTTTGTACTGTGTTTGCTCAATGATGTCCATTCTCATGCTTTTGTAGATTTTGCTGACTTTTGGACACTTCTTTGAGCCTCACCCAAGTTACAACTATTGACTCAGTAGCTTTCTCATTAATTGACACCAACTGAGGCAAGAAATTCAGCTTGTTGACAATTGACTATCACCAGGTTAACCCTGGTGAACTTTTCTGCAGTTTGTAAAATTTTATTTTAAATTCAGATTTAAGCTTAAATTTAAATTAAAACTAAAAAGTTGAGCTAAATTTCAGTTAAGCAGCACTCACTTACTTGCACTTCATTTCTGACTGGTGCACTGGTGCTCTATGCTCACCAAGTTGATCACCGTCAACCTCATAAGACCTGCTGTTACATAAATAATATTGAAATTGGCCAGGATTTTCCATATTTTTTCAGCCAAATGTGGGGCAGGTATTTTTAGAGGTGAGTTATAGCCCCCCCACCAATCCCTACCAGTGAGAAAGCTCGCTGGAGCAAGTCTCAATCAGGGATCTAGGTACTGATTGGCAGTTTTCTCAACCAATAAGCGGGAGGCAGGCAGCCCTCAGTAGCAAGACATCCTGGGCACAGACTACTGGCAAAGAAGCAGCCATTGAGACTGGGACTAGTCAAAAGGTAAGCGATTTTTGTGGAGGATTCATAGGGTAGAAGTTGTGGGGTGAGAGGTCTCAGCATAGGGGTTGGGGACGTGGACTTTTCCCATTAAGGTTGTCTTTTTAAAATTTCTTTTGTGTAAACATTGTTTCTTGTTCTAGCTATGTGTGACTATTTCATTCTTGAGTCTTCTAATCTTCAAAGTGTTATCCTTATTATCTGTTCACAAGATAATGAAATATGAAGCCCTTTGGAATACTTCAGGATACTTCCTGATGACTTCATATAGTATCCATTTTATAAATCTATTGCCAACCCATGTGGATTTTTTAATAGCCCTTCCCTTTCCAAAAGTTGGGACCTGGCCCTTGCACCACCAGGAAGGGGAGGCAGACTATTGCTAATACTTAACTGGGGTTACAGTAATAATACATAAGGGCTCCCCAGTGCATGTGGCCCATCGAGCCTTGCTGGCTTAAAGACATGATACCCATCAGAGTTTCCTAAAGGTTTTCTCTGAATAGATACAGCGGTACATGTGTTGAACCCCACGGGGTGGCCATTTACCTGGAGTTTTATCTTAATTGCGGTCACTTTTGAAGCAGTGATGTAATTTAGGGAGTTTTATCTTAATTGTGGTCACTTTTGAAGCAGTGATGTAATTGAGATATATCAACTCCTCATCCTTCAGCTGATTTATTTGCATAGCTCTATCTTGAGATTGCTTCACCCTTTGGCATGGACAGTACACTTTCACCTGGTTTGGTAGCTTTGTCTGGGGCAGATCCCATGACTACAAATGCGACATGGGTGTGCTTGCTCTTCAGTTTGTGGAGAAACTTCCGGACGCGTTCTGGAATCTTGTAGCCTCCAAGTCTACTTGTCCTTCCACAGCAAACAATGGGAGCCATGAGTCTTATCTACTGGGGAGTTGGCTCTACAGTATGTGAGAAACACAAGGCTGAGGATGATTTGGAGATGCCGGTGTTGGGACTGAGGTGTACAAAGTTAAAAATCACACAACACCAGGTTATAGTCCAACAGGTTTAATTGGAAGCACACTAGCTTTCGGAGCGACGCTCCTTCATCAGATGATTGTGGAGGGCTCAATCCTAAACACAGAATTTATAGCAAAAATTTAGTGTGATGTCACTGAAATTATACGTTGAAAAATTGATTGTCTGTTAAGCCTTTCATCTGTTAGAATACCGTGATAGTTTCACTTCTTTCATGTGTAAATCACAAAATCTTTTTTTAAAAAGTTGCATTCTTGGGTTAGCTGTTAACAATGGTGATAGCTAGACAATGTGTTGAAGGTGTTGACCCCCTGTGTTCTCTGTCCATGGCATGATGTTTAGATTGATTCTAATCTAATAAGTGAGATAAAGGAGTTTTACATAAATTCATGCAGTTTTTGAGCGAAGTACAATGTAACCCTGCAAGTACAAATTCACCCCACAAAATATATGTGTGCATATGTGTCTTAATCTGTCTGTGTGTGTGTGTCTGTCAGGGTTGGGGATTGTGAGTGTGAGAGAGTGTATGCGTGTGTGTATAGTGAGTGCAGAGTATCTTAAGTCCATGAGGGGGTGCATGTATGAGTGTGGGAGTGTGTGTGTCTGGAAGGGTGGGTGTGGGTGTCTGTGTGCGTGTCTGTGTATTTGTGTCCATGTGTATGTGTGTATAGGAGTGTGTGTGTGTGTGTGTGTGTGTAGGAGTATCTGTGTGTGTGTATAGTGCAATGATGGTCACCTGTAAGGTGACATGAACCCAAGGTCCTGGTTGAAGTACCAATAGGGAGGGCCTCAACCGGGACCTTGGCTTCATGTCACATTACAGGTGACCACCATTACATTATACAAACACACAGATACTCCTACACACAGACTAAGGCACTCCTATACACACATACACACGGACACACATACACTCAGACGCGCACACAGACACCCGCGCACACAGACACCCACACACACCCTCACAGACACATACACTCCCACACTCACACATGCACCCCCTCACAGACTTAAGACATTCTGCACTCACTACACACACATACACTTTCTCACACTCACGACCCCCAACCCAGACAGACAGACACACACACACACACACACACACACACAAAGACGCACGTGCACACATATATTTTGTGGGGTGAATTTGTACTTGCAGGGTTACATTGTACTTTGCTGAAAAACTGCATGCATTCACGTAGAACTTTGAGCTCATAAACTGCATGAATTCATGTAAAACTCCGTTATCTCACTTTTTAGATTAGAATCAATCTAAACATCATGGTATAGACAGAGAACAAAGGGGACCAGCACCTTCAACATATTGTCCAGCTATCACCATTGTTAACAGCTAACCCGAGAATGCAACTTTTTCAAAAAAGGTTTTGTGATTTACACATGAAAGAAGTGAAACTATCACTGTATTCTAACAGATGGAAGGCTTAAAAGACAATCAATTTTTCAATGTATAATTTCAGTTACATCACACTGTAAATTTTTGCTATAAATTCTGTGTGTTAGGATTGAGCCCTGCACTACCACCTGATGAAGGAGCGTCGCTCCGAAAGCTAGTGTGCTTCCAATTAAACCTGTTGGACTATAACCTGGTGTTGTGTGATTTTTAAGGCTGACGATGGTATCATCTCTGGACCCCTGAAATTCCCGAGTCCCTTTTTCTGTGTTTTTGCAGGAAAGGGCTAGTTCTGTGATTTGGGGTCATTACTGATCTGCAACCTGATCTATCAGTCAGAAGATTTTGAAGCTGGGTGCTGAAAGTCAGGGCCCCACAAGTGGTCTGGAGAATGACTTTTAGAATGTGGTCCCCTTCTATCCCATTTGCTTGCAAGAAGTATCTCATTCTTTTGGCGTACTGGGGCCAACCCTCCACAACCACATCATTAGGTTGCAGTTTCTCAAACAATGGTATTCTAATATTTTCCTGTCATAGTTTCACAGAGTTTGTTGAAGGGCAAAACAATCTGAAACTTTTCTTTATTCTTGTCACTGATTTAATAACCCAGAAAACCAGACTGGAAAGGAACATAATTTATGATTAAACATCAAAATAGCATGAATACTCATGATATTTGCAGGCTAATCTTTGCCCAGGAAAGAAATTTGCACAGACCCACCTTTATAAAGGGTTCAGGTGGTGGTTCTAGCTGGGCAGACCATTGTCTGTTTCCAAGGGAACTCGTACTCAACAAGCTCCACACAAGATTAATTAGTGATTTCTCCACTGGCCTTGTAGGCATTATCACATACACAAATGCCAGACAATGGCCCCTTCCAATAAGAAATTTACCCACAGCCTCTTGACTTGTAATGGTGTTCGCACGATATCCCCCACTATCAAAATTCTGGGGTTTAAATGACCATAAATTGAATTAGCCATACAAATAGAGTGGCTACAAGAGCCAGTTAAAGGCTAGAAATCCTGTGAATAACTCTTCTTCTGACACTCCAAATCTTGTCCACCATCTACAAGGCACAAGTCAGGAGTCTGATTACTGTCTGCTAGACTGCAGCTCCAGAAACACTCTAGAAACTTGACACCATCCAGGCCAAAGCAGTAAGTTTAATTGGCACCACATCCACATCCTTCACCATCGATGCTCAGTAGCAGCAGCACTTACCCTACAAGATGCACTGCAGAAATTCACGAAAGCTCCTTAAACAGTACCTTCAAAACCCACAACTCTTTCCATCTCAAATAATGAGGGCAGCAAATATCTGTACATGCTAGATCCACTTCAAATCACTCCACAACCTGACTTGGAAATATATCGCCGTTCCTTCAGTGTTGTTGGGTCAACATTCTGGAATGTCTTCTCTAACAGCATTGTGGATCTACTTAAGGCAAGGGGACTACAACAATTCAAGAAGGTGACTCTCTGCCATCTTTTCGAAGGGTAACTAAGAATAGGCAACACATGTTGGCCCAACCATCAATACCCACATCCCATGAATGAATAAAAAGGTCCTTGCCCTTTTATCAGTGCTTCATGCCTCTTGGAGTTGGATTCCTGCTTCCCAAACTTCAGCAAAAGCCCTTATCTGAGGTGAGACTGCACTGTGTATTACCCTGGAGAGAAAAGCTGAGTTGCCATCTTTGTTCTATATACCATCAATTTTGATTGAGAATATGTAGTTTTCATGTAGGTTGCAACATTCAGCATGTAATGCTGTTAAAAATGAAATACAAAATGAAAACTTGTTATGAGTAGTTTATTTTAGGCTTTCGTTATTTTGACATGATTTACAAAAATAGACAGCTTTGTAAATGTTCATCACCCAAGAAAAAATAATTTTATAAATACATTAACCTATTTATTCTGTCATTCGAATATTTAAATAGTTTCCAATAATCATTTAATAGAGTTATTAGATCACCACAGTACTATTTATTATTAAAGTTCATATCATTGAGATTCATGTAGATAATAGAGATAAATATAACATTTAACACAATGCAGATGTCTGACTGATGACAATAATTTATTGCAACTGATGCACAAACCAAACATTCAAGACACAGAAGCATGACAAGCATTTGTTATTTTGATTTTATTTTAGCTTTAATACCTGAACATTTTGTCATCAATATAATATTCTTTGACAACATTTTTCTTCTTTAGTGCTTTTTCTTCAAGTAAAGTCCTAAAAGTTTCTTAGAGGACTATCCAGAGTTGCAACAAATAATTAATTTGGATTGGTTCTGTTTAGCTACATAATTGTAATACGTTATTTCTACTTTAATCACTAATTTGCATGTTTGCTGTTTATCACTAATTTTTTTTATTGTTAATGTTTTCTGTCAGTAGAATTTTTGATGTGGAAAGTAAAAGCCTGCAGGGTTTTGCATCATGTTGTAGAATCCTTGGTGCTTCTTTTTCAAGCACAGTGCAATCTGAAAGATTAAAATACTGGTTACTAAACATTTGAGAAGTACCATAACCTATTAAGTAAAATATGATTCCCCCTCTATTACCACTCTGACCACTGAACCTTTGGCTCCTGATCTGTTCCACCCAATTTTCACTTGGGTATTGAGAGGTGAATCTCTGATCTGAATATTGACCAATGTGACTTCAGAATTTATCTATAATCTTAAATCTTTTTTTCAGGTGATGTTAGTGATCTGATGTGGTTTGGAGAAGCCTTTCCCCCCCTTATTTGCTCATGTTTCTTTCTTTCTGAAGAAAGGCTCTATCTTGAACAATGGCCAGATATTTTTCTCCCCAAATATGGATTTGATCCAGCTCTTCTTTTTCATGCTAAGTGCATTTTTGCTTGAGGAGATCTTTAGAGGAAGCATTAGAATTTGTTCTGCATTACAACAACAATGATGTACTGTTGAATCTTGGAGACAAGTGATTCTTATAATTGATTTGGCTCATGATGCTATATAGCATGCCTTTATTCTGACCTTCTGCAATTTTCCAACGTATACTCTATATTTCTAGAGTTCAGCACTATGCACAATATTGAATAATCTGTTGTACATACCAGTAAAGCTCCAAGGATGAACAGGAATAGAATGAGGAGTATGCCTAGAACGATGAGTATGATTCCCCAGTATGGAATTTCTACTTTGCTGTCAGAAATTGGTGCTTTAGCTTCTACATAAATAAAACACAGGTTGCAAAACAATTAAAGGTGAAATATATGTGAATTAAATCTTGCAGTGCATGTGATGTACAATAACTTATAGTGTGCACTGTTCAGTCAAGTTATCAGTACGTTGGAAGCTATATGGGGTCATTCTACATTTTTTTTATTTTGGATGAGGACAACTATTGTTAAAAGCAATTGGGCTCAGAGAGAGAGAGCTACACCATAGTTCTGCTTCTCTGAGCAAAACTTCCATTGGAAGTAAGGAACTGTCCCTTATATGGGCTTATTTGAATGAATTCAACCATGCAACTCATAACAGACTATTTTGAAAAGACTGTTCACTATATATTGTGCGAAGTGTTAATTTCAACTTCAGATGAATCCAAAATATGTCATATAGCTTTGGTAAATAGCCTCAGTAGCATTAGTCCAACTATGATAGACTGGACAAAGCATTCAAATGTACCAGTGATGGTGTCAGACAGTGGCTGTGTTGCCAATACTCCCTCTGACAGCACTGTTATTGTACCTACACTGAAGGAACTAGAAAGGCTGCAAAGGCAGCTTACTGCCACTTTCTCAAATATAATGAGAGTTGGGCATTAACACTGGTCTTGCTAGTGATATCCAAATCCCAAGAACAAATTAAAACAATCTAGCTGATGCATTGTACAGAAGTACTTGTTTCACTCAGCCAGAGATAAAGATATGCATACGGAAAGGTGTCAAAACAATCTGCATCACAACAAATCTGCAGTTTGGCATGACATTCATAAAGCAATTTTTTAAATGGACAAATATTAAATTATGTGAGATACTATTAATCAATCTGTTCTGAAATGTTATGGTACACTTAAGGAATAGGTGGGATTTGAATCTGGGTATTCTAGTCCAGAGGTGGGGACACTACCACAGTGCCACAAGAGGCCTAAGAAATCTCAATTGTCATCGAAAAGGTTAGAACAGACCAAACATGACTTGGAATTTAAATTATAAATTGACCAGAGACTGAGCAGGAACAGCTGCTCGGTCAGCATTTAATATGCCAGGTAAGAATTTAGGATTGTTTGCATCCATTGGGCAATATATTGAGTGAAACATGTAGATTGGTGCCTAGTATATTGGCAGCAGTGATGATGATCTGTTATGTCTCACAATCAGTATGTGGGTACACCTTTAAGAGATACAGAGTGTCAGTTTACCATTAAGTGACATAGAGTTATAGAGATGTACAGCATGGAAACAGACCTTTTGGTTCAACTTGTCCATGTTGACCAGGTAACCTAAATTAATCTAGTCACATTTGCCAGCACTTGACACATATCCCTTTAAACCCTTCCTACTCATATACCCATCCAGGTGCAGTTTAAATGTTGGAATTATTGCTGTAAGAGCCTTTGACATTTCTTCTGGCAGCTCATGCCATATACATACCACTCTTTGCGTGAAAAAGTTTCCCTATGGGGCCCCTTTTTAAATCTTTCCCCTCTCAACGTAAACCTAAACTCTCTAGTTCTAGACTCCTCCACCCCAGGGAAAAGACCTTGTCTATTTACTCGATCTGTGCCCCTCACGATTTTCTAAACCTCCATAAGGTCATCCCTCAGTCTCTGACACTCCAGGGAAAACAGCCTTTCCCCATAACACAAACCTTCCAATCCTGGCAATATCCTTGTAAATCTTTTCTGAACATTTTCATGTTACACAACATCCTTTCTACAGGAAGGAGACCAGAATTGCATATAATATTCCAAAAGTGGCCTAACCAAAGTCCTGTACAACCACAACATGACCTCCCAATTTCGATCTTCCATGTCCTTCTCCACAGTAAACACTGATGCAAAATATTCATTTAGTATCTCCCTCCCCCATTTCCTGTGGTTCCACACATAGGCTGCCATACTGATCTTTGAGGAGCCCTATTCTCTCCCTAGTTACCCTTCTGTCTTTATTGTATTTATAAAATTCCTTCAATTCTCCTTAACCGTACTTACCAAGTCTATCTCATGTCCCTTTTTACCTTTCTGATTTCCCTCTTATGTACACTCCTACTGCCTTTATACTCTTCTAAGGAGACTTTTTATCTATCCTGTCTATACCTGACATATGGTTCCTCTCTTTGTTTACCATAACCTTAATTTCTCCAGCATTCCCTACACCTACCAGCCTTGCAATTCACCTTAACAGGAATATGTTATCTCTGGACTCTCGTTATCTCATTTTTGAAGGCTTCCCTTTACCAGCAATCGTATGCGCCCAATCAACATTTGAAGGTTCTTGCCTAATATTCTCAAAATTGGCCTTTCTCCAATTTAGAACTTAAACTTTTAGGTCTGGTCTATCCTTTTCCATCACTATTTTAAAACAAATGGAATTATGGTCGCTGGCCCCAAAGTGCTCCCCACTGACACCTCAGTCACCGGCTCTGCCTTATTTCCCAAGAGTAGGTCAAGTTTTGCATCTTCTCTAGTAGGTATATCCAGATATTGAATCAGAAAATGTTCTTGTACACACTTAACCTTGAACACTATGGCAGTCTATGTTTGGAAAATTAAAATCCCCTACCATTACCAAACTATTATTCTTACAGATAACTGAGATCACCTTACAAATTTGATTCTCAATTTCGCTCTGACTATTAGGGGGTCCATAATACACTCCCAATAAGGTGATCATCCCTTTCTTATTTCTCAGTTCTACCCAAATAACTTCCTAGGATGTATTTCTGGGAATATCCTCCCTTAGTACAGCTGTAATGCTATCCCTTATCAAAAACACCACTCCCCCTCCTCACTTGCTTCCCTTTCTATCTTTCCTGTGGCATTTATATCCTGGAACATTAAGCTGCCTGTCCTATCCATCCCTGAGCCATGTTTCTGTAATTGTGATGATATCTCAGTCCCATGTTCCTAACCATGCCCTGAGTTCCTCTGCCTTCCCTGTTAGGCCTGTTGCATTGAAATAAATGCAGTTTAATTTATATCGTTCTTTGTTTTGTTCCTGCCTCCTTACTAGTTTAAATCCTCCGAAGCAGCTCTAGCAAATCTCCCTTCCAATTCAGGTGCAATCCGTCCTCCTTATGCAGGTCACTTCTACCCCAGGAGAGATTCCAATGATTCAAAAATGTGAATCCTTCTCCCTTGCACAAGCTCCTCAACCATATCCACCTACTCTGTCCACCTATTGCTACCCTCACTAGCTCGTAGCACTGGGAGTAATCCAGATATTACTACCCTTGAGGACCTCCTTTTCAAATTCTTGACTAACATTCTATATTATCTCTTCAGAACCTCATCCTTTTTCCTTCCTATGTCATTAGTTCTAATGTGTACAAGGACCTTGTGCTGGTCCCACTCACCTTTGAGAATATTCTGCACTCTCTCCATGATATACTTGATGCTGGCACCAGGGAGGCACCACACCAATCTGATTTCTTGCTGTTGGATGCAAAAACTTCTGTTGTGCCACTGACTAGATGGCTTGGAACCTGATGTACCCCTATCACAATTGATTGCTTGGAACCTGACGTACCCCTCATGACATTAGAGCCAGTCTTGGCACCAGAAACTTCACTGTTGGTGCTACATTCCCCTGAGAATCTGTCACACCCTTCGTTTTCCAAAACAGCATATGACTGTCTACACCTGACATATGGTTCCTCTCTTTGTTTACCATAACCTCCATTTCCCGACTCAGGCGACTGACTGTGTGGAGTTTGCACATTCTCCCCGTGTCTGCGTGGGTTTCCTCCGGGTGCTCCGGTTTCCTCCCACAGTCCAAAGATGTGCGGGTCAGGAGAATTGGCCATGCTAAATTGCCCGTAGTGTTAGGTAAGGGGTAAATGTAGGGGTATGGGTGGGTTGCGCTTCGGTGGGTCGGTGTGGACTTGTTGGGCCGAAGGGCTTGTTTCCACACTGTAAGTTATCTAATCTTAAAAAAAAGCATATTTGTTTTGAGAATGGGATAACCACAGGAGGCTCCTGCTCTATCTGCCTCCCTCTCCTATCTTTCCTGGCAGTAACCCATCTGCAGTTTTTCTTCCTTCCCATAATTTCATACTTCCTATCCATCACATCCCCATCTCCTGCAAATTCCTCATTGCCTCTAATGACCGCTCCAACCAATCCATACGATCTGAAAGGATTCACAACCGAACATACTGCAGACATAATCATCAGTACCATGGAAATTCTCCCTAATCTCCCACATCCAACATGGAGAGCACAACACTCTACTATAGGCCATCTTTGCACCTTAACAATCTACAGAAAATAGCACAGTCTTACTCCTCTAAACAACACTGCTGCAGGCTAAGGTAGTACCTATGTTTTATATCTAATCAAGAGACAGATCTCAATAAAACATATAACCAGAAAGAACCCACTCTACTCACTATTAAAAAAATACAGCAATGTTACACTTAAAAACTAGGCATTCAAAATTAATCAGTCCTGAAAAGAAATATTAGGTATTCTTTTGACCCAGTCAGATGAATAGGCCCCAAGATGGTGCCATCACCTTCCCAAAGACAACCAAAATGCCTAAAGAGTGGGGGTCAACATCATTGACCAAATTAAGTTGTACAAGATATGGGTAAAAACACAGAACTACGAGTGATGTGAATGACCAGCAGGAATGAATGAATGATTTTTATTGTCACATGTATTTGGGGAAATACAGTGAAAAGTGTTTGTCGCCACAATCTGGCACCATTTTAGACAGTATGCACACATTGCCTCATTCCCCCTCCCCATCCCCTGCTGTGAGCATGCTCATATTGCCTCTTCTCCCCTTCCTGGGAGTGTAAGGTACTTCATTGGCTCAAAAACAAAGGAAATGTCCTGCAAAAGGAAATTTTCCAGAGAAATGAAAACCAGGTTCAGGTAAGGTTTAGGAAAGTAAAAATATAAAGACAACATTTCAAGTCTGCAAGTTCAGTCAGTGAAATTAAAAAAAATGTCCAGGAAGTGCAGATCTTCAGGTTAGTGGGCAAACTATCACAAAATGTGATTATAAAAGATGAGGTGTTGATGTGTGACTCCATATACTAAAGAATCATATTTCATTGTTAAGCAGCAATGCATATATTTGTCGAAGTCTCTTGGAGAGAGTGGATGCAATTTTTCAGAATTAAGAAAGGACAGAATCCCAGCCAGAATTTGCAAAATTATTCAAAGGCTGAAGCAAATTGAAGCATAATTATCATGTAACTCTGCAAGAAGGTTTAAGCCCACCTAGTTGTATGCTGTCAGGAAAATTCCTCATCCTTTGATGAGGAAGGTAAAATTACACTTAGGCTACATGAATGCAAGTGGAGACACATCACTAGACATAATGATGCCCAGGGCTAGTGACTATCCCCAAGACAAATGGAGAACTAAGATTATGCATGGATCTCACTATTGAATAAACGAGTTAAATGTCCACCTTATTTTGTCTGTTGATGTTAGTTTGGCCAAATTGACAACAAACATGCCTTTCTCAAAATTGGAAGAAACCAGTACATTTCAGCACATGTCCTTACACCATGAGTCAAGATTATTGACTATGTTTACTACACTGTTTCAGCAGTATTGTTACAGCAGTGTCTACCGGCTACAAGATGAACTACAGAAATTCGCTAAGGTTCTTGAGACAGCATTTTCTAAATCCATGGCTACCAGTATCTAGAAAGACAGGGCAGCAGATACATGGAAACATCACCATCTGCAAATTCCCTCCAACCCACACACCATCCAAACTTGGAAATTTATCGCTGTTCTTTCTGTGTTGCTGGTGAAAGTCCTGGAGCTCCCTTCCTAAAAGGTATTGTGTGTACACATACACCAAATGGACTGAATTATTTCAAGAACATAGCTCACCACCATCTTCTCAGAGGAAATATGATGGACAATAAATGATGCCCACATCCCATTTGTGAATAAAGAAAACTCACAAATTTGATTGAGTTTTTTGATGAAGTAACAAAGAGGATTGATGAGGGCAGAGCAGTAGATGTGATCTATATGGACTTCATTAAGGCGTTCCACAAGGTTCCCCATGGGAGATTGGTTAGCAAGGTTAGATCTCATGGAATTCAGGGAGAACTAGCCATTTGGATGCAGAACTGGCTCAAAGGTAGAAGACAGAGGGTGGTGGTGGAGGGTTGTTTTTCAGACTGGAGGCCTGTAACCAGTGAAGTACCACAAGGATCGGTGCTGGGCCCTATACTTTTTGTCATTTACATAAATGATTTGGATGCGAGCATAAGAGCTACAGTTAGTAAGTTTGCAGATGACACCAAAACTGGAGGTGTAGTGGACAGCAAAGAGGGTTACCTCAGATTACAACAGGATCTTGACCAGATGGACCAATGGGCTGAGAAGTGGCAACTGAAGTTTAATTCAGATACATGCGAGGTGCTGCATTTTGGGAAAGTAAATCTTAGCAGGACTTATACACTTAATGGTAAGGTCCTTGGGAGTGTTGCTGAACAAAGATACCTTGGAATGCAGGTTCATAGCTCTTTGAAAGTGGAGTCGCAGGTAGATAGGATAGTGAAGAAGGCGTTTGGTATGCTTTCCTTTATTGAGTATTGAGTACAGGAGTTGGGAGGTCATGTTGCGGCTGTACAGGACATTGGTTAGGCCACTGTTGGAACACTGCGTGCAATTCTGGTCTCCTTCCTATCAGAAAGATGTTGAAACTTGAAAGGGTTCAGAAAAGATTTACAAGGATGTTGCCAGGGTTGGAGGATCTGAGCTACAGGGAAAGGCTGAACAGACTGGGGCTATTTTCCCTGGAGCGTCGGAGGCTGAGGGGTGACTTTATCGAGGTTTATAAAATTATGAGGGACATGGATAGGATAAATAGGCAAAGTCTTTTCCCTGGGGTTGGGGAGACCAGAACTAGAGGACATAGGCTTAGGGTGAGAGGAAAAAGATATAAAAGAGACCTAAGGGGCAACTCTTTCATACAGGAGGTGATACGTGTATGGAATGAGCTGCCAGAGGATGTGGTGAAGGCTGGTACAATTGCAACATTTAAGAGGCATTTGGATGGGTATATGAATAGGAAGGGTTTGGAGGGATATGGGCTGGGTGCTGGCAGGTGGGTCTAGATTGGGGTGGGATATCTGGTTGGCATGGATGGGTTAGACCAAAGGGTCTATTTCCATGCTATACATCTCTATGACTCTATTTGCCATTTAGGATCTCCAGTGTAGTAGCGATTCCCAAAAGAGCAATGTCTGGAATTATAGAAGGGAAGCTGTGGGCAATTTGCCATTTGGATGATATCCTCATCCATCGTAAAACAAAGAAGGACATGACCAAAAAGACATGTACATGTTAGGACAATACAAAATGCAGGCCATACAACTTATGAGATATGCCAGTTCTCCAGAATGATGATTACATTCTAAGGATACTAATCCAAAAATCAAGGCATCAGAGAGAATCCAAGGAAGACCAGTAATGAATTTAAAGCACTGAAGTGTATTAATGATGTAAATTGCTTCTTTGGCATGGTGAATAAAGTGGGAATCTTTATGCCTAATTTATCAATTTTATCCAACCCATTAGAGAGCTTTCAATGAAAGGCCAGCATTGGTATTGGAGTCAGGATTTTAAGAAGATGAAAACAAGCATTTTCCTACTGATAAACTTGCACAATGCAATCCAAGCTTATTCACTATTGTAGCCACAAATGTGGGACTTGGCGTAGTCCTTACCTAAGTGGAAACTGATGGAAGAAGAAAACTTTTATACATTTTAGATAAAGAGTTTTGATATAAACGGGACTGAGGTAGACAACCACAGGGAAAGAACCATTAGCAGGGATGCAAAAGTTTTATAGCCTTTCTTGTGGGACTTTTATTCCTGCTAATATTATTGGGATTGAAAGAATCTGAAAAATGCATTTCCATAGACAAAGATTCAGAATTAGACTAATGAGATATGAATATGTCACAGGCTACATTGCAGGCAACACGCTTATAACAGGAGATAGCAGCAGTAGAACAAACAGAAAAGGAAGATCTATTCTTGTAGAAGAAATGCAGTTGTATTCTAAAGCAATTACTAACACTCTCCTGGCAACTGAAAGAAAACTCAGAGCAATTTCTGCAGATCAAACATTTGACAAGGAGAGCACAAAAGTTGGACAAAGCTATCTGCAAGGGTGGTTAAAACTTAGCCCAGCAGACCAAGTGCTGAAATGTATTGAAAAACAGTAATAGAGTCGAGAGTGAGATTAGATTAGATTACATTACTTGCAGTGTGGAAACAGGCCCTTCGGCCCAACAAGTCCACACTGACCCGCCGAAGCGAAACCCACCCATACCCCTACATTTGTCCCTTTCCTTACACTAGGGGCAATTTAGCATGGCCAATTCACCTGACCTGCACATCTTTGGATTGTGGGAGGAAACCAGAGCACCCGGAGGAACCCCACGCAGACGTGGGGAGAACGTGCAAACTCCACACAGTCAGTTGCCTGAGGCGGGAATTGAACCCGGGTCTCTGGCGCTGTGAGGCAGCAGTGCTAACCAGTGTGCCACCGTTCTGCCCATCTGAGGAGCTGGAGAATCAACATTTCGGGCATAAGCCCTTCATCAGGAATCAGGCTTATGCCTGAAACATCAATTCTCCTGCTCCTCGGATGCTGCCTGACCTGCTGTGCTTTTCCAGCACCACATTCTCGACTCTGACCTCCAGTATCTGCAGTCCTCGCTTTTTCCTATAAAACCGCTACTAGTCAACAATAGAAGCTTTATTTGTATTTGACTGTTTGATAAAGGTCAATGAGATGATAGATTTTACAAGAAACTCCATGGGGAACATTTAGACATAACTAAATGCATGGCAGGAGTTAAACATGTCAGTTAGCGTGTCAGCCAGGCAATTTAAAACAAGAATATATTTCTTCATGTCATACATACGTCAAAAAAAGTTAAGAGCCATTGATTTTCTCAAGATTTCGAGATAGGCCATGGACAGATGCATCCATTTTTTGTACGACAGTGATCCAGCCTTGATTCATATTATTTGGTACTTCAAATGAAATATTTAGGAATAATCCAATTAGAGTTGATACTTTACCCACTGTCAAACTGTTAGGTTTTAGCTGATAGACATTTCCAAGTAAGTTTGTTGCATTTGTTCCAGTAGCAAATTCTTTTCTGACTTTTTCTGCTGTTACTAGTTCATTTGCATCGTCAGGGTTGAAGTAGCTCAAGCAGGTGCATTTAACTGATCCACGTCTGATGAGAAAATTCAAAATAAAAGAAAATTTGAATCTTTTTCTCTCCATAAATGTGCACAACCCAAATGGATGAGTAACTTGACAATATGCACATGACATTCTGATTTAATACTAAAGATGTAGTGATTCAGTTCCTGCATATCAAGTTTGAATCAAACTATCTTATCTTTTCAAAATACCTTTGCAAGACCAACATTGTAGTAATAGGACTGTACTTTTTGCTGCGCCATGATGTTCTCTAGAGATGTTCAGGATTTTGTAATGCATAGGACACATTCTGTGACCAGGTTTCATCTCAGTTGTTCCCCATAGGGCAGAATTCACAGAGCAAAATGTATCAGGAAACTGTTTTGAACAATATAGCTATGTTTACATCTCTTTACATTAAATATTTATTTCTTGTGTCGCTGGAGGTTGACCCAGAATACCTTGAACAAAGCATACAGATGCTGCTCAATAGCTGGCTAGATGAACTGTCTGTACAGATGATTAGACCAATAACTACAGACAGGAGGGTGGCAGGAGGTGTCAGAATAATCACCAGCAATATGAGTGGACAGCATTCTGGGCCATGGTCAGACTGGCGAAGTAATTGGGTGGGAGGAATCAAAGACCAGGCTTGTAAGTGTGGCTGGGATAGGCAAGGTTTTCCTTATGATTAAAGATCATCACTTTGTTTCATCTCAATGGTACAACAAACCTCTTACCTCAACCCTATAACTTTAGAGGTACGGTAACTCTTCTTTAAAGAGCTCTTCTTAAACAATCCTGAAAGCTGAAAAACATATACCACAGTAAGCACAGATTGCATATTTCATAAGAAATCTGAATTAAATATTGCTGAAAATGTCAAAGATCCATTGAATTGATCTTACTAAAAAGAACACAGATTAAGAATTGAATAACACTCCACCAATAAAATGAATTTGGAAGTGTGAAAAAGGTGCATAATTAATACTATTAGTTATGAATTTTGGATTGTTCAAATTGAATCAGATGGGTTTTAGTTTCAATTCTGTGAAGGTCCTGATTTCTTAAAGTTGTCAAAAAGTGACATATATGCATTATTTCCAAGAAAGAATGTGATTCAATTCAGTGTGGAGCTGATAAGAGTGGTGTTAATTAGAACAAAGAACAAAGACAATTTACAGCCTTCGGCACTCCAAGCCTGAGCTGATCCAAGTCCACTGTCTAAACCTATCGCCCAATTCCTAAGCATCTGTATCCCTCTGCTCCCCACCTACTCATGCATCTGTCCTGATGCATTGTAAATGAATCTACCGTGCCTGCCTCTACTACCAGGCACTACCACCCTCTGTGTCAAGTACTTTTGTGTGTATCCCCCTTAAACTTTTCAGCTCTCACCTTGAACGAATGACCTCTCGCTATTGAATCCCTCACCCTGGGAAAAAGTGTATCTCTATCTACCCTGTCTATACACTTCATGATTTTGTAGACCTCAATCAGCTCCCCCCTCAATCTTTTTTTTTCTAATGCACCTTCTATACCAGGCAATATCCTTGTAAACCTTTTCTGCACCCTCTCCAAAGCGTCCCCATCCTTTTGGTAATGTGGCGGCCAGAATTAATAAAATGTTTACACTGTTATATTTCCGTTCAGCAAAATCAGGAAATCAGTTCATGAGAACAGTTCCCCCTAGCAAAAGAGTTCCAGTTTGTGAAGTTTCAAATCTGTGAGAGTTTGCAGAGAAGTTTTCAATTTTTCAGAACTGAAAAGAGCCATCACAACTGTAAGCCAGAATAAGTAGAAAGCAGCTATAAAACTGTCATAGCAGCCCAAGAAGATGGAACTGCACACAGTCAGTTAGGTAAGAAAGAATGAGTTGAGAAAGGAATGATATTTCTCTGGGACTTAATAGCTGCAAAGGATATTGGTGGGAAACAGGTAGAAACTTCATTTTGCTGCTTCTATTAAGATCTTTATGACATATCTCATATGTCCTATTTTTTTTTTCTTTTCTGTAATTAACCTGTATCCTTGTGTTAAAGAATATAGCAATTCAGTGACTAACCACCAATTGTAAAATTGAAATTTATAATCTATCAAGCTACATTTCACTCTGAGATTTGACTCATCCAGCATTGCCATCAGGTGGGATTATAACAAAAGGCAAGTGATGTATTTGATCTTCTGGACAAGAAGTTTACATTTAAAACACAGACTAAAAAAATAATCCTTACCATCCTGGTAATATTGGCTGTAATGCTTTGGTATTCAGGGGAATTTGTGTCATTAAGTGCTTCAGTAAAATTTCTGTTTATTATTGTGAAGTTAAGCTCAAATGGCAAGTCTCCTTCCCGGATTGCAGGTAACGTTATAGTTGGTGTTACAGTTGGTTTCAATTCTTGATAACCTAAAATTAAGATATGAAATGTAAATATGTTGCCCAAGGCTTCAACAAGAAATTCAATTATAATTGAGAATCTGAAATGTACTAGTTCCAAGGAAAGCATTCAAGATTAGTTTTGCTTTTGATCATCAATTCATTTTTTGGGAGTAATCCATATTGAATGATTTTCTTTAGCACTCATCATTTACATCCTGATTATTCATTAAAATTGATAAAAATTGGGGAGAAGCAGGAGACAGCACAGCATAACACCATTCAAATTCAACCAATTGTTAATATAAGTTCTGAAAAAATATGGTGTATGGCATTGTGTTGCTGTTTAAGCTTTATTATTGAGTCAGTACATACCATCTACATATAGGCTGTCTTCGATCAGTGCATATATTCCCAATGCAGTGATTTTCTCAGTGTTGTCTCTGAACTCATTATAAACAGTGACTCTATCAACTTCATTCACATTGGGATTATTTTTAAAAGAACAGATTGCTTCAACCGTAGTGTTGCCTTCATTTCCAGGCCTGTGTAAAGGAATTGTACAATTTGTAAACAAAAATCACCACCAAATACATCAATGATTCATTAAAATATTAACAATTCTCAATATTTTGCATTAACAATATATAGGGATCTTTAAGATCATTGAAGTGTTTTACAGAGTACTTTTGAATTATAGCATTGATTGTTTCTGTAGAAAAAAAGTATATCAGATATATTAAAAGTTAATGTGACTACGTGGCCATTTAACTAAACAAAAACATAATATTAAAGTTTTAAACAAATAATTAGTTATGTATTGAAGGTTGAACTAGCAAAAGGCATATTGCTTGTCTTTTCTTGACACTGGCTTATATATTCTTTGATATCTTCCTGAAAATGTATTCATTACGGTGGCCTCCTGCCCAAGACATTATACTTTCATCACAAGACCATTGAAGTAGGGTGTACGTCTAGGACAGGGACTGCCTGTTTTGAGAGTTTCTGGTTTCATACCATATCTGTGATCTGCTGTAGTATCAGCACTATATACTGCCTCATCCAAACAAATCCAAGCAATTGTTCAAGCCAGTTCCTGTACATGGATCCACCAGGGCGAAAATCAGCTATTTTTCTGGGGGAGTCAGCAACCATTCCTTGCTTGGTGAGCTCCTGTTGTGCATTTTTCATAGGTTATTAAGGCCTAGCTCATGACCCCCAACAATGTTAAGTTGATAGATTCCAGTGATGGATGTAATCTAATTTCCAAAACAGTTATATCTCAGTATGATTTGCACTGTGCACATTGCAAATGGAAGTCGATGGTTGGATCTGGTCATAGCCTTTATTTCCAATAGGAAATCTGAAATCTCAATGAACTGAAATAAGGACATCTTTTAATGACAGGTCATCACTTGGCTGAATATTTCCAATCTGTGGAGTATATGTCTCGTAGTATACCCCATGCCATTTCAGTTAGTTCTTCTGCTTCATTGAGTTCTCTACTATTGATCTTTTCACTGTTCCAATGAAGTTAATTCATATTCAAGGAAAAACATGCTTTCTTTCCTTTGGGCATTTTACTACTCTCCAGTCTTAATATTGTCTTCAACAACAGACTGCAGATATACTTTCACGTTGTTCCTGCATGTTGCCAATCTCTGATTAAAATATTTTCCTTTTGGCCTCTTACAGTTCCATGTTAATATTGTTTCCGTTGCTTAGCTAATTACTGCTTTCCATTTTCTGTCTATGTGGGTACATGTGTGCATTATTGTGTGCATGTACTTTTTGAAACTAACATTCATCTAAACTATGTTTGACTTTTGACAAAAAACTTTTAATTGAACTGTTGAGAATTTCCGGCATTCCCTGCTTCACATTTAAATCATTTTAAATTTTGTTTGAAGGCATTACTGTACTCTCAACAGACATCTATTGAGATACTTTGCAAACAATGAGCAGTTAATAAATACTAGTCTTACCTGAAACTTGCAAGTTTACAATGTAAGAATTCTTTATTTATCTCGCTGTTTCTGTAGAGACTCCTGAGCTATTTAAAAACATTCAGAGTAAATGTTTTAGAGATAGAAGCACACTGTCAATATATTCTGACTGATATCAATCAACAATGTATAGTTCCAATCTTGGCTTACCGAATTAATAACATGGCTTGATGTAGCTTTATACGGAGACGAATTCAGGTTTTGTAAATCTGGAATGAATGTCAGATTACTAATCGTGAAAGTGACATTAAAATCAATGGATCTTGTCCCTTTATTTGGAGATTGCGTCACTATCACAACCGGCTTTTCAGCTATAAGGAATAAATAAATAGAGGGAATACAGCAGATATCAGAATTATGTACTAAAACATTTCCGAACCTCATACGTTATGTTGGAACTAATTTTTAACTATCTAAAATATGATTTTTCTTCATTTAATATTTAAAACATCTTGGCTTAGAAATCAGTGAGAACTGTCTGAAATTTGGGGCACACAGTTTAGGTTTTCATTTATGTCACACACACCATTCTGGTAATGGGGCTTGGGAGTTTAGGAGTGCAGGAGAACACATATCCAGTATTTGTGATAGCACTGATATACAGTAAGAATGTCTGAAAGGGAATATATTTGCTGAGGAAAATTCTCAGAGAAAGTGAGGACTGCAGATGCTGGGGAACAGAGTTGAAAAGTGTGGGACTAAAAAGGTACGGCCGGTCAGGCAGCTTCTGAGGAGCAGGAGAGTCGATGTTTCGAGCATGAGGGCAGTGGGGCCGTTCAGTGCATATGTCCCAGAGATGTTCTCTGAAACGTTCTGCAAGTTGGCGTCCTGTATCCCCAGTGCATAAGAGGCCACACTGAGAGCAAATGGACACAGTAAATCATGTGTGTGAAAGTACAGGTAAATCTCTGTTGGATGTGGAAGGATTCTTTGGGGCCTTGGATGGAAGTGAAGGGGGAGGTGTGGGGTTGGTGTGGAGCTGGTGTGGGGCATGGACCTAACAAGGGATTCACGGAGGGAATGGTCTCAAAACTGGAGAGGTGGAAAAGTGATTTTTTTTAACTGGGAAAAAAGATGGGAATGAACAAGGGAACAGAAAGGAAGGTAAGGGGAAGGTTACAGGGCAAGAGAGATTGTTTTGTGCTGTGACATTTGTGATTTTCAAAGTGGAACACCACCTTTCTGTGAACACGCATACCATTTTAACACACCGTCCTGCTCTCGTGCTCACATTTCTGTAATATGACTGTTGCAATGTTCCTTTGAAGCCCAACAGAAGTTGAAACAACATAACCTCTGGACTCAAAGTTGAATTCAACTTTCGTTTTGTTGTGTATCTTTCTCTTGCTCTCCCTTTTTCTCCCCCGCCCAGTATCTGGTTTTCCTTGTTTTACTTTCAGAACAACTGATCTAAGCTCCACTATTAAACACATTAAAATGTAGTCCAGACCTATCCCTTTTCTACATGTATTACCACTCCCTTTTTCCTTTTGTTCTGTGCCACCTGTGATGTCTAAACCACCTAATCCATAAACTTTGTCTGACCTTCCATTTACTCCTCCTAATCTTTTCTATTGTACAAAACACATCACATTTTCACCTCTCCCTTCAGTTCCAAAAAAGAGTCATATCGGACATTAATTCTGTTTCTCTCTTCACAGATGCTGCCAGACCTGCTGATTTTATCAAGCACTCATGCTTCTATCTATCTCTCTCTCTTTCTATCCTGGCAAGCTCTTTAGAACTTATGTTGCATGAATATCACCCTTCATTCTTCTGAACTCCAGACAGAATGTGATGGTGGTGCATTGACAATTCACTCATGGAGTCTGAGTGGAAATATGCACTTTTACGTGCATGTTGTAGTGTGGAGGTAGCCATTTTATAACATGGTTGACCAGGATGTTCTCCCACTCTTCCATCTGCCATTGGCATGTTTTAGAAGGATTTGCAAGTTGATACCCAAAATATCTGGCCACATGAAATATGTGCCTTCCTTGGCCATCAAGTCTTAAAGTGGGACTTGAACCCAGAACTTATGCTCGATAACAGAGACACTTCTCATTGCATCACATGACCTCCTCTAGAGAACATAACTCCAATTTATTCAGCCTTTCAATCCAGAACTAATGTTGTGAATTTTTTTCCATCAATACAGGGTATATCCTTTCTCAAATTACCACTATTTCAACGCTAATTTACCCAGATCTTATGTACGAAGCATTAGCTGGTCTACCATAATTGACAATGTTTTTCAAGTAGAGTCAAAAGGTTTGGCGTTGGAAAAGCACAACAGGTCAGGCAGCATCTGAGGAGCAGGAGAGTCGATGCTTTGGACATAAGCTCTTCGTCAGGAATTTTTCTAGCACCTCACAAGACCAATTAATACACCTCTTTAATTTTGGCAGGATTAGAATGCACACAACTTAAGACAGCAAGCTGAAACTGGAGGACGAAAGTCAGACAGTACACCCACTCATCATTCGAAGAAAGTATTCCAGTTACTAGTATGGACAGTGTCAAGGCCATGGTGACTGATAAAACTCAAGAAGATTTCTTGTCGGACTTAGTTGTTTATGCTCTTTCTAGCATCTATTTCACTCCCACAAATTTTGCATGAGAAGCTGCATATACACTGCCAACTTCGCTCTTTCTATTCTTCCACAAGCAAACTTTTCTTCCTCTTGTTTATTGCTGGTGTGTATGACTAGGCTTTTGCAGGAGGAACAGGAGATGAGCCTTTCTGAACATACACCTTCACAAGATCCAGTTGAGGTAATGGTACCGGATGTATTGTATGTCTCATAGAGGATTTGTCTATACTTGATGGTATTTTGGATCAGAGTGGTTAGGATCTAGGGCAAGAGAATATGATACTGCAATGTCAACGCCCAAGAATAAATATTTGCACGTTAATTACACTATCGAGGACTGGAGTACAAGTGGCATCCTTATGTTTATTCATCAAATATCAATGGGCTGAAGGTAATTTTAAAGGTAGGCAGGAGGGATTTGAGAAAGAGAGCTTTAAAACTGAAATATTGCCAGATCACAATGGTCAACAAGTGGGAGGATGGTAGACAAACAGGTTAACCTGAGTTAGGAAGCAAGCAGCAAGTTAAAGAGGGTGTGAGGTGCCAAGCCAGGTAGCAGATCATCAGAATAGACAAGACTAAAGGTAAAGAGCCATAGCTGAGGGCCTCAACAATAGATGAACTGAGGTAATGGACAGTGATGTATATCATAGAAATGCAAGTAGAGAGCTTTGATGATGGAGAAACCATAAAGTTCAAATTTCATCCCGGGATTAGATCCAAGACTAAGATGTTGAAGGATCCGTTTCTGCCATAGACAATTGCCAGGAAGACTGATAGTGTTGGAGACTAGGGCATGAAGCATTTGACCAAATCAAGACCAGAATCAATTACTTTGCTCACCCTAATATTTAACTGGCGAAGATTTCTGCTAATCTAATACTAGATGTTGGACAAGCGATGTGACAAGTCAAATTCAGTGGAGGAATCGACACAGTTGGTGGTGAGGCAGTTTGGACATAATTATCAACATGTAGAACTTGATATTTTTCACATCAGCTGTTAATGACAATTTTGCTTCTCGCAGCTACAACTTCTCTGGACCTTTTTTTTTGTTTCTTTACTTATTTCATTACTATTTATGTTTTATTTGCAGTATCACTTCTTTCTGCCAATTACACTCCCCTGCTTTCCAATTTATCACAGACCTTGTCTTTTATCATTTTCTCCTCTTGACTTTCAATGTCTTTGCATTTGCTTAACCATAATTACATTTCTGCCTGATGCTCTGCCTGCAATTGCCATTTCACCTGCAGAGCATTTTTAGAAGTTTCTGTTTTCATTTCAGATTTACAACATTTGCTAAATTGGAATCTTGAGCTCCTTTTAAATTTGGCCACGAGGTTTAATTCAAGTGTAAAACTCTGCTCCTACTCGAGTTGCTCACAGCTTTACTATCAGTTTATTAATATGGCTCACATAAATACAAAGAATGAAAGAGTACGAAAAAGTTTTCTGGTTGAATTTTCAAATAATTCAGAATACTAAGAGTATACCTAAATCGTTTTACTGAAATAGGAAAAATGAAACCAATTTTTGACCTTAATAGTAAACACTGTCTCCCAAATATTTTAGAACAGAATATAAACTGACTTTAACTGTGAATTTCCTTTGTCTTACCCATTGCATTAAAATAAATATTAAAGGAACAGAAATAGAAACCATACTCACTAGAGGAAGGAACAGATTCGTGGTAGTCTGAAAAATAAAAATTTTGTATTTTTTGTCAAATACATCTAATGGAATGATATCCTTAAAGAGTGAAATGAAGTTCATGAATTTGGATGAAACATGCTCAATTTTTTTCAGATTAACATGATCAAGCTGAAAGAATAAAATAGAAAACAATGAATGTCTCCTTTAAATGCTAAATACCATTGACATAGAGGCTGGTGTGGTCCAGTGAATATGCTCCTAAGGTGGAGATGCTCTTTGTGTTATCTCTCAACGTATGGTACACAGTGACTTTATTAACTTCCAGAGGATTAGAGTCATTTCTGAAAGAACAGACTGCATCTACACTGGTGTCCTCAATATTTGCCAGGCTGTAAAATAAATACATAGACAACAAAGTAAGTCAGAAAAAAAAACCTGAAGTGCAAGTAAGGTCTGTAAATTTTCATACTAGTGTGCAGAAATTCCTCAATGTTATTTATCTAAAATGTATGTCTATGTGTTACGGTGAATAGGTTGAAGATAAATGGAAATTAATTGATGCTGATGAATGATCAAGCACATTGAGACTCCATTTGTACAGGGATATTACTACTTCTTTAAAATAGTGATTAATTTCCCATTCTGTTCTACAACAGCCCCTAATGTATATGTTCATGACTTCAGAACTCTGTAGAATAATTAATACTATATCATTGTCACACATATGTAAAATGAAAGAACTTACCAAATGTTAAAGCAATCTTGAAATAAATACTGCTGAGGTTTAACATTCATTACCTGAAAGAACGAACTCTACAGCTGGAGAATGTTCTGTCAATCTTGCTGTTTGTAAACAGGTTATTTAGCTGAAGGGAAGTAATAATCAGAGTTTTAGAGACAAATCTAACACAATTACTTAAAATAAATATTTTTAGTAATTAATTTGTGAACTGACCTGATAAGCAATAATACTTGCTGCAGATTTGTATAGTGGAGAGGTAGAAGATTGGAGATTTGCAGTCAGGACCAGGTTAGTAATAATGAAGGTCACATTGAAATCGAAAGACTTTGTTTGCAGGTTTGGTGTTGTGCTTACAGTTGGTGATATTGCTGTCAGGAAGCAACAGAAAAGCATTGAATTGGAAAGAAAAACATCTCAGTGACTATAATTTTTCCTAAAGAGTGAAACAAAGCAAACTAAAAATATGGAGTTAAAAATCACACAATACCAGGTTATAGTCCAACAGGTTTAATTGGAAGCACACTAGCTTTCGGAGCAATGCTCCTTCATCAGGTGATTGTGGAAGGTTCGATCGTAACACAGAATTTATAGCAAATTTTTAGTGTTGTGTGATTTTTAACTGTGTACACCCCAGTCCAACACCGGCATCTCCAAATCATAAAAATATGGAAACCACCACAGAATATTTCAAGTGGGAGAGAGGACTTCTAGATATTTGATGATAACATTCACCCTAACAATATTTGCTATCATATGAGCATTTGGATGAAAATTACTGAACTAGTGTTCCTGCAATTGCATGTTTGTCTGCAGAAAATTGTCTGGGTGTTGTTGAGTCTCTTTTCTTCTTGTTATCTTAAATTTGTTTTCCATTTTGATTACAGGTTGATTTTGAAGCATTTCTGATCCTGTTCTCATTGCTGACAGCTTTGGTATAAATACATTAGTATTGTTCATGTATGTAGACAGGATGATATTGCACAAGCAGGATCCCTAGTTGAATCTTACTGAATTCTCAATTCCAAGATTCATCACTTTTTTTAGAAGTGATTACTTATTGACATTAAACAGTAAATATTCCATGCCTAATGTTTACAACAATAAATAAATTGGGCTGAATTGAAAATGTCCTCTGTTACCCATTATGATGAAAAGCAATATTAAAGAAATATAAACCATACTCACTGGAGGAAGGAATAGATTCGTGGTAATCTGAAAAGAATCAAAATCATGTATTTGCTATTATATATGTCTAATGGAGAAATATCTTTAAAGAGTGAAAAAATGTTCTGTAAATGGATTAATCATCCTTGATTTTATCTGATTCACACATTCAAGTTGAAAGAATGGAATATTAAAAAGATAGAAAATGTCATTTAAATGCTAAATACCGTTGACATAGAGGCTGGTGTGGTCCAGTGAATATGCTCCTAAGGTAGAAATACCCTTTGTCTTGTCTCTGAATGTGTGGTATATAGTGACTTTATTAACTTCCAGTGGATCAGAGTCATTCCTGAAACTGCAGACTATATCTACACTGGTGTCCTTAATATTTGCCCGGCTATAAAATAAACACATATACAACAAAGTGAGGTAGAAAATATATCTGAAATTGAAATATGACTGTAAACTTTCATAGGTGTCTGAGCAAAATACTGGAGCAGAAATTTCTCAATGTTATTTATATAAAATGTACGTCTGTGTATGACAGTGAATAGGTTTAAAGTAAATGGAATTTAATTCATGCTGATTAATGATCAGGTACATTTAGGTTCCATTTGTGTAGGGATATTACTATTTCTTTAAAATAGTGATTAATTTCCCATTCTATTCACAAGGAAACAGCACATATTTGCTTATGTTGCCAGAACTCAATTTGGAGCTGATAACTGGGTATTGATGTGTATTTCTGTAGGCAGCATCCTCGATTTTTCAAGGACCATCATGACTTGTATCTTGGTTTTACAAAGTGAAGATGTTAGCTCCAAATCCACTTCAACCAGAATGGAGATCAAATTATTGGCCTTATTAAAAAACACATGCTATTTACCTAACCAACTGAGTTAACTGAGCAAAAGACAATCGGCAGAATTTTGTTGAGGTGATACGGGTGTCAGCTGTTTACTTCAGAATTGACAAAGGACCATTTGCCAACCATTCAGCACTCTCCTCTCATACAGTAGAAATGTTGTTTTCCCTTTGCTATTATATTTCTTTGAATTGTCTGCATGAGTGAGATGAAAAACTTTAACAATATATATTCTCTTTTCAGCAATATTCATGTTCCGTACTCCAAAACGACTGTTTGCTTTAATATGGTTATTCAAACAGTTGTAGCATCTGAATATTCTGAACAAGAAGTAATGCAAGCTGCTCTAGTGGCAACTAATGCTGTTTGACCACTGTCAAAAATTTCACTGTCTTAGCTTAAACCTCACAACTCAAATTATTTAGTGTAGAATAGAAAAATCATTGCTTATTGAATCTGTAGGTATCTACCAGGAACAAATAAATAATACTAATAATCTGATAATAAAAGCAATAAATCTTATGAGAAAAGCTTAGACCACTATCAGTTGGAGTTTACAAACAATTGAGGTGATCTTATTGAAACATATAACAATCTGGATAAATATGATACGCTGGATGCTGAAAGGATGTTTTGACTTCTGAGTAAAACTACAAATAAGGGACACAATGTAAAAATATGAGCAAATCAATGAATTTTTTTTCTTTTTGAGAGTGTCATTTTTCTGTAGAATTCTGTTACCCACAGAGCAATGAATCATTGGATGTTACTGAAGTTGAGTTAGATAGATTCCTGATTGTGTCTACATTGTCAAGTAAGTCAAATGGTATACATGGGGTAAGAGGAAAGTAGAATGAGGCCACTATCAGTTCAGCAATGATCATATCAAAGAGACACAGTCTTGCAGGGATGAATGGCTGAGTACTGCTATTAATTTTATGTTCATATCTTCAGAATTCTGTAGAATAACTGGAATATTATATCAATATAACATGTATAAAATGAAATAACTTATTAAATGTTAAAGCAATCTTGAAATAAATACTGCTGAGGTTTAACATTCATTACCTGAAAGAACGAACTCTACAGCTGGAGAATGTTCTGTTTATCTTGCTGTTTGTAAACAGGTTATTTAGCTGAAGGAAAGTAATAATCAGAGTTTTAGAGACAAATCTAATGCAATAACTTAAAAATAGATGTTTTTAACAATTAAGTTATGAACTGACCTGGTAAGCAATAATATTTGCTGCAGAATTGTACAGTGCAGAAGTGGAAGATTGTAGATTTGCAGTCAGGGCCAGGTTAGTAATAATGAAGGTCACATTGAAATCGAAAGGCTTTGTTTGCAGGTTTGGAGTTGCACTCATTGTTGGAGATACAGCTATCAGGAAACAACAGAAAAGCACTGAATTGAAAATAAAACATCTCTGCGAGTACATCATTTGTCCTGAAGAGTGAAACAAAGCAAGCCAAAAATATGGAAACCACCACAGAATATTTCAAGTTGGAGTTAGGATTGCTAGATCTTTGATGATAACATTCAACCTAGCAATGTTTGCTATCAAATGACCAACGGGAGAAAAATCACTGAACAAGTGATTCTGCAGTTGTTTGTTTATCTGTAGAAAATTGTCCAAATGTTGTGTCTCCTCTAACCTTCTTATTATCTTTAGTTTGTTTTAAATTTGGATAACAGCTCTATTTTGAAGTATTGCTGGTCCTGTTCTTATTGCTCACGGCTTTAGTATGGTTCTTGGATGTAGACAGGATGATATAGCATAAACAGGTTCCCTGGTTAAAAACGTCATAAATTCTCAATTGCAAGGTTCATGACTTCTTTTTACAAGTAGAATTACCAATTGACTTTAATCAGTAAATATGGTATGTGTAATGTTTGTAACAATAAATAAGCTGGGCTTAAATAAAAATGTCCTCTGTGTTCCCCATTGTAATGAAAAGAAATGTCTAAGAAACAGGGAAATATAAACTATACTCACTGGAGGAAGGAACAGATTCATGGTAATCTGAAAAATCAAAATCATATATTTTTTGTAATGTAGGGTTGATATTCAGTTGCTTTTAAAGAGTGATGTAAATTTCATGAAAATGGATTAATCATCCTCAATTTGAACATATTCACACATTCAAGATGAAAAAAAACAGAATATATAAAAACACAGAATATCTCTAAATGATAAATACCATTGACATAGAGGCTGGTGTGGTCCAGTGAATATGCTCCTAAGGTGGAAATGTCCTTTGTGTTGTCTCTGAATGTATGGTACACAGTAACTTTATTAACTTGCTGAGGATTGGAGTCATTTCTGAAAGAACAGACAGCATCTACACTGGTGTCCTCAATATTTGCCAGGCTGTAAAATAAATATACAGATAACAAAATTAATCAGAAAACATAACCTGAAGTGCAAGTAGGGGCCCATTATTTTTCATGGGTTCCTGATCAAAATCCTGAGGCAGAAATTCCTCACGTGGTATATCTAATATGTATTTCTCTTGTGTGTTAAAATGAAGTGGTACAAATTAAATGAGATCTAATCATGCTGACTGAGTGTTATGTACACTGAAATTCATTTGTAGAGAGATATGATTACTTATTTAAAATAATGCATCGATGATATTCACAAGGCAACACATTCTATGTTCGCAGAATCAAATATCATAAAACGTCAGAACTGATAACTGGTCTCTGTTGCATTTGTCATCTTCTTCTTCAGACAGCATCCTGATTATTTGAAGGCTAGCTAAATCTACAGGTCTGGCACTCCAGGATGTCTAAGGTGTCCTCCTACTTCACAGACTGTAATTTCCCCACCCCCATGATCAACGATGCCGTCAAGTGCATCTCTCCCATCTCCCATAACTCTGCCATCAAACCACTCCCCTCCCCCCCCCCCTCCACCCCACCCCAACAAGGATAGAGTCCCCTGGTTCTCACATTCCACCCCATTAATCGCTAAATTCAATGCATCCTCCTCCTCCATTTTTGCCACCTGCAGTCTGACCCCACCGCCAAAAACATATTTCCTTCCCCACCCCTATCTGTTTTCCATCAGGACCATTTTCTCCGTGGCTCCCCTGTTAGGTTTACACTCCCAACCAACCTCGCCTTCACACCTGGCACCTTTCCCTGCGGCAGCAGGAGGTGCAACACCTGCCCCATCACTCCCCCCACCCCCACCCCCCCCCCCACATCCATCCAAGGCCCCAAAGATTCATGCCAAATCTAGCAGAATGCACATGCATTTTCTCCAACCTGATTTACTGCATTTGTTGCTCCCAATGGTCTCCTCTACATCTGAGAGACCAACTGCAAACTCAAGAACCAGTTCAGGAACATCTCTGGTCCACATACTCCAATCAACCCCACTACCTGGTTGCCAGCCATTTCATCACTCCCCCTCCCAATCCCCCAATGACGTGTCCATCTTGGGCCTCCTCCACTGTCAAAGTAAGGCCACATGCAAACTGGAGAAAGGACATTGCATCTTCTGCCTCAGGAGTTTAAAACCTTTTGGCCTCAACATAGGTTTCACCAGCTTCCAAATCTCCCCACCCTCCACCTGTCCATTTTCCTTCCCACCTATCTGCTCTTCCCTTCCCACTGACTACTCTCATTCACACCCTACCTGCATCCACCTATCACCATCCCACCTACCTTTCCTCCAGTCCCATTCCCCTCCAGTTATTTCTCAGCTCCCTTCCCCCTCCCCAGTCCTGACGAAGGGTCCTGCCTGAAACCTCGACTCTCCTGAAAAGATCTCCTGGAAAATATCCTGCTCCTCTGGTGCTATGCTTTATCCAGCTCCATATTTTATCAACTTGGACTTTCCAGCATCTGCAGCCCCCACTATCTCCAAGTGTTGAAGTCTATCTCAGCTGGAACAAAATCAAACTTCGTGCTGTTGATCTTGTTGTGCGGCACACACTAGCTATCTAAACAACAGAAATTGTATGGCCAGGAAGGTTCATATCAATTACAGGGTGACTGTTGGAAGACACAACTCCAGGACGGTGAACAACAATGGCCTCTCCATTCCTTGTGAATGGTGTATTTTTTCAAAGAAATAATGTGATTTGTGTCCTCATCAGTAAAAATCTATAGCTTCGGAGGAATATCAAGATTCAATGCAATTATCTGCTCTAATACTGTAATTCAAGCACTTCCAATGTCTGAATGCTTGCAACAAGAGACAAGCAAGTTTCTTGAAGGCAACTTAGCTTATAGAAACCGTAGAGAGCAAAGGTGTATATTCCAGAGAGTGTTTATGAAAATATGGCAGAAAGTGGAACTTCTCTTTCATGTCTTGTTAGAATTTGTGACCTGTTAATGCTTTGGGTCCTAGATCAAGAAGACCTCTCCTTTTAGATTAGATTAGATTACTTAGATTACTTACAGTGTGGAAACAGGCCCTTCGGCCCAACAAGTCCACACCGACCCGCCGAAGCACAACCCACCCATACCCCTACATTTACCCCTTACCTAACACTACAGGCAATTTAGGATGGCCAATTCACCTGACCTGCACATCTTTGGACTGTGGGAGGAAACTGGAGCACCCGGAGGAAACCCACGCAGACACGGGGAGAACATGCAAACTCCACACAGTCAGTCGCCTGAGTCGGGAATTGAACCCGGGTCTCAGGCGCTGTGAGGCAGCAGTGCTAACCACTGTGCCACCGTGCCGAAACTTTTCAACACCAAGAGTTTCAGGAAATATGGAAATACCTATATGACCTTAAAACACCCAAAGCTATCTAACAGAAACAAATTAAAATTAAGTACTGTTACTGCACTCATCACAGAATCCAAAATCAGAATTCTGTAAAATAACTAGAAAAAAGTTACCATTGTAATATTTTTGTAGTATAAAATAATTTACTAAATGTTAGTGGAATCTTTAAATAACTACTATGAAGCTTTACTGTCAACATTTTTCACCTGAAAGAGTGAACTTCACAGCTTAAAAATGTTCTGTTGATCTTGCTGTTGGTAAATAGCTTGGTCATCTGAAAGAAGGTAATAATCATTGTTTTAGAGGTAATTGTAATTCAATTAATTAGAATACATACTTTTTGAAATAATTATGTTGTGGACTGACCTGATAAGTAATAATATTTGCTGCAGATTTGTAAAGTGCAGAACTGGATGATTGTAGAGTTGCAGTCAGGGCCAGGTTAATAACAATGAAGGTCACATTGAAATCGAAAGGTTTTGTTTGCATGTCTGGTGTTGTGCTTGCAGTTGGTGATACTGCAGTCAGGAATCAACAGAAATGCAGTGAATTGAAAATAGAAGATTTGTAGCTCAGGTTGAGGTTCTGGATGTAGGTTTGCTCGCTGAGCTGGAAGGTTCATTTCCAGATGTTTTGCCACCCCACTAGGTAATATCCTCAGTGGGCCTCAGGCAAAGCACTGCTGAAAATTCCTGCTTTCTATTTGTATGTTTGGGTTTCTTAGGGTTGGTGATATGATTTCCAGGAAATAACATCATCACAGGAAATGGCATCATCAACCCAAAGAAACCCAAACATACAAATAGAAAGCAGGAATTTTCAGCAGTGCTCTGCCTGAGGCCAATTGAAGACATTATCTAGTGGGGTGACAAAACATCTAAAAATGAACCTTCCAGCTTAGCAACAAACCTATGTCCATAAAATATCTCTATGTAGCAATCATCTGATTTAAAATAAATAGGCCCAAACAAGCCTAACATTTAAACCACCATAAACGATTTAATGTTGAAGTTAGGGTTTTTCGATGTTTGGTAATACCGTGCACTCTAAAGCCTTTCAACAACATTTGCTATTCTCTGTGCAACTGAACAACATTTCATGAACTGGTGATTTTTCAGCTGTACATTATTAAAATTAGTTGTCATGTTCTGTTGAATCTTTTTGGAGCTTTGAATTCTTTTTTAATTTATTCCTAGATATCAGATTCTGAGTACTGCTCATTATATTCTAATTGGACATGCACGACATCTGGCTAAAATTTCAAGAATTTTCAATTCCATGAAGGAATGGTTTAAAGAATTAAAAATACCTAATAGCTTTAATCAGTAAGTATTGTGCACTTAATGCTTTCAACAACTTAAGCCAGGTTTAACTAATCAATTCCTCTGTGCTATCTACTATATTAAAAGGAAACTTTAAAGAAATGAAGGAACATGAGCCATACTCACTGGAAGATGGAACAGATTCATGGTAATCTGAAAAATCAAAAACATATTTTGTGAAATACATTTAATGTTATCATTAAAAAGTGAAATAAAGTTCATGCATTTAGATTAACCATCCTGAATTTTATCAAATTTACACATTCAAATTCATAGAATACAATGTAATAGTCAGAATATTTCCTTTAAATGTAAAGTACCATTTATGTAGAGACTGTTAGCATCCAGTGAATATGCTCCTAAGGTGGAGATGCTCTTTGTGTTGTCTCTGAATGTACGGTATACAGTGACTTTATTAACTTTCTGAGGATCAGATTTATTTCCGAAAATACAGACTGCATCTACACTGGTATCCTCAATATTTGCGAGGCTGTAAAATAAGCATATAAACAACAAAGTGAGTTAGACAACATAATCAGAAATGCAAGTATATTTTTCATTGAAGTCTAAGTAAATTGGGGTGCAAATGTCCTTCCTGACGTACATTGAAACTATATGTCAATTATGTGCTGAAGTGAATTGGTTTAAATTAAATTGGATTTTATCATGCTGATTAACTACTGTTTTCACTGAAGTAGCTTTTTACAGGGATCTATTTTTAAAAGAAATATATTATATTTCAAATAGTTATTTGGTATTTGCAAGGCACAAATATATTTTTGTTTCTCTTTGCAGAATCAAATCTATTCATCTCACAGAGCTGATAACTAGTTTCTTGTGTATTCTTGTGCTTACAGTAGCTTCCTTGATTATTTGAGGGTTACTGAACCATTGCAAAATCAAAGATTTACTGCAGGGCAAGAAGTCTGCCTCCAAAACTTCCTCAGTCAGAATGACGATCAAAATGCTGTTGGTGTAATTGTAAACCACACACTGGCCATCTACACAACTGAGTTAACTGGCCAGGAAGTGCACATCCAAACAGAAGCTACCTACTGGAAACCACAAACCCAGGATACAGAGCAGCACTGAATTCTCTCAGTTTAATGTGACTGATGAATTTTTCAGAGGAATAACAAGTGAAGCGTGACTACTTCTTCACAAGACAGCAGCTTATGTGATTGGTGGTATTATAGAACAGAGAACACGACAGACCCTTCAGCCCTCGATGTTGTGCCAACCTTTTGTCCTACTCTAAGATCAAACTAATGTACATACCTTTTATTGTACTATCTTCCATGTGCCTATCCAAGAGTCACTTAAGTGTACCTAATGTATCTGACTCTGCTATCACTGCTGACAGTACATTCCATGCACCCACCACACTCTATGTAAAGAATCTACCTTTGACATCTCCCTCAACCTTCCTCCAATCATCTTAAAATTACACTCCCCCATGATAGCAATTTTGGCCCTGGGAAAAAGCCTCTGGCTATCCACTCTATCTATGCCTTCTCATTATCTTGTATGCCTCTATCAAATCATCTCTCATCTTTCTTTGCACCAATGAGATTTGCCCTACCTCCCTCGACCTTTCTTCATAAGACATGCGCTCCCAGTCCAGGCAGCATCCTGGTAAATCTCCTCTGCACCCTCTCTAAAGCTTCCATAGCTTTACTATAATGAAATGACTCAAACTGAACACAATATTCCAAGTGTGGTCTAACCAGGGCTCCATAGAGCTACAGCATAATCTCGTGGTTCTTAAACTCAATCCCTCTGCTAATGACATCCAACAAACCATATGCCTTCTTAACAACTCTATCAACCTGGATGGCAACTTTGAGGAATCTATGGATATTGAACTCAAGATCACTCTGTTCTTCCACGCTGCCAAGAATCCTGCCTTTAACCCTGTATTCAAATTCTACCTTACAAAGTGAATTACTTCACACTTTTCCAGGTTGAAGTCCATCTGCCACTTATCAGCCCAGTTCTGCCCCCTGTCAATGTCTCATTGCAACCTACGACAGCCCTCTACACTATCCACCACTACATCAACCTTCATGTCATTGGCAAACTTACTAACCCATCCTTCCACTTCCTCATCCAAGTCATTTATAAAAATCACAAAGAACAGAGGTCCCAGAACAGATCCCTGCAGAACACTATTGGTCACTGAGCTCCAGGTTGAATACATTCCATCTACTACCAATCTCTGTCTTCTGTTGGCCAGCCAATTCTGTATCCAGATGGCCAGATTTCCCTGTATCCCATGTGTCCTTATGTTTTGAATGAGCCTACCATAGGAACTTTATCAAACACCTTGCTAAAATCCATGTACACTACATCCACTGCTTTACCTTCATCAATGTATTTTGACACATCCTTAAACAGTTCAATAAGGTTTGTGTGGTCGGACCTATCCCTCACAAAGCGATGTTGACTATCTCTAATCAAGTAGTCATAAATTCTGTCTCTCAAAATCCTCACCAATAATTTGCCCACCACAGACATAAGACTAACTGGGCTGTTGTTCCCAGGATTATCATTACCATTATCTGCTCTAATATTGTTACTCAAACACTTGTAACCTTTGAGTGCTTTCAACATGAGTGAGCTATTTGAAGGACGTGCAAATGTTGCATAATCACTGTCAAAAACTATCAAGTGTTTTGTTATCCTACCTTGCAAAAATAGTAGAGAGCAAAGGTATGCATTTTCGAGCCAGCTTACAAAAAATATGGGAGAATTTATGATATCTCTTTTATGTTTGATTACATGCCAGAATCTCTGGCCTATTGATGCTTTTGGATCTTGCTAGGAAATTCTACTAGTCAGGCATTTAAATCTCACATCTCATAGTTTCATGAAATATATGTAAACCTTGGCACTTAAAGCAACTGTATATGCTTGATAGTTATAAACTAAACATTAAAATATATTAATGTTTTGATCAGAATCATTAAGCAGAACACCAGAGAATAAGAAAAAATTCTATCATTGCAAGCTTTATGAAATAAATTTACTGAATGTTAAAGTAATCTTGAAATAAATACTAAAGTTTATTGTCAATATTCCTTACCTGAAAGAGCGAACTTTGCAGCTTAAGAATGTTCTGTTGATCTTGCTGTTACTAAAGAGGTTGTTCATCTGAAAGAAAGTAACAAACACAATTTTAGGGACAAATGTAATACAATTAATTAAAATATATATTTGTAATAATTAAGTTGCCAACTAACCTGAAAAGCAATAATATTTGCTGCAGATTTGTACAGTGCAGAACTGGATGATTGTAGAGTTGCAGTCAGGGCCAAATTAGTAACAATGAAGGTCACATTGAAATCAAAAGGCTGAAGGTTTGGAGTTGTGCTCACAATTGGCAATACCGCTGTCAGGGAACATGTAAAAAGCATTGAATTTGAAAACATAATATCCTTGTGACTGCAGCATTGTATTAAAGACAGTATGATAAATTATTCAAGGTAGAAGCTACTGCAAATTGTTTCAAACTGGTGAACTTAATGCCTGCTTATATATTTTCCTTTAAAGGGCCATTTGATAATATTTGTAATTAGAAACCTAACTGGACAAAAACTACCTTCCTTGATTATCTTGCATTAATTTTCCTCTCTGTAGAAAATTGTCCTGATTTTGTTGAAGCTATTGCTATCTTGGTTTAAGTTTGGGCTATAGGTTTAATTCTGTTTTTAAAAATGCTGTTTCTCTTCTTGTTGCTCAGAGTATTTGCATCAGTCTATGAATATGACACACACAAATGGACAGGATGACATACTACACAGAGAGTCTATAGCTGAAACTCAAAACTTCTTAATTCCAGGATATAAGTAAATGGGTTTTTAAAAAAAAAACTGGGACTATCTATTTACAGGGGAGATGGTTTAATAGTGGTACTATCACTGGACTAGGGATGTAGATTCATGTCCTAATACCATAGCTAGTGGCGTTTAAATTGAATCCAATAAATCTAGAAAATAAAACTAATTTCAGTAATGTCACAAAAACCCAACTGTTTAACTAATGTCCTTCAGGAAGTAAATGTGTCTATCAGGGGTCAATTGAGGTCTATTGGCTGGATGGTTGGTTTGTGAAGCAGTGTCATGTCAATAATGTGGGTTCAATTCCCATCACCAGCTGAGGTTACAATGAAAGACCCTTCTTCTCAACCTCTCTCCTTGCCTGGGGTATGGTAGCCCTCAGGTTAAATCACTACCAGTTGTCTCTCTCTAATGAGACAGCAGCCATTGGGTCTGGTAAAAACAATGGCAACAACAAATCTATCAAACCGAATTATCAGCCTACATGCGACTCCAGGCAAACAGCAATGTGGTTCGCTCTTAACTGTCCTCAATTCATTGGCAACAAATATTGGCCATGACATCAATGGCCACAGACGGTGACATTCTTTTTTTAAAACAATAATATTGCATCACAATTGATATTTGGCAGTGCAGGCGTTTGAATTTCCTCTGTGTTATCCACCACAATGCTAAAGAAATACAGAAATATAAACTATACTCACTGGACGAAGGAACAGATTCATGATAATCTGAAAAAAAAAAGTCAAATGCTACTATGATAGAAATTGGGTGAAAAATTATCACTAAATAATGAAATAAATTTGTGGTTGGTTTAGTCTTCCTCAATTTATCAGATTAATATTCAAATTAATAGGATGGGATGCAATAGACAGAATATCTCCTTTAAATCTCCGTGGGTGGCACGGTGGCACAGTGATTAGCACTGCTGCCTCACAGCACCAGAGACCCGGGTTCAATTCCCACCTCAGGCGACTGACTGTGTGGAGTTTGCACATTCCCCCTGTGTCTGCGTGGGTTTCCTCCGGGTGCTCCGGTTTCCTCCCACAGTCCAAAGATGTGCAGGTCAGGTGAATTGACCATGCTAAATTGTCCGCAGTGTTGGTTGAAGGGGTAAATGTAGGGGTATGGGTGGGTTGCGCATTGGCGGGTCGGTGTGGACTTGTTGGGCCGAAGGGCTTGTTTCAACACTGTAAGTAATTTAGATTAGATTACTTAGATTACTTACAGTGTGGAAACAGGCCCTTCGGCCCAACAAGTCCACACCGACCCGCCGAAGCGCAACCCACCCATACCCCTACATATACCCCTTACCTAACACTATGGGCAATTTAGCACGGCCAATTCACCTGACCTGCACATCTTTGGACTGTGGGACGAAACCGGAGCACCCGGAGGAAACCCACGCAGACACGGGGAGAATGTGCAAACTCCACACAGTCAGTCGCCTGAGGCGGGAATTGAACCCAGGTCCCTGGCGCTGTGAGGCAGCAGTGCTAACCACTGTGCCACCCTAAATCTAAAATAAAAATCTAAATACTAAATACCATTTACGTAGAGACTGTTACTGTCCAGTAAATATGCTCCTAAGGTGGAGATGCTCTTCGTGTTGTCTCTGAATGTATGGTACACAGTGACTTTATTAACTTCCTGAGGATTAGAGTCATTTCTGAAAGTACAGACTGCATCCACACTGGTGTCCTCAATATTTGCCAGACTGTAAAATAAACACATATACACAAAGTGAATTAGAAAACATAATCGGTAATGCAAATTCGGGGCACTTCATGGTGCTTATGTACATTTTTATAATACTGGGGCAGAAATTCCTCAATAAGGCATATCTTAAAATATATCAGTCTCAGCGGTGTGTTAAAGTGAATAGGTTAAAAGTAAATAGGATTTTATCATGTGGATTGACTATTGTGTCATGGAATTTTCTCTGTACAAGGATATTATTTGTGTAAAGTGGTGCATTAATGTCCAGTAGTATTCATAAAGTGGCAGTACATTTTTGTTTATGATTCCAGAACCAATTCTGATCCATTCAAGGAGATGAAAACTGGTTCTTTCTTCTTCAAGCAGCAAACCTGATTAATCAAGGGCCACCATGTCATGGCTTATATCAAAGTTTTACAAAGGTGCAGGGGTAGAAGGCAGACCCCCAAGTCTACCTCAGACAGATTGAATATGGTGGTGTAGTTGTGAACGACAAATGAGCCATCTTGCTGAATGAGTTAACCAGCCTGACAAGGATGTAGAGCAACATCTGAGGATGTAGAGCAACACTGACCTCACTGAAGGTCAATATGAATGATTTTTTTGTCTCCAACACATTACAAGGGAACTGTGCCTTCACCATGAAGAAAATGGCAGCTCAGATGAAGCATCAATCTTCTGTGCTATCAACTGTGTAAATAGTCATTCAAGCACATGCAATGTCAGAATGCTTTCACAAACAGAAAAGCTACTGAAGGAGCATGCAGATGTTGCATGGTCAATGTAAAAACTTTCATTATCTTGGCTTTGTGAAACAGTTGAGATTGCATCGATGAGAATGTTTTCAAAGTATGGTAGAAGGTTTATCTTTTCCTTTATGCCTGGCTGTGCAAGAATGTGACTTATCGATGGCTTGTAGTCTTGTGAGGAAATCTATTCTTTTATGAGGCATTTAATCCCAAAACCTAAAGTTTTTGATTAAAAAGACCTTGAAACTCTATTGCCATCTAAATGAAACAATTAATAATATGAACTATCTGGTCACAAAAACGACTGTCAAAATCCCGTAGAGTAACCAGAAAAGGTTGCTGTTGTAATTTTTCTGTCACAGGAAATAGTTTACTAAATGTTTAAGTAATCTTTAAACCTCAGGACCATTTAATTCACATCAACATTCCTTACCTGAAAGAGCGAACTCTACAGCTTGAGAATGTTCTATTGATCTTGCTGTTAGTAAACAGGTTGTTCATCTGAAAGAAGGTAATAATCAATAATTTAGAGGGAAATGCAATTCAATCAATTAGAATATATTTTTAATAATTAAGTTGCAGACTCACCTGATAAGCAATAATATTTGCTGCAGATTTATACAATGCGGAACTGGGAGACTGTAGAGTTGCAGTCAGGGCCAGGTTAGTAATAACGAAAGTCACATTGAAATCAAAAGGCTCTGTTTGCAGGTTTGGAATGGTACTCATAATTGGTGACATGGCTATGAGAAAAACATTGAATCATAAGTAAAACATTCCTGTATCTGTATCATTTGTTTTAAAGTCAATAAGACAAAATGCATCAAAATCTGTGTTACAGCAGATTTTTTGAACTTGGAGTTAGAGTTTTTTGATATTTGGGAGATACCATTCATTCCAAGTGCCATCCAGCATATATTTGCAATCACCTACACAGCTAGATAAAAAAAAACTTGATGATGCTGAAGCAGCTTACTTATCTGTAATCTGAAAATTCTCCTAGTTTTGTTGAGTATCTTCTGATTTGGAGTCCAGTGCTTATTATAAAATTGAGCTGCATGTCTAATTTAATGCACAAAATGCAGTTTCTGTTCTATTTTAGTATCAGCACATCAATATAACTCACATAAAAGTTCAGAATGAACATAGCATACGTACACTCTCTGGCTGAAACTTCAAAAATTTCGCAATTCGAGGTGTTTGTTTTGTTTTTTTAAATAAGATCATCTATTAACAATAGACATGGTGAAATGGTAGTAATATCACGGGACTAATATTCCGGAGGCTCAGGCAAATGCTCGAGGGACATGGTTTCAAATCTCATCATGGAATCTGGTAGCATTTAATTTAATCCAATAAATTATGAATATAAAACTAATCAAAGTAGCTGAACCACAGTTAATTGACACTTAACTTCCCTTAGGGGCAATCAGGGATGAACAAGAAATGTTGGCCTTGCCATGAATGGCACAGCCCTGTGAAATAAGTGAAAGAGTAGTCTCAACAGTAACTATTGCCTCTCAGATAATTTTTGACAATTCAAGCATTTTCATTTCCTCAATGTTATCCATTGCATTAAAATGCAGAGTTAAAGAAATACAGAAATATAAACCATACTCACTGGAAGAAGGAACAAATTCGTGGTAACCTGAAAAACCAAAATCAAGTGTTGCAATGAAAAATGCCTGGTGGAAAATTATTATCAAAGAATGTTTATCATCAATTTTATCAGATTAACCCGTTCAAGTTGACAGAATGTATCAAACAAGAGTATCTCCTTGAAATACTAGATACCATTCACGTAGAGACTGTTACTGTCCAGCAAATATGCTCCTAGGGTGGAGATGCTCTTTGTGTTGTCTCTGAACGTATGATATACAGTGACTTTATTAACTTTCTGAGGATTAGAGTCATTTCTGAAAGTGCAGACTGCATCCACACTGGTGTCCTCAATATTTGCCAGGCTGTAAAATAAACACATATATCATAAAGTGAGTCAAAAAAAAACATAGCCTGAAATGCAAGACAGGAGCACTAAACATTCATGAGTGCCTCAGGACATATTAAAATACTGGGGCAGAAATTCCTCAATGTTGTGTATCTTAGATGTATATCAGCTGAGTACTAAAGTGAATTGATTCAAAGTAAATGGCATTTGATCATTCTTATTGACTAACATGTACATTGAAATTCTCTGTAAAGGGATATTGTTCATTTAAAATGATGTATTAATTTCCCATAATATTTATGAGATGACAGCATATTTATGCTTATGTTCTCAAAATTAAACCTGATTTGCTCCTTGATAACTACTTTTTGACACATCTTCTTCTTCAGGTAGCAACCTTGATTAAGGAGGGCAACCATGCCATGGCTTATATCATGATTTACTGAGGCACAGGGTGAGAAGGCAGGCCGTAAGTCTACCTCAGCTGGAATGGAAATCAAACCTGCATACTGTTGCTGTTGTTGTGAACTGAAAATGTGCCATCTTGCTGAATGAATTAACCAATGAGAGAAGCACACAGCCAAAGAAAGCTAACAGTTAGAATCCCAGGATGCAGAGGAGCAGTGATCTCACTAAGGGTCAATGTGAATGATCTTTTATGAATAACGACACCATAAGTGAATTATGTCTTCACTACGATAAAAATTACAGCAAAGGAAAAGATATCAGTCTTCTGTACGATTAACTGCATATGTAATGTCAGAATATTTTCAGAAACAGAAGGGTTAACTGCTCAAGGAAGGTACAGAAGTTACATAATCAGTGTAAAACTTTCATTATCTTAGCTTTGAGATACAATGGAGAGGTACATCCATGAGAATGTTCACAAAAGTACGTTAGAAATGTTAACTCCCCCTTTATTTCTGGCTATGCAAGAATGTGTGACCTATCGTTTTTAAGGAAATTAATCAGCCAGTTAAATCCCATGACGCAAACCATTTGATTAGAAAAGGAAAGGTCTACTGACATCTCAATGAAACAATTAATATTGCTAATCATCTGACCATAAAAACAACAATTGGAATTTTGTACAATAATTGGAACATTTTTCCACTGTAACATTTCTGTGGCATGAAGTAATTTACTAAATTATAGAATGCCTAAGTGTAGAAGTCCACACCAACCCTCCAAAGAAAATCCCACCCAGATCCACCCCCTACCATATCCCTATAAACCTGCATTTCCCATGGCTAATCCAATTAAGGTACACATCCTTCAACATTCTAGGAAATTGAGCATTGTCAATGCACTTAGCCTGAACATCTTTGAACTGTGGGAGGGAACTGGACCACTGGGGAAAACCCAAGCAGACACAGGGAGAATGTGTAAACTCCACATAGACAGTTGCCTGAGGGTGGGTTCAAACTCAGGTCCCTGGTGCTGTGAGGCAGCAGTACTAATCACTGCACCACCCAATGTTGAACTAATCTTAAACCTCAGGAGCATTTAATTCATGTCAACATTCCTTACCTGAAAGAACGAACTCTACAGCTTGAGAATGTTCTGTTGATCTTGCTGTTACTAAAGAGGTTGTTCATCTAAAGGAAAGTAGCAATCACAGTTTTAAGGACCGGGTATCATAATTAATTTGAATTTACATATTTGCAATAATTAAGTTGTGGACTGACCTGATGAGTAATTATGTTTGCAGCAGATTTGTACAGCGCAGAGTTGGGAGATTGTAGAGTTTCAGTCAGGATTAGGTTAGTAATAATGAAGGTCACATTGAAATCAAAAGGTTCTGTTTGCAGGTTTGGAGTTGTGCTCACAACTGGTGATACCGCTGTCAAGAAACATGAAAAGCATTAAATCGAAAATAAAATATCTCTGTGACTGCATCACTTGTATTTAAGACAGTGATGGCAAAATCTTCAACAATATAGAAAATTGCAGTAGAATATTTCAAATCAGAGCTAGAGCTCTGAGAAATTTAGAGACCACTCAATCAAAAGACTGCACAATAACTTGTTTTCATCATGTACAGAAGTAAATAGAAAATGCTGCACATGAAGCTGTTTGTCTATTTGTCTGAGAAATGTTCCTGATTCTCTGAGTGTTTCATTGAATTGGAGTTTTCTGCCATTTTTAATTTTGGGCTGCAAGTCTAATTCAGAACATTAACTCCTGTCCTATTCCATTTATTTACAGCTGAAGTATCAATCTATTAGTCCATCTTTTGAGAAGGTACTCAAACAATAAATGATGGCATATCCAGAAGGATATTATAAGATTTCACACAAGAACCTGATAACAGATATTGGCTTTAACCAGTTGACTTTGATAAGAAATTGGTTAAGACATAGGAGAGAAGTTTTGAATAATAGATTTGTGTTCATTTTGACAAGATGTGTCCCACTCGCACTGATTGATGCCTTAGCCTTTTCAGTGACTTTATGGTATAGATGAATGCTTAAGAATCATGAATCCACATGTATTGATCTCACTAAGTTAGATAGCATTGTAAATGAAGTTGAATATTGATGAAATGAAGCAAGTTGTAAAGATTTTGCCTTGTACTCAGGGATGCCAAGTTCCAAATGATCACAACTGTTTAAGTTACAGGAGAAAAGCAGTCTTGATTCATTGGCACATTAACTCTGATTGGCTGGAATGTTGCCATGGACAAAGCAATGGCCTTTCCATTTGAGCAAGTAATTCAAAGGGTTCAAGCTTGAACGTATCCCTTTTGTGTGCAGAGAACAGTTTCTTATAATTTGAAAATGTGTCTCTAATAACAAGCATGAATTGAGAATTCCAGAGATAATCTTAAATTGGTTGTTAGTGTAGTTAACGTGTAGGCACCATCATGATTTCAGATAGGTAATTTCCAACAATTGACTGATAGAGTCAATCAACTTTTCCTCTGGCAGTTCATAATAGGTAAAGATGTTTCACAGATGTGAGGATCACTGACTAGATCAGCATTTATTGTCTACTCCTAAGAGCCTTTGAAAAGGCTACCTCAGAATACAACAGGATATTGATTAGATTGGTCAATTGGCCGAGGAGTGGCAGTTGAGAATTTAATTTAGACAAATATGAAGTACTGCATTTTGGAATGGCAAATCAGGGCAGGACTTATCCACTTAATGGTAAGATTCTGGATATTGTTGCTGAACTAAGAGACCTTGGAGTGCAGGTTCATAGTTCCTTGAAAGTGGAGTCCCAGCTAGACAGGATAGTGAAGAAAATGTTTAGTATGCTTACCTATATTGGGCAGTACATTGAATACAGTAGTTGGGAGGTCATGTTGTGCCTGTGCAGGACATTGGTTAGGCAACGTTTGGAACACTGCATGTAATTCTGGTCTCCCTGCTACAGGAAGGATGTTGTGAAAATTGAAAGGGTTCAGAAAAGATTTGCAAGGATGTTGCCAGGGTCAGAGAGTTTGAGCATAGGGAGAGGTTGAATAGGCCAGGGCTGTTTTCCCTGGAGCATGGAGGTTTATAAAATCATAAGGGGCATGTTTGGATAAATAGTTGAAATCTTTTCTCCCCCAGTGGTGGGGTGGGGGTGGGGGGGTGGGGAGGGAGTCCAAAATTAGAGGGCATGGGATTAAGGTGAGAGGAGAAAGATTTAAAAGGAACCTAAGGAGTAACTTTTTCATGCAGATGGTGATGTGTATATGGAATGAGCTGCCAGAGGAAGTAATGGAAGCTGGTACAGTTACAGCATTTAAAAGGCATCTAGCTGGGTATATGAATAGAAAGGTTTTAGAGGGATATAGGTTAAATGCTGACAAATGGAACTAGATTTATTAAGGATATCTGGCTGGCATGGACAAGTTGACCACACGGTTTGTTTCTGTGCTGTACGTTTCTATGACTGTGAGATGGTAGTGTGAGCCACCCTCTTAAACCTCTGCATTCTACGTGGTGTAGGTGTATGCAGAGTGTTGTTCGGAAAGAACTTCCAGGATTTTGATCTAGTGTTAGAAAAAGAACAGTGATATTGTTCCAAAGCAGGATTGTGTGTGGCTTAGAGAGGATCTTGCAGGTGGTGGCATTCCCATACATCTGCTTCTAGGGGATAGAATTCACATGTCTTGAAGATGGTGGTAAAATAAGTTGGTGATTGCACCAGTGTGTCTTTGATACAGTACAGGAGAAAATTACTGCGGATGCTGGAATCTGTACTGAAAACAACAAATACTAGAGATCATAGTGGGCCTGAGAGCATCCATGGATGCTGTCACACCCATGTGCAGAGAGTGCACATTTAAGCTGCTGCATGTCATGCCAAAAAGCAGGCTGCTATGTCCTAGATGGTGTTGAGCTTCATGAGGGTCATTGAAACTGCCTCATCCAGGCAGATTGCATTATATTTCTAACTTTGCCTTGTAGATGATGTACAGACTTTGAGCGATCAAGAGTACAGGCCATACTCAACAAGACAATATATGAAAAATCAATTGATCAATGTTTACAGTTCAATGTGAACCTATAATTGGACAGCATGGACTAAACAATCCCGAACATGTTAACAACGGCTCCGACAAGTAACTGAGGGAGTGCTTCAAAAAGAAGCTGCCCTCTCAGATTCTTTGTTAAAAACATTATTATGAATAGATAGAGAAAAAAAAGACTCCACTGTGTGTTCATGGGTTTGGACACTGTGGAAAATGAGGGTAGCTTCAAAGCATCATCTTGCTCCACCCTCATCTAGGCAGGCTATATTCAATAGACTTGCCTGGTGTACTGAGTGACCATCTTTTAAGCAGTAAAACTGACCCTTGACATAATGGGAAATTGGAAATCAACTGTAAAATTCCAGATAGCCTCCTTAATCTCAAGTTAATTGGACTCTTAATGGACCCAAGTGCCTTGACGTCTTGTAGGAGTGGGCAATCTTGTCAACATCCCAACCTATGTTAGTTAAACTGGCTGATGCTGTTGGGACAGGGCTCAGGGCCTATCTCATAATTTTCAGGACCCATTCATTCTGTTTCTGACAATGCAAAGCTGGGACATTCAGCTGAGAATCTTTGATAAATCCTTCAAAATATTTTTCAACAGAAATTAAGAAATGCTGTATCAGTTTAAAGTGAGAAACATTATAATGCTAGTAAGGTATAGCTCTTTTTGTATCGAATTTGCCTTGTTATCCACAATAATAAATGACATTGTGAGAAGAAACAGAAACAGAAACAATACTCACTTGAAGAAGGAGTTGATTCATGGTAACCTGAAAAATCAATATTTTGAAGTATTAGTATTTTTATGAGATGATCCAGTGAAAAGTCATTGCTAAATATTGAAATATGGGGCTTTCATTTTCAATTTGAATGCATTTCAATTTAATTTAAATAAACAAAATAAAACTTAAGAGCTCAAAATATTAAAATTAAATGCAAAATACCATTTACATAGAGGCTGTTATTGTCCAGTAAATAGCTTCCTAAGGTTGAAATGCTGTCTGTGTTGTCTCTGAACTCGTGATACACAGTAACTTTATTAACCTCTTGAGCAGCGGAATTATTTCTAAATGTGCAGATTGCATACACACCGATGTCATCGATATTTGCTAGACTGCAAAACAAATGATAAATAAGTGAGAAAACATAATTTGGAATTTTGGTTACAATCTTTATTGGAAGTGTGTGGGAGGGTGAGATCAAAGTGGGAGGCAGTATTAGAATGGTCAGGAACCTAAATTGCAAGGATACATCTGTTGGGTACACAGAAGGGCTGCTGACAGCAATTACACAATTGGTGTTCAGTCTCCCCCCTTGTATGTAAGAGTATATTGTAAAAAATGAACATAGTACACAAAATTCAAAGTTTAAGTTATTGCAGGTTTATTGCAAACAAATGGCTTAGGCATGGGCATGAGACAAATCGAGAATCAAAAGATAAGTTGAGAAAACAGGTAAACTTTTAGTTTAAGGGGAAACTTTAATGGACAAGTGACCTAGGAAAGAACATTTTCTTGAATTTTTGTTTACGAAAACTTCCCCATCAGTCTGTGCAATAATTTAAATCAAACACCCTTAACAAGTCGATTGAAACTAATGTTGCTGACAGCAGTAGGAGTTTTAACAGTCAAATAGAACAAACAAACAACATTTTAATAATATTAATGATTTAAGCATAAAAACAACTTGTCTGAACAGCAATTGGAAATTTTAAGTAGTTTAGCAATTTTCAATATTACCTATTTTTTCATACATTTAAATGATCTTGAGAGGAATTGCATTGAGGTTTAATACTGAAATTTCTCACCTCAAAGATATAACTCTGCAGCTTGAGAATGTTGTGTTGATGTTGCTGTTATTAAATAATGAATCCAGCTAAGGGAAAAGATCAAGCATGGGTTTTAGACAGAAACATATTGAAAGTTGATAGATAAATGAAGTATTAAAGATCACTTGATTTTGGTTTCATAATTATAATCAACCTCTAACCTGGAAAGCAATTATATTTGCTGCAGATTTATACAGTGCAGTCGTGGAGTCTTGGAGAGTTGTTGTCGGGGCCAAGTTTGTTATAATGAAGGTCACATTAAAATCAAGGGTCTTCGTTTCTGGGTTTGGAGTGGTACTCATGATTGGCGATATTGCTATTAAGAAGAATTAGCGAAGTATTAAATCAAAAAGAGCATACTTCACTGATTGCATAATTTGTGTTAGAAATATTGAACACAACACTGATTAAGAATACCAAAATAATATCTTGCCAATTTGAGAATTCTTTGAGCAGGGCTGAAAGCTCACAGTCAACAGATGTTTCCTTTTCAGGTATTTTCTGATAAACCTATGCAGGGATGTTCTGGAGCTGGTGGGACTTTAACCTGGACCTTCTGACTCAGAAGCAGGGACAACTTTCCTTTCTATTAAATGTGCAATTACACTGAAATTGTCTTAGTAACTGAGCATGCAGTAGATTTATTGTTACGAGTGAGGTCTGACAATATTCAGAAAGTTAGTTACTGATGCAGTTAATATTAAAAGTCATGCCATTGGTACAAATCCAATGGTTCTGTTCCAGATGGTCACTTTCTTTTCATTCATTTGTGGCATGTGGGTGTCATTGGCTGGCCGGCATTTATTGCCTGTCCCTAGTTGTCCTGGAAAAGGTAGTGGTGAGCTGCCTTCTTGAACTGATGCAGTCTACCTGGTATAGGTTGACCACAATGCCATTAGGGAGGGAATTTCAGGATTTTGACCCAGTGACAGTGAAGGAACAGCGATATATTTCCAAGTCAGGTTGGTGAGTGGCTTGGAGAGGAACTTGAAGGTGGTGGTGTTCTTGTGTATCTAATGCCCTTGTCCTTCGAGATGGAAGTGGTCATGAGTTTTGAAGGTGCTGCCTGAGGATCTTGGGTGAATGTCTGCAGTCCATATTGCAAATGGTACACACTGCTGCTACTGAGCATAGGTGGCAGAGGGAGTCGATGCTTGTGGATGTCATACCAATTCAGTGGGCTGCTTTTTCTGGATCATCTCAAGTTTCTACAGTGTTGTTGGAACTGCACCCATCCAGGCAAGTGGGGTGTATTTCATCATACATCTAACTTGTGCCTTGTAGATGACAGACAGGATTTGGGAGTCAGGTGTTGAGTGAGCCGTCGCAGTATTCATTGCTTCTGACCTGCTCTTGTAGCCACTGTGTTTAAGTGGTGAGTTCAGTTGAGTTTTTGGTCAATGGTAACCCCTCGGATATTGATAATGGAGGTTTCAGTGAGGGGAACACCACTGAATGTCAAGGGACAGTGGTTACATTATCTCTTATTGGTGAAGGTCTTAGACTGGCATTTATGTGATGTGAATATTACTTGCCACTTGTCAGCCCACGTCTGGACATTGTCCAGACCTTGTTCAATCTGAACATGGACTGCTTCAGAATCTGAGGTGTCACGAATGGTGCTGAACATTGTGCAGTCATCAGCAAACATCCCCACTTCTGACCTTATGATGGAGGGAAGGTCATTGATCAGACAGCTAAAGATGTTTAGGGCGAGGACATTATCCTGAGGAACTCCTTCAGAGATGTCCAACAGCTGAGATGACTGACCCCCAACAATCATGATCATTATCCTATGTATCAAGTATGACTCCAACCAGCAGAAAGTTTGCCCCCAACAGCCACTGATTCCAATTTGGCGAAGGTTCTTTGATAACACACTCGGTCGAGTGCAGCCTTGATGTCAAGTGCTGTTACATTCGCCTCATCTCTGGAACTTAGTTCGTTTGTCCATGTTTGAACCAAAGCTGTGATAACGTCAGGAACTAAAAGACCTTGGTGGAATCCCAACTTGGGTCTCACTGAGCAGGTCATTGCTCAACAGATGCTGCATGATAGCACTATTGATGTTACATTCCATACTTGCCAAATGATAAAGGGTAGACTGGTGGGGTGATAATTGGCTGGGTTGGATTTGTCCTGCATTTTACATAGAGGACATACCTGGGCAATTTTGCACATTGCCTGGTAGATGCCAGTGTTACAACTGTACTGGCAGGTTCTGGAGCACAAGGCTTAGAGCTCTGTTGCCAGAATGCTGTCAGGGCCCATAGCCTTTGTAGTATCCAGTGCCAACAACTGTTTCTTGATATCACATGGCTTGAGTCAAATTGGCTGAAGAGGGTTGTCTGTACTGCTGGAATCACTGGAGGAGAGTGAGATGGATCATCCATATAGCACTTCATGCTGAGATCACTGTGAAAGCAACAGCCTTGTTTTTTGCACTGCTGTGCGGGGTTTTTCCATCATTGAGGACGGGGAGATGTGTGGCCTCCACCTCCTGTGAGTTGTTTAATTATCCACCACCGTTCAGAACTAATTGTGGCAAGACTGCAGAGCTTAGATCCGATCTGCTGAGCCATTTAGCATAGTGATAGTAGCACACTACATTATGGAGGATATTCTCAATGTTAGGGCACAACTTTGTCTCACAAGGACTGTGCAGTGATTGTTCTTACAGATACTGTCATGGACAAATGCACCTACAGCTGGCAGATTGGTAAAGATGAAGTCAAGTAAGTTTTCCCTCTTGTTGGTTCCCTCACCACCTGCTGCAGACTCAGTCTAGTAGCTGTGTCATTTAAGATCCACCAAGCTCAATCAGTAGTGTTGCTGTTGAGCAACTCTTGGTGCTGGTCATTTAAATTCCCCAACCAGAGTTCATTTTGTGGCTTAACCATCCTCAGTGCTTCCTCCAAATGTCGTTCAATACAGAGATATGTTGATTCACCAACTGAGGGAGGCGATACATGGTAATGAATAGGAGGTTTCCTAGACTATGTTTAACCTGAAGCCATGAGACTTCATAGGGTCTGCATTCAATATTGAGGACTCCCAGGGCAACTCCCTCCAGTCTGTATACCACTGTGCTATCACCTCTACAGATCAGGAAGTAAGAAAGGGGGAGGGCAGGCATATACCCTGGGGTCACATTAGTTTAACACAATGAACAGTATTGTGGTCTATTTCTTGGGAAAAGCCAGGTACAAGGACAGAAGTTCTGGTGAAACTTCCACAACATTCTTCATTTTGAAGATTTACCAGGACATTCAACATACAAGGAACGAAACCCCAAGTAGAAATGAAAAACATTGTAATTCAAAACCAGGCTGTTTGATAACATATCAAGTAGAATTGGGTTGGTTTTGGGTGTTATTTGTTAGCACCCAGTTTAATCAAAGGAAAGGGTCATAAACAAAGAACAGAAAGAATACTTACTGGATGAAAAGATTAATTCGTGATAATCTGCAAAATTAAATGCATAAATTTACAGCATCTCAGGCATTTGAAAAATCACGATTAGTGTAAAATTAAATTGAAACATTGGCTTTACAGGTAATAAATTCAATTTAGATAAGAAATGAAAAAAATGACTAAAATTTACCATTTACATAGAGGCTGTTATTGTCCAACATATATTGTCCTAATGTAGATATATTCTCAGTGTTGTCTCGGAATGTTCGGTACACGGTAACTCTGTTCACCTGCTGAGGATCAGAATCATTTCTGAATGTACAGATTGCGTACACACGAGTATTAGCATCATCTGCTGGGCTGTTCAAAGAAAACAGAATAAAAGTGTTTGTCGAAATGCCATCGATAATTCTGAACAGATTATTGAACATTGTGATTAGGAATCTAACACTCTCCCATTTCAATCAATGATGTGCGTTACACAGTATCCCTACACTGTGAAAACAGGATGTTCGACCCAACAAGTCTACACCGGCTCTCCGAAGAGTATCCTACCCAAACCCATTCCCCTTTACTCTACATTTATCCATGAATAATGCACCAAAACTACACGTCCCTGAACAATATGGGCAAATTAGCATCGCCAATTGACCTATGCAGCACATGTTTGGATTGTGGGAGGAGACCAAAGCACCTTGAGTAAACCCAAAAATATGGGGACAATGTGCAAACGCCACACGGACAATCGCCAGTGTCTGGAATTGAATTCAACATCCCTGGTGCTGTGAGTCAGCTGTGATAACCACTGAGCCACCATGCAACCATCAGTAATTGACACAAATACATCAGTAATTTATACAAATATTAAAAATTCACTTGATTTAAAAAAAACACACAATTTGGAAGACCATGCCTTGACCTCCAACACTGTGTTCCAAGGTAAACTGAACCTCAATGCAAATGAACATGACATGCATAGAAATCAGATCTACGGCACAATTTAAATGTTTTCACACAGTTCAAATTACCTTTCCAGGATGCAAAATCTTCATTATAAGTAATGTTGACATATGTTTTCATCATACAGAAACAAAATATCTCACCTGAAGGAAACAACTTTACAGTCTGAAAATCTTGCATTAATGTTGCTCTTGTTGTACAGGGCAGTGAGCTGCAAAAAGTGGATTGATATTTGAGGGTGAAGCTCTCATTTACACTTGAACTAATTGCATCATGTATTACTTCCATGATGTGTAACGATACAATTGTGTCTGGAAAGTGACATAATTTCACAGGCTTTTGTAACATATTGATTACCTGATAGGAAATATTATTTGACACAGAATTGTACAGCGAAGAACTGGAATTTTGTAGGTCCTCTGTAAGCTCCAAGTTAGTGATAACAAAGGTCACGTTGAATTCAATGGGCTTCCCTTCGACACTTGGAGGTTGTGTTGTGGTCACAGTTGGTAATGTCGCTATTCGCAAACAAAAGGTAAATATTAGACAAAGAATTAAGCAAGGTGTAGGAACATCATTTGTATGAGAGCTAATTCCAGATAATTATCTTTGTGCTCCTACAAACAGTCAATTCTTCTTGTAATACAGACATACATGCTTGCCCATTACAGATGCCAAGGTTGTTTTTTAAACAACAGACGAATAGGTGCAGATTATGCACCCATCTCTGCTTTGGAATTATATTTCATCGATATGGAGGAATTAAAATGGTTTTCATTCTGTGTGTCCATCAGTGATGTGGAAATATATATTAGGGAGGAAATTCTGGCTTCAGTACAGTCAGCTTGATGCAACGATATGCACCGTTATTGTCTTATTATCCCTCAAGTCAAAGAGAGAGATTATTAAGACCTCACAGAAAATTATGAGTTGAACCTTCATAGATCAGCAATTTCAGGATACTAAACAGTGATTAATAGGGAAGACTAGGATGCAGGTGATGCAAATGTAAACACTCTTTCAGGAATAACATGAAGCTCATTGATAATGTTTAAGAGATAATGGGAAGGAACATCTTCTATCGTGTCGTGTTCATCGAAATAAATACAAATAGAACAAAGGTTCATGAATACTACTTACTCGGTAAAGGAGTTGTTTCATGGTAACCTGTAAGATTAAAATCATGTGTTAGATTGTTATCTGTGAGGTGGAAAGCCATGAACAAAGAATTCAATACATTTGCAGTTTTAAAAATCATAACTAAATTCAATCAAAATTACACAGTGAAAAAGTATGAACATCATATCGCTTTAAATGGAAATACCATTTACGTAGAGGCTGTTATTGTCCAATGTATGTTGTCCTAATGTAGATATATTCTCGGTGTTGTCTCTGAATGTTCGGTACACGGTAACTCTGTTCACCTCCTGAGGATCAGAATCATTTCTGAATGTACAGATTGCGTACACACGAGTATTAGCATCATCTGCTGGGCTGTTCAAAGAAAACAGAATAAAAGTGTTTATCCAAATGCCATCGATAATTCTGAACAGATTACTGAACTTTGTGATTAGGAATCGAACATGCTCCCATTTCAATCACTGATGTGCGTTACACAGTATCCCTACACTGTGGAAACAGGATGTTCGACCCAACAATTCTACACCGGCTCGCCAAAGAGTATCCTACCCAAACCCACTCCCCTTTACTCTACGTTTACCACTGACTAATGCACCAAAACTACATGTCCCTGAACAATATGGACAAATTAGCATCGTTAATTGACCTTACAGCACATGTTTAGATTGTGGGAGGAGTCCAAAGCACCTTGAGTAAACTCAAAAATATGGGGACAATATCCTAACGCCACACAATCACCTGGAATTGAATTCAACATCCCTGGTGCTGTGAGTCAGCAGTGCTTATTACGGAGCCACCATGCCACCATCAGTAATTGACACAAATACATCAGTAATTCTTACAAATATTAAAAATTCACTTGATTTAAAAAAAACACAATTTGGAAGACCGGGCCTTGTCCTCTAGCACTGTGCTCCAAGGTAAACTGAACCTCAATGCAAATGAACATGACATGCATAGAAATCAGATCTACGGTACATGGGAGCATATCCCTCTGAATTTATACATCAATTCGCAAATTGAAATATTTTCACACAGTTCAAATTACCTTTCCATGATGCAAAATCTTAATTATAAGTAATGTTGACATATGTTTTCATCATACAGAAATGAAATATCTCACCTGAAGGAAACAACTTTACAGTCTGAAAATCTTGCATTAATGTTGCTCTTGTTGTACAGGGCAGTGAGCTGCAAAAAAGTGGATTGATATTTGAGGGTGAAGCTCTCATTTACAATTGAACTAATTGCATCATGTATTACTTCCATGATGTGTAACGATACAATTGTGTCTGGAAAGTGAAATAATTTCACAGGCTTTTGTAACATATTGATTACCTGATAGGAAATATTATTTGACACAGAATTGTACAGCGAAGAACTGGAATTTTGTAGGTCCTCTGTAAGCTCCAAGTTAGTGATAACAAAGGTCACGTTGAATTCAATGGTCTTCCCTTCGACACTTGGAGGTTGTGTTGTGGTCACAGTTGGTAATGTCGCTATTAGCAAACATAAGGTAAATATTAGACAGAGAATTAAACAAAATGTAAGAGAGCTAATTCCCGATAATTATCTTTGTTCTCCTGCAAACAGTCAAATTTTCTTGCAATACAAACATACATGGTTGCTCATTACAGATGCCAAAGTTGTTTTTTAAACAACAGATGAATAGGTGCAGATAATGCACCCATCTCTGCTTTTGAATTATATTTCATCGATATGGAGGAATTAAAATGGTTTTCATTCTGTGTGTCCATCAGTGATGTGGAAATATATATTAGGGAGGAAATTCTGGCTTCAGTACAGTCAGCTTGATGCAATGATATGCACCGTTATTGTCTTATTACCCCTCAAGTCAAAGAGAGAGATTATTAAGACCTCACAGAAAATTATGAGTTGAACCTTCATAGATCAGCAATTTCAGGATACTAAACAGTAATTAATAGGGAAGACTAGGATGCAGGTGATGCAAATGTTAACACTCTTTCAGAAGTAACATGAAGCTCATTGATAATATTTAAGAGATAATAGGAAGGAAATTCTTCTATCTTGCCGTGTTCATCGAAATAAATACAAATAGAACAAAGGTTCATGAATACTACTTACTCGGTAAAGGGGTTGTTTCATGGTAACCTGTAAGATTAAAATCATGTGTTTAGATTGTTATCTGTGAGGTGGAAAGTCACCAACACAGAATTCAATACATTTGCAGTTTTAAAAATCATAGCAAAATTCAATCAAAATTACACAGTAAAAAAGTATGAACATCATATCTCTTTAAATGGAAATACCATTTACGTAGAGGCTGTTATTGTCCAATGTATGTTGTCCTAATGTAGATATATTCTCGGTGTTGTCTCTGAATGTTCGGTACACGGTAACTCTGTTCACCTCCTGAGGATCAGAATCATTTCTGAATGCACAGATTGCGTACACACGTCTATCAGCATCATCTGCTGGGCTGTTCAAAGAAAACAGAATAAAAGTGTTTATCCAAATGCCATCGATAATTCTGAACAGATTACTGAACTTTGTGATTAGGAATCGAACATGCTCCCATTTCAATCACTGATGTGCGTTACACAGAATCCTTCCAGTGTGGAAACAGGATGTTCGATGCAACAAGTCTACACCGGCTCTCCAAAGAATATCCTACCCAAACCCATTCCCCTTTACTCTACATTTACCATTGACTAATGCACCAAAATTACACGTCCCTGAACAATATGGGCAAATTAGCATCGCCAATTGACCAATGAAGCACATGTTTGGATTATGGGAGGAATCCAAAGCACCTTGAGTAAACCCACAAACATGGGGACAATGTCCAAACGCCACACAGACAATTGCCTGTGTCAAGAATTGAATTCAACATCCCTGGTGCTGTGAGTTAGCACTGCTAACCACTGAGCCAACATGCCACCATCAGTAATTGACACAAATACATCGGTAATTCTTACAAATATTAAAAATTCACTTGATTAAAAAAAACACAATTTGGAAGACCGTTCCTTGACCTCTAACACTGTGCTCCAAGGTAAACTGAACCTCAATGCAAATGAACATGACATGCATAGAAATCAGATCTACGGTACATGGGAACATATCCCTCTGAATTTATACATCAATTCGCAAATTGGAATGTTTTCACACAGTTCAAATTACCTTTCCATGATGCAAAATCTTAATTATAAGTAATGTTGACTTATGTTTTCATCATACAGAAACGAAATATCTGACCTGAAGGAAACAACTTTACAGTCTGAAAATCTTGCATTAATGTTGCTCTTGTTGTACAGGGCAGTGAGCTGCAAAAAAGTGGATTGATATTTGAGGGTGAAGTTCGCATTTACACTTGAACTAATTGCATCATGTATTACTTCCATGATGTGTAACGATACAATTGTGGCTGGAAAGTGACATAATTTCACAGACTTTTGTAACATATTGATTACCTGATAGGAAATATTATTTGACACAGAATTGTACAGCGAAGAACTGGAATTTTGTAGGTCCTCTGTAAGCTCCAAGTTAGTGATAACAAAGGTCACGTTGAATTCAATGGGCTTCCCTTCGACACTTGGAGGTTGTGTTGTGGTCACAGTTGGTAATGTCGCTATTAGCAAACATAAGGTAAATATTAGACAGAGAATTAAACAAAATGTAAGAGAGCTAATTCCCGATAATTATCTTTGTTCTCCTGCAAACAGTCAAATCTTCTTGCAATACAGACATAGATGGTTGCTCATTACAGATGCCAAAGTTGTTTTTTAAACAACAGATGAATAGGTGCAGATAATGCACCCATCTCTGCTTTTGAATTATATTTCATCGATATGGAGGAATTAAAATGGTTTTCATTCTGTGTGTCCATCAGTGATGTGGAAATATATATTAGGGAGGAAATTCTGGCTTCAGTACAGTCAGCTTGATGCAACGATATGCACCGTTATTGTCTTATTATCCCTCAAGTCAAAGAGAGAGATTATTAAGACCTCACAGAAAATTATGAGTTGAACCTTCATAGATCAGCAATTTCAGGATACTAAACAGTAATTAATAGGGAAGACTAGGATGCAGGTGATGCAAATGTAAACACTCTTTCAGAAATAACATGAAGCTCATTGATAATATTTAAGAGATAATGGGAAGGAACATCTTCTATCTTGGCGTGTTCATCGAAATAAATACAAATAGAACAAAGGTTCATGATTACTACTTACTCGGTAAAGGAGTTGTTTCATGGTAACCTGTAAGATGAAAGTCATGTGTTTAGATTGTTATCTGTGAGGTGGAAAGCCATCAACATAGAAATCAATACATTTGCAGTTTTAAAAATCATAGCAAAATTCAATCAAAATTACACAGTAAAAAAGTATGAACATCATATCTCTTTAAATGGAAATACCATTTACGTAGAGGCTGTTATTGTCCAATGTATGTTGTCCTAATGTAGATATATTCTTGGTGTTGTCTCTGAATATTCGGTACACGGTAACTCTGTTCACCTCCTGAGGATCAGAATCATTTCTGAATGCACAGATTGCGTACACACGTGTATTAGCATCATCTGCTGGGCTGTTCAAAGAAAACAGAATAAAAGTGTTTATCCAAATGCCATCGATAATTCTGAACAGATTACTGAACTTCGTGATTAGGAATCGAACATGCTCCCATTTCAATCAATGATGTGCGTTACACAGAATCCTTCCAGTGTGGAAACAGGATGTTCGACCCAACAATTCTACACTGGCTCTCCAAAGAGTATCCTACCCAAACCCATTCCCCTTTACTCTACGTTTACCACTGACTAATGCACCAAAACTACATGTCCCTGAACAATATGGACAAATTAGCATCGTTAATTGACCTTGCAGCACATGTTTAGATTGTGGGAGGAGTCCAAAGCACCTTGAGTAAACCCAAAAATATGGGGACAATATCCTAACGCCACACAGACAATCACCTGGAATTGAATTCAACATCCCTGGTGCTGTGAGTCAGCAGTGCTAATTACTAAGCCACCATGCCACCATCAGTAATTGACACAAATACATCAGTAATTCTTACAAATATTAAAAATTCACTTGATTTAAAAAAAACACAATTTGGAAGACCGGGCCTTGTCCTCTAGCACTGTGCTCCAAGGTAAACTGAACCTCAATGCAAATGAACATGACATGCATAGAAATCAGATCTACGGCACATGGGAGCATATCCCTCTGAATTTATACATCAATTCGCAAATTGAAATATTTTCACACAGTTCAAATTACCTTTCCATGATGCAAAATCTTAATTATAAGTAATGTTGACATATGTTTTCATCATACAGAAATGAAATATCTCACCTGAAGGAAACAACTTTACAGTCTGAAAATCTTGCATTAATGTTGCTCTTGTTGTACAGGGCAGTGAGCTGCAAAAAAGTGGATTGATATTTGAGGGTGAAGCTCTCATTTACAATTGAACTAATTGCATCATGTATTACTTCCATGATGTGTAACGATACAATTGTGTCTGGAAAGTGACATAATTTCACAGGCTTTTGTAACATATTGATTACCTGATAGGAAATATTATTTGACACAGAATTGTACAGCGAAGAACTGGAATTTTGTAGGTCCTCTGTAAGCTCCAAGTTAGTGATAACAAAGGTCACGTTGAATTCAATGGTCTTCCCTTCGACACTTGGAGGTTGTGTTGTGGTCACAGTTGGTAATGTCGCTATTAGCAAACATAAGGTAAATATTAGACAGAGAATTAAACAAAATGTAAGAGAGCTAATTCCCGATAATTATCTTTGTTCTCCTGCAAACAGTCAAATTTTCTTGCAATACAAACATACATGGTTGCTCATTACAGATGCCAAAGTTGTTTTTTAAACAACAGATGAATAGGTGCAGATAATGCACCCATCTCTGCTTTTGAATTATATTTCATCGATATGGAGGAATTAAAATGGTTTTCATTCTGTGTGTCCATCAGTGATGTGGAAATATATATTAGGGAGGAAATTCTGGCTTCAGTACAGTCAGCTTGATGCAATGATATGCACCGTTATTGTCTTATTACCCCTCAAGTCAAAGAGAGAGATTATTAAGACCTCACAGAAAATTATGAGTTGAACCTTCATAGATCAGCAATTTCAGGATACTAAACAGTAATTAATAGGGAAGACTAGGATGCAGGTGATGCAAATGTAAACACTCTTTCAGAAATAACATGAAACTCATTGATAATATTTAAGAGATAATGGGAAGGAACATCTTCTATCTTGCCGTGTTCATCGAAATAAATACAAATAGAACAAAGGTTCATGAATACTACTTACTCGGTAAAGGAGTTGTTTCATGGTATCCTGTAAGATTAAAGTCATGTGTTTAGATTGTTATCTGTGAGGTGGAAAGCCATCAACATAGAAATCAATACATTTGTAGTTTTAAAAATCATAGTAAAATTCAATCAAAATTACACAGTAAAAAAGTATGAACATCATATCTCTTTAAATGGAAATACCATTTACGTAGAGGCTGTTATTGTCCAATGTATGTTGTCCTAATGTAGATATATTCTCGGTGTTGTCTCTGAATGTTCGGTACACGGTAACTCTGTTCACCTCCTGATGATCAGAATCATTTCTGAATGTACAGATTGCATACACACGTGTATTAGCATCATCTGCTGGGCTGTTCAAAGAAAACAGAATAAAAGTGTTTATCCAAATGCCATCGATAATTCTGAACAGATTACTGAACTTTGTGATTAGGAATCGAACATGCTCCCATTTCAATCAATGATGTGCGTGACACAGAATCCTTCCAGTGTGGAAACAGGATGTTCGATGCAACAAGTCTAAACCGGCTCTCCAAAGAGTATCCTACCCAAACCCACTCCCCTTTACTCTACATTTACCACTGACTAATGCACCAAAATTACACGTCCCTGAACAATATGGGCAAATTAGCATCGCCAATTGACCGATGCAGCACATGTTTGGATTATGGGAGGAATCCAAAGCACCTTGAGTAAACCCACAAACATGGGGACAATGTCCAAACCCCACACAGACAATCGCCTGTGTCAAGAATTGAATTCAACATCCCTGGTGCTGTGAGTCAGCACTGCTAACCTCTGAGCCAACATGCCACCATCAGTAATTGACACAAATACATCAGTAATTCTGACAAATATTAGAAATTCACTTGATTTAAAAAATAACTCAATTTGGAAGACTGTGCCTTGACCTCCAACACTGTGCTCCAAGGTAAACTGAACCTCAATGCAAATGAACATGATATGCATAGAAATCAGATCTACGGTACATGGGAGCATATCCCTCTGAATTTATACATCAATTCGCAAATTGAAATGTTTTCACACAGTTCAAGTTACCTTTCCATGATGCAAAATCTTCATTATAAGTAATGTTGACATATGTTTTCATCATACAGCAATGAAATATCTCACCTGAAGGAAACAACTTTACAGTCTGAAAATCTTAAATTAATGTTGCTCTTGTTGTACAGGGCAGTGAGCTGCAAAAAAATGGATTGATATTGGAGGGTGAAGCTCTCATTTACACTTGAACTAATTGCATCATGTATTACTTCCATGATGTGTAACGATACAATTGTGTCTGGAAAGTGACATAATTTCACAGGCTTTTGTAACATATTGATTACCTGATAGGAAATATTATTTGACACAGAATTGTACAGCGAAGAACTGGAATTTTGTAGGTCCTCTGTAAGCTCCAAGTTAGTGATAACAAAGGTCACGTTGAATTCAATGGGCTTCCCTTCGACACTTGGAGGTTGAGTTGTGGTCACAGTTGGTAATGTCGCTATTAGCAAACATAAGGTAAATATTAGACAGAGAATTAAACAAGGTGTAAGAACATCATTTGCGTGAGATCTAATTCCAGATAATAATCTTTGTTCTCCTACAAACAGTCAAATCTTCTTGTAGTACAGACATACATGCTTGCTCATTACAGATGCCAATGTTGTTTTTTAAACAACAGATGGATAGGTGCAGATAATGCACCCATCTCTGCTTTTGAATTATATTTCATCGATATGGAGGAATTAAAATGGTTTTCATTCTGTGTATCTATCAGTGATGTGGAAATGTGTACTTGGGAGGAAATTCTGGCTTCAGTACAGTCAGCTTGATGCAACGATATGCACTGTTATTGTCTTATTATTCCTCAAGTCAAAGAGAGAAATTATTAAGACCTCACAGAAAATTATGAGTTGAACCTTCATAGATCAGCAATTTCAGAATACTAAACAGTGATTAATAGGGAAGACTAGGATGCAGTTGATGCAAATGTTAACACTCTTTCAGAAGTAACATGAAGCTCATTGATAATATTTAAGAGATAATAGGAAGGAAATTCTTCTATCTTGCCGTGTTCATCGAAATAAATACAAATAGAACAAAGGTTCATGAATACTACTTACTCGGTAAAGGGGTTGTTTCATGGTAACCTGTAAGATTAAAATCATGTGTTTAGATTGTTATCTGTGAGGTGGAAAGTCACCAACACAGAATTCAATACATTTGCAGTTTTAAAAATCATAGCAAAATTCAATCCAAATTACACAGTAAAAAAGTATGAACATCATATCTCTTTAAATGGAAATACCATTTACGTAGAGGCTGTTATTGTCCAATGTATGTTGTCCTAATGTAGATATATTCTCGGTGTTGTCTCTGAATGTTCGGTACACGGTAACTCTGTTCACCTCCTGAGGATCAGAATCATTTCTGAATGCACAGATTGCGTACACACGTGTATCAGCATCATCTGCTGGGCTGTTCAAAGAAAACAGAATAAAAGTGTTTATCCAAATGCCATCGATAATTCTGAACAGATTACTGAACTTTGTGATTAGGAATCGAACATGCTCCCATTTCAATCACTGATGTGCGTTACACAGAATCCTTCCAGTGTGGAAACAGGATGTTCGATGCAACAAGTCTACACCGGCTCTCCAAAGAATATCCTACCCAAACCCATTCCCCTTTACTCTACATTTACCATTGACTAATGCACCAAAATTACACGTCCCTGAACAATATGGGCAAATTAGCATCGCCAATTGACCAATGAAGCACATGTTTGGATTATGGGAGGAATCCAAAGCACCTTGAGTAAACCCACAAACATGGGGACAATGTCCAAACGCCACACAGACAATTGCCTGTGTCAAGAATTGAATTCAACATCCCTGGTGCTGTGAGTTAGCACTGCTAACCACTGAGCCAACATGCCACCATCAGTAATTGACACAAATACATCGGTAATTCTTACAAATATTAAAAATTCACTTGATTAAAAAAAACACAATTTGGAAGACCGTTCCTTGACCTCTAACACTGTGCTCCAAGGTAAACTGAACCTCAATGCAAATGAACATGACATGCATAGAAATCAGATCTACGGTACATGGGAACATATCCCTCTGAATTTATACATCAATTCGCAAATTGGAATGTTTTCACACAGTTCAAATTACCTTTCCATGATGCAAAATCTTAATTATAAGTAATGTTGACTTATGTTTTCATCATACAGAAACGAAATATCTGACCTGAAGGAAACAACTTTACAGTCTGAAAATCTTGCATTAATGTTGCTCTTGTTGTACAGGGCAGTGAGCTGCAAAAAAGTGGATTGATATTTGAGGGTGAAGTTCGCATTTACACTTGAACTAATTGCATCATGTATTACTTCCATGATGTGTAACGATACAATTGTGGCTGGAAAGTGACATAATTTCACAGACTTTTGTAACATATTGATTACCTGATAGGAAATATTATTTGACACAGAATTGTACAGCGAAGAACTGGAATTTTGTAGGTCCTCTGTAAGCTCCAAGTTAGTGATAACAAAGGTCACGTTGAATTCAATGGGCTTCCCTTCGACACTTGGAGGTTGTGTTGTGGTCACAGTTGGTAATGTCGCTATTAGCAAACATAAGGTAAATATTAGACAGAGAATTAAACAAAATGTAAGAGAGCTAATTCCCGATAATTATCTTTGTTCTCCTGCAAACAGTCAAATCTTCTTGCAATACAGACATAGATGGTTGCTCATTACAGATGCCAAAGTTGTTTTTTAAACAACAGATGAATAGGTGCAGATAATGCACCCATCTCTGCTTTTGAATTATATTTCATCGATATGGAGGAATTAAAATGGTTTTCATTCTGTGTGTCCATCAGTGATGTGGAAATATATATTAGGGAGGAAATTCTGGCTTCAGTACAGTCAGCTTGATGCAACGATATGCACCGTTATTGTCTTATTATCCCTCAAGTCAAAGAGAGAGATTATTAAGACCTCACAGAAAATTATGAGTTGAACCTTCATAGATCAGCAATTTCAGGATACTAAACAGTAATTAATAGGGAAGACTAGGATGCAGGTGATGCAAATGTAAACACTCTTTCAGAAATAACATGAAGCTCATTGATAATATTTAAGAGATAATGGGAAGGAACATCTTCTATCTTGGCGTGTTCATCGAAATAAATACAAATAGAACAAAGGTTCATGATTACTACTTACTCGGTAAAGGAGTTGTTTCATGGTAACCTGTAAGATGAAAGTCATGTGTTTAGATTGTTATCTGTGAGGTGGAAAGCCATCAACATAGAAATCAATACATTTGCAGTTTTAAAAATCATAGCAAAATTCAATCAAAATTACACAGTAAAAAAGTATGAACATCATATCTCTTTAAATGGAAATACCATTTACGTAGAGGCTGTTATTGTCCAATGTATGTTGTCCTAATGTAGATATATTCTTGGTGTTGTCTCTGAATATTCGGTACACGGTAACTCTGTTCACCTCCTGAGGATCAGAATCATTTCTGAATGTACAGATTGCGTACACACGTGTATTAGCATCATCTGCTGGGCTGTTCAAAGAAAACAGAATAAAAGTGTTTATCCAAATGCCATCGATAATTCTGAACAGATTACTGAACTTCGTGATTAGGAATCGAACATGCTCCCATTTCAATCAATGATGTGCGTTACACAGAATCCTTCCAGTGTGGAAACAGGATGTTCGACCCAACAATTCTACACTGGCTCTCCAAAGAGTATCCTACCCAAACCCATTCCCCTTTACTCTACGTTTACCACTGACTAATGCACCAAAACTACATGTCCCTGAACAATATGGACAAATTAGCATCGTTAATTGACCTTGCAGCACATGTTTAGATTGTGGGAGGAGTCCAAAGCACCTTGAGTAAACCCAAAAATATGGGGACAATATCCTAACGCCACACAGACAATCACCTGGAATTGAATTCAACATCCCTGGTGCTGTGAGTCAGCAGTGCTAATTACTAAGCCACCATGCCACCATCAGTAATTGACACAAATACATCAGTAATTCTTACAAATATTAAAAATTCACTTGATTTAAAAAAAACACAATTTGGAAGACTGTGCCTTGACCTCTAGCACTGTGCTCCAAGGTAAACTGAACCTCAATGCAAATGAACATGACATGCATCAAAATCAGATCTACGGCACATGGGAGCATATCCCTCTGAATTTATACATCAATTCGCAAATTGAAATATTTTCACACAGTTCAAATTACCTTTCCATGATGCAAAATCTTAATTATAAGTAATGTTGACTTATGTTTTCATCATACAGAAACAAAATATCTGACCTGAAGGAAACAACTTTACAGTCTGAAAATCTTGCATTAATGTTGCTCTTGTTGTACAGGGCAGTGAGCTGCAAAAAAGTGGATTGATATTTGAGGGTGAAGCTCTCATTTACACTTGAACTAATTGCATCATGTATTACTTCCATGATGTGTAACGATACAATTGTGTCTGGAAAGTGACATAATTTCACAGGCTTTTGTAACATATTGATTACCTGATAGGAAATATTATTTGAAACAGAATTGTACAGCGAAGAACTGGAATTTTGTAGGTCCTCTGTAAGCTCCAAGTTAGTGATAACAAAGGTCACGTTGAATTCAATGGGCTTCCCTTCGACACTTGGAGGTTGAGTTGTGGTCACAGTTGGTAATGTCGCTATTCGCAAACAAAAGGTAAATATTTGACAGAGAATTGAACAAGGTGTAAGAACATCATTTGCGTGAGATCTAATTCCAGATAATTATCTTTGTTCTACAAACAGTCAAATCTTCTTGTAGTACAGACATACATGCTTGCTCATTACAGATGCCAATGTTGTTTTTTAAACAACAGATGAATAGGTGCAGATAATGCACCCATCTCTGCTTTTGAATTATATATCATCGATATGGAGGAATTAAAATGGTTTTCATTCTGTGTATCTATCAGTGATGTGGAAATGTGTACTTGGGAGGAAATTCTGGCTTCAGTACAGTCAGCTTGATGCAACGATATGCACCGTTATTGTCTTATTATTCCTCAAGTCAAAGAGAGAGATTATTAAGACCTCACAGAAAATTATGAGTTGAACCTTCATAGATCAGCAATTTCAGAATACTAAACAGTGATTAATAGGGAAGACTAGGATGCAGGTGATGCAAATGTAAACACTCTTTCAGAAGTAACATGAAGCTCATTGATAATATTTAAGAGATAATAGGAAGGAAATTCTTCTATCTTGCCGTGTTCATCGAAATAAATACAAATAGAACAAAGGTTCATGAATACTACTTACTCGGTAAAGGGGTTGTTTCATGGTAACCTGTAAGATTAAAATCATGTGTTTAGATTGTTATCTGTGAGGTGGAAAGTCACCAACACAGAATTCAATACATTTGCAGTTTTAAAAATCATAGCAAAATTCAATCCAAATTACACAGTAAAAAAGTATGAACATCATATCTCTTTAAATGGAAATACCATTTACGTAGAGGCTGTTATTGTCCAATGTATGTTGTCCTAATGTAGATATATTCTCGGTGTTGTCTCTGAATGTTCGGTACACGGTAACTCTGTTCACCTCCTGAGGATCAGAATCATTTCTGAATGCACAGATTGCGTACACACGTGTATCAGCATCATCTGCTGGGCTGTTCAAAGAAAACAGAATAAAAGTGTTTATCCAAATGCCATCGATAATTCTGAACAGATTACTGAACTTTGTGATTAGGAATCGAACATGCTCCCATTTCAATCACTGATGTGCGTTACACAGAATCCTTCCAGTGTGGAAACAGGATGTTCGATGCAACAAGTCTACACCGGCTCTCCAAAGAATATCCTACCCAAACCCATTCCCCTTTACTATACATTTACCATTGACTAATGCACCAAAATTACACGTCCCTGAACAATATGGGCAAATTAGCATCGCCAATTGACCAATGAAGCACATGTTTGGATTATGGGAGGAATCCAAAGCACCTTGAGTAAACCCACAAACATGGGGACAATGTCCAAACGCCACACAGACAATTGCCTGTGTCAAGAATTGAATTCAACATCCCTGGTGCTGTGAGTTAGCACTGCTAACCACTGAGCCAACATGCCACCATCAGTAATTGACACAAATACATCGGTAATTCTTACAAATATTAAAAATTCACTTGATTTTAAAAAAAAACACAATTTGGAAGACCGTGCCTTGACCTCCAACACTGTGCTCTATGGTAAACTGAACCTCAATGCAAATGAACATGACATGCATAGAAATCAGATCTACGGTACATGGGAACATATCCCTCTGAATTTATACATCAATTCGCAAATTGGAATGTTTTCACACAGTTCAAATTACCTTTCCATGATGCAAAATCTTCATTATAAGTAATGTTGACTTATGTTTTCATCATTACAGAAACGAAATATCTCACCTCAAGGAAACAACTTTACAGTCTGAAAATCTTGCATTAATGTTGCTCTTGTTGTACAGGGCAGTGAGCTGCAAAAAAGTGGATTGATATTTGAGGGTGAAGCTCTCATTTACACTTGAACTAATTGCATCATGTATTACTTCCATGATGTGTAACGATACAATTGTGGCTGGAAAGTGACATAATTTCACAGACTTTTGTAACATATTGATTACCTGATAGGAAATATTATTTGACACAGAATTGTACAGCGAAGAACTTGAATTTTGTAGGTCCTCTGTAAGCTCCAAGTTAGTGATAACAAAGGTCACGTTGAATTCAATGGGCTTCCCTTCGACACTTGGAGGTTGTGTTGTGGTCACAGTTGGTAATGTCGCTATTAGCAAACATAAGGTAAATATTAGACAGAGAATTAAACAAAATGTAAGAGAGCTAATTCCCGATAATTATCTTTGTTCTCCTGCAAACAGTCAAATCTTCGTGTAATACAGACATACATGGTTGCTCATTACCGATGCCAAAGTTGTTTTTTAAACAACAGATGAATAGGTGCAGATAATGCACCCATCTCTGCTTTTGAATTATATTTCATCGATATGGAGGAATTAAAATGGTTTTCATTCTGTGTGTCCATCAGTGATGTGGAAATATATATTAGGGAGGAAATTCTGGCTTCAGTACAGTCAGCTTGATGCAACGATATGCACCGTTATTGTCTTATTACCCCTCAAGTCAAAGAGAGAGATTATTAAGACCTCACAGAAAATTATGAGTTGAACCTTCATAGATCAGCAATTTCAGGATACTAAACAGTAATTAATAGGGAAGACTAGGATGCAGGTGATGCAAATGTAAACACTCTTTCAGAAATAACATGAAGCTCATTGATAATATTTAAGAGATAATGGGAAGGAACATCTTCTATCTTGGCGTGTTCATCGAAATAAATACAAATAGAACAAAGGTTCATGATTACTACTTACTCGGTAAAGGAGTTGTTTCATGGTAACCTGTAAGATGAAAGTCATGTGTTTAGATTGTTATCTGTGAGGTGGAAAGCCATCAACATAGAAATCAATACATTTGCAGTTTTAAAAATCATAGCAAAATTCAATCAAAATTACATAGTAAAAAAGTATGAACATCATATCTCTTTAAATGGAAATACCATTTACGTAGAGGCTGTTATTGTCCAATGTATGTTGTCCTAATGTAGATATATTCTCGGTGTTGTCTCTGAATATTCGGTACACGGTAACTCTGTTCACCTCCTGAGGATCAGAATCATTTCTGAATGTACAGATTGCGTGCACACGTGTATTAGCATAATCTGCTGGGCTGTTCAAAGAAAACAGAATAAAAGTGTTTATCCAAATGCCATCGATAATTCTGAACAGATTACTGAACTTTGTGATTAGGAATCGAACATGCTCCCATTTCAATCAATGATGTGCGTTACACAGTATCCCTACACTGAGGAAACAGGATTTTCGACCCAACAAGTCTACACCGGCTCTCCGAAGAGTTTCCTACCCAAACCCATTCCCCTTTACTCTACATTTACCACTGACTAATGCACCAAAGCTACACGTCCCTGAACAATATGGGCACATTAGCATCGCCAATTGACGTATGCAGCACAAGTTTGGATTGTGGGAGGAATCCAAAGCATCTTGAGTAAACCCAAAAATATGGGGACAATGTGCAAACGCCACACAGATGATCGATTGTGTCTGGAATTGAATTCAACATCCCTGGTGCTGTGAGTCAGCAGTGCTAATTACTGAGCCACCATGCCACCATCAGTAATTGACACAAATACATCAGTAATTCTTACAAATATTAAAAATTCACTTGATTAAAAAAAACACAATTTGGAAGACCGTTCCTTGACCTCTAACACTGTGCTCCAAGGTAAACTGAACCTCAATGCAAATGAACATGACATGCATAGAAATTAGATCTACAGCACATGGGAGCATATCCCTCTGAATTTATACATCAATTCACAAATTGAAATGTTTTCACACAGTTCAAATTACCTTTCCATGATGCAAAATCTTCATTATAAGTAATGTTGACATATGTTTTCATCATACAGAAATGAAATATCTCACCTGAAGGAAGCAACTTTACAGTCTGAAAATCTTGCATTAATGTTGCTCTTGTTGTACAGGGCAGTGAGCTGCAAAAAAGTGGATTGATATTTGAGGGTGAAGCTCTCATTTACAATTGAACTAATTGCATCATGTATTACTTCCATGATGTGTAACGATACAATTGTGTCTGGAAAGTGACATAATTTCACAGGCTTTTGTAACATATTGATTACCTGATAGGAAATATTATTTGACACAGAATTGTACAGCGAAGAACTGGAATTTTGTAGGTCCTCTGTAAGCTCCAAGTTAGTGATAACAAAGGTCACGTTGAATTCAATGGGCTTCCCTTCGACACTTGGAGGTTGTGTTGTGGTCACAGTTGGTAATGTCGCTATTAGCAAACATAAGGTAAATATTAGACAGAGAATTAAACAAAATGTAAGAGAGCTAATTCCAGATAATTATCTTTGTTCTCCTGCAAACAGTCAAATCTTCGTGTAATACAGACATACATGGTTGCTCATTACAGATGCCAAAGTTGTTTTTTAAACAACAGATGAATAGATGCAGATAATGCACCCATCTCTGCTTTTGAATTATATTTCATCGATATGGAGGAATTAAAATGGTTTTCATTCTGTGTGTCCATCAGTGATGTGGAAATATATATTAGGGAGGAAATTCTGGCTTCAGTACAGTCAGCTTGATGCAACGATATGCACCGTTATTGTCTTATTACCCCTCAAGTCAAAGAGAGAGATTATTAAGACCTCACAGAAAATTATGAGTTGAACCTTCATAGATCAGCAATTTCAGGATACTAAACAGTAATTAATAGGGAAGACTAGGATGCAGGTGATGCAAATGTAAACACTCTTTCAGAAATAACATGAAGCTCATTGATAATATTTAAGAGATAATGGGAAGGAACATCTTCTATCTTGGCGTGTTCATCGAAATAAATACAAATAGAACAAAGGTTCATGATTACTACTTACTCGGTAAAGGAGTTGTTTCGTGGTAACCTGTAAGATGAAAGTCATGTGTTTAGATTGTTATCTGTGAGGTGGAAAGCCATCAACATAGAAATCAATACATTTGCAGTTTTAAAAATCATAACAAAATTCAATCAAAATTACATAGTAAAAAAGTATGAACATCATATCTCTTTAAATGGAAATACCATTTACGTAGAGGCTGTTATTGTCCAATGTATGTTGTCCTAATGTAGATATATTCTCGGTGTTGTCTCTGAATGTTCGGTACACGGTAACTCTGTTCACCTCCTGAGGATCAGAATCATTTCTGAATGTACAGATTGCGTACACATGTGTATTAGCATCATCTGCTGGGCTGTTCAAAGAAAACAGAATAAAAGTGTTTATCCAAATGCCATCGATAATTCTGAACAGATTACTGAACTTCGTGATTAGGAATCGAACATGCTCCCATTTCAATCAATGATGTGCGTTACACAGAATCCTTCCAGTGTGGAAACAGGATGTTCGACCCAACAATTCTACACCGGCTCTCCAAAGAGTATCCTACCCAAACCCATTCCCCTTTACTCTACGTTTACCACTGACTAATGCACCAAAACTACATGTCCCTGAACAATATGGACAAATTAGCATCGTTAATTGACCTTGCAGCACATGTTTAGATTGTGGGAGGAGTCCAAAGCACCTTGAGTAAACCCAAAAATATGGGGACAATATCCAAACGCCACACAGACAATCACCTGGAATTGAATTCAACATCCCTGGTGCTGTGAGTCAGCAGTGCTAATTACTAAGCCACCATGCCACCATCAGTAATTGACACAAATACATCAGTAATTCTTACAAATATTAAAAATTCATTTGATTTAAAAAAAACACAATTTGGAAGACTGTGCCTTGACCTCTAGCACTGTGCTCCAAGGTAAACTGAACCTCAATGCAAATGAACATGACATGCATCAAAATCAGATCTACGGCACATGGGAGCATATCCCTCTGAATTTATACATCAATTCACAAATTGAAATATTTTCACACAGTTCAAATTACCTTTCCATGATGCAAAATCTTAATTATAAGTAATGTTGACATATGTTTTCATTATACAGAAACAAAATATCTCACCTGAAGGAAACAACTTTACAGTCTGAAAATCCTGCATTAATGTTGCTCTTGTTGTACAGGGCAGTGAGCTGCAAAAAAGTGGATTGATATTTGAGGGTGAAGCTCTCGTTTACACTTGAACTAATTGCATCATGTATTACTTCCATGATGTGTAACGATACAATTGTGTCTGGAAAGTGACATAATTTCACAGGCTTTTGTAACATATTGATTACCTGATAGGAAATATTATTTGAAACAGAATTGTACAGCGAAGAACTGGAATTTTGTAGGTCCTCTGTAAGCTCCAAGTTAGTGATAACAAAGGTCACGTTGAATTCAATGGGCTTCCCTTCGACACTTGGAGGTTGTGTTGTGGTCACAGTTGGTAATGTCGCTATTAGCAAACAAGGTAAATATTAGACAGAGAATTAAACAAAATGTAAGAACATCATTTGTATGAGAGCTAATTCCCGATAATTATCTTTGTTCTCCTACAAACAGTCAAATCTTCTTGCAATAACGACATACATGGTTGCTCATTACAGATGCCAAAGTTGTTTTTTAAACAACAGATGCATAGGTGCAGATAATGCACCCATCTCTGCTTTTGAATTATATTTCATCGATATGGAGGAATTAAAATGGTTTTCATTCTGTGTGTCCATCAGTGATGTGGAAATATATATTTGGGAGGAAATTCTGGCTTCAGTACAGTCAGCTTAATGCAACGATATGCACCGTTATTGTCTTATTATCCCTCAAGTCAAAGAGAGAGATTATTAAGACCTCACAGAAAATTATGAATTGAACCTTCATAGATAAGCAATTTCAGGATACTAAACAGTAATTAATAGGGAAGACTAGGATGCAGGTGATGCAAATGTAAACACTCTTTCAGAAATAACATGAAGCTCATTGATAATATTTAAGAGATAATGGGAAGGAACAGCTTCTATCTTGTCGTGTTCATCAAACTAAATACAAATAGAACAAAGGTTCATGATTACTACTTACTCGGTAAAGGAGTTGTTTCATGGTAACCTGTAAGATGAAAGTCATGTGTTTAGATTGTTATCTGTGAGGTGGAAAGCCATCAACATAGAAATCAATACATTTGCAGTTTTAAAAATCATAGCAAAATTCAATCCAAATTACACAGTATAAAATTATGAACATCATATCTCTTTAAATGGAAATACCATTTACGTAGAGGCTGTTATTGTCCAATGTATGTTGTCCTAATGTAGATATATTCTCGGTGTTGTCTCTGAATGTTCGGTACACGGTAACTCTGTTCACCTCCTGAGGATCAGAATTATTTCTGAATGTACAGATTGCGTACACACGAGTATTAGCATCATCTGCTGGGCTGTTCAAAGAAAACAGAATAAAAGTGTTTATCCAAATGCCATCGATAATTCTGAACAGATTACTGAACTTTGTGATTAGGAATCGAACATGCTCCCATTTCAATCACTGATGTGCGTTACACAGTATCCCTACACTGTGGAAACAGGATGTTCGACCCACCAATTCTACACCAGCTCTCCAAAGTGTATCCTACCCAAACCCATTCCCCTTTACTCTACATTTACCACTGACTAATGCACCAAAACTACGCGTCCCTGAACAATATGGACAAATTAGCATCGCCAATTGACCGATGCAGCACATGTTTGGTTTGTGGGAGGAATCCAAAGCACCTTGAGTAAACCCACAAACATGGGGACAATGTCCAAACACCTGCGTCTGGAATTGAATTCAACATCCCTGGTGCTGTGAGTCAGCACTGCTAACCTCTGAGCCAACATGCCACCATCAGTAATTGACACAAATACATCAGTAATTTATACAAGTATTAAATAATTACATGATTTAAAAAAAAACACAATTTGGAAGACCGTGCCTTGACCTCCAACACTGTGCTCCAAGGTAAACTGAACCTCAATGCAAATGAACATGACATGCATAGAAATCAGATCTACGGCACATGGGAGCAAATCACTCTGAATTCATACATCAATTCGCAAATTGAAATGTTTTCACACAGTTCAAATTACCTTTCCATGATGCAAAATCTTCATTATAAGTAATGTTGACATATGTTTTCATCATACAGAAACGAAATATCTCACCTGAAGGAAACAACTTTACAGTCTGAAAATCTTGCATTAATGTTGCTCTTGTTGTACAGGGCAGTGAGCTGCAAAAAAGTGGATTGATATTTGAGGGTGAAGCTCTCATTTACACTTGAACTAATTGCATCATGTATTACTTCCATGATGTGTAACGATACAATTGTGGCTGGAAAGTGACATAATTTCACAGGCTTTTGTAACATATTGATTACCTGATAGGAAATATTATTTGACACAGAATTGTACAGCGAAGAACTGGAATTTTGTAGGTCCTCTGTAAGCTCCAAGTTAGTGATAACAAAGGTCACATTGAATTCAATGGGCTTCCCTTCGACACTTGGAGGTTGTGTTGTGGCCACAGTTGGTAATGTCGCTATTAGCAAACATAAGGTAAATATTAGACAGAGAATTAAACAAAATGTAAGAACATCATTTGTATGAGAGCTAATTCCCGATAATTATCTTTGTTCTCCTACAAACAGTCAAATCTTCTTGCAATACAGACATACATACTTGCTCATTACAGATGCCAATGTTATTTTTTAAACAACAGATAAGTAGATGCAGATAATGCACCCATCTCTGCTTTGGAATTATATTTCATCGATATGGAGGAATTAAAATGGTTTTCATTCTGTGTGTCCATCAGTGATGTGGAAATATATATTTGGGAGGAAATTCTGGCTTCAGTACAGTCAGCTTGGTGCAACGATTTGCACCGTTATCGTCTTTTTATCCCTCAAGTCAAAGAGAGAGATTATTAAGACCTCACAGAAAATTATGAGTTGAACCTTCATAGATCAGTAATTTGAGAATACTAAACAGTAATTAATAGGGAAGACTAGAATGCAGGTGATGCAAATGTAAACACTCTTGCAGAAATAACATGAAGCTCATTGATAATATTTAAGAGATAATGGGAAGGAACATCTTCTATCTTGTCGTGTTCATCGAAATAAATACAAATAGAACATAAGTTCATGAATACTACTTACTCGGTAAAGAAGTTGTTTCATGGTAACCTGTAAGATGAAAGTCATGTGTTTAGATTGTTATCTGTGAGGTGGAAAGCCATCAACATAGAATTCAATACATTTGCAGTTTTAAAAATCATAGCAAAATTATACAGTAAAAAAATATGAACATCATATCTCTTTAAATGGAAATACCATTTACGTAGAGGCTGTTATTGTCCAATGTATGTTGTCCTAATGTAGATATATTCTCGGTGTTGTCTCTGAATGTTCGGTACACGGTAACTCTGTTCACCTCCTGAGGATCAGAATCATTTCTGAATGTACAGGTTGCGTACACACGAATATGAGCATCATCTGCTGGGCTGTTCAAAGAAAACAGAATAAAAGTGTTTATCCAAATGCCATCGATAATTCTGAACAGATTACTGAACTTTGTGATTAGGAATCGAACATGCTCCCATTTCAATCACTGATGTGCGTTACACAGTATCCCTACACTGAGGAAACAGGATTTTCGACCCAACAAGTCTACACCGGCTCTCCGAAGAGTATCCTACCCAAACCCATTCCCCTTTACTCTACATTTACCACTGACTAATGCACCAAAGCTACACGTCCCTGAACAATATGGGCACATTAGCATCGCCAATTGACGTATGCAGCACAAGTTTGGATTGTGGGAGGAATCCAAAGCATCTTGAGTAAACCCAAAAATATGGGGACAATGTGCAAACGCCACACAGATGATCGACTGTGTCTGGAATTGAATTCAACATCCCTGGTGCTGTGAGTCAGCAGTGCTAATTACTGAGCCACCATGCCACCATCAGTAATTGACACAAATACATCAGTAATTCTTACAAATATTAAAAATTCACTTGATTAAAAAAAACACAATTTGGAAGACCGTTCCTTGACCTCTAACACTGTGCTCCAAGGTAAACTGAACCTCAATGCAAATGAACATGACATGCATAGAAATCAGATCTACAGCACATGGGAGCATATCCCTCTGAATTTATACATCAATTCACAAATTGAAATGTTTTCACACAGTTCAAATTACCTTTCCATGATGCAAAATCTTATTTATAAGTAATGTTGACATATGTTTTCATCATACAGCAATGAAATATCTCACCTGAAGGAAGCAACTTTACAGTCTGAAAATCTTGCATTAATGTTGCTCTTGTTGTACAGGGCAGTGAGCTGCAAAAAAGTGGATTGATATTTGAGGGTGAAGCTCTCATTTACAATTGAACTAATTGCATCATGTATTACTTCCATGATGTGTAACGATACAATTGTGGCTGGAAAGTGACATAATTTCACAGGCTTTTGTAACATATTGATTACCTGATAGGAAATATTATTTGACACAGAATTGTACAGCGAAGAACTGGAATTTTGTAGGTCCTCTGTAAGCTCCAAGTTAGTGATAACAAAGGTCACGTTGAATTCAATGGGCTTCCCTTCGACACTTGGAGGTTGTGTTGTGGTCACAGTTGGTAATGTCGCTATTAGCAGACATAAGGTAAATATTAGACAGAGAATTGAACAAGGTGTAAGAACATCATTTGTATGAGAGCTAATTCCAGATAATTATCTTTGTTCTCCTACAAACAGTCAAATCTTCGTGTAATACAGACATACATGCTTGCTCATTACAGATGCCAAAGTTGTTTTTTAAACAACAGATGAATAGGTGCAGATAATGCACCCATCTCTGCTTTTGAATTATATTTCATCGATATGGAGGAATTAAAATGGTTTTCATTCTGTGTGTCCATCAGTGATGTGGAAATTTATGCTTGGGAGGAAATTCTGGCTTCAATACAGTCAGCTTGGTGCAACATTATGCACTGTTATTGTCTTATTATCCCTCAAGTCAAAGAGAGAGATTATTAAGACCTCACAGAAAATTATGAGTTGAACCTTCATAGATCAGCAATTTCAGGATACTAAACAGTGATTAATAGGGAAGACTAAGATACAGGTGATACAAATGTAAACTCTCTTTCAGATATAACATGAAGCTCATTGATAATATTTAAAGAGATAATATGAAGGAAATTCTTCTATCTTGTCGTGTTCATCGAAATAAATACAAATAGAACAAAGGTTCATGAATATTACTTACTCGGTAAAGGAGTTGTTTCATGGTAACCTGTAAGATTAAAGTCATGTGTTTAGATTGTTATCTGTGAGGTGGAAAGCCATCAACATAGAATTCAATACATTTGCAGTTTTAAAAATCATAACTAAATTCAATCCAAATTACACAGTGAAAAAGTATGAACATCATATCTCTTTAAATGGATATACCATTTACGTAGAGGCTGTTATTGTCCAATGTATGTTGTCCTAATGTAGATATATTCTCGGTGTTGTCTCTGAATGTTCGGTACACGGTAACTCTGTTCACCTCCTGAGGATCAGAATCATTTCTGAACGTACAAATTGCGTACACACGAGTATTAGCATCATCTGCTGGGCTGTTCAAAGAAAACAGAATAAAAGTGTTTATCCAAATGCCATCGATAATTCTGAACAGATTACAGAACTTTGTGATTAGGAATCGAACATGCTCCCATTTCAATCAATGATGTGCGTTACACAGACTCCTTCCAGTGTGGAAACAGGATGTTCGATGCAACAAGTCTACACCGGCTCTCCAAAGAGTATCCTACCCAAACCCACTTCCCTTTACTCTACATTTACCACTGACTAATGCACCAAAACTACACGTCCCTGAACAATATGGGCAAATTAGCATCGCCAATTGACTGATGCAGCACATGTGTGGATTGTGGGAGGAATCCAAAGCACCTTGAGTAAACCCCAAAACATGGGGACAATGTCCAAACGCCACACAGACAATCGCCTCTGTCAAGAATTGAATTCAACATCCCTGGTGCTGTGAGTCAGCACTGCTAACCTCTGAGCCAACATGCCACCATCAGTAATTGACACAAATACATCAGTAATTTATACAAATATTAAAAATTCACTTGATTTAAAAAAGCACAATTTGGAAGACCGTTCCTTGACCTCCAACACTGAACCTCAATGCAAATGAACATGACATGCATCGAAATCAGATATACGGCACATGAGAGCATATCCCTCTGAATTTATACATCAATTCGCAAATTGAAATGTTTTCACACAGTTCAAATTACCTTTCCATGATGCAAAATCTTCATTATAAGTAATGTTGACATATGTTTTCATCATACAGAAACGAAATATCTCACCTGAAGGAAACAACTTTACAGTCTGAAAATCTTGCATTAATGTTGCTCTTGTTGTACAGGGCAGTGAGCTGCAAAAACGTGGATTGATATTTGAGGGTGAAGCTCTCATTTACACTTGAACTAATTGCATCATGTATTACTTCCATGATGTGTAACGATACAGTTGTGTCTTGAATGTGACATAATTTCACAGGCTTTTGTAACATATTGATTACCTGATAGGAAATATTATTTGACACAGAATTGTACAGCGAAGAACTGGAATTTTGTAGGTCCTCTGTAAGCTCCAAGTTAGTGATAACAAAGGTCACATTGAATTCAATGGGCTTTCTTTCAATTCTTGGAGTTTCTGTTGTGGTCACAGTTGGTAATTTCGCTGTTAGCAAACATAGGAGAAATGTTCAATAAAGAATAGAATAAAGTGTAAGGATGTTATGAGACCCAACTGCAGATAATTTACCTTTATGCATCCTACAACAAATCAAATGTTCTTGAAATGTTGACATACATATTTGCTTATTAAAAATCCTACAGTTTTCCTGAACATGAAGTGAGTAGGTTAGATCATGCAGTCGTCTCTGCTCTTGAATTGTAATGCTATCGGCAAAATGCTGACAAATGGGATTTGATTAATCTAGGATATCTGGTCAGCATGGACATGTTGGACTGAAGGATCTGTTTCCATGCTGTACATCTGTATGACTCTATATGGAGTAACAAGAGCCTGCTTGTTTTGTGTGTCCATTTGTGATGTGGAATTTTATATTTGGGTGCGAATTCTGATTCAAATGCAGTTTATCTTGTTGGTTCATATATTTTCAGTGTTCTGGCCTAATATTTTTCAAATCGAAGAGAGATGAGTACACTCTCATTCAGAACTGTGATCTAAACGTTCTTAGAGCTGCAATTTCAGAATTTCAAACAGTGATTAGTGGGAATTACAGGGTGTAAGAGATGCAAGTGAAAATCATCATTTGGAAATAACCTGATCTTTTTTGACAAGAAATGAGGGACATTAGTAAGGATGTTGTTTCCTTCTATTTTTGTTAATCGAAATATGTACAAACAGAACAAAGGTTCTTGAATATCACTTACTCGGTAAAGGAGTCGTTTCATGGTAACCTGTAAGATTAAAGTCTTACATTTAGAGTGATATGTATTGGGTGAAAAACCATCAACATAGAATAGATAATTTTATCATTTAAAAACTCATAGCTAAATTCAATCCAAATAACATATTGAAATAAATTATCAATATATCTTTTTTAATGGATATACCATTAACGTAGAGGCTGTTGTTGTCCAATGTATATATTCCTAAAGTGGAGATATTCTTGGTGTTGTCTCGGAATGTTTGGTACACAGTAATTCTGTTCACCTCCAGAGGATCAGAGTCATTTCTAAATGTACAGATTGCGTACACAAGGGTATTACCAACATCTGCTGGGCTGTTAAATCAAAATGGAAAAAAGTGTTCAACTAAATGGCACGAATTGTTCTGATCTGATTATTAATCTTTGTGATTAGAAACTTTAAACCCTCCCATTTCAATTATTGAAGTTGCACACATCCTTTATATATCAGTAGTTTTAAACACAATTGTTCGCTCTCCAACACTGTGCCTGTAGGGAAACTGAATGTCAACGCAAATGAACATGAAATTCACATCGTAACATAAACTGTAAATGTATGCAGCTATGAGTAATTTAAAAGGTTTTCACATCTTTCAAGTTACCCTTCCATGATACAGGTTCACATTTATAATTAGTATTGATACATATTTTTGGTGTCGAATATTGAAATACTTTACCTGAAGGAAACAGCTTTACAATCTGAAAATCGTTTATTGATTTTGCTCTTGTTGTACAGGTCAGTGAGCTGCAAAAAACAGGATCAATGTTTGAGGAAGAAGCTCTCATTGATGGCTGATATAATTATATCAGGTATTACTTTCAGTCTGCGTCACAACACAAATGTGTCTGGAAAGTGATGTATTTTCACAGGCTAGTCTAATGTATTGATTACCTGATAGGAAATATTACTTGACACCGAGTTGTACAGCAAAGAACTGGAATTTTTTAGACTCTCTGTAAACTCTAAGTTGGTGATGACAAAGGTCACATTGAATTCAACAGGCTTCCCTTCGACACTAGGAAGTTGTGTTGTGGTCACAGTTGGCAATGTCGCTATTAGCAAACATAAGGGAAATGTTAGAGAATAAAACAATCTGTAAGAACATTATTTGCAGTGACAGCAATATGCAGATGAAATGACTTGTTTCTCTGACAACCATGAGATTTTCATGAAATTCAGACATGCATGCTAGTCCATTAGACATTATGATGTTTTCTACAACTACAGATGACCCCAAACAATCGGGAAATATTAGGCAGAGAATAGAACAAGTTGTAAGAACATCATTTTCCAATAGTTTAATTACACAACAAGTAACTTAATTTGCTAAATAAATTGCTGTCTTGAAGTCCAGAAACAGATGCATGTCAATTCGAAATCGCAATGTTTTTTGCAATGTCATTTGAGTCAATGCCGAACAAAGAGCTTTTTTTTTTAACTCTGGCAATGCCTTGCCTTTATATCAAGGCTCTAAGTCTTGCTTATTTCGGTGAGTCAGTTAGCAATTTGGAATCCTGAATTTGGTTGAAAGGTTTGGTTTCAGATACACTATTCCATTCAAGTGCTGTTTACAGATTCCCCTCACTTCAAAGATACAGGACAGAGAAGATCCGATATAACTGCTTGTTGCACCTTCATTGATAAGCATTTCAGAATTTCAACAAATGATTATGCAGGGCAATTATGAATTCTGTAGCTCCACATCAGTACATTACTTTTACAATGATGTGATGTAAACTGGCCATATATGATGTGGTATCAGTCATGAATTTGTTTTGATTGTTATCATTTTAATGAAATCAAAGAATTGAGTATTGGAACAATGAGCAGGATAATCCACTCAGCCTCACAAGCCTGCTGCATCATACAATATGTTTATAACTGATCTGATTGTTGCTTCAAATGCACATTCCTGATAACTTTTGATAACTTTTCACCTCTGCCTTAAAACCATTCAGATATTCTGCTGTCATCTTCTTTTCAGGAAAACAGTCTCCAAGATTCACAAACCGCTCTAAGAAATCTTTCTAACTCAACTATATTTTAGTATGTAACCTTTACTTTTCTTCTCTGAACCTTTGTTCTATATTTTCCCTTCTCAGGAAATATTCTTTCCACGTTTACCCTGAAGAGTTCCCTCACGATCTTTTATGTTTCATCAAAGTTGCCTCTTACTATTCAAAACCCAGTGGTTACAAACATTGTTTATCCAACATTGCTTCATTAGACAGCCCAGCCCTTCCAGGTATGAGTATTGTGATCCTTTGCTGAACTGCTTTCAATGTCTTTCCAGTCTTCCCTATATAAGGTGACCACTACTTTATCCTGTACATCTTACGTGTTCTCATTCATTGCCACAGAACAAAAGCCTAACATCCTCACTTTTGTATTCAATTCTCTTTCGCGCAAATGAGAACAATCGATTAGCCATCTGAATTACTGTCGATGTCAGCATACTAATCTTCTGCAATTTATGCACTAGGAAATCCAGATCTGTCTGCATCTCAGAGCTCTGCAACTTCTAATCATTTAGAAAATGTGCTTCTTTTTCATTCTTTATGCAAAAAATATAAACTTTTCCACATTATAATCCATTCATTAGATTTTTGCCAATTCTCAACCTAATGATAGTTTTGTACCATAGTACATAGAACATTACAGCGCAGTACAGGCCCTTCAGTCCTTGATGTTGTGCAGACCTGTGAATCCAATCTGAAACCCACCTAACCTACAATATTAAATTCTCGTCCATATGCTGATCCAATCACCATTTAAATGTCCTTAAAGTTGGCGAGTCTACTTCTGTTGCAGGCCGTGCGTTCCAAGCCCCTACTACTCTCTGAGTAAAGAAACTACCTCTGATATTTGTCCTATATCTATCACCCCTCAATTTAAAGCTACGTCCCCTTGCGCTAGCCATTGCCATCCGAGGAAAAAGGCTCTCACTGTCCACCATATCTTCCCCTCTGATTTTCTTATAAATCTCAATTAAGTCACCTTTCAACCTTCTCCTATATAATGAAAACAGCCTCAAGTCACTCAGCCTTTCCTCATAAGACTTGCCCTCCATACCAGGCAACATCTTAGTAAATTTCCTTTGAACCCTTTCTAAAGCTTCCACATCCTTCTAAAATCGGTGACCAAACCTGTATACAATACTGCAAGTGTGGCTGCACCAGAGTTTTGTACAGCTGCAGCATGACCTCATGCTTCTGAAACTCAATCCCTCTACCAATAAAAGCTAACACACCGTATGCCTTTTTAACAACCCTATCAACCTGGGTGGCAACTTTCAAGGATCTACGTACCTGGACAATGAGATTTGTATGCTTGTCTACATTACCAAAAATCTTACCATTAGCGCACTACTCTTTATTCCTGTTACTCTTTCCAAAGTGAATTACCTCACACTTTTCCACATTAAACTCCATTTGCCACCTCTCAGCCTAACTCTGCAGCTAATCTGTGTCCCGCTGCAACCTACAATATGCTTTGTCACTATCCACAACTCTTTACTAAATTTACTAACCCATCCTTCTATGCCCTCATTCAGGACATTTGTAAAAATGACAAACAGCATTGGATCCAAAACAGATCATTGCGGTACACCACTAGTGACTGAACTCCAGGATGAACACTTCCCATCAACCACCACCCTCTGTCTTCTTTCAGCTAGCCAATTTCTGATCCAAACTGCTAAATCACCCTCAATCCCATGCCTCCATTTTTTGTGCAATAGCCTACTGTGGGGAACCTTATCAAACACCTTACTGATATCCATATACACCACATCAACCGCTTTACCCTCATCCACCTGTTTGGTCACCTTCTCAAAGAACTCAAGAAGGTTTGTGAGGCACGACCTACCCTTCAGAAAACTATGTTGACTATCCCTAATCAACTTATTCCTTTCTAGATAATTATAAATCGTAATCTTACTCTCGTTATTCTTTTATTCCTAATATACCCATAGAAAGCCTTAGGGTTTTCTTGATCCTATTTGCCAATGGCTTTTCATGTTCCCTCCTGGCCATTCTTAACTCTCTCTTTAGGTCTTTCCTGAATAACTTGTAATTCTCAAGTGCCCAACTGAGCCATCACAACTCATCCTATCATAAGCCTTCTTCCTCTTGACAAGACATCCAACTTCCTCAGTAAACTATGGCTCCTGTGCTCAACAATTTCCTCCCTGCCTGACAGGTACATACTTATCAAGGATTCGCAGTTGCTGTTCCTTGAATAAGCTCCACATTTCAATTGTGCCCATCCCCTGCAGTTTACTTTCCCCTTCTATGCATCCTAAATCTTGCCTAAACACATCGTAATTGCCTTTCCCCTAGCTATAACTCTTGCCCTGCAGTATCCATAACTAAAGTAAACATAACCAAATTATGGTCACTATCTCCAAAATGGTCACCTACCTCCAAATCTAACACCTGTCTGAGTTCATTACCCAGTACCAAATCTAATGTGGCCATGCCCCTCGTTGGCCTGTCTACGTACTGTGTCAGGAAACCCTCCTGCACACTTTGGACAAAAACTGACTCATCTAAAGTACTTGAACTATAGTATTCCCAGTCAATATATGGAAAGTTAAAGACCCCATAACAACTACCCTGTCACTCTCACTCCTATCGAGGATTGTCTCTGCTATCCAATCCTTTACATCTCTGGAACTATTCAAAGGCCAAAAGAAGACCCCCCAACAGGGTGACCTCTCCTTTCCTGTTTCTATCCTCAGCCCATGCTATCTCAGTAGATGCGTCCTCAGAAGTCATTTCTGCAACAATAATACTGCTTCGAGTAACAATGCTGCACTCCCCTCCCTCTTTTACCATTTTCTCTGTTCTTACTAAAACATTGAAATCCCAGAACCTGCCATAACCATTCCTGTCCCTGCTCTCTCCATGTCTCAGAAATAGCCACAACATCGAAATTCCAGGTACCAACACATGCTGCAAGTTCACCCATCTTATTCCAGATGCTCCTGATGTTGAAGTAGACACACTTCAAACCAGCTTCTTGCTTGCTGGTGCCTTCTTATGACTTTGCAACCTTATCTCTGACCTCACTACTCTCATCCTCCTGTCTACTCAATCTACAATTTAGGTTCCCATCTTAATGTTCTCTTCACAATTTAATCATTTATATGTTTTTGTATCACCGAAAATTTGGCAGCCATACTCCGTGCCCCTTCATTCAAATCATTCATATTATTTGTAAACTGTTGGCATCACAGTACTGATTCCCTTGGTATATCACTCATTACGTTTTGCCAGCCAGAAAATTTCTATTCTCTACTTTCTGTTCACCTGCCAATCTTCTATTTATGCCAATATGCTACCCTTGCTGTCTTAAAATTTTATTTTCCACAAATACCTTTGCTGTGGAATTTTCTGAAAAGCCTTCTGAAAATCTAAATACTTAGTACTAACCAGTTCTCCTCTACCCACAGCAGTTGTTACTTTCTTGAATAACTCCAACAGGTTGGTTAAACATGATTTTACCTCCACAAAACCACTTTGACTCTGTGTTCTGAAGAAGGATCACTGAACCTTTAAATTTAACTCTGATTTCTCTCCACAGATCCTGCGAGCAGTGCTGAGTATTTCCAGGAACTTTGTTTTGCACATTGATCATTCAGACTTATTTAAATACCCTGACATAATATTTTTAATAATAGCTTTCAACATGTTCCCTTTGATGCATGTAAAGCTAACTGGCCTATTGCTTCCTGCTTTCTGTCTCCCTCCTTTTCAAACATTAAACAAACATAGGAACTGAAAGAAACCTTGCTGTGTGAATTTATTCGTGAAGTCTACACATTTGATATTTGAGCCCATAGCCTAATTTTGAATGTGCTTTATGTCTTTATCCTGTGGATTGGGATACAAGTGTCTCACTACTTCAACCAGGAACTTCAATAAATTTGTACCTCGGGAAATTAACTCAATTCACATCATATTATTCTCAATGAAACCTGAATTGGTGTTTGCTTGGCCATACCTTGTAATATAATTATTAATTATTGTCTAGCACAGACCATCAAATTAAATGAACAAGGCAGCAAGACAATCTCCTAATTTATGACATGCTGTTCATCTGAGGTAATGAGGTGCAACTGGAAGATCATGTAATTATCAAGTCTTAGATGTGAAACAACTTCTGTGGAATATTTGTAGAGATACTGAGCAACAATAATAGGAAAGATTGTTATCATACTTACTGGTTAAAGCAGTTGATTCATGGTAACCTGGAAAAAAATGTTTGGAAAGGATTGCTTAAGTTGTTTCTAAAACTGTTTTATGAAATTGCAATTAATTACATTACTCTGAAGAACTGAATGGTCTGAAATCTGTTCACAGCAAAGCAAAAACATGAGCTGATGACTTCAAAGAAAGCTTTGCTGAGAGAGATGTTGATATAAAGTAAACCAGAATCAGCCTGTGACTGCTTGGATAAGATGTTCAGCATTCTGTAAGAAATTGATCATGTGAAAATAGAATGAATAATAATGTTTTGTTTTGTTTTTTCTTCATTTATAGAAGTGAATAATCAAGAGCGAACAAAACAACAAGATGGAAACAAGAGCTTGGAGTGTGTGAAAGAGAGGCCACACAACAAGGGGGAAGAATCAGGGATATCAAGGGTATCAGAATGCAAATAGACCATTGTTGAAGTTGAATCAAGTAATTTGTAAATTGTTTGCGAGTGAGAGGGTAGCAGTTTGACAGGTGACCTGGAGAGAGAATACATTTGAAAAAACAAATAACTACAGCAGTGTTCTGAAAAATAAATATGCACTTAAAATGTGATATTTAATCAAAGTGAGTATTTACCATCTATGTAGAGGCTACTGCTGTCCAGTGTATAATTTCCTAAGGTGGTAATGCCCTTTGTATTGATTTGGAATTCGCGGTACAGTTTAACTTTATCAGTTTGAGAGGTATCGCCAGTCTTTTTGAAGGTGCAAATTGCCTCAACTGTACTGTTGCCATCACTTGCAGGCCTGCCACATAAACAGGTAGTTGTTAATTTATTTTATAATGTGTGCATTACACTGAAGAACTGAATGGACGGAAATCTGTTCACACCAAAGCAAAAACACAAGCTGCTGACTTAAAAGAGAGTTTTGCTGAGAGATATTGCAATCTCTGATTCAAGAACTTAACTTTCTCAATGTGCGGCTCATTGGAACATAATGCAATGGAATTTCTCAGTGTCAGGCTGCATGATGTTAGAAAGATGTCAAGAGAGCATTCAATAATTTTCATAGACAGCTAATCAGAAATGAAAAGCTCTCATAATCAGATAACATTTACAACATTTTATGAGGAGTGAAGTAAAGATTCATCATATGTTTGGCATTAACACAGAGGTTGAAATATCATATACAACCTCAACAATAAATAATTATTACATAAAATGTACTTTTAAAATTAATGATAATTTAACAGGTTTATACAAACATAAAAGTACATTTTCAGTCCAAATTAACTAGTATTGATAATGCCTATTTACACTGAATTCCAGTCTTATGCTACTTGAGTGGATCGTGAGCACCTTTCAAAGTTCTGCACATTTCAAACTTCTGCATATTGAGAATTCTGCTTACTCCAGAATTCAGAGCTAGTTTGGTTGATGCAGTGCAATTGACTTGATCTAATCAACAGAGGATAACTAAAGCCTTTCAGCCTCCACATCACAAAGCAATTTAACAGGCCTGGCCATGGTGGGACATCAGTTCCCATCAGAGAAGAACTCTCACCTCAATTTAACCAAGAGTCAAGTAGGCCATCTGACATCACCCCCACCATTTCTTTAGTGTCTGATTGCATGCCCTCCACTGACAGCTCAGTTGTCAATAATTAACATCTTTATGCGGCTCTGTCAAGCTCAATAGCCAGTGACTGCTCCTGTTCAAATATTAGTCGTTTGTTACCAAAAGAAAAACAGAGTCTTTTTGGCATCAACTACCATTAACAGGTGCATTTTTCAAGTACTGAGATATATTCATCCTGTAAAAGAAATTTGTGGGAAGGATATCACAATCTCATACATAGGGTATTTTGTGTGGCATTCACTTTGTGATGCACTTAGTGGGATCAGTTCTGCTGAACTGATACAAGGTTGTGGATTGCAGCAACGCAGTTGCAAAATTAAATCATCAGACAATAAGACTGTGGAAACGATTCTTCTTGTCTCTTTATATGTCATTAATAACTAAATTCTTACCTGAAGCGCGCAGACCAACATTTCAAGAACGTTGATTTCACTTTGCTATTGGCATACAGATTACTGAGCTGTAGAAAATTAAAACATTGCATTTTAGCATAAAACATGGAACAAAATATAATGTACTCTTCCTAAATGACTTTGGTAATATACTTACATTGTCCAGAATGTTACTTGATACAGCTAGGTATAATGGAGAGCTGAGATTTTGTAGATTAGGTGTGAATGGCAGTGTGAGTACAGTGAAGGTTATGTTAAATTCTCTTTCCTGAGTTCCTTCATTTGGATTGACTGTTGCAGGTATAATCGGGGGTTCTACTGTAACAGAGCAAGATGCAAAGCAAAGCAGATTCAATGAATCAGATTGTTCATTTTTTAAAAAAAGAGACATCATAGAGCAAACACAAATTAAATTTCAACCATTGTACACAAAATGAGGAAAACATTTAGTCATGTGGAATTAAGGGAAAGTATAAAACAGCAAAACACAAAAGTTTTCCTGTTATAGTTTTTTTTACTCTGCAACATTAGTTTGAGGGAATGGGATTCCACACTGGATAATTTACGAGACCAGGGAGGTTGTTCAGAAATAACTTTGAAATATTATTCCATTAGAGCCTAAGGTGCCGTAATGCAGAGGGACCTAGGGGCTCAAGTACATAATTCTTTGAAGTTTGCAACACATATAGACAGGGTGGTTAAGAAGGCGTTCAGCACACTTGCTCTTCTTGATCAGTCCTTTGAGCTTAGGAGTTGGGAAGTCATGTTCAGATTGTGAGGACATTGGCGAGGCTTCTTCTGGAGTACTGTGTCTAGTTGTGGTCACCCAGGTATTGGAAGGATATTATTAAGCTGGAGATGGTTCAAAGGAGATTTACTAGGACACTGTAGGTATGGAAAGTTTAAGTAACAAAGAAAGGCTGGACAGGCTGGGATTTATTTCATTGTAATGTAGGAGGTTGAGAGGTAGCCTTATTGAACTTCATAACATCCTGAGGGGTATAGATAGGATTAATGGTAGGTGACTTTTCCCTAGGGTGGGGGATTTCAAGACTAGGGGACACATTTTTAAGGTGAGAGGAGAGAGACTTAAAAAAGACACGAGGGGCAAGTTCTTTACACAGAAGGTGGTTCACGTGTGGAATGAACTTCCTGAGGTAGTGGGCACAATTACAACATTGAGAAGACATTTGGATAAGTACACAAATAGAGAAAGTTTGGAGAGATACGGACCCGGAGAAGGCAGGCAGGACTAAATTAGTTTGGGATTATGTTCAGCATTGGACCAAAGGATCTGTTTCCATGCTGTGTAACTCTATGATTGGATATTATATTACCTCACTGGTGGATTTGAAGGCACATTGGAATCAAATGCATCCTGTGTGAAATTTGATAGTAATACAGACCCAATAAATGTTCACTTAAGGCCCTCATCTTATTGCTGGGAATACAGAGAGGCCACATATCCAACTGGGCTGTTCTAGTCTCTAAGGCATGACTTCTTCCTGACAAAGGTTGGGGGGAGCCTGACGTTAAAATAAACCAATGTTCTCCTCAGCCTTCAATTGCTATGGCTTGGTTCTTGGGATTACAGATGGTCTCCCTGCTTTGGTGGGTCAGGACTTACAGCGTCCAAAAAAATCAGGAATTAATCACACTTGATTGAAACTGGTTTAAACTTTCCATAAGTCCTTCATAATAGTAACTAGTCTATTACACTATAACACTATATGTTTCACTGTGGACTCCACTGGTAAAAACTGCAATAACACAGAATGTGGAGAAACAGGATTGGGCTCTCTGGAGGGAGCAGCAGGGAGGGTGTTCTTGAACTCTGAATATCTCTGATAATCAGCTATTAGATCCAGTTTCAAAGACTAGCTATAGATGCATCTTGAGCCTGCAAGCAAGCTTCAATCAGAAGAGATTAAATCCATTTAACCCAACTTCGGTAGTGGACAAGTTGTTGGAGGGAATTCTGATGGACATGTATTTGGAAAAGTAAGGACTGATTAGGGACAGCCAACATGGCTTTGTACGTGGGAAATCATGTCTCACAAACTTGATTGAGTTTTCTGAAGAAGTAACAAAGAAGATTGATGAGGGCAGAGCAACGGACGCGATCTATATGGATTTCAGTGAGGCATTCGACAATGTTCCCCATGAGAGATTAATTAACAAGATTAGATCTCATGGAATACAGGGAGAACTAGCTATTTGGATGCAGAACTGGCTCAAAGGTAGAAGACAGAGGGTGGTGGTGGAGGAGGGTTGTTTTTCAGACTGGAGGCCTGTGACTAGTGGAGTGCCACAAGGATCAGTGCTGGGTCCACTACTTTTCATTGTTTATATAAATGATTTGGATATGAGTGTAAGAGGTATAGTTAATAAGTTTGCAGATTGGAGGTTTTGTGGACAGCGAATATGGTTACATCAGATTACAACTGGATCTTGATCAGATAGGCCAATGTTCACTTAAGGCCATCTTATTGCTCCTAACATTTTACAAATAAATATACATTGAAGTCAACTGCAATAAGTTATCAAAATTGGTATATCTGCAATTAAATCTGTAATTTATTACTGTCTCTCCTCCACAATGTTACGGGGTGGCAATGGCCAAGTGAACCCTACCATGGCAAATGGCAAAATTTCAATATAAAAAAAATCTAGAATTAAGAGTATAATGAAGACTCGATTGTTGGAAAGACCCATCTAATGCCCTACAGGGAGGGAAATTGCTGTCCTTTTCTGGTCTGGCCTACACATGACAAAAGATCCACAGTAATGTAGTTTATTCTTAACTCGCCTCTGGGAAATTTAGGATGGGTAATAAATGCTAGTCCAGCTAGTAATGCCCTAATCCTAGGAATAAAAAAAACACAGCTCATAACAGACCACATCAGCAAAGAGGCACCAAATGTAATTTGCGCTTGATTTTCTCTGCTGATGACAAACTATGACAACCATTGTAACTTTTCTAATCTATTTGCAGTGAATTGAAAGGAATTAGAATGGAACATCTGATTAGGAAGCATTATTCTTCTCACCACTTGCTAATTTTGTGATTGTTGTCGCTTCAGTTGTTGACACTTCAGTAAATCTCACGGTAGTTGCTGGTGTTATTTTACTTGACGTAGAGTGCACTGTTGCAGTGGAGACCTCTGTACTTTCAATCAATGTTTCTATTATGAAAAGAGATGATGTAGATATTCAGGTAAACAGAAAACACGAATGTAGTGTTCTACATTTGGTTACTAGTCATATATTCAGTAACGAAACAATGGCATGTTGAAATAACATTAGTCTACCAAGGATAGTAAGGTTGACAGTCCCTAAAATCAGGATGAGGCCTGTAAAAGATAATGTGCATTATTGTTGCAGTAGGAATAGATAGTAAGAGAGTAATTGAATGCAAGGATATGTATAACAAACAGCTAAGATGGAAACTGGGCACAGAGACTCCCACTGTCTCTTCAGATGGCAGGAAGTGGATATATAAACCCAATGGTCATTTGCATTTGATTCATCCATTCATACCATAACCAAATATATACTCCTCTAATCTTTTGTCACTTTTCCTGCGTGCATTTTTAACTTCCAGTAGCTCTAACAGAATCAGAATTGAATGGATGAAAATTTTATTCAGCCCATTTGTTGAAAGGCATAGTGTAGTGACTGGTGTTGCTTCAGATGTCGATGTTTCAGCAGTGTAAGCTTGAGTCGTTTGCATTATTGTACTTGCAGAGACTGAAACTGATGTAAAGGATTGTGCTGCTATAGATAACTATGTATTTGTAGTTGACATTTCTGCAGCTGGTGTTAAAATAGGTGATAGATTGATCACACTATTAGGTTTACAGGACAAATGTCACCATCTAAACTTATAGTTAATACAAAATACTCAGCAACCTAATACAGTCATGATGAAACATCGATAACCATGTGCCATTTGCATGTTATTTTACACTCTATATTTACAGCTAGCATCACCTTCTTACCTTTTGTTACTTTGCCATCATCTACTCCTAAAACTGCAGAACAATTGAAGGAATCAAATTTGGACAACTATAACAAAAGCAACTCACCACTTGTTGATGGGATTGATGTCACTGTCATTGCTTCAGAAATTGATGTTTGTATTGAGCTTGCTGTAGATGTTGCTGCTGCTATACTTGTCGAGGCAGGAACTGATGAAGAGGTTGATGATGCAATGGTTGGCTGTTTATTTGCAGTCAAAGTTTTTGTTGCTGCTATTAGTAAAATAAAAATCAACGCAATAAAGTATATAAAAAGCATGGAACAACATCCATTTAGCACAAAAGTCACATACAAGCATACACATGAAGCGTAGGTGTTGGCCACTCAGCTTTTCAAACCTGCTCTTCCATTCACTAAGATGATGATTGAATCAATTGCTCACATTCTGTCAAAAGCCTTTCATTCATATCTTATGAAAAATATACATACCTCTGCCTTAAAAGTATTCAAGAACTTTACATCCATTGCCTTTTGAAGATAGTTTCAAAAATGTTTCTCTTCAACTTTATCTTAAATGGGTGACCCCTCGTTCTCGATTCTCCCATAAGAGGAGAAATCCCTTCATTGTGCACCCTCAAGACCTTATATGTTTCAATTAAATCATCTTCTACCCTTCTAAACTTCACTGGATACAAGCCTAGACTTTTCAACTTTTTCTCACAGGACACCTTACCAATTCCAGGTATTACCTAGTAAACTTTCCCTGAACTGTTTTCTGTGCATTTACACCATTCCTTACATTAAAAAGACCTATATTGTCCACTATCTATTATGTGCAAGTCAGGATTGTAATGGAATACTCCCCACTTGCCTGGATGAGTCAGCTTCAACAAGACTCAAAAAGCTGATGCCATCCAAAACAAAGCAATGCACTTATTTGGCACTGCACCAAAAGCATCCATTCCCTCCACTACCAATGCTCATTAGCAGCAGTGTATACTCTAAAAGACACCTTCTATAATTTCTCAAAGATCTTTAAAGCACCTTCAAAACCCACAACCACTGACACCTGGAAGGGAAATACATGGGAACACCAACACCTGCAAGTTCTCCTCCAAGCTACTCACCATCATAGCTTGGAAATATAATGCCATTCCTTTAGTGTAGTTAGGTCAAAATTTTGGAATTCCCTCCCTAAGGTCATTGTGGGTCAACCTACAATACATGGACAGCATCTGCCCAAGAAGGGAGCTCACCACTACCTTCTCAAGGACGACTAGGAATGGACAATAAAGTCTCAACAACCAGCAATGTCCACATTCCGTGAGTGAATTTAAAAACTGTACATAGCACTCCAGGTAACATTCTTCCGGCTTTCCTAATTTTGAGTTGCTTTTATTTAACCGTTTAAGATTCATGCATGACAACACACTGATTTGTCTGCATCTCAGAGCTCTGTGATCTTTCATCACTTACATTTTTTTTAGCACTTTAAGCTGTTAAAATGGACAAATTTCACATTTTTACACATTACACTTCATTTGACAGATTTTGGCCATTTACTTAACCAAACGTTGTAACCTCTTTATGTCCAAGGGCTCTGACCCAAATCATCAATTTTCCTGCTCCTTGGATGCTGTCTGACCTGCTGTGCTTTTCCAGCAACACACTCTCAACTCACTACATTTTGCCAACCAGAAAATTAACCCCTTATGCCATCTTACAACTTGTATTTGATACAACTTAGTGAGTCAATTTTATCATGCTATTCTGTATATTTGTAACCAACATTCTGCTATTATCTTTACCTACTTTATATGTTTCTGACATTGCAGTAGTGAAAGAAATCAGAATGGTATAACAGATAAGAGAGCATTTGTACTCACCTCTTGTCGTGGGATGTGAAGTCATTGTTGTTGCTTCAGATATTGATGTTTGCGTTGAGCTTGCAGTAGATGTTTCTGCTGCTGTACTTGTTGAGGCAAAAGCTGATGTAGAGCTTGGAGTTGCTGTCGATGTCTGTGTATTTGCTGCCAATGTTTCTGTTGCTGTTTTGGAAACATATGTTAGTAGTGAAGAAAAAAAAAGCATTGAACAAAATATTAAAGTCTTTGCACATAGATTTTGTTTTGTTTAACCTACATATAAGGCAAATTTCTTGACAAAGTGTTATAAAGCTAGTCCCTTTTTTTCTAAAAGCTGTTCTTGTCTCAAGGATACTTTGCCCTTGATTTTTTTCAGAGGGGCAATAAACTGGGCAGGGCTCCGATATGTCTGATTTGGTACAGAGGCTTTTTGTTTAAATGTAAACAGATGAGACTTCAGTCCAAAGTGGGTGTGTTTTAGAAGTGACCTGTTTAGAGACAGGGGAGTGGTCAGCTCTCTAGCTGAGCTGAGCAGTCTTTAGTTCAGTTTTGAACTGGTTGTACGTTCGACAGAGAGCTGTGTGGAGACTTGCTCACTCTTTCTGCCCTGCAACATCAACCTGTAGGCATGTGTTCCATTTATACTGGTTTTTAAAGTGAATTTGCTTATTGGTACTGTTGTGCGCATTCGGAACAGCATAATTAAGTTGAGTTGAATAGATAGAGTTCTGTAGGAGTTCTTTATTCTGTTCTTTGTGTTTCATTGTGTAATTTTGTGAATAAATTTTTCTCTGTTTTAAAATCTAGTAGTCAACCTAGCTAACTTAATCCGGGTAATTTTCACTGTACACTTACTGAAACAAATTGCAAAGTTATGGTCTGAACTACCTGCTTAAGAATGTTTTGAGTGGTCTGGCTCAGTGCATAACAAAAGTAACGTGGCCTAACAGAATTATAACATAAGCAAAGCACCAATATTAATCAGCATACAATTATGGCCAACAACATACTGCTGTAATATTATAGAACATTTCCAGTTTACATTCTAACTTCTAGGAGTTTGACAAAATTAAGGATTTCTAAACTTGGAGTCGGCTGGAAAAGTGACAGCAAACAATTATGAACCTAAATGGCACAAAGGCATTTATTGCAAAGGGTTAGGAGTGCAAGAATAAAGAAGCATCATTACAATTGCTTGGGAGGTTGATGAGACCATATCTGAAGTATTGTGTACAGTTTTTGTCTCCACATTTGAGAAACAATATGCTTATATTGGAGACAGTACAAGAAGATTCGGTAAATTTTCTCCCTGGATTTTTGGCATGAACTGTGATAAATGGCTGAAAAGAATTGAGTTTATCTTCTCTGGAGTTCTGAAAAATGAGAGGTGATCTCATTGAACTATATATGGTTCTATTGCTGCTTGAGAAGGGAGATGCAGAGAGATTATTTTGAGTAGTCATGCCCTCTAAATCATAAGGGCATAGTCTCATGATATAGGCCATGCATTTCGGGCTCTGAGAATTTTACTCTTAATTTCTATCTTACCTACTCAACTGATCCTTCAGCATATGGAATTTCTAAATTTTAATCAATTTGTTTCAAGATATCAAGTTTTAGCAGTTATGCCATTTAATAAGATCAAATGGGAACTTTGCATTTATGCAGCCCATTTCATGACTACATCCAAGAGCAAGAGTCAATGTTTTGAATTGTACTCACTATTGTAATGTAGTAAATCCACAGATGACAATGCGATCATAACAGATAATCTCTATTTTGTAATGTTGGTTGACAGGTAACTTTGCTGCTCTTTCTCAAAATAGAGCTGGGGCATTTTAGTTTACCACTTGAGGGTCAATAAGGTCTCATTTTGACAAATCAGTTGAAAGATATTGACTCTGACAGAGTTGCATGCCACTGAAACATCAGGGTAGACTGTTGTGCTTAAGTACTGGAGTGGGACTTGAAACTAGGTTTCTGACCCAGAGGTAAGAGCAATACCAATTGACATTAGTGAAACACGGTCTCTAAACATATTTACAACTTCATGATGGATATCACAGAGAAATCATTATCAATATAATTCTTGTAGGCCACGATGTTACGAAAATAACTGAAATTACTCAATGGTATCCTTATATAAAAAGCCACCATAGTCTTGGAGGACGAGAGGGCTGTTCTTTCACTGAAGAGAGAGGGATGATTGGTGATGGTTTAACCTGAGGGTCACCACGCCTCAGTCAAGGGAAGAGGTAGAGAAGGAAAGTCCTTTATGATAATCTCAGCCAGTGCAGGAATTCAGCCCTCACTGTTGGCATCATTCTGCATTGAAAGTCAACTGTTCAGCTAACTGAGCTAACTGACCACCAAAAGTAAACATGCCATAGTCTGACCTAGACGGCTTCTCTCTATAGAGAGGGAGAGAATTGACTGGTGATGGTTTAATCTGAGGATCATCACACATCAAAGGAGGAGAGAGGTTGAGAAGAAGAGAACCTCAGCTTGTGCAGGAATTGAAGCCATGCTGTTGGCTGCCAACCACCTTGATAAAGATATCTCAAGGTATTAACGGAGCAACAATAGTCATCATACTTACTGGTTATAACAGATGATTCATGGTAACCTGAAAAATCAAATACATTTGGAAAAGATCATTTAAGCTAGTTAAAATATTTTTCTTCAACGTTGCATTTAATTACAAGTTAGATATAAATTAAACCAGTGTCAGTTAGATGTGATGGTTTGAATAAGATGTTTCACATTTTGTAAGAAACTGAACTATTAGAATTTCTAAAATAGAAGTAACATTTGATTTAGTTTTTTAATCTTCTTGTTTTATCTATATTTAAGCAAGACCCACAGGGGCAATAGCAAGTTGGGGTCAAATGATCAGGACTGAGCGATGGGCAACAGATCAAGAGTGAAGAAGCCAATAGATGAAGAATAGTTTAGAACAGATGGACCAGGGTTGAAATTGAGCAAAAGTGAGGGCTGCAGATGCTAGAGATTAGAGTCAAAAATGTGGTGCTGGAAAAGCACAGCAGGTCAGGCAGCATCCGAAGAACCTTTTGGGCAAAAGCCATTCATCAGGAATGAGGTTGAAATTGACTCAAGTGAATAGTAAAGACAGAGCATTTGTTTTGAGAGAGGTTGTGGCAGCACAACAGAGCAACAAGAAAGAGAATGGCTTTGAAATGAATATTCCACTGATTAAAAGCATAAGAAAAATTGAATTGATACAGAACTAAGTTGAGCATTTACCATTTACATAGAGGCTATTGCTGTCCAGTGTATACGGTCCTAAGGTGGTGATGCCCTTTGTGTTGTTTTGGAATTCATGGTAGAGACCAACCTTATCAACTTGTGGGGTATTGGCACTTATTTTGAAAGTACAGATTACTTCAACCGTACTGTTTCCATCACTTGCAGGTCTGCCACAGACAAATATCAGATGGTTAATTTGTTTAAACATGTTAAAGATTACAAATGATTGAATAATTAAATCACTAGGACGTTGTGATGATTGTAAAGTAAGAGCATGAGTTATTTACCTCATTTTGAGCTTCTGTGATGTCTAACGAAAAGTCAAACTCTTTCAGTTTACAGCTGATAGAGTCATAACTTAATGGAAATTCCTGGTGTCACATTCTTGTAAAGTCATTAAGCTGTCCATTACATTGAATAATTCCATAAACAGGCAACCAGGAAATGAATAATGATTGGGAAGAATACATTGAAGTACTCACTACTTGTATTGACATTAAAAATACTTAGCTGAAAATGTGTTGCTGGTTAAAGCACAGCAGATTAGGCAGCATCCAAGGAACAGGAAATTCGACGTTTCGGGCCAGAGCCCTTCATCAGGAAGGGCTCTGGCCCGAAACGTCGAATTTCCTGTTCCTTGGATGCTGCCTAACCTGCTGTGCTTTAACTAGCAACACATTTTCAGCTCTGATCTCCAGCATCTGCAGACCTCACTTTTTACTCTAATTAAAAATACTTATACCTCATTGCCTAAGACTTAACATTTTGTGGGGGGATGTACCGTAATATGAGAGTTAAAATTGAGAATTTCTAGCCAAATCAGTTAAGTTCATTGAATGCTGGCACTAGGTGCTTGGGTGGGGCACAACAAAAAGTACAAGGGTGGTGTTTGTGCAAGTTCATCTGCCTTTGATACTAACCTCATCGAATAATGAATCATAAACTATACCCAAGGGAAAGAAATTTGCTATCTTTACTTGGTCTAACCTACATGTGAAACCTAAGGAAACATGGTTGACTTATCTAGCTACTGTCTGAATTAGTGCAGCAAATAACTCAGTTCAAAGGATAATATGGGTTGGACAACAAATGTTGGTTTTGCCAATGATACCCACATCACTTGAAAGATAACGATTTCTGTATTAACCTGTGCTGACATTAAATCCTCAAGTTAATCCTGAGTCCAATTCAAAGTTACTGATGATGGCCCTGTGCAAGTTCCAGGTCAATCATTATCAATATTATAAAGCTATATTCATAATTTGTTTGCAGAACAGATTTCTAAAGACAATGGAATAATTAGTGATTTTCGAATGATGGCACACTACATGGTATTTGAAAAGTCAACTGTTTTGGTGGTTCTGCACATTGGGAAGGCTGAGGTTATTCAATAGAAGGATGTTTACTCCAGAAATCAATGATGAGTTGCATTGGGCCTCAAACAAAATCAATCAATTAAAAAAAACTGCTGAAGCCTTTCAGTGGAATCAGTTTTCACCCCTCAATTAAAGTTGACGAGGCATGTTGTTTGAATGGTCCCATCATTTTTCAGTCATCTAATAGTACATGTGTGAATAGCATCAAAATCCTGCGCACCTGTCACTTTATTATCTTTTGACTCAAAGAACCTACTAACATGATATGTGGAAAATTTTACATGGACGTAGCAGCTCTGTATCCTGGGTTAAACATCAGGTTCTGGTTGCTGAAGTTGCCTCTAGCCAGATTAATGGTTATTGGCCTGTATTTTGGCTTATGATACGACTTCTGTTCCATCATGGAAGATGTCCTATCTTCAAGAACTGCCTGCGATCAAATACCTCTGGGACAGATACACCAAGAGGAGCCATGGAGCTTGACAAGAAAGATGGAGGCTCATGCAGTGAGGGAAAATGACCTTTGTGAATATCCATTGGGCACAGGCCACCCTCCTTTATTGACAACATTGCTGCCATGTTTTACCAGGATGCCACCTGGTCAGGCCACCCTATACCACTGGTAAAAAACCATTGGCAGTGGAAATTAATTATCTACTAATTCAGCATTTAAGAATCTTAATTATCTTGTAAACAGGCTGTCTAAATGCTTCCTCAGCAGTGGCAAACTATCACATGGATGATGCCTGGAATGGTAGGTCTAACATATGAGGAACGGCTGAGGATCCTGGGATTGTATTCATTGGAGTTTAGAAGATTAAGGGGAGACTTAATAGAAACTTGCAGGATAATACATGGCTTGGAAAGGGTGGATGCTAGGAAATTGTTTCCATTAGGCGAGGAGACTAGGACCCTTGGACACAGCCTTAGAATTAGGGGGGGTCAATTCAGAACAGAAATGCGGAGACATTTCTTCAGCCAGAGGGTGGTGGGCCTGTGGAATTCATTGCCACAGAGTGCAGTGGAGGCTGGGTCGCTAAATGTCTTCAAGGCAGAGATTGATAGATTTTTGTTGCCTCGAGGAATTAAGGGCTACGGGGAGAACGCTGGCAAGTGGAGTTGAAATGCCCATCAGCCATGATTGAATGGCGGAGTGGACTTGATGGGCCGAATGGCCTTACTTCCACTCCTATGTCTTATGGTCTTATGGTCTTATGGTCTTATCAGTAATAACAGTATTGTGCCAACACAATGGCATATGGTTTTATAACCCTCCCTGCCACCTGCCAGCTTATCTTGATTCCCAGCTCAGAGAGTGGACACTTAACATTCTGACCATAATCTCCAACATTTTTTTGTTAACTTGGACAAGGTAATAATTAACAAGTACATGGGCATAACAAGTACAAGGTTTCCTTGCCCTCATATTTCAGGCTGTTCAATCGAATGAAGACAATGTTTCAACTGCATCCGGTGCCTACCCAAACACCATTTAATTATTAAGACACAGTCATCTTCTGGATGCCAAGAATTAGAAAACATATCACAGTTTCACATGTTATGACAATATGAGGTGGCTTTCACTTTGATGTTAGTGTTAGCTCCAGGATCTGCAGTCCTCACTCTCTCCTCTTCGATAGCAGAAACAGTTCTGATAAGTTGAAAAAGATGGGATTGCAGCATTTATGCAGTCGGGATATTACCTCACCAGGGAAATATATTGAGGAAATCCTTTTCTAATATGTTAATAAATTTACTTTTGACTTATGTCATAAATCCAGATCACTTAAACATCAACCTATTTTGTATATCCAGCTTAAATGTTTACAGTAAAGTTAATTTCTTACCTGAAAGATACAGACTGGCAATGTAACAATGATGATTTTACTTTGCTTTTGGCATACAGCTTACTGAGCTGCAGAAAATTAAAATGTTCCATTTAGTGTCAAGAATGCAAAGGAATATAACATTTTCTTTCCAAATGACATAGATAACATACTTACTGCATCAAGAATGTTGTTTGATACACTTATGTACAAAGAGGAATTGAGATCTTGCAGAGTTGGTATGAAAGGCAGTTTGAGAACAGTGAAGGTTATGTTGAACTCTTTTCTCTGAATTCCTTCATTTGGGTTGACTGTTGCAGGTACAATGGGAGGCTCCACTTTAATACAGAAAAATGCAAAGCAGAGGATTACAATGTTTTTAGTCCAGATTTAGAAAATCACAATGAAAGAACAGCTTTTGCTGTTCACCTCATGTACGGTTGCCCACAGATGATTGATAGTCTTTTTTGTGGAGGATTCTCCTTTTCTACTGTCTCAATTTTGCACCCTCTACAGCATCTGTGGGGAGGAAAGCTATTCAGCCATATAGATTGAAGCATCTTCATAGAAACAAAGCAGGAAATAATAAATAGGAAATATATATCAAATTTAAATCAGTGTGCAGAAAATTAAATAAAGCTTTTCTCATATGCATAGGTTAAGGAAAAGACATGCCATTGCAGAACACAAAGGCTATATACTGTTTGTTTGGATTGTATATATCTCGATATCTATTTCTTTTGTCTGAAGGATTGGGGTACCATACTTGTAATATAATTTTTCAGGGTTTTAGAGGTTGTTCAGGAATATATCCAGCATATTCCTCACTAAAGTCTTAACTTGTCCAAGTTCAAAAAGCCTCAGATTTTTCAACAGTTCTTCAGCATGATTGTAGTTGTAACTAGCTTTAGTATGTGGTGTAACAGTAGTTTCTGGATGGATTGCATTATGTAACAGAGTCAATTACATTAATCTCTGTTGAGTGGCTGGGCATTTTATAAAGGTTGTACGCATGCTCAATAGTATCGGCATACTGGAGTATGGCGTTGACGTTAGTTCTGGAAGGTTCTGCCGCGTACAGACGGGCGGTGAATTTAACTGACAAATAGTATCGTCAGTTTTGTACTCAGTTCCATGAATGAAACCTCCAGAAGTTGCTGGCAGCATGTTTAAAAAATTCAACATGTGATTTGGAGATTAGTGGCTGGGCCAGCATTAATTCCCAAATCCTAATTGCCCTGCAGAATGTTCTCGAACTTCAGCCGCCCTAATGTTGCAGGACCATCCACTGAAAGGAAGGGAGTTCCAGGAATGTTTGAGACAGTGACGATGAAGGAATAAGCAATATAGTTCCAAGTAAGGACGGTGCGTGTCTTAAACAGGAACTTGCAGGTGGTGGTATGATAAAAAAGCTTTATAAAATTTGTTTTAGTTTTGAGATTTGGGTTGCTAAAATAGTGGCAATTGCCTGTCTTCAGTTCTGTGAAGGAGGTAGCTTTGGGGGGGAAAATGTCAATGATTTAGAATAGTGAACAAAATAATAAAATTCAGGAAGATGTGATTCAGTCAACCACCAACGCAACACAATGAATAAAATGTTTACACTGCTGCGTCCCACAGAGAGAAAAATCAGACATGGACTTTAGGTCAGTCACGACTTCAGAGCAGAAAAAGATATGTCTTCAGTTCAGTGGAACCACCACAATCTCCAGATTGTGAAAGTGTATAAAAAATGTCAAACTACCAGAACTGAAAAGATAAATTGGTCATCAGAATTGAAAAATGTCATGGAAACTGACAAAAAAGTTGTTGAACTTTCTGATCGATCCAAGAAGTCCTGAAATGTGTCAATTAACTGAGAAAGTAAAGTGATGAAAGAGGAATCATATTTTTCTGGTATTTTCTGTATTGGGGAAAAGGTTGAAACTTTTGTTTTGCTCTTTTGTATTTGTAAAATATGTTTGTGTTTTTTCATTTATGGAATAAACTTGTATTTTTTCATTAAAGAACATTTACAACCTTGTGGGTATTTGTTGAATGACTAACCATGGCAGCAATCAACCACAAAAATTGAACATATGATCTAACAGGCCATAATATGATCTAACTCTGAGATCTGACTTTTCCAGTATTGCCATCAATTGGGAATATTACAATGGCTTATCCTGTAGCAATGGTAGCAAACACTAATACCTTAATTAAGGGAGGTTTCACTATATGTGCAGCCAGATGCATTAAGAATCAGAAATTGACCAGGTTGGTGAAAATGCCCATGGTTGAACTAACCATTTGCTTCCTTTGCAGCTATGGGTTCAGATTTGTTTGATTTGCCCATTGTATCGAGATAATGCATTGCAACTGATGAAGACTAATTAAAATATGTCCATCAATTCTATTCAAAATTTCATTCCATTCCACTTGCAGCCCACTCACCCAACGATAATGAAGTCTCCCCCTCAAACAATACCCAACCTCATGTTAGATCATTTAGGTCATATATTCCAAAAGCTCACAACACAATTTGTTGACTTATGTATTGTCATGCATGCAGCATCTGCCTTGTAGAGAACTCTACTCCCATTCCCTATATATTTAAACATCGGAAATACTTCAAATATAAAAAATCAGAAAAATATGCTACAGAGACAAAGATAACAAAAGTAATTCATTGAATTGTGATATAAATACACATCAGTCTTGATACCTGTCATTATTTTGGTTGTTTGTGTTGAGGATGCTTCACTGGTAGTGACAGGTGTTGCTGTGCTTGTTGAAGGTAAAATTGTGGAGATTTGAGTAGATGTTTCTGATCCTGAAGATGTTGAAATAGAAGATGATTCTACTGCACAAGATAGAATGTTAAAGACTCACAGGAGTGTTCCCAGATTGAATAGTCAGCCTTTCCTTTTGCTTTTAGATTATGAAGCTGTTGTATAATATTAGAATTCTGACGTTAACACAGTATAGGAAACGAGAATTTAAAATCAAAGCATGCATCAGTTTTGCTACATTTCTACTTGTTCAGTTCACACACAATCGTAAACAGATACAAGCTGGCTTTTTGTCTGCTGAGTTCTCCAAGTGCTGCACCTTAAAGCTGTATTTGTACAGTGGTAGGGGAGAGGCATAAGGGATGTGATGGGGGTTCTGAGCTCTCCATTTACACTGGATATGTTGCCATTCAGCCCCAAAGTAGGAAATGCCTAGAACCTTTATTTGGCTTTAAGTGGGTCTTAACTAGAACTGATTTAACATATCTATTTCGTTCAATTTCTGGTCACATACACCACCAGCTATTCATCTATGTCAGGCACATTATTCAAGCATATTGCCCTGCACTCTGATAGAACCCAATCTTTCATAGGAGGTTATCTACAAAAGGAAGTGAGCATTTTGTAGCTAATGCTTACTACATGTCTCACACAGTTTCATGGCATCAAGATTGCAATGGTCAATGAAATCCTGCTGATTACAACCAAGCAACAGCCTGAACTGATATCAGACCATGTCTGAGTTAAACACCACTGTGAAGAAGCAAAGGGATAGCAAGGACACAATGTACTCTAGTCGTGGAATTTCAATGCCCCTCTCCATGAATAACTTATTTATCTGCATCAATAACCAAGCTTGTTAACAGCCTGCAGCATCTAACAAAACATCACTTGTTGATGTTTCATTAGACTTCCCTCTGTAGTTATTGGGGGACTTGAACCAATGAAGGCAGGGGTTGATGTAGACAGTTGTGCTAATGTGGATGTCTATGTAATTACAATTGAAATTTTTATTACTCCTTTCATTAAAACAGGAGACAGACTGAAAAACGTATTAAGGGTTTTTAAACTCTCAGTATGCTGGTAAAGGTAAGGGAAGCAATTATGAAAGCAAATGAGATGTTGCTAATTTTTTTCAAAGGGTTGGGAGTAGAAGGATAAATAAATCTCGGTATTGATGTATATGGTTTTTATGTGACCAAATCTGACATAATGTGCAGTTGTAATCGCCACCTTAAAAAGCAGCATGTCTGTTTTGGAGACAGCACAGAGAAGGACATTAAGTTATTCCCTGGTGTAAGTGTTTGTCATGTGATGAGTGGCAGAGAAAATTGGATTCATATTCCCTAGAACTGAGAAGAATAAGACAGGATCTAATTGAACCATTCAAAGCTCTGAAGGGGAAGCTCTCTCCTGATGCAGACGGATTGATTCCATTGGTCAGGGAATCTAAAACATGGGGTCACAGTCTCACGATATGGAGCCAAGCATAAACTTCTTCACTCAAAGTGCTGACAATCTTTGGAATTTGCTGTCACGATTTTCTGGTTCAATGGGACGAATGGCCTACTCCTTCTCCTATTTCATGTGTTCTAATGGAAGAAATCCAAATGGCAGATACAATAATAGGGAACTCACCACTTGCTGAAGTTAGTAATGTTGTGACTGGTATTACTTCAGTTGTCAGTTTTTCTGTAGAGCTCACTGCAGTTGTCAGTGCTATGCTCCTTGTTGAGGTAGGAGTTGTGGATGTCTGTGCTGCAGCAGACATCTCTGTATTTACAGTCAAACGTTCTGTTGAAGCTGTCATTAAAATAGGTGACAGAATTAATGAGATGTACCTAAAGCCTTAACATCATGCTAACATTATAGCTAAAACGTTAACTTCATAATCTCACATATAATGCAAATATTGAGCAATGTGACACAGTCATATGCAAAGCAGTACAGAGGAACCTCGATTATCCGAATACCAATTATCCGAAAATTAGATTTTCTGAAGGAGATCTCGAGGTCCCGACGGAAACATTACATCAATGACGTGTTTCCAACAGTGATCGAATTTTTTGTTTACAGTGATTAAATAGGTACCATCACTCTCTATCCACACTTCACCTGGAGTTCTACAGAGGGGTGTATCCTAAACCCCACTTCCCCAGATAGTCTCTCTATAATTGTCTTCTACAGGGCAAACGTGGAACCTCTCACGTGTGTGTGCGCTATTTGGAGTCTTACCCCACAAGGCAGCTGCAGCAGCAATCTTGTTCTTGGTGTACAGTCTGGTTGCCCCAGAGAGAGGGCGGGAGTTGACGGGGTTTGGTGGCAGAGGAGCAGTGTTGGAAGGGGTTGGCGGGACAGGGGTGATGTTTGATGGAGGTGGGTGAGGTGTGGTGTTGGATAGGGGTGGGGGGCATTGTTGGACGTGGTTTGGAGGCGGGGACAGTGTTGGACAGGGTTTGGGGGTGGGGGCGGTGTTGAATGGGGGCGGGGATGGGCAGTGGGTGGTGTTGGGACGGGGTCTCGCACGCTGTAAACTGCTGCAGCCTCCTAAACAGGAGCAGACTTTAAAAACTCTGAACACCAGAGTAAAGGCATTTAATCAATTAACCGAATAATCAATTATCTGAACGAAATAGTGCCCGCCCATCTCGTTCGATAATCGAGGTTCCCCTATAATTGGTAAAATGTATTTCTACACTGTGCAGCTGCAGTCAACATCATGCTATCAGGTAGAGTGCGCTTCTAATGTGTGTTAAACTTGCAGTAGAGTGAAAGATATCAGAATAATACAACAGAATTAGCGAGTTTTGAGAAGATTTCTAGCTCAGGTTGAGGTTCTGGATGTAGGTTTGCTGGCTGAGCTGGAAGGTTCATTTTCAGATGTTTCGTCACCATACTAGATATTATCTTCAGTGAGCCTCCGAATGAAGCACTGGTGGTGTAGCCCACTTTCTATTTACATGTTCGAGTTTTCTTGGATAGGTGATGTCATTTCCAGTGGTGGCATCATTTCCTATAAGGATATGATTTCCTGCTCTTTTTCTCAGGTGGTGGTAATTGGGATCCAAGTCAATGTGCTTATTGGTAGAGTTCCAGTTGGAATGCCATGCTTCTAGGAATTCTCATGCATGTCTCTGTTTAACTTGTCCTAAGATGGATTTGTTGTCTCAGTCGAAGTGGTGTCCTTCCTCATCCGTATATAAGGTTACTAGTGGGAGTGTTCTTTTGTGGCTAATTGATGTTCATGTATCCTGGTGGCTAGTGTTCTGCCTGTTTGTCCAATGTCTAGAGAATTTGTACTCACCACTTGATGAAGGAAGTAAAGTTGTCATTGTTGATCCTTTAAATGTCAATGCTTCAGTTAAGTTTGCTGAAGTTGTTTCTGTTCTTGTACTTGATCGGATAAAAGCTGATGTCAATGTTTTTGCATTTCCTGTTAATGGTGTGGCTATTGAGAAAATCAGCATGTATTGTCATTTCGGGAAATGCAAAGTATGGAAGAATACATTGGTTCTTGCACATAGATGTGATCTAGGTTTTATTCAAACTCATATATCATGAAAAAGTCTAATATATAATTTGGACTGGTTGTAGCAGCTTCCAGTACCTTTACCAGCGTAGTGCTTAGTGCTTCTAAATAAGCCTGGTGGACTATAACCTGGTGCTGTGTGATTTTTAACTTTGTACTCAGCGTAGTGCTTAGTGCTTCTAAATAAGCCTGGTGGACTATAACCTGGTGCTGTGTGATTTTTAACTTTGTACTCAGCAGTCCAGCAGTGGCACCTTCAAATCATGTCTACCATCAATACCACTAACTGCTGGCACAAAGTGGAGAGGATCTCTAAGAAGATTGTACATATCAATACAGACATCAAGTTTCTACAGAAATGCAAGAAAGCTGAAAGATCCCAAAGGGATTAGAGATTGCGAACCCATTCACGTCCAACCTACAACACAGGCTATGAAGAGAGACTTTGCTACCGCACCTCTCGCAAACTCCTCAATCATCTCGCACACCAATTGTACAGCAGACGCCACAACCTTGAAATTAAGATGGAGTCCAACTCTCAGCCTGCACTCATGATACAGCAGGGCATTGCCAAACAGGCAAGATGACAAAAGTACACTACATACATGTACACCAAGATCAAGAAACTGGAGAAACTTCACATCACCACCAGTAGTAGCCAACCCTGCCCTGGAACTACAGTGGAAAATGTTATTACCACAGGGAAGTTGATCATCAACTTATTGGACCACACTCTTCAACCGGAAGAGATTGAAGTTCTTAGCAAGGGTCTCAATTTCTGCCCCACCACCAAAATGGACCCAATGGGTCTTTCAGCAGACACGGAGGAATTCATCAGATGAATGAGACTCTAGGAATTCTTTCAAGATGCCAGCAGTGATCAAAATGTGCCCACCGAGGGACCGGACCAGTCATCACAGGGGTCCGTAGAGGGGCAACCAGAGAAGGAGTCAACTTGGGCCCCTCCAAAAGGCCGCTGCCCTGGGCTTGACGTGTGTTCAAACCGCCAGGAAATATATAAATGTCAGATTCATCAACTGCAGCCCAAGGTAGAGCAAAACATCACCCGACCACAATGCAATGCCATCCATGCTCTCAGAACCAATCACAACATTGTCATCAAACTAACAGATAAAAGAGGAGCCATCATCATTCAGAATAGAACAGATTACTGCAAGGAAGTTGATGACTGAACAACCAGGAACACTACAGGCCACTGCCAGTTGATCCGACCAAAGAGCACACCCGTGAACTAAACACTTTGATCAGGACTTTGGATCCAGTTCTTCAGAGTTCCTTACACTCTCTTGATCCATGTACTTCTCATGTAGATGACTTCTACTGCCTTCCAAAGATACACAAAGCCAACATACCGGGGCATCCCGTCGTATGAGGCATTGGGACCCTGTATGAGAACCTCTTTGGCTATGTTGAAGGCATCTTGAATTCCATGTATTGGGAGCACCCCCCAGCTTCTGTTGCAACACTACAGATTTCTTACAGAACCTCAGCACCCACGGACCAGTCGAACTGGGAACATTCCTCATCACAATGGACATTTCAGCACTCTGCACCAGCATCCCCCACAATGACAGCATCACGGCAACAGCCTCAGTACTCAACACCAACAACTGCCAATCTCCAAGTACCATTCTACAACTCATCTGTTTTATCCTCGACCACAACATTTTCACCTCTGACAACCAGTTCTTCATCCAAACACACGGAACAGCTATGGGGACCACATTTGCACCCCCAATATGCCAACATTTCATGCACAGATTCGAACAAGATGTTTTGTCTACGCAGGACCTCCAACCAACACAATAGACCAGGTACATTGAGGACGTTTTCTTCCTCTGGACACATGGTGAGGAGTTATTTGTTCGAACAAACTGCCTGGCTTTCAGGACAACACCATACAACCTTTTCAAGGTAGACGCTGCAAGATGTGTCCGAGTGTCGACACAGATACCACCATTACACGTGGGGACACCTGCACCATATACGGGGGGCAGGTACTCATGTGACTCGACCAACATTGTCTAACTCATATATTGCAGGCAAGGATGCTCTGAGGCATGGTACATTGGTGAGACTGAGTGGAGGCTTGGGCTATGGCAACGGATGAATGAACTCCACCCAATAATCAACAGACAGGAGTGTTCCCTCTCAGTCGGAGAACACTTCAGCGGTCCGGACGTTTGACCTCAGATCTTCAGGTGACCATCCTCCAAGGCGGACTTCAGGTTAGGCAACAAAAATGTACAGTGGTCTAGCAGAGGCTGATAACCCTTGAGAATGGCCTCAACTGGGACTTTGGGTTTATGTCACACTACAGGTATCCCCATTGCACTACAGACACACACAGACACACACACATGCACACTCTCCTACAGACACACACACACACTCCTACAGTCCCATACACTCACACAGATCCTCTCATACACAAGCACTCTCTCATATGCTCACACATGCACTCCCACACTCACACAAGCATCCTCTCACAGACTTATTCCTCTTTACACTCACACTCACACACACACATATACTCTCTCACTGACACTCATACTTCCCCAACACACACACACACACACACACACACACACACACACACATTTGTGGGGTGAAGTTGTACTTGCAGAATTACATTTTATTTTGACCAGAAAATGCTGTAATCCATGTAAGATTCGTTTTTAAATTAGAATCAGTCTGAACATTGGGGCACAGACAGCCTCACACGGGGCACCTTACACCTTCAGTGCATTATCTGGACCAACATGCCACCAATTGTTAAAGTTCACATGAGAATGTAACTTTAAGAAAGTTCTGGAATTTACATATGAAAGAACTGAAAGCAACATGCCCATTCTAAAAGATGAGAGTCGTAACAAACAATGCAGGTTTTTTTCAATATATAATTTCCGTTACATCACACTGTGAACTTTTCATATAAATTCTGTGTCCTACAATTTTAAGCTCCACAACCACCTGATGAAGGAGCAATGCTTAAAAAGCTAGTGCTTCCAAATAAACCTGTTGAACTATAACCCGGTGTTGTATGATTTTTAAATTTATCAGCATACTGTGAGTTTAAAAACCCTTAATACCTTATTGAGTTTGTCACCTATTTTAATGAGAGTAATAAAAACTTAAATTGTAATTGCACAGACATACGATCATGTTGTGATTAACCTTAAATGCTTTTGCAGTATGTGCTTCTTTCTTTCACCAATTTGAAAAAAACATAAAAGCATGATAGAAAAGTGTGCCTTTCTTTACCCGCCAGTTGCTGATGAGACTGATGGAGTGAATGTCATTGTTGAGCCTTTAGTAGAGACCAGTGTTGATGTTGAATAGTTGTGCTCAAAATATTGATCAAAGTCATACATAATGGTAGGTAATAGGATGGAAAATGCCCTGATTATAACAAACGTAAGTATTCAAACATGTCTGTATTTTGTTAATATGTTATGCACATTGCCAAAAATATATTACTATAATCTTTTGACAGTTTTCTATTGTGTGCTTTTATGTTCCAGTGGTTTAAGAAATGTCAATAAAGAATGGTTGCAAAGTGTGTTTTTGTCTACTAACCAGTTGTCGATGAGGCTGTTGAAGTGAATGTTGTTGCTTCAATTGTTGAAACTGCAGTAGAGGCCAGTGTTGATGTTGATGCTATTGTGCTTGTTGAGGCAGCAGCTGATGAAGAGGTCATTGATGTTGTCAGGCTTCCTGTACTTGCAACTGAAGTTTTTGCTATTGTTATTGAAACAGGTTTTAACATTATTGAGCTTACTAGAGTGCACAGGACAATGTATTAAACATGTTGTACAATGTTGTGCTTGATATTTTGTTACATAACTATATAATACAAGTTAGTGCATAATGTAACATAGCCTTGTTGAAACAGAGCACACATGTACTGAGAACCATTAGTCTGTGATTTCTCCATGCATCATTATGATCAACAACATAGTCACTTCTCTGGCATGTTGTTCTAGATTTTGAGTTTGATAGGAGAATGGAATAGTCCCAGAAAGAGCTTTCACATACTCACCATTTGTTGAGGGTACTGACGCTGTGACTGTCATTGCTTCAGTTGTTGATAGTTTAATTGAATTCCCTACAGTTGTTGGGGGACTTGTACTTGTAGAGGCAGAAGCTGATGTAGAGATTTGTGCTGTTGTGGATGACTGTGCATTTGCAGTTGATGGTTGTGTTGCTGCTATTATCAAAATAGGCCGTGAAATTAATGAGATGTACAAAAAACATGGATCATTATGTTAAACTTTTAGCCAATTTTTTTTTCTCATGCTCATTTTTAATACAACTTATTGGTGATGCAACTCCATGACAAATCAGGAATGATCCAATTGCATATGTTCATTATTCTACTTTGTGGGATCACAGCGAACCTCATGCTAGGTCCTGATGTTATCTATTTGTTGTGAATTTTTACAGTCGAAGTAGAGTGAAATAAATCAATAATGATACAGCAGAGAAGAGAATCCATGCTCACCAGTTGTCATGGAGAGTGATGTCATTGTTGTTGCTTCAGATGTTGATGTTTGTGTCAAACTTGTGGGAGATGCCTCTGCTGCTGTAGCTGTTGAGGTAGGAGCTGATGTAGAGGTCAGAGCTTCTGTGGACACTTGTGTATTTATCAATGTTTTTACTGTTATTGTTGAAAAATGTTGCATTATTATTGAAGTTAAAAAGTGAATATCAAACGATATATGAAAAATCTTGAATAAAGGTTGCAATAAGTGATTTGTTATGGTCACATATAATGCACATAGTCTAATAGAATTCTAAAAGACATAAAGCAACAAAAGTAATTAGCACATAATTATGGCCAACAGCACATAACTTTAGCACATTCCTAATTTCTAATTCTAGTTTCTCGTAGTATGACAGAATTAAGGATTTATAAACTTGGAGTAAGCTGGAAAAGAACAGCAAATAACTATGACGCCAAATGCCAACGGGATCGGAACACAGGGATAAAGACGTTTTGTTAAAGTTTGCGTGGGGCTTTGATTAAATCACATCTGAACTTTTGAGTGTAGTTTCAACATTTAACAAACAAAATGCCTGCAGTGGAGAAAGTAGAAAGAAAAGTTTCAGTTAACTATTTCCTGGGTTGCATTGGGTGTCCTGTGATGAGTGGCTGAGAAAATTGGTTTTGTATTTCTGAAGTTTTGAAGAATGAGAGGTGAGCTCATTGAACCATATGAGGTTCGAAAGCAGCTTGGAAGGATAGATGTTGCAGGATTTCTTCCACTGAACAGGGCACCTAAATTGTGAGGGCACAGTGTCACATTGTGGGGCCACATATTTAGGGCTATTTAGGTGAGAAATGTTTTGCACAAACATTTTGTGAATCTATGCAATTCTCTGCCCCAGAAGGTTCAAGAATGTGTATTGTTGAACATGTTTAAAATTTGGAAAGAGAGATTTCAGGGCACTTAGGAGGTCAGGAGATATGGAGAGCACACAGGAAGATGCATTTGAAGCCAAAGATAAGCCATAATCATACTGAAAGGTGAAGCTAGCTTGATAGATCATACAGTTAACACCTGCTCCTATTTTCTGACTCCTTGTGGAAGGACAATGGTTGAATTAATAACAGAACTTGCCAACTCACCACTGGTGGAAGGTAGTGAAATGGTAATTGATGTTACTTCAGTTGTTGGTCCTGTTGTAGAGCTCACAGCTGGTGTAGATACTTTGCTACTTGTTGCAGCAGGAGCTGAGGCGGTGGTTTGTGCTGCAGTGGATGTCTGTGCACTTACAGTCAAATGTTCTGTTGCTATTGTTATTAAAATAGTTGTTAGATTTAATGAGGTATACAAAAAGGTGTACATTGTAACATCCTAGCAATATAGCCAATAAGTCACATTCTTAGCTTTGTATATAATGTGATTTATTAGCAAATGTTGCAAAGAAGCAGTCAGCAAATTGTATTTGTACATTTTTCTACACTGCACACTGTCATTGACAGCTTACTGTACTGAACTGTTACATTTGTATTGTGTATTGTTGAACTTGCTGCCAAATGTAAGAAGTCAGAATGGTAGAATAGAGAAAAGACCAATCAGGTTCTTACCACTTGTTGAAGGAAGTGATGTTATCGTTGTCTTTGCTTCAGTCAAGCTTGCTGCAGATGTTTCTGCTACAGTACTTGTTGATCCAGGAGCTGATGGAGAGGTCAGAGCTGCTGTAGATGTCTGTGAACTTGTAGTCAATGTTTCTGCTGCAGTTATTAAAATAGGCAAGATCTATCATTGATGGAAATGTGGAGGATGGAAGAATGTGTCTGGTTTTGCACAAAAGTTTGAATCTCACATAATAATAGTGTATGGAAGAATGTGGTTTTTTTTGTATAATAGTTGGCTGTAGCTTATGTTCAAACACATACTAAAAGTTAAAACTAAGAAGCATCCTGACCTGACTGGAATGGCAGAAACTCACTTAGAAGCAGATATGATAGCAATGTTTAAGAGGCATTTTGACAGACACATGAACGGGCAGGGAATACAGACCATGTGCAGACAGATCAGATTAGTTTAGAATAGCATAATGGTCGTCACAGATATAGTGGGCCGAAGGGTCTGTTCCTATGCTGTCTTGTCCTGCTTTATGTTTATGGATGTCTTACAAATCATTAGCACCCCATGCATATAGCCAAAATATCTCTCAAAAAAGAATTTCACCATTTTTCAGTAAAGCTTTCTATCCTCGAGCAGGTTGAAAGAATTCATCAAAGAATACTTGCATGATGTGCTTTTGTATACCCACCAGTTGTTGTTGAGACTGACAGACTGAATGTTATTGCTTCAGTTGTTGACCCTTCAGTAGAGGCCAGAGTTGATTTTGATGCTGTTGATCTTGTTGAGGCACGAATCAAGGAAGGTGTCGTTGCTGCTGTGGAGACCTTTGTATTTGCAGTCGATGTTTCAGCCACTTTTATTAAAATAGACATGACTTGTAATTGAGAGAAATGCTGATTATGGAAGACTATTAATTTAATCCATAAGAGTTGTGGTTCTGGGTTTTATTTGAAACTCACACAAAAAAAAACTAAGATACATCCTGATCTTTTTGTAACAGCAGAACATCATCAAGAGTGTCTTGCATATCATTGACATTCCATGCCTTAAGTTAGACAGGTTTGAGAATGGAATAGTTCAAAAGAGTGCTGTTACATACCATTTGTTGACGGGAGTGATGTAGTGATTGTTATTGCTTCAGTGATAGAGTCATAGAGATGTATAGCATGGAAACATACCCTTTGGTCCAACTTGTCCATGTTGACTAGATATCCCAACCCATTCTAGTCCCACATGCCAGCACCTGGCCTGTATCCCTCCAAACCCTTCCTATTCATATATCCATCCAGGTGCCTTTTAAATGTTGCAATTGTACCAGCCTCCACCACTTCCCGCGCCAGCTGTTTCCATATATATCACCCCCTTCTGCGTGAAAAGGTTGCCCCTCAGGTCTCTTGTATATCTTTCCCCATTAACCCTAAACTTATGCCCTCTAGTTCTGGACTCCTCTGCTCCAGGGAAGAGACTTTCTTTATTTATCTTATCCATGCCACTCATGATTTTATAAACCTCTATAAGGTCACCCCTCAGCCTCCGACGCTCCAGGGAAAACAGCCCCAGCCTATTCAACCTCTCCCTATGGCTCAAATCCTCCAATCCTGGCAACATCCTTATAAAGGAGAAATTGAGGACTTCAGATGCTGGAGATCAGAGCTGAAAATGTGTTGCTGGAAAGGCGCAGCAGGTCAGGCAGCCTCCAAGGAGCAGGAGAATCGACGTTTCGGGCATGAGCCCTTCTTCAGGAAGAATGTGTCTGGTTTTGCACAAAAGTTTGAATCTCACATAATAATAGTGTATGGAAGAATGTGCTTTTTTTGTATAATAGTTGGCTGTAGCTTATGTTCAAACTCATGCTAAAAGTTAAAACTAAGAGGCATCCTGACCTGATTGGAATGGCAGAAATATTCCTGAAGAAGGGCTCATGCCCGAAACATTGATTCTCCTGCTCCTTGGATGCTGCGTGACCTGCTGCATCTTTCCAGCAACACATTTTCAGCCAATATTCTTATAAATCTTTTCTGAACCCTTCCAAGTTTCACAAGATCCTTCCGACAGGAAGGAGATCAGAATTGCATGCAATATTCCAAAAGTTGCCTAACCAATGTCTTGTACAGCCGCAACATGACCTGCCAATTCCTGTACTCAGTACTCTGACCAATAAAGGAAAGCATACCAAATGTCTTCTTCAATATCCTGTCTACCTGCGACTCCATTTTCAAGAAGCTATGAACCTATACTCCAAGGTCTCTTTGTTCAGCAACACTCCCTAGGACCTTACCATTAAGTGTATAAGTCCTGCTAAGATTTGCTTTCCCAAAATGCCGCACCTCACATTTATCTAAATTAAATTCCATCAGTCCATTGGCCTATCTGATCAAGATCCTGTTGTAATCCGAGGTAACCCTCTTTGCTGTCCACTACACCTCCAGTTTTGCTGTCATCTGCAAACTTGCTAACTATACCACTTATGCTCACATCCAAATCATTTATAGAAATGACAAAAAGTAGGGGACCCAGCATTGATCCTTGAAGCACTCCACTGGTCACAGACCTCCAGTCTGAAAAACAACCCTCCACCATCACCTTTGTCTTCTATCTTTGAGCCAGTTCTGTATGTATCCAAATCGCTAATTCTCCCTGTGTTCCATGAGATCTAATCTTGCTAACCAGTGTCCCATGGAGAAACTTGTTGAGTGCCTCAATGAAGTCCATATAGATCACGTCCATCGTTCTGCCCTCATCAATCCTCTTTGTTACGTCTTCACAAAACTCAATCAAGTTTGTGAGACATGATTTCCCACGCACAAAGCCATGTTGACTATCTCAAGTCAATCTTTGCCTTTCCAAATACATGTACATCTTGTCCCTTAGGATTCCCTCCAACAACTTGCCCACCACCAATGTCAGGCTCACTGGTCTATAGTTCCCTGGCTTGTCCTTACCACACTTTTTAAACAGTGGCACCATGTTAGCCAACCTCCAGTCTTCTGGAACCTCACCTGTGACTATAACCAGCAACATGCACTCTAATACAGAGTTGCTTTTGCTATCAATGCTTTCATCTAAAAGTAATTCAACAGTGTTTGTAAACGCAATCGTCCCAGGTGTTCTGTTGTATACCCACCAGTTGTTGATGGAGTGACGGTGGATTCTTCAGTTGTTGAAACTTCAGTCGAGGACACTGTTGATGTTGATGGTATTGTGCTTGTTGAGACAGGAGCTGATGTGGAGGTCGGTGAAGTTGTTGAGCTCAATGTACTTGCAGTGGAAGTTTCTGTTGTTGAAAAAGATCACATTATTATAAAGGTAATTGAAATGAATCCCTCCAAGATACGAAGGATTTTGTACAAAATGCTGCAAAACTTGTTGCAAATGGTGCCGGGATTATTGTTGTGTGAATTGTTGGTGATTTACAAGAGCATCCTGCAGATGTTGTGGGATCTGTGGCTGTAGTGGCAAGACATGATGTCTCGGCTTGCACTTCAGTGGTTGATTGTACAATTACAATGAAAGTTGCCGTTGTCCATGAAAAAGATGACAAACTGAATGAGGTGCACTAAACCATGAATGAAGCAGCACCTAAACATGACAGATTCATAGATTCTGGTTTTGTGCAACATGCTGAATAGCCTGACACGATCGGCCTGTAAAGCAGGCATCAGTAAATTGCATTTGCACATGCTTCTACTCTGCGGAAATCTCCTCCTTGTAAACAAGCAATATTCTTCAACTACACCTCCTTCCTGCATTGTAAGACTTTCAAGAGATCGAGTGACGTTCAAAAGGTGCACGAGAGAAGAGATCAGTCGTACTCACCACTTGTCGTGGGAAGTGATGTCACTGTTGTTCCTTCAGATGTTGATATTTGTGCGGAGCTTGCGGTAGATGTCTCTGCTGCTGTGGTTGTTGCAGCAGGAGCCGAGGTAGATGTCAGAGCTTCTGTGGATGTCTGCGAACTTACAGTCGATGTTTCTGTCACTGTGAGAAAAATAAATTTACATGGACGTTAGGGAACGGACTTGTAGGAATCAATGTGTAATTGATTGCAAGTATTTTTCCTGTGTATACTGCCAAATAGGATAAGAGATAACATGGGCTGTTGTTAAGACCAGCAGACATACCAGGATGTTGCATATTATGACCTCTGGGCAAGTACAACCAGCAACACGCACCCAAATACGGGGTTGTCATTGCTATCAACGCTTTCATCTTTGGGTAGTTTAACAGTGTTTGTAAAAGCAATCTGCCCAGGTGTGCTGTTGTATACCCACCAGTTGTTGAAGAAACCGATGGAGTGACCGTGGATTCTTCAGTTGTTGAAACTTCAGTCAAGGACAGTGTTGATGTTGATGGTATTGTGCTTGTTGAGACGGGAGCTGATGTGGAGGTCGGTGAAGTTGTTGAGCTCAATGTACTTGCAGTGGAAGTTTCTGTTGTTGAAAAAGATCACATTATTATAAAGGTAATTGAAATGAATCGCTCCAAGATATGAAGGATTTTGTACAAAATGCTGCAAAACTTGTTGCAAATGGTGCCGGGATTATTGTTGTGTGAATTGTTGGTGATTTACAAGAGCATCCTGCAGATGTTGTGGGATCTGTGGCTGTAGTGGCAAGACATGATGTCTCGGCTTGCACTTCAGTGGTTGATTGTACAATTACAATGAAAGTTGCTGTTGTCCATGAAAAAGATGACAAACTGAATGAGGTGCACTAAACCATGAATGAAACAGCACCTAAACATGACAGATTCATAGATTCTGGTTTTGTGCAACATGCTGAATAGCCTGACACGATCGGCCTGTAAAGCAGGTATCAGTAAATTGTATTTGCACATGCTTCAACTCTGCAGAAATCTCCTCCTTGCCAACAAGCAATATTCCACAACTGCACCTCTTTTCTGCATTGTAAGACTTGCAGGAGATCGAGTGACTTCCAAATGGTGCACGAGAGAAGAGAGCAATCGTACTCACCACTTGTCGTGGGAAGTGATATCACTGTTGTTCCTTCAGATGTTGATGATTGTGTGGAGCTTGCGGTAGATGTCTCTGCTGCTGTGGTTGTTGAAGCAGAAGCCGATGTAGATGTCGGAGCTTCTGTGGAGGTCTGTGAACTTACAGTCGATGTTTCTGCCACTGTGGTGAAAATGTATTTGCACGATTATTAGGAAATGGACTTAGAGGAAGCAATGTGTAAACGTTTGAACAGAGCTTGAACTCCAAGTACTTTTTACAGATATATTGCCAGATACCATGAGAGATACCATGGCCTGTTATTAAGACTCACAGACAACCCAGGATGTTGCCTAATATGATCTCTGGTCAAATACAACCAGCAATACGCAACCTATGTACTGAGTTGCTTTTACTATCGATTTCTTCATCTTCAAGTAGTTCAAAAGTGTTTGCAAAAGCAATCTTCAAAGGTGTTCTTTGGTATACCCACCAATTGTTGAAGAGACCGATGGAGTGACTGTGGTTTCTTCAGTTTTTGTAACTTCAGTCGAAGATAGTGTTAGTGTTGATGATATTGCGTTTGTTGAGACACCAGCTGATGTGGAGGTCAATGAAGTTGTTGGGCTCAATGTACTTGCAGTAGAAGTTTCTGTTGTTGAAAAAGATCACATTAGTATAAAGGTAACTGAAATGAATCGATCCAAGATATGAAAGATTTTGTACAAAAAGCTGCAAAACATGTTGCCAATGGTGCAGAGATTATTGTTGTGTTAATTGTTGGTCATTTTCGGGAGCACCCTGCAGATGTTGTGGGATCTGTGGCTGTAGTGGCAAGACATGATGTCTCGGCTTGCACTTCAGTGGTTGATTGTACAATTACAATGAAAGTTGCTGTTGTCCATGAAAAAGATGACAAACTGAATGAGGTGCACTAAACCATGAATGAAACAGCACCTAAACATGACAGATTCTTTGATACTGGTGTCCTGCAACATGCTGAATAGTCTGACACGATCATATTGCAAAGCAGGTATCAGAAAATTGCATTTGCACACACTTCTACGCTGCAGAAATCTCCTCCTTGTTAACAAGCAATATTCTTCAACTACACCTCCTTCCTGCATTGTAAGACTTTCAAGAGATCGAGTGACATTCAAAAGGTGCACGAGAGAAGAGATCAGTCGTACTCACCACTTGTCGTGGGAAGTGATGTCACTGTTGTTCCTTCAGATGTTGATATTTCTGCGGAGCTTGCGGTAGATGTCTCTGCTGCTGTGGTTGTTGCAGCAGGAGCCGATGTAGATGTCAGAGCTTCTGTGGATGTCTGCGAACTTACAGTCGATGTTTCTGTCACTGTGAGAAAAAGAAATTGACATGGACGTTAGGGAACGGACTTGTAGGAATCAATGTGTAATTGATTGCAAGTATTTTTCCTGTGTATACTGCCAAATAGGATAAGAGATAACATGGGCTGTTGTTAAGACCAGCAGACAAACCAGGATGTTGCATATTATGACCTCTGGGCAAGTACAACCAGCAACATGCACCCAAATACAGGGTTGTCATTGCTATCAACGCTTTCATCTTTGGGTAGTTCAACAGTGTTTGTAAAAGCAATCTGCCCAGGTGTGCTGTTGTATACCCACCAGTTGTTGAAGAAACCGATGGAGTGACCGTGGATTGTTCAGTTGTTGAAACTTCAGTCAAGGACAGTGTTGATGTTGAGGGAATTGTGCTTGTTGAGACGGGAGCTGATGTGAAGGTCGGTGAAGTTGTTGAGCTCAATGTACTTGCAGTGGAAGTTTCTGTTGTTGAAAAAGATCACATTATTATAAAGGTAATTGAAATGAATCGCTCCAAGATATGAAGGATTTTGTACAAAATGCTGCAAAACTTGTTGCAAATGGTGCTGGGATTATTGTTGTGTGAATTGTTGGTGATTTACAAGAGCATCCTGCAGATGTTGTGGGATCTGTGGCTGTAGTGGCAAGACATGATGTCTCGGCTTGCACTTCAGTGGTTGATTGTACAATTACAATGAAAGTTGCTGTTGTCCATGAAAAAGATGACAAACTGAATGAGGTGCACTAAACCATGAATGAAACAGCACCTAAACATGACAGATTCATAGATTCTGGTTTTGTGCAACATGCTGAATAGCCTGACACGATCGGCCTGTAAAGCAGGCATCAGTAAATTGTATTTGCACATGCTTCAACTCTGCAGAAATCTCCTCCTTGCCAACAAGCAATATTCCTCAACTACACCTCTTTTCTGCATTGTTAGACTTGCAGGAGATCGAGTGACTTCCAAATGGTGCACGAGAGAAGAGAGCAATCGTACTCACCACTTGTCGTGGGAAGTGATATCACTGTTGTTCCTTCAGATGTTGATGATTGTGTGGAGCTTGCGGTAGATGTCTCTGCTGCTGTGGTTGTTGAAGCAGAAGCCGATGTAGATGTCGGAGCTTCTGTGGAGGTCTGTGAACTTACAGTCGATGTTTCTGCCACTGTGGTGAAAATGTATTTGCACGATTATTAGGAAATGGACTTAGAGGAAGCAATGTGTAAACGTTTGAACAGAGCTTGAACTCCAAGTACTTTTTACAGATATATTGCCAGATACCATGAGAGATACCATGGCCTGTTATTAAGACTCACAGACAACCCAGGATGTTGCCTAATATGATCTCTGGTCAAATACAACCAGCAATACGCAACCTATGTACTGAGTTGCTTTTACTATCGATTTCTTCATCTTCAAGTAGTTCAAAAGTGTTTGCAAAAGCAATCTTCAAAGGTGTTCTTTGGTATACCCACCAATTGTTGAAGAGACCGATGGAGTGACCGTGGATTCTTCAGTTGTTGAAACTTCAGTCGAGGACAGTGTTGACGTTGATGGTATTGTGCTTGTTGAGACGGGAGCTGATGTGGAGGTCGGTGAAGTTGTTGAGCTCAATGTCCTTGCAGTGGAAGTTTCTGTTGTTGAAAAAGATCACATTATTATGAAGGTAGCTGAAATGAATTGATCCAAGATATGAAGGATTTTGTACAAAACGCCGCAAAACGTGTTGCGAATGGTGCAGGGATTATTGTTGTGTGAATTGTTGGTCATTTTCGGGAGCACCCTGCAGATGTTGTGGGATCTGTGGCTGTAGTGGCAAGACATGATGTCTGGGCTTGTACTTCAGTGGTTGATTGTACAATTACAATGAAAGTTGCTGTTGTCCATGAAAAAGATGACAAGCTGAATGAAGAGCACTAAACCATGAATGAAGCAGCACCTAAACATGACAGATTCATAGATTCTGTTTTCATGCAACATGCTGAATAGTCTGACGCAATCATATTGCAAAGCAGGTATCAGTAAATTGCATTTGCACATGCTTCTACTCTGCAGAAATCTCCTCCTTGTAAACAAGCAATATTCTTCAACTACACCTCCTTCCTGCATTGTAAGACTTGCAGGAGATTGAGCGACATCCAAAAGGCGCAATAGAGAAGAGAGCAATCGTACTCACCACTTGTCGTGGGGAGTGATGTCACTGTTGTTCCTTCAGATGTTGATGATTGTGTTGAGCTTGCGGTAGATGTCTCTGCTGCTGTGGTTGTTGCAGCAGGAGCCGATGTAGATGTCAGAGCTTCTGTGGAGGTCTGTGAACTTACAGTCGATGTTTCTGCCACTGTAGTGAAAATGTATTTACACGGTTATTAGGAAATGGACTTGGAGGAAGCAATGTGTAGTTGATTCCAAGTATTTTTCCTTAGTATCCTGCCAGATACTATGAGAGATAACATGATCTGTTGTTAAGGCCAGTAGACAACCCAGGATGTTTCATATTATGACCTCTGGGCAAGTACAACCAGCAACATGCACCCTAATATAGAGTTGCTTTTGCTATCAATGCATTCATCTTTGAGTAATTCAACAGTGTTTGTAAACGCAATCTTCCCAGGTGTGCTGTTGTATACCCACCAGTTGTTGAAGAAACCGATGGAGTGACTGTGGATTCTTCAGTTGTTGAAACTTCAGTCGAGGACAGTGTTGATGTTGATGGTATGGTGCTTGTTGAGACAGGAGCTGATGTGGAGGTCGGTGAAGTTGTTGAGCTCACTGTACTTGCAGTGGAAGTTTCTGTTGCCGAATAAGATCACATTCGTATTAAGGTAACTGAAGAGACTTGATCAAAAGACTTTGAACAAAATGCTGTTGTTAATTGTGAAACTTGTGAATGGTGCAGGAACTGTTGTGTGAGTTGTTGCATTTTTAATAAAGCACCTTGCAGATATTGGGGGAGTTGAGATTGTGATTTCAGGAGATGATATACACACTTGTGTTTCTGTGGTTAACTGTGTAATTACATTCATAATTGCTGTGGTGCATAGAAAAGGTGATGAACTGTACGTGGTGCCCAAAACCGTGAGTGAAAATGAATCCCGGCATTACAGATTCATAGATTCTGGTGTCGTGCAACATGCTGATTAGGCTGACACGATCATATTGCAAATCAGGTATCAGTAAATTGCATTTGCACATGCTTCTACTCTGCAGAAATCTCTTCTTTGTCAACAAGCAATATTCCTCAACTACACCTCTTTCCTGCATTGTTAGACTTGCAGGAGATCGAGCGACATTCAAAAGGTGCAGTAGAGAAGAGAGCAATCGAACTCACCACTTGCCGTGGGGAGTGATTTCACTGTTGTGTCTTATGATCTTGTACTTCACAACCACCACTGAACGCTAGTGCTTCCAAATAAACCTGTTGAACTATGACGAGGTGTTGTGTGATTTTTGACTTTGTACCCCCCAGTCCAACACTGGCATCTCCAAATTAAATTTACCTTGTTAGGCCCATTTTGTTTTTCATATAGTTCCACCATGTTTGTCCTCACTCTTCGAAGCTGTGGTGGAAACAATAGATTTTCTGTCTTGTCCAACCTCTCCTCAAAGGAGAAACTGTCTTTCTAAGTATCAATCTGGATACTAGTCTTGTAATTTTTTTGCAGATAGGCTATGGTTGCTTAAAAAAAAGCAACCTCAAGTTTGCATGAAGTGGTTATGCATTTACAAAGAGAAAGCCTGTGTCCTTGGGAATTAACAGAATTCAATTGCTTGGTAAGGTGGATGCACAAAGATTTTTTTCATTGGTCAAAGTATTTGAAACATGGAGCCGTCATCGCCCAATATATGGTTGAGCATGTAGAACTGTGATGAGTAGAAATTTCATCACTCAACGGATTGTAAATATTTGTAATTCTGTGCATTAGAGGGTTGTGGAATTCTTCATTGTAGAATATGTTTTAAGGTTGTGTTAAACAGATTTTAGGTCTCTCAAGCATTCAAGAGACATAGGAGGTGGACAGGAAAATGGAATTGATGCCTACTGTTGGCCATGAGCATATTGAATGGCAGAAGAAGCTGGATATGATCATATGGCAAAAGTGAGGACTGCAGATGCTGGAAACCAGAGTTTAGTTCAGAGTGGTGCTGGAAAAGCACAGGAGGTTAGGCAGCATCCGAGCTCTATTCCTGCTGAAGGACTTTTGCCCAAAGCGTCGATTTTCCTACTCCTCGGATGCTGCCTGACTTGCTGTGCTTTTCTAGCACCACTCTGATCTAAACTCTGGATATGATCATATGGTCTACTCCTGATCCTATTAATTGTGGCTAAATCCAAGGTAAGGGATCCAAGTGGTAAAACTATTGAGGGAGAACTTGCATACTCACCACTTGTTGAAGGTCGTGATGTTGTGACTAATGTTTTTGCTATTGTCAATACTGCTGTTGAGCTCATTATACTTGTTGAGGGAAGAGCTGAGGCGGAGGTTTGTGCTGCAGTGGATGTCTGTGCATTTACACTTGAAGTTTCTGTTGCTGCTGTTATTAAATATTCAAACAACTTAATGAGGTGTGTAATAAAATCATTGAGCAACATCCTAAAATTGTGACCAAAATATTGCTTCTGTAGTTTTGTATAGAATGACTTGGTTCTGTTACAAAATAGTGTTTGGCAAATTTTATTTATTCATTCTTCGATTCTGTGTAATTGTAGCCAATATCTTAACATATTCTTTTTGCTAACTTTCCATTGACAGTTTTTTAAACATGCAGGAGAATGGAAGAAATTGAAATGGTACAACTGAGAAAAAAAGAACACTGGTACTCACCACTTGCTGATGGGAGTGATGTTATCAATGTTGTTGCTTCAGGTGATGCTTCAGTTGAGCTTGCTGTCGGTGTTTCTGCGACTGCATTTGATGGGGCAAGAGCAGATGTAGAGGTCAGAACTGCTGTGGATGTTTGTGTATTTGTAGTCAGCATTTCTGTGCCTGTTGTTGAAACAGGCTACATTCTTTATTGAGTTAATCAAAATGCATGGAACAAATGGTTAAATATTTGTGCACATAGGTTGTGTTTTACACTCGTATATATTGCAAGTTACAAAGTAACGTAGCCTTATTGTGATAGAGTGAAAGCACCAAGACTCTTCAGCACATGACTCACATATGCATAGTTGCGGTCAGTGTCCTGCCTTTATTTTGTTAGATTTCCCGTTTGTCCTTCTAATTTCTAATAGTTTGAGAGGACTGAAAATGAACTGGCTCCAAGCATGCTTCTGCATACTCACCACTTGTTGAGAGCAGTGCCGTAACTGTGGTTGATTCCAATATTGATGCTTTGCTTGAGCTCCCTGAAGTTCTTTGTGTTACTGTGTTCGTTGATACATGAATTGATGCGGAGGTTTGTGCTGTTGTAGACCTTTGTGTATTAGCAGCTGAAATTTCTGTTGGAGCTATTATTAAAATAGATAGACTTAAATTTGTGTGCGCCAATGCAGGGAATAGCATAATAACAGTCTAGTCCAAATGTTAAGCTCCTTAGAATCAAGTACGATGAAACTGAGTCATTCAATTGCACATCTCAACTGTACATTATTGTGCTATAGGCAATTGTAGCATTTAGTTTAAATCCCATACTTGTGTAAAAAGGAAGGATTTTTGCATACCATGTTTCATGACTACTGGATGGCCCAAAATAATGTATAAACAACAAAGTACTTTTTAAAATATAGTCACTGTTATAATGTAGAAAACCCACTGAGAGTAATGTGATCATGACCAGAACATCTGCTTTTGTGATATCAGTTAAGAGTTAACTTGCTGCTTTTTCTCAAATTAGGGTTTGTGATCTTTCATATTTATTTGAGAAAGCAGATTGGGCTTCAGTTTTACATATCGCTTAGAATTCTTAAAATTCTCTCTTATTGAGCTCGAGTCCCATGGTGAAACTTGAAACCACAGCTTCTGACTCTGAGGCAACAGTATGCCCAGTGGAGTCATAGCTCAAACAATAATGGAAGTTTGATCAACATACTAGTTCGAACATAATCTTAGATTGTTAAAAAATGAGCATACAATTTTTCAATGCTTGAGAGAGAAGCATGATTCTTGCCTCAAGTCTGGCTGTTGTAAGATTGCATGTAAAACCGATTGGATGCTATCTTCATAGAGATGCTAGCAACATTAACTTAACAAAGAAAGTCATCATACTTACTGATAACAACCGCGGATTCATGGTAACCTGAAAAACAAATATATTTGGAAAGAATTACTGAACCTAGTTAGAACACTTGCCGTTACAATTGCAATTCATTACGTTAGATTTACGTTAAACCAATGTCAGATTGATATGATGGCTTAGATGTTTCACATTTTGTAAGAAATTTAATTTTGCAAAGTTCTCAAATGCAGGTTGAGTCCGTGATTAAGAAAGCGAATGCAATGTTGTCAATGATCTCAAGAGGGTTGGAATATAAAAGCACCGTTGTGCTATTGAGACATTATAAAGCTCTGGTTAGGCCCCATTTGGAGTAGTGTGTCCAGTTTTGGTCCCCACACCTGAGGAAGGACATACTGGCATTGGAACGTGTCTAGCGAAGATTCACACGGATGATCCCTGGAATGTTTGGTTTGACATATGAGGAACGGCTGAGGTCCTGGGATTGTATTCATTGGAGTTTAGAAGATTAAGGGGAGACTTAATAGAAACTTACAAGATAATACATGGCTTGGAAAGGGTGAACGCTAGGAAATTTTTTCTGTTAGGCAGGGAGACTAGGACCCGTGGACCCAGCCTTAAAATTTGAAGGGGTCAAATCAGAACAGAAATGCAGAGATATTTCTTCAGCCAGAGAGTGGTGGGCCTGTGGAATTCATTGCCGCAGAGTGCAGTCGAGGCCGGGACGCTAAATATCTTCAAGGCAGAGATTGATAGATTCTTGATGTCTCGAGGAATTAAGGGCTACGGGGAGAATGTGGGTAAGTGGAGTTGAAATGCCCATCAGCCATGATTGAATGGCGGAGTGGACTCAATGGGCGAATGGCCTTACTTCCACTCCTATGTCTTATGGTCTTATGGCCTTATGGAAGTAAAAGTAAAAGCAAAATACTGCAGATTGTGTAAATTTGAATTAAACAGAACATATTGGAGAAATTGAACAGGTCTGGCAGTATCTGTGGAGGGGATAACAGCTAAAATATGACTGACAAAGAGTCAAATTGGACTCAAAACGTTAATTCTGTTTCTCTCTCCATAGATACTGTCAGAGCTACTGAGTTTCTCCAGCATTTTCTGCTTTTATATAAAAAATAAACCTATGTTTCCTTTTTTGTTTTGCTTTACCAATGAATAAGCAGACAACCAAGCAATAGCAAGATGGAGTCAACTGATCAGGAGTGAGTGACAAGCAACAGACCAAGGGTGAGCAAAGAGATGAAAACTGATTTGTAATCAATAATCCAATGTTTAAGGTTGAGCAAAAAAATGAATAAAGGTGGAACATTGCTTGTGATAGTTGGTGGCAAAATGACAGCAGCAGGAAAGAGAATGCCTTTGAAATTATGTTTCAACTAGCTACGGTAGAAGTAAAATTGAATGAATATTGAATTAAAATGAATATTTACCATCTACATAGAGACTATTGCTGTCCAGCGTATGTGTTCCTAAAGTGGTGATACCCCTTGTGTTGTTTTGGAATTCACGGTAGATTTGAATTTTATCAACTTGCTGGTTATTGGCACTCTTTTTAAAGGTGCAGATTGCCTCAACCGTACTGTTGCCATCACTTGCAGGCCTGCCACATACAAATACCAAGTGATTAATTTATTTTCAAATGTTAACCATTACATTGCAAAGTTGAATGGTTGAGATTTGATGGTGAATGGCGAAGTAAGAGCACCAGCCACTGACTTCATAGTGAGTTTTGTTGACAACTCTCATGAGCACTGTGGTGAAGTATTTAACTCTCTCCATGTCAGCTGATTGTAGCATTATTTGCTGTTGATTCCCAGAGTAAGACAACAGTAACATCACGAATTATCCTCATAGTCAGTTACATTAAAGAGTTTTCATAGACTGTCAACTAGGAAATGAATATTCAAATTATTGGGGGCAAAAAAAATTAAGACATATTCATGCAGTTAAGGTCAAACTATTTAATGTTCATACTGAGCTGCTGGACAATCGGACACAGCTTGATTTTCAGTTGGACCATGAGGACATGATAAAACTGGGTTTCCACCAGGGCTAGATTGAATGGAAGGAACCTGACCTAGCTGCCAACAATGCTGCTGGGTTTTCTGGATTACCTTGTCATTACCGTAGTCACCCTGTATCACTGATAAAATGTCAGCAGCGGTAGGAAGAGACCTTTAAGTAGGCTCTCAAGAATCTTATTGGTGTACAGGTGAGTGGGCTGCCCAACATGTCTCCCGTTTTTAGAAGATATAAGTGGTCATGGATATAACACTGCCATTATGGGAGGTAATTTTACACCATCTCCACCCATGAGTACATGTCCCTCGAGTGCCCACTCATCTTGAGAATTGGAGGACACATACAATTCTAGGCATAATATCTAATTAACAACTGTATTGGCTTGGCTCTGTTGAGCTCAGTATTCAAACGGCTTTCTCTCCTTTATTGTTTCAGAGCATTTGCATGTTTATAATGGTGAAGTTTTGCTGCATTCCCTGTTCATTCCACAGTTACATTATTCAGTTACTTCGACAAAGCCATTTTGTGAGAGCCATGATGTATAACATAGAATTTTGGCAACTTGGGAGAATTTCATGTAGGTTTAGTCATATTATGTTGATACAGGTTACGTTTGTGGGTGCAATTAGGAAATTTCCTGATAAGAGTGTGCCATTGAAAAAAAAATCTTAGAAAGATGTTTTGTTTTAAGAAATGAAACTGGGTCATTTAAGCATCAATGCATGTTGTGGATTCAGAGAAAGATTACTCTGACGAATAGTTAATTTCTTACCTGAAGGACACAGACTGACAGTGCAGGAATGTTGACATTTGTTGATTGGAATACAGATTACTGAGCTGTAGAAAATTAAAGTGTCGCATTCAGTGTGATGATTGCAATTAAATATAACTTTTTCTAACCAGAATACTTAGATAACATACTTACTGCATCACGAATGTTGTTTGATTCAGTTGTGTACAATGAGGAATTGAGATTTTGCAGAGCTGGTGTGAAAGGTAGCTTGAGCACGGTGAAGGTAATATTAAATTGTTTTTCCTGAATTCCTTCGTCTGGTTTAACTGTCACAGGTACAATGGGAGGCTCCACTTTAAAAAAGAAAATATACAAAGCAAAATCAATTTACAAATTCCATCAGTTCACGACCCTAAGACAGCTTAGGAGAGAAATCCAACTCCATCCCTCTGTATATCAAAATATTAGGGAATATTTCAAAGTTAAAAGATGAAAATAATTTCAAACCACGGGTGAAAAGTACAATACAGAGACAGCATTAAAATAATTGATGTAATCTTGACAAAATATGCATCTTTCTGTACCTGTCAGTAAGGTGGTTATTTGTGTTGTGGATGCTTCAGTGGTGGTCACTGGTGTTGCTGAGCTTGTTACTGTTGTTGGAATAGCTGGTGATTCTGTCACAGAAGACAGAATGTTAAAGACTGCTACACAAGTATTCATGTCAAGACTCGTTGAATCATATTGCATAGAAATGGACACTTAGTTCCAACTCATCTGGGTTTCGTAAACTGAACTAGTCATGACATCCCTTAAATCCTTTTCTCTTCATGCACCTATCCAGATGTGCCCTCAGCCTATCCACTTTCCCCTTAAAAAGTCAAACTCTCCAGATTTGCTTACTTACTGATAAATCTTTTTTCAGATTAATAACATCCTTATTTTCACAAGATGATCAGAATTGCACGTGGAACACCAAAACTGGCCACACTAATGTCCTGTGCAGATATAACATGATGTCCCAACTCCTATACTCGTATACTCAATGAAAACCGAAATTACTGTGGATGCTGTAAATCAGAAACAAACGCAGACATAGCTCAAACAGTTGAGCATGTCTGACAGTATCTGTGGAAATAAATCAGAGTAAATGTTTTGGGTCAAGGGACCCTTCATCACTTCCAATAGTTCGACAGACCTGGAATGGAATATATGCAAAGAATATATTAAAACCACATCACTTGCGAGAGATGTTTCTACTGCTCTGGTTGTTGAGACAGAAGCTGAAGAAGAGGTCAGAGCTTCTGTGAAGGTCTGTAAACTTGCAGTCAATATTTCTGCCACTGTGATGAAAATGTATTTACACGGCTATTTGGAAGCGGACTTGGAGGAAGCAATGTGTAAACGTTTGAACAGAGATTGTACTCCAAGTATTTTTCACAGATATATTGCCAGATACCATGAGAGGTAACATGGCCTGTTATTATGTCTCACAAACAACCAGGATGTTGCCTAAAATGGTCTCTGGTCAAATACAACCAGCAATACGCAAACTGAATACAGAGTTGCATTTACTATCGATTCTTTCATCTTCAAGTAGTTGAAAAGTGTTTGTAAAAGCAATCTTCACAGGTGTTCTTTTGTATACCCACCAGTTGTTGAAGAGATCAATAGAGTGACCGTGTATTCTTCAGTTGTTGAAACTTCAGTTGAGGACAGTGTTGATGTTGATGGTATTGTGTTTGTTGAGACGGGAGCTGATGTGGAGGCCGGTGAAGTTGTTGGGCTCAATGTACTTGCAGTGGAAGTTTCTGTTGGTGAAAAAGTTCACATTATTATCATGGTAACTGAAGAGAATTGATCAAGATATGAAAGACATTAAGCAAAATGCAGTTGTGAACTGTGAAACTTGTTGTGAATGGTGCAGGGACTGTTGTTGTGTGAATGGTTGTTACGTTACGAAAGCGCCTTGCAGGAATTGGGGGAATTGTGAATGTGGTGCCAGGAGATGATATACACACTTGTGTTTCTGTGGTTCACTGTGTAATTACATTCATAATTGCTGTGGTACATAGAAAAGTTGATAAATTGAATGTGGGGCACAACACTATGAATAAAATGAATCCCGGCATTAAGCATTCATAGAGTCTGGTGTCATGCAACATGCTGATTAGCCTGAGATGATCATATTGCAAAGCAGGTTATCAGTAAATTGCATTTGCACATACTTCTACTCTGCAGAAATCTCCTCCTTGTCAACAAGCAATATGCCTCATCTACAACTCCTTTCTGCATTGTAAGACTTGTAGGAGATCGAGTGACGTCCAAAAGGTGCAATAGAGAAGCAAGCAATCGAACTCACCACTTGTCGTGGGGAGTGATGTCACTGTTGTTCCTTCAGATGTTGATGATTGTGTGGAGCTTGCGGTAGATGTCTCTGCTGCTGTGGTTGTTGAAGCAGAAGCCGATGTAGGTGTCGGAGCTTCTGTGGAGGTCTGTGAACTTACAGTCGATGTTTCTGCCACTGTGGTGAAAAATGTATTTCCACGGTTATTAGGAAACGGACTTGGAGGAAGCAATGTGTAAACGTTTGAACAGAGATATGAACTCCAAGTACTTTTCACAGATATATTGCCAGATACCATGAGAGATAACATGGCCTGTTATTAAGTCTCAGAGATAACCCAGGATGTTGCCTAATATGGTCTCTGGTCAAATACAACCAGCAATACGCAACCTAAATACTGAGTTGCTTTTACTATCGATTCTTTCATCTTCAAGTAGTTCAAAAGTGTTTGTAAAAGCAATCTTCAAAGGTGGTCTTTTGTATACCCACCAGTTGTTGAAGAGACCGATGGAGCGACCGTGGTTTCTTCAGTTGTTGTAACTTCAGTCGAAGACAGTGTTGGTGTTGATGATATTGCGTTTGTTGAGACACCAGCTGATGTGGAGGTCGGTGAAGTTGTTGGGCTCAATGTACTTGCAGTAGAAGTTTCTGTTGTTGAAAAAGATCACAATATTATCAAGGTAACTGAATTGAAACGATCCAAGATATGAAGGATTTTGTACAAAACGCTGCGGTCAATTGCAAAACTTGTTGCGAATGGTGCGGCGATTATTGTTGTGTGAATGGTTGGTGATTTACGGGAGCGCCCTGCAGACGTTGAGGGACCTGTGATTGTTGGTGGCAAGTCATGATGTCTAGGCTTGTTCTTCAGTGGTTGATTGTAAATTACAATGAAAGTTCCTGTTGTCCATGAAAAAGATGAGGTTCACTAAACCATGAATGAAACAGCACCTAAAGATGACAAATTCACAGATTCTGGTGTCGTGCAACATGCTGATTAGCCTGACACGATCTTATTGCAAAGCAGGTATCAGTAAATGAATTTGCACATGCTTCTACTCTGCGGAAATCTCCTGCTTGCCAACAAGCAATATTCCTCAACTACACCTCCTTTCTGCATTGTAAGACTTGCAGGAGATCGAGTGACGTCCAAAAGGTGAACGAGAGAAGAGAGCAATCGTACTCACTACTTGTCGTGGGAAGTGATGTCACTGTTGTTCTTTCAGATGTTGATGATTGTGTGGAGCTTGCGGTAGATGTCTCTGCTGCTGTGGTTGTTGAAGCAACAGCCGACATAGATGTCAAAGCTTCTGTGGATGTCTGTGAACTTGCAGTTGATGTTTCTGTCACTGTGAGAAAAATAAATTTACATGGACGTTAGGGAATGGACTTGTTGGAATCAATGTGTAATTGATTCCAAGTATTTTTCCTTAGTATCCTGCCCGATACTACGAGAGATAACATGGGCTGTTGTTAAGACCAGCAGACAACCAGCAGGATGTTGCATGTTATGACCTCTGGGCAAGTATAACGAGCAACATGCTCCCTAATAAAGAGTTGTTATTGCTATCAACGCTTTCATCTTTGGGTAATTCAACAGTGTTTGTAAACACAATCTGCCCAGGTGTGCTGTTGTATACCCACCAGTTGTTGAAGAAACCGATGGAGTGACCGTGGATTCTTCAGTTGTTGAAACTTCAGTCGAGGACAGTGTTGATGTTGATGGTATTGTGCTTGTTGAGACGGGAGCTGATGTGGAGGTCGGTGAAGTTGTTGAGCTCAATGTGCTTGCAGTGGAAGTTTCTGTTGCTGAATAAGGTCACATTAGTATTAAGGTAACTGAAGAGACTTGATCAAAAGACTTTGAACAAAATGCTGTTGTTGATTGTGAAACTTGTGAATGGTGCAGGAACTGTTGTGTGAGTTGTTGCAATTTTAATAAAGCATCTTGCAGATATTTGGGGAGTTGTGATTGTGATGGCAGGAGATGATATACACACTTGTGTTTCTGTGGTTAACTGTGTAATTACATTCATAATTGCTGTGGTGCATAGAAAAGATGATGAACTACATGTGGTGCGCAAAACTATGAATGAAAATGAATCCCGCCATTCCAGATTCATAGATTCTGGTGTAATGCAACATGCTGATTAGCCTGACACGATCTTATTGCAAAGCAGGTATCAGGAAATGCATTTGCACATGCTTCTACTCTGCGGAAATCACCTCCTTGCCAACAAGCAATATTCCTCAACTACACCTCCTTTCTGCATTGTTAGACTTGCAGGAGATCGAGTGACGTCCAAATGGTAAACGAGAGAAGAGAGCAATCGTACTCACCACTTGTCGTGGGGAGTGTTGTCACTGTTGTTCCTTCAGATGTTGATGATTGTATGGAGCTTGCGGTAGATGTCTCTGCTGCTATGGGTGTTGAAGCAACAGCCGATGTAGATGTCAGAGCTTCTGTGGATGTCTGTGGACTTACATTCGATGTTTCTGTCACTGTGAGAAAAATAAATTTACATGGATGTCAGGGAACGGACTTGTAGGTATCAATGTGTAGTTGATTCCAAGTATTTTCCCTTAGTATCCTGCCAGATACTACGAGAGATAACATGGGCTGTTGTTAAGACCAGCAGACAACCCAGGATGTTGCATGTTATGACCTCTGGGCAAGTATAACAGCAACATGCACCCTAATACAGAGTTGCTTATGCTATCAATTCTTTCATCTTTGAGTAATTCAACAGTGTTTGTAAACGCAATCTTCCCAGGTGTGCTGTTGTATACCCACCAGTTGTTGAAGAAACCGATGGAGTGACCGTGGATTCTTCAGTTGTTGAAACTTCAGTCGAGGACAGTGTTGATGTTGATGGTATTGTGCTTGTTGAGACGGGAGCTGATGTGGAGGTCGGCGAAGTTGTTGAGCTCAATGTACTTGCAGTGGAAGTTTCTGTTGCTGAATAAGGTCACATTAGTATGAAGGTAAGTGAAGAGACTTGATCAAAAGACTTTGAACAAAATGCTGTTGTTGATTGTGAAACTTGTTGTGAATGGTGCAGGAACTGTTGTGTGAGTTGTTGCAATTTTAATAAAGCATCTTGCAGGTATTTGCGGAGTTGTGATTGTGATGGCAGGAGATGATATACACACTTGTGTTTCTGTGGTTAACTGTGTAATTACATTCATAATTGCTGTGGTGCATAGAAAAGATGATGAATTGCATGTGGTGCACAAAACCATGAATGAAAATGAATCCCGCCATTACAGATTCATAGATTCTGGTGTAATGCAACATGCTGATTAGCCTGAGATGATCATATTGCAAAGCAGGTATCAGTAAATTGCATTTGCACATACTTCTACTCTGCAGAAATCTCCTCCATGTCAACAAGCAATATTCCTCAACTACACCTCCTTTCTGCATTGTTAGACTTGCAGGAGATCGAGTGACGTCCAAAATGTGCACGAGAGAAGAGAGCAATCGTACTCACCACTTGTCGTGGGGAGTGATGTCACTGTTGTTCCTTCAGATGTTGATGATTGTGTGGAGCTTGCGGTAGATGTCTCTGCTGCTGTGGTTGTTGAAGCAGAAGCCGATGTAGATGTCGGAGCTTCTGTGGAGGTCTGTGAACTTACAGTCGATGTTTCTGCTACTGTGGTGAAAATGTATTTCCACGGTTATTAGGAAACGGACTTGGAGGAAGCAATGTGTAAACGTTTGAACAGAGATATGAACTCCAAGTACTTTTCACAGATATATTGCCAGATACCATGAGAGATAACATGGCCTGTTATTAAGTCTGAGAGACAACCCAGGATGTTGCCTAATATGGTCTCTGGTCAAATACAACCAGCAATACGCAAGCTAAGTACTGAGTTGCTTTTACTATCGATTCTTTCATCTTCAAGTAGTTCAAAAGTGTTTGTAAAAGCAATCTTCAAATGTGTTCTTTTGTATACCCACCAGTTGTTGAAGAGACCGATGGAGTGACCGTGGTTTCTTCAGTTGTTGTAACTTCAGTCGAAGACAGTGTTGGTGTTGATGATATTGCGTTTGTTGAGACACCAGCTGATGTGGAGGTCGGTGAAGTTGTTGGGCTCAATGTACTTGCAGTAGAAGTTTCTGTTGTTGAAAAAGACCACATTATTATAAAGGTAATTGAAATGAATCGATCCAAGATATGAAAGATTTTGTACAAAAAGCTGCAAAACATGTTGCCAATGGTGCAGAGATTATTGTTGTGTTAATTGTTGGTCATTTTCGGGAGCACCCTGCAGATGTTGCGGGATCTGTGGCTGTAGTGGCAAGACATGATGTCTCGGCTTGCACTTCAGTGGTTGATTGTACAATTACAATGAAAGTTGCTGTTGTCCATGAAAAAGATGACAAACTGAATGAGGTGCACTAAACCATGAATGAAGCAGCACCTAAACATGACAGATTCTTTGATACTGTTGTCGTGCAACATGCTGAATAGTCGGACACGATCATATTGCAAAGCAGGAATCAGTAAATTGCATTTGCACATGCTTCTACTCTGTGGAAATCTCCTCCTTGTAAACAAGCAATATTCTTCAACTACACCTCCTTCCTGCATTGTAAGACTTGCAGGAGGTCGAGCAACTTCCAAAAGGTGCAATAGAGAAGAGAGCAATCGAACTCACCAGTTGTCGTGGGGAGTGATGTCACTGTTGTTCCTTCAGATGTTGATGATTGTGTTGGGCTTGCGGTAGATGTCTCTGCTGCTGTGGTTGTTGCAGCAGGAGCCGATGTAGATGTCAGAGCTTCTGTGGATGTCTGCGAACTTGCAGTCGATGTTTCTGTCACTGTGAGAAAAATAAATTTACATGGACGTTAGGGAATGGACTTGTTGGAATCAATGTGTAATTGATTCCAAGTATTTTTCCTTAGTATCCTGCCCGATAGTACGAGAGATAACATGGGCTGTTGTTAAGACCAGCAGACAACCCAGGATGTTGCATATTAAGACCTCTGGGCAAGTACAACCAGCAACATGCGTCCTAATACAGAGTTGCTTTTGCTATCAATCCTTTCATCTTTGAGTAATTCAACAGTGTTTGTAAACGCAATCTTCCCAGGTGTGCTGTTGTATACCCACCAGTTGTTGAAGAAACCGATGGAGTGACCGTGGATTCTTCAGTTGTTGAAACTTCAGTCGAGGACAGTGTTGGTGTTGATGGTATTGTGCTTGTCGAGACGGGAGCTGATGTGGAGGTCGGTGAAGTTGTTGAGCTCAAAGTACTTGCAGTGGAAGTTTCTGTTGCTGAATAAGGTCACATTAGTATTAAGGTAACTGAAGAGACTTGATCAACACACTTTGAACAAAATGCTGTTGTTGATTGTGAAACTTGTTGTGAATGGTGCAGGAACTGTTGTGTGAGTTGTTGCAATTTTAATAAAGCATCTTGCAGATATTTGGGGAGTTGTGATTGTGATGGCAGGAGATGATATACACACTTGTGTTTCTGTGGTTAACTGTGTAATTACATTCATAATTGATGTGGTGCATAGAAAAGATGATGAACTGCATATGGTGCACAAAACCATGAATGAAAATGAATCACGCCATTAGAGATTCATAGATTCTGGTGTAATGCAACATGCTGATTAGCCTGAGGTGAACATATTGCAAAGCAGGTACGAGTAAATTGCATTTGAACATACTTCTACTCTGCAGAAATCTCCTCCTTGTCAACAAGCAATATTCCTCAACTACACCTCCTTTCTGCATTGTTAGACTTGCAGGAGATCGAGTGACGTCCAAAATGTGCACGAGAGAAGAGAGCAATCGTACTCACCACTTGTCGTGGGGAGTGATGTCACTGTTGTTCCTTCAGATGTTGATGATTGTGTGGAGCTTGCGGTAGATGTCTCTGCTGCTGTGGTTGTTGAAGCAGAAGCCGATGTAGATGTCGGAGCTTCTGTGGAGGTCTGTGAACTTGCAGTCGATGTTTCTGCCACTGTGGTGAAAATGTATTTCCACGGTTATTAGGAAACGGACTTGGAGAAGCAATGTGTAAACGTTTGAACAGAGATATGAACTCCAAGTACTTTTCACAGATATATTGCCAGATACCATGAGAGATAACATGGCCTGTTATTAAGTTTCAGAGACAACCCAGGATGTTGCCTAATATGGTCTCTGGTCAAATACAACCAGCAATACGCAAGCTAAGTACTGAGTTGCTTTTACTATCAATTCTTTCATCTTCAAGTAGTTCAAAAGTGTTTGTAAAAGCAATCTTCAAATGTGTTCTTTTGTATACCCACCAGTTGTTGAAGAGACCGATGGAGTGACCGTGGTTTCTTCAGTTGTTGTAACTTCAGTCGAAGACAGTGTTGGTGTTGATGATATTGCGTTTGTTGAGACACCAGCTGATGTGGAGGTCGGTGAAGTTGTTGGGCTCAATGTACTTGCAGTAGAAGTTTCTGTTGTTGAAAAAGATCACATTAGTATAAAGGTAATTGAAATGAATCGATCCAAGATATGAAGGATTTTGTACAAAAAGCTGCAAAACATGTTGCGAATGGTGCAGAGATTATTGTTGTGTGAATTGTTGGTCATTTTCGGGAGCAGCCTGCAGATGTTGTGGGATCTGTGGCGGTAGTGGCAAAACATGATGTCACGGCTTGCACTTCAGTGGTTGATTGTACAATTACAATGAAAGTTGCTGTTGTCCATGAAAAAGATGACAAACTGAATGAGGTGCACTAAACCATGAATGAAGCAGCACCTAAACATGACAGATTCTTTGATACTGTTGTCGTGCAACATGCTGAATAGTCTGACTCGATCATATTGCAAAGCAGGAGTCCGTAAATTGCATTTGCACATACTTCTACTCTGCGGAAATCTCCTCCTTGTAAACAAGCAATATTCTTCAACTACACCTCCTTCCTGCATTGTAAGACTTGCAGGAGGTCGAGCGACATCCAAAAGGTGCAATAGAGAAGAGAGCAATCGAACTCACCAGTTGTCGTGGGGAGTGATGTCACTGTTGTTCCTTCAGATGTTGATGATTGTGTTGGGCTTGCGGTAGATGTCTCTGCTGCTGTGGTTGTTGCAGCAGGAGCCGATGTAGATGTCAGAGCTTCTGTGGATGTCTGCGAACTTGCAGGCGATGTTTCTGTCACTGTGAGAAAAATAAATTTACATGGACGTTAGGGAATGGACTTGTTGGAATCAATGTGTAATTGATTCCAAGTATTTTCCCTTAGTATCCTGCCCGATAGTACGAGAGATAACATGGGCTGTTGTTAAGACCAGCAGACAACCCAGGATGTTGCATATTAAGACCTCTGGGCAAGTACAACCAGCAACATGCATCCTAATACAGAGTTGCTTTTGCTATCAATCCTTTCATCTTTGAGTAATTCAACAGTGTTTGTAAACGCAATCTTCCCAGGTGTGCTGTTGTATACCCACCAGTTGTTGAAGAAACCGATGGAGTGACCGTGGATTCTTCAGTTGTTGAAACTTCAGTCGAGGACAGTGTTGACGTTGATGGTATTGTGCTTGTCGAGACGGGAGCTGATGTGGAGGTCGGTGAAGTTGTTGAGCTCAAAGTATTTGCAGTGGAAGTTTCTGTTGCTGAATAAGGTCACATTAGTATTAAGGTAACTGAAGAGACTTGATAAACACACTTTGAACAAAATGCTGTTGTTGATTGTGAAACTTGTTGTGAATGGTGCAGGAACTGTTGTGTGAGTTGTTGCAATTTTAATAAAGCATCTTGCAGATATTTGGGGAGTTGTGATTGTGATGGCAGGAGATGATATACACACTTGTGTTTCTGTGGTTAACTGTGTAATTACATTCATAATTGCTGTGGTGCATAGAAAAGATGATGAACTACATGTGCTGCACAAAACCAGGAATGAAAATGAATCCCGCCATTCCAGATTCATAGATTCTGGTGTAATGCAACATGCTGATTAGCCTGAGATGATCATATTGCAAAGCAGGTATCAGTAAATTGCATTTGAACATACTTCTACTCTGCAGAAATCTCCTCCTTGTCAACAAGCAATATTCCTCAACTACACCTCCTTTCTGCATTGTTAGACTTGCAGGAGATCGAGTGACGTCCAAAATGTGCACGAGAGAAGAGAGCAATCGTACTCACCACTTGTCGTGGGGAGTGATGTCACTGTTGTTCCTTCAGATGTTGATGATTGTGTGGAGCTTGCGGTAGATGTCTCTGCTGCTGTGGTTGTTGAAGCAGAAGCCGATGTAGATGTCGGAGCTTCTGTGGAGGTCTGTGAACTTACAGTCGATGTTTCTGCCACTGTGGTGAAAATGTATTTCCACGGTTATTAGGAAACGGACTTGGAGGAAGCAATGTGTAAACGTTTGAACAGAGATATGAACTCCAAGTACTTTTCACAGATATATTGCCAGATACCATGAGAGATAACATGGCCTGTTATTAAGTCTGAGAGACAACCCAGGATGTTGCCTAATATGGTCTCTGGTCAAATACAACCAGCAATACGCAAGCTAAGTACTGAGTTGCTTTTACTATCGATTCTTTCATCTTCAAGTAGTTCAAAAGTGTTTGTAAAAGCAATCTTCAAATGTGTTCTTTTGTATACCCACCAGTTGTTGAAGAGACCGATGGAGTGACCGTGGTTTCTTCAGTTGTTGTAACTTCAGTCGAAGACAGTGTTGGTGTTGATGATATTGCGTTTGTTGAGACACCAGCTGATGTGGAGGTAGGTGAAGTTGTTGGGCTCAATGTACTTGCAGTAGAAGTTTCTGTTGTTGAAAAAGACCACATTATTTTCAAGGTAATTGAAATGAATCGATCCAAGATATGAAAGATTTTGTACAAAAAGCTGCAAAACATGTTGCGAATGGTGCAGAGATTATTGTTGTGTTAATTGTTGGTCATTTTCGGGAACACCCTGCAGATGTTGTGGGATCTGTGGCTGTAGTGGCAAGACATGATGTCTCGGCTTGCACTTCAGTGGTTGATTGTACAATTACAATGAAAGTTGCTGTTGTCCATGAAAAAGATGACAAACTGAATGAGGTGCACTAAACCATGAATGAAGCAGCACCTAAACATGACAGATTCTTTGATACTGTTGTCGTGCAACATGCTGAATAGTCTGACACGATCATATTGCAAAGCAGGAATCAGTAAATTGCATTTGCACATGCTTCTACTCTGCGGACATCTCCTCCTTGTAAACAAGCAATATTCTTCAACTACACCTCCTTCCTGCATTGTAAGACTTGCAGGAGGTCGAGCGACTTCCAAAAAGTGCAATAGAGAAGAGAGCAATCGAACTCACCAGTTGTCGTGGGGAGTGATGTCACTGTTGTTCCTTCAGATGTTGATGATTGTGTTGGGCTTGCGGTAGATGTCTCTGCTGCTGTGGTTGTTGCAGCAGGAGCCGATGTAGATGTCAGAGCTTCTGTGGATGTCTGCGAACTTGCAGTCGATGTTTCTGTCACTGTGAGAAAAATAAATTTACATGGACGTTAGGGAATGGACTTGTTGGAATCAATGTGTAATTGATTCCAAGTATTTTTCCTTAGTATCCTGCCTGATACTACGAGAGATAACATGGGCTGTTGTTAAGACCAGCAGACAACCCAGGATGTTGCATATTAAGACCTCTGGGCAAGTACAACCAGCAACATGCATCCGAATACAGAGTTGCTTTTGCTATCAATCCTTTCATCTTTGAGTAATTCAACAGTGTTTGTAAACGCAATCTTCCCAGGTGTGCTGTTGTATACCCACCAGTTGTTGAAGAAACCGATGGAGTGACCGTGGATTCTTCAGTTGTTGAAACTTCAGTCGAGGACAGTGTTGACGTTGATGGTATTGTGCTTGTCGAGACGGGAGCTGATGTGGAGGTCGGTGAAGTTGTTGAGCTCAAAGTATTTGCAGTGGAAGTTTCTGTTGCTGAATAAGGTCACATTAGTATTAAGGTAACTGAAGAGACTTTATCAACACACTTTGAACAAAATGCTGTTGTTGATTGTGAAACTTGTTGTGAATGGTGCAGGAACTGTTGTGTGAGTTGTTGCAATTTTAATAAAGCATCTTGCAGATATTTGGGGAGTTGTGATTGTGATGGCAGGAGATGATATACACACTTGTGTTTCTGTGGTTAACTGTGTAATTACATTCATAATTGCTGTGGTGCATAGAAAAGATGATGAACTACATGTGCTGCACAAAACCAGGAATGAAAATGAATCCCGCCATTCCAGATTCATAGATTCTGGTGTAATGCAACATGCTGATTAGCCTGAGATGATCATATTGCAAAGCAGGTATCAGTAAATTGCATTTGAACATACTTCTACTCTGCAGAAATCTCCTCCTTGTCAACAAGCAATATTCCTCAACTACACCTCCTTTCTGCATTGTTAGACTTGCAGGAGATCGAGTGACGTCCAAAATGTGCACGAGAGAAGAGAGCAATCGTACTCACCACTTGTCGTGGGGAGTGATGTCACTGTTGTTCCTTCAGATGTTGATGATTGTGTGGAGCTTGCGGTAGATGTCTCTGCTGCTGTGGTTGTTGAAGCAGAAGCCGATGTAGATGTCGGAGCTTCTGTGGAGGTCTGTGAACTTACAGTCGATGTTTCTGCCACTGTGGTGAAAATGTATTTCCACCGTTATTAGGAAACGGACTTGGAGGAAGCAATGTGTAAACGTTTGAACAGAGATATGAACTCCAAGTACTTTTCACAGATATATTGCCAGATACCATGAGAGATAACATGGCCTGTTATTAAGTTTCAGAGACAACCCAGGATGTTGCCTAATATGGTCTCTGGTCAAATACAACCAGCAATACGCAAGCTAAGTACTGAGTTGCTTTTACTATCGATTCTTTCATCTTCAAGTGGTTCAAAAGTGTTTGTAAAAGCAATCTTCAAATGTGTTCTTTTGTATACCCACCAGTTGTTGAAGAGACCGATGGAGTGACCGTGGTTTCTTCAGTTGTTGTAACTTCAGTCGAAGACAGTGTTGGTGTTGATGATATTGCGTTTGTTGAGACACCAGCTGATGTGGAGGTCGGTGAAGTTGTTGGGCTCAATGTACTTGCAGTAGAAGTTTCTGTTGTTGAAAAAGACCACATTATTATAAAGGTAATTGAAATGAATCGATCCAAGATATGAAAGATTTTGTACAAAAAACTGCAAAACATGTTGCGAATGGTGCAGAGATTATTGTTGTGTGAATTGTTGGTCATTTTCGGGAGCACCCTGCAGATGTTGTGGCATCTGTGGCTGTAGTGGCAAGACATGATGTCTCGGCTTGCACTTCAGTGGTTGATTGTACAATTACAATGAAAGTTGCTGTTGTCCATGAAAAAGATGACAAACTGAATGAGGTGCACTAAACCATGAATGAAGCAGCACCTAAACATGACAGATTCTTTGATACTGTTGTCGTGCAACATGCTGAATAGTCTGACACGATCATATTGCAAAGCAGGAATCAGTAAATTGCATTTGCACATGCTTCTACTCTGCGGAAATCTCCTCCTTGTAAACAAGCAATATTCTTCAACTACACCTCCTTCCTGCATTGTAAGACTTGCAGGAGGTCGAGCGACATCCAAAAGGTGCAATAGAGAAGAGAGCAATCGAACTCACCAGTTGTCGTGGGGAGTGATGTCACTGTTGTTCCTTCAGATGTTGATGATTGTGTGGAGCTTGCAGTAGATGTCTCTGCTGCTGTGGTTGTTGAAGCAGAAGCCGATGTAGATGTCGGAGCTTCTGTGGAGGTCTGTGAACTTACAGTCGATGTTTCTGCCACTGTGGTGAAAATGTATTTCCACGGTTATTAGGAAACGGACTTGGAGGAAGCAATGTGTAAACGTTTGAACAGAGATATGAACTCCAAGTACTTTTCACAGATATATTGCCAGATACCATGAGAGATAACATGGCCTGTTATTAAGTTTCAGAGACAACCCAGGATGTTGCCTAATATGGTCTCTGGTCAAATACAACCAGCAATACGCAAGCTAAGTACTGAGTTGCTTTTACTATCGATTCTTTCATCTTCAAGTGGTTCAAAAGTGTTTGTAAAAGCAATCTTCAAATGTGTTCTTTTGTATACCCACCAGTTGTTGAAGAGACCGATGGAGTGACCGTGGTTTCTTCAGTTGTTGTAACTTCAGTCGAAGACAGTGTTGGTGTTGATGATATTGCGTTTGTTGAGACACCAGCTGATGTGGAGGTCGGTGAAGTTGTTGGGCTCAATGTACTTGCAGTAGAAGTTTCTGTTGTTGAAAAAGATCAGATTATTATAAGTGTAATTGAAATGAATCGATCCAAGATATGAAGGATTTTGTACAAAAAGCTGGAAAACATGTTGCGAATGGTGCAGAGATTATTGTTGTGTGAATTGTTGGTCATTTTCGGGAGCAGCCTGCAGATGTTGTGGCATCTGTGGCTGTAGTGGCAAGACATGATGTCTCGGCTTGCACTTCAGTGGTTGATTGTACAATTACAATGAAAGTTGCTGTTGTCCATGAAAAAGATGACAAACTGAATGAGGTGCACTAAACCATGAATGAAGCAGCACCTAAACATGACAGATTCTTTGATACTGTTGTCGTGCAACATGCTGAATAGTCTGACACGATCATATTGCAAAGCAGGAATCAGTAAATTGCATTTGCACATGCTTCTACTCTGCGGAAATCTCCTCCTTGTAAACAAGCAATATTCTTCAACTACACCTCCTTCCTGCATTGTAAGACTTGCAGGAGGTCGAGCGACATCCAAAAGGTGCAATAGAGAAGAGAGCAATCGAACTCACCAGTTGTCGTGGGGAGTGATGTCACTGTTGTTCCTTCAGATGTTGATGATTGTGTTGGGCTTGCGGTAGATGTCTCTGCTGCTGTGGTTGTTGCAGCAGGAGCCGATGTAGATGTCAGAGCTTCTATGGATGCCTGCGAACTTGCAGTCGATGTTTCTGTCACTGTGAGAAAAATAAATTTACATGGACGTTAGGGAATGGACTTGTTGGAATCAATGTGTAATTGATTCCAAGTATTTTTCCTTAGTATCCTGCCCGATACTACGAGAGATAACATGGGCTGTTGTTAAGACCAGCAGACAACCCAGGATGTTGCATATTAAGACCTCTGGGCAAGTACAACCAGCAACATGCATCCTAATACAGAGTTGCTTTTGCTATCAATCCTTTCATCTTTGAGTAATTCAACAGTGTTTGTAAACGCAATCTTCCCAGGTGTGCTGTTGTATACCCACCAGTTGTTGAAGAAACCGATGGAGTGACCGTGGATTCTTCAGTTGTTGAAACTTCAGTCGAGGACAGTGTTGATGTTGATGGTATTGTGCTTGTTGAGACGGGAGCTGATGTGGAGGTCGGTGAAGTTGTTGAGCTCAAAGTACTTGCAGTGGAAGTTTCTGTTGCTGAATAAGGTCACATTAATATTAAGGTAACTGAAGAGACTTGATCAACACACTTTGACCAAAATGCTGTTGTTGATTGTGAATCTTGTTGTGAATGGTGCAGGAACTGTTGTGTGAGTTGTTGCAATTTTAATAAAGCATCTTGCAGATATTTGGGGAGTTGTGATTGTGATGGCAGGAGATGATATACACACTTGTGTTTCTGTGGTTAACTGTGTAATTACATTCATAATTGCTGTGGTGCATAGAAAAGATGATGAACTGCATGTGGTGCACAAAACCATGAATGAAAATGATTACGCCATTTCAGATTCATAGATTCTGGTGTCGTGCAACATGCTGATTAGCCTGAGGTGATCATATTGCAAAGCAGGTATCAGTAAATTGCATTTGCACATACTTCTACTCTGCAGAAATCTCCTCCTTGTCAACAAGCAATATTCCTCAACTACACCTCCTTTCTGCATTGTTAGACTTGCAGGAGATCGAGTGACGTCCAAAATGTGCACGAGAGAAGAGAGCAATCGTACTCACCACTTGTCTTGGGGAGTGATGTCACTGTTGTTCCTTCAGATGTTGATGATTGTGTGGAGCTTGCGGTAGATGTCTCTGCTGCTGTGGTTGTTGAAGCAGAAGCCGATGTAGATGTCGGAGCTTCTGTGGAGGTCTGTGAACTTACAGTCGATGTTTCTGCCACTGTGGTGAAAATGTATTTCCACGGTTATTAGGAAACGGACTTGGAGGAAGCAATGTGTAAACGTTTGAACAGATATATTGCCAGATACCATGAGAGATAACATGGCCTGTTATTAAGTCTCAGAGACAACCCATGATGTTGCCTAATATGGTCTCTGGTCAAATACAACCAGCAATACGCAAGCTAAGTACTGAGTTGCTTTTACTATCGATTCTTTCATCTTCAAGTAGTTCAAAAGTGTTTGTAAAAGCAATCTTCAAATGTGTTCTTTTGTATACCCACCAGTTGTTGAAGAGACCGATGGAGTGACCGTGGTTTCTTCAGTTGTTGTAACTTCAATCGAAGACAGTGTTGGTGTTGATGATATTGCGTTTGTTGAGACACCAGCTGATGTGGAGGTCGGTGAAGTTGTTGGGCTCAATGTACTTGCAGTAGAAGTTTCTGTTGTTGAAAAAGATCACATTAGTATAAAGGTAATTGAAATGAATCGATCCAAGATATGAAGGATTTTGTACAAAAAGCTGCAAAACATGTTGCGAATGGTGCAGAGATTATTGTTGTGTGAATTGTTGGTCATTTTCGGGAGCACCCTGCAGATGTTGTGGCATCTGTGGCTGTAGTGGCAAGACATGATGTCTCGGCTTGCACTTCAGTGGTTGATTGTACAATTACAATGAAAGTTGCTGTTGTCCATGAAAAAGATGACAAACTGAATGAGGTGCACTAAACCATGAATGAAGCAGCACCTAAACATGACAGATTCTTTGATACTGTTGTCGTGCAACATGCTGAATAGTCTGACACGATCATATTGCAAAGCAGGAATCAGTAAATTGCATTTGCACATGCTTCTACTCTGCGGAAATCTCCTCCTTGTAAACAAGCAATATTCTTCAACTACACCTCCTTCCTGCATTGTAAGACTTGCAGGAGGTCGAGCGACTTCCAAAAGGTGCAATAGAGAAGAGAGCAATCGAACTCACCAGTTGTCGTGGGGAGTGATGTCACTGTTGTTCCTTCAGATGTTGATGATTGTGTTGGGCTTGCGGTAGATGTCTCTGCTGCTGTGGTTGTTGCAGCAGGAGCCGATGTAGATGTCAGAGCTTCTGTGGATGTCTGCGAACTTGCAGTCGATGTTTCTGTCACTGTGAGAAAAATAAATTTACATGGACGTTAGGGAATGGACTTGTTGGAATCAATGTGTAATTGATTCCAAGTATTTTTCCTTAGTATCCTGCCTGATACTACGAGAGATAACATGGGCTGTTGTTAAGACCAGCAGACAACCCAGGATGTTGCATATTAAGACCTCTGGGCAAGTACAACCAGCAACATGCATCCTAATACAGAGTTGCTTTTGCTATCAATCCTTTCATCTTTGAGTAATTCAACAGGGTTTGTAAACGCAATCTTCCCAGGTGTGCTGTTGTATACCCACCAGTTGTTGAAGAAACCGATGGAGTGACCGTGGATTCTTCAGTTGTTGAAACTTCAGTCGAGGACAGTGTTGATGTTGATGGTATTGTGCTTGTTGAGACGGGAGCTGATGTGGAGGTCGGTGAAGTTGTTGAGCTCAAAGTACTTGCAGTGGAAGTTTCTGTTGCTGAATAAGGTCACATTAGTATTAAGGTAACTGAAGAGACTTGATCAACACACTTTGAACAAAATGCTGTTGTTGATTGTGAAACTTGTTGTGAATGGTGCAGGAGCTGTTGTGTGAGTTGTTGCAATTTTAATAAAGCATCTTGCAGATATTTGTGGAGTTGTGATTGTGATGGCAGGAGATGATATACACACTTGTGTTTCTGTGGTTAACTGTGTAATTACATTCATAATTGCTGTGGTGCATACGAAAGATGATGAACTGCATATGGTGCACAAAACCATGAATGAAAATGAATCACGATATTACAGATTCATAGATTCTGGTGTAATGCAACATGCTGATTAGCCTGAGGTGAACATATTGCAAAGAAGGTATCAGTAAATTGCATTTGCACATACTTCTACTCTGCAGAAATCTCCTCCTTGTCAACAAGCAATATTCCTCAACTACACCTCCTTTCTGCATTGTTAGACTTGCAGGAGATCGAGTGACGTCCAAAATGTGCACGAGAGAAGAGAGCAATCGTACTCACCACTTGTCGTGGGGAGTGATGTCACTGTTGTTCCTTCAGATGTTGATGATTGTGTGGAGCTTGCGGTAGATGTCTCTGCTGCTGTGGTTGTTGAAGCAGAAGCCGATGTAGATGTCGGAGCTTCTGTGGAGGTCTGTGAACTTGCAGTCGATGTTTCTGCCACTGTGGTGAAAATGTATTTCCACGGTTATTAGGAAACGGACTTGGAGAAGCAATGTGTAAACGTTTGAACAGAGATACGAACTCCAAGTACTTTTCACAGATATATTGCCAGATACCATGAGAGATAACATGGCCTGTTATTAAGTTTCAGAGACAACCCAGGATGTTGCCTAATATGGTCTCTGGTCAAATACAACGAGCAATACGCAAGCTAAGTACTGAGTTGCTTTTACTATCGATTCTTTCATCTTCAAGTGGTTCAAAAGTGTTTGTAAAAGCAATCTTCAAATGTGTTCTTTTGTATACCCACCAGTTGTTGAAGAGACCGATGGAGTGACCGTGGTTTCTTCAGTTGTTGTAACTTCAGTCGAAGACAGTGTTGGTGTTGATGATATTGCGTTTGTTGAGACACCAGCTGATGTGGAGGTCGGTGAAGTTGTTGGGCTCAATGTACTTGCAGTAGAAGTTTCTGTTGTTGAAAAAGATCAGATTATTATAAATGTAATTGAAATGAATCGATCCAAGATATGAAGGATTTTGTACAAAAAGCTGGAAAACATGTTGCGAATGGTGCAGAGATTATTGTTGTGTGAATTGTTGGTCATTTTCGGGAGCAGCCTGCAGATGTTGTGGCATCTGTGGCTGTAGTGGCAAGACATGATGTCTCGGCTTGCACTTCAGTGGTTGATTGTACAATTACAATGAAAGTTGCTGTTGTCCATGAAAAAGATGACAAACTGAATGAGGTGCACTAAACCATGAATGAAGCAGCACCTAAACATGACAGATTCTTTGATACTGTTGTCGTGCAACATGCTGAATAGTCTGACACGATCATATTGCAAAGCAGGAATCAGTAAATTGCATTTGCACATGCTTCTACTCTGCGGAAATCTCCTCCTTGTAAACAAGCAATATTCTTCAACTACACCTCCTTCCTGCATTGTAAGACTTGCAGGAGGTCGAGCGACATCCAAAAGGTGCAATAGAGAAGAGAGCAATCGAACTCACCAGTTGTCGTGGGGAGTGATGTCACTGTTGTTCCTTCAGATGTTGATGATTGTGTTGGGCTTGCGGTAGATGTCTCTGCTGCTGTGGTTGTTGCAGCAGGAGCCGATGTAGATGTCAGAGCTTCTGTGGATGCCTGCGAACTTGCAGTCGATGTTTCTGTCACTGTGAGAAAAATAAATTTACATGGACGTTAGGGAATGGACTTGTTGGAATCAATGTGTAATTGATTCCAAGTATTTTTCCTTAGTATCCTGCCCGATACTACGAGAGATAACATGGGCTGTTGTTAAGACCAGCAGACAACCCAGGATGTTGCATATTAAGACCTCTGGGCAAGTACAACCAGCAACATGCATCCTAATACAGAGTTGCTTTTGCTATCAATCCTTTCATCTTTGAGTAATTCAACAGTGTTTGTAAACGCAATCTTCCCAGGTGTGCTGTTGTATACCCACCAGTTGTTGAAGAAACCGATGGAGTGACCGTGGATTCTTCAGTTGTTGAAACTTCAGTCGAGGACAGTGTTGATGTTGATGGTATTGTACTTGTTGAGACGGGAGCTGATGTGGAGGTCGGTGAAGTTGTTGAGCTCAAAGTACTTGCAGTGGAAGTTTCTGTTGCTGAATAAGGTCACATTAGTATTAAGGTAACTGAAGAGACTTTATCAACACACTTTGAACAAAATGCTGTTGTTGATTGTGAAACTTGTTGTGAATGGTGCAGGAACTGTTGTGTGAGTTGTTGCAATTTTAATAAAGCATCTTGCAGATATTTGGGGAGTTGTGATTGTGATGGCAGGAGATGATATACACACTTGTGTTTCTGTGGTTAACTGAGTAATTACATTCATAATTGCTGCGGTGCATAGAAAAGATGGTGAACTGCATATGGTGCACAAAACCAGGAATGAAAATGAATCCCGCCATTACAGATTCATAGATTCTGGTGTAATGCAACATGCTGATTAGCCTGAGGTGATCATATTGCAAAGCAGGTATCAGTAAATTGCATTTGCACATACTTCTACTCTGCAGAAATCTCCTCCTTGTCAACAAGCAATATTCCTCAACTACACCTCCTTTCTGCATTGTTAGACTTGCAGGAGATCGAGTGACGTCCAAAATGTGCACGAGAGAAGAGAGCAATCGTACTCACCACTTGTCGTGGGGAGTGATGTCACTGTTGTTCCTTCAGATGTTGATGATTGTGTGGAGCTTGCGGTAGATGTCTCTGCTGCTGTGGTTGTTGAAGCAGAAGCCGATGTAGATGTCGGAGCTTCTGTGGAGGTCTGTGAACTTGCAGTCGATGTTTCTGCCACTGTGGTGAAAATGTATTTCCACGGTTATTAGGAAACGGACTTGGAGAAGCAATGTGTAAACGTTTGAACAGAGATATGAACTCCAAGTACTTTTCACAGATATATTGCCAGATACCATGAGAGATAACATGGCCTGTTATTAAGTTTCAGAGACAACCCAGGATGTTGCCTAATATGGTCTCTGGTCAAATACAACCAGCAATACGCAAGCTAAGTACTGAGTTGCTTTTACTATCGATTCTTTCATCTTCAAGTAGTTCAAAAGTGTTTGTAAAAGCAATCTTCAAATGTGTTCTTTTGTATACCCACCAGTTGTTGAAGAGACCGATGGAGTGACCGTGGTTTCTTCAGTTGTTGTAACTTCAGTCGAAGACAGTGTTGGTGTTGATGATATTGCGTTTGTTGAGACACCAGCTGATGTGGAGGTCGGTGAAGTTGTTGGGCTCAATGTACTTGCAGTAGAAGTTTCTGTTGTTGAAAAAGACCACATTATTATAAAGGTAATTGAAATGAATCGATCCAAGATATGAAGGATTTTGTACAAAAAGCTGCAAAACATGTTGCGAATGGTGCAGAGATTATTGTTGTGTGAATTGTTGGTCATTTTCGGGAGCACCCTGCAGATGTTGTGGGATCTGTGGCTGTAGTGGCAAGACATGATGTCTCGGCTTGCACTTCAGTGGTTGATTGTACAATTACAATGAAAGTTGCTGTTGTCCATGAAAAAGATGACAAACTGAATGAGGTGCACTAAACCATGAATGAAGCAGCACCTAAACATGACAGATTCTTTGATACTGTTGTCGTGCAACATGCTGAATAGTCTGACACGATCATATTGCAAAGCAGGAATCAGTAAATTGCATTTGCACATGCTTCTACTCTGCGGAAATCTCCTCCTTGTAAACAAGCAATATTCTTCAACTACACCTCCTTCCTGCATTGTAAGACTTGCAGGAGGTCGAGCGACATCCAAAAGGTGCAATAGAGAAGAGAGCAATCGAACTCACCAGTTGTCGTGGGGAGTGATGTCACTGTTGTTCCTTCAGATGTTGATGATTGTGTTGGGCTTGCGGTAGATGTCTCTGCTGCTGTGGTTGTTGCAGCAGGAGCCGATGTAGATGTCAGAGCTTCTGTGGATGTCTGCGAACTTGCAGTCGATGTTTCTGTCACTGTGAGAAAAATAAATTTACATGGACGTTAGGGAATGGACTTGTTGGAATCAATGTGTAATTGATTCCAAGTATTTTTCCTTAGTATCCTGCCCGATACTACGAGAGATAACATGGGCTGTTGTTAAGACCAGCAGACAACCCAGGATGTTGCATATTAAGACCTCTGGGCAAGTACAACCAGCAACATGCATCCTAATACAGAGTTGCTTTTGCTATCAATCCTTTCATCTTTGAGTAATTCAACAGTGTTTGTAAACGCAATCTTCCCAGGTGTGCTGTTGTATACCCACCAGTTGTTGAAGAAACCGATGGAGTGACCGTGGATTCTTCAGTTGTTGAAACTTCAGTCGAGGACAGTGTTGATGTTGATGGTATTGTGCTTGTTGAGACGGGAGCTGATGTGGAGGTCGGTGAAGTTGTTGAGCTCAAAGTACTTGCAGTGGAAGTTTCTGTTGCTGAATAAGGTCACATTAGTATTAAGGTAACTGAAGAGACTTGATCAACACACTTTGAACAAAATGCTGTTGTTGATTGTGAAACTTGTTGTGAATGGTGCAGGAACTGTTGTGTGAGTTGTTGCAATTTTAATAAAGCATCTTGCAGATATTTGGGGAGTTGTGATTGTGATGGCAGGAGATGATATACACACTTGTGTTTCTGTGGTTAACTGTGTAATTACATTCATAATTGCTGTGGTGCATAGAAAAGATGATGAACTACATATGGTGCACAAAACCATGAATGAAAATGAATCCCGCCATTACAGATTCATAGATTCTGGTGTAATGCAACATGCTGATTAGCCTGAGGTGAACATATTGCAAAGCAGGTATCAGTAAATTGCATTTGCACATACTTCTACTCTGCAGAAATCTCCTCCTTGTCAACAAGCAATATTCCTCAACTACACCTCCTTTCTGCATTGTTAGACTTGCAGGAGATCGAGTGACGTCCAAAATGTGCATGAGAGAAGAGAGCAATCGTACTCACCACTTGTCGTGGGGAGTGATGTCACTGTTGTTCCTTCAGATGTTGATGATTGTGTGGAGCTTGCGGTAGATGTCTCTGCTGCTGTGGTTGTTGAAGCAGAAGCCGATGTAGATGTCGGAGCTTCTGTGGAGGTCTGTGAACTTACAGTCGATGTTTCTGCCACTGTGGTGAAAATGTATTTCCACGGTTATTAGGAAACGGACTTGGAGGAAGCAATGTGTAAACGTTTGAACAGATATATTGCCAGATACCATGAGAGATAACATGGCCTGTTAATAAGTCTCAGAGACAACCCATGATGTTGCCTAATATGGTCTCTGGTCAAATACAACCAGCAATACGCAAGCTAAGTACTGAGTTGCTTTTACTATCGATTCTTTCATCTTCAAGTAGTTCAAAGGTGTTTGTAAAAGCAATCTTCAAATGTGTTCTTTTGTATACCCACCAGTTGTTGAAGAGACCGATGGAGTGACCGTGGTTTCTTCAGTTGTTGTAACTTCAATCGAAGACAGTGTTGGTGTTGATGATATTGCGTTTGTTGAGACACCAGCTGATGTGGAGGTCGGTGAAGTTGTTGGGCTCAATGTACTTGCAGTAGAAGTTTCTGTTGTTGAAAAAGATCACATTAGTATAAAGGTAATTGAAATGAATCGATCCAAGATATGAAGGATTTTGTACAAAAAGCTGGAAAACATGTTGCGAATGGTGCAGAGATTATTGTTGTGTGAATTGTTGGTCATTTTCGGGAGCACCCTGCAGATGTTGTGGCATCTGTGGCTGTAGTGGCAAGACATGATGTCTCGGCTTGCACTTCAGTGGTTGATTGTACAATTACAATGAAAGTTGCTGTTGTCCATGAAAAAGATGACAAACTGAATGAGGTGCACTAAACCATGAATGAAGCAGCACCTAAACATGACAGATTCTTTGATACTGTTGTCGTGCAACATGCTGAATAGTCTGACACGATCATATTGCAAAGCAGGAATCAGTAAATTGCATTTGCACATGCTTCTACTCTGCGGAAATCTCCTCCTTGTAAACAAGCAATATTCTTCAACTACACCTCCTTCCTGCATTGTAAGACTTGCAGGAAGTCGAGCGACTTCCAAAAGGTGCAATAGAGAAGAGAGCAATCGAACTCACCAGTTGTCGTGGGGAGTGATGTCACTGTTGTTCCTTCAGATGTTGATGATTGTGTTGGGCTTGCGGTAGATGTCTCTGCTGCTGTGGTTGTTGCAGCAGGAGCCGATGTAGATGTCAGAGCTTCTGTGGATGTCTGCGAACTTGCAGTCGATGTTTCTGTCACTGTGAGAAAAATAAATTTACATGGACGTTAGGGAATGGACTTGTTGGAATCAATGTGTAATTGATTCCAAGTATTTTTCCTTAGTATCCTGCCTGATACTACGAGAGATAACATGGGCTGTTGTTAAGACCAGCAGACAACCCAGGATGTTGCATATTAAGACCTCTGGGCAAGTACAACCAGCAACATGCATCCTAATACAGAGTTGCTTTTGCTATCAATCCTTTCATCTTTGAGTAATTCAACAGGGTTTGTAAACGCAATCTTCCCAGGTGTGCTGTTGTATACCCACCAGTTGTTGAAGAAACCGATGGAGTGACCGTGGATTCTTCAGTTGTTGAAACTTCAGTCGAGGACAGTGTTGATGTTGATGGTATTGTGCTTGTTGAGACGGGAGCTGATGTGGAGGTCGGTGAAGTTGTTGAGCTCAAAGTACTTGCAGTGGAAGTTTCTGTTGCTGAATAAGGTCACATTAGTATTAAGGTAACTGAAGAGACTTGATCAACACACTTTGAACAAAATGCTGTTGTTGATTGTGAAACTTGTTGTGAATGGTGCAGGAACTGTTGTGTGAGTTGTTGCAATTTTAATAAAGCATCTTGCAGATATTTGGGGAGTTGTGATTGTGATGGCAGGAGATGATATACACACTTGTGTTTCTGTGGTTAACTGTGTAATTACATTCATAATTGCTGTGGTGCATACGAAAGATGATGAACTGCATATGGTGCACAAAACCATGAATGAAAATGAATCACGACATTACAGATTCATAGATTCTGGTGTAATGCAACATGCTGATTAGCCTGAGGTGAACATATTGCAAAGAAGGTATCAGTAAATTGCATTTGCACATACTTCTACTCTGCAGAAATCTCCTCCTTGTCAACAAGCAATATTCCTCAACTACACCTCCTTTCTGCATTGTTAGACTTGCAGGAGATCGAGTGACGTCCAAAATGTGCACGAGAGAAGAGAGCAATCGTACTCACCACTTGTCGTGGGGAGTGATGTCACTGTTGTTCCTTCAGATGTTGATGATTGTGTGGAGCTTGCGGTAGATGTCTCTGCTGCTGTGGTTGTTGAAGCAGAAGCCGATGTAGATGTCGGAGCTTCTGTGGAGGTCTGTGAACTTGCAGTCGATGTTTCTGCCACTGTGGTGAAAATGTATTTCCACGGTTATTAGGAAACGGACTTGGAGGAAGCAATGTGTAAACGTTTGAACAGATATATTGCCAGATACCATGAGAGATAACATGGCCTGTTATTAAGTTTCAGAGACAACCCAGGATGTTGCCTAATATGGTCTCTGGTCAAATACAACCAGCAATACGCAAGCTAAGTACTGAGTTGCTTTTACTATCGATTCTTTCATCTTCAAGTGGTTCAAAAGTGTTTGTAAAAGCAATCTTCAAATGTGTTCTTTTGTATACCCACCAGTTGTTGAAGAGACCGATGGAGTGACCGTGGTTTCTTCAGTTGTTGTAACTTCAGTCGAAGACAGTGTTGGTGTTGATGATATTGCGTTTGTTGAGACACCAGCTGATGTGGAGGTCGGTGAAGTTGTTGGGCTCAATGTACTTGCAGTAGAAGTTTCTGTTGTTGAAAAAGATCAGATTATTATAAATGTAATTGAAATGAATCGATCCAAGATATGAAGGATTTTGTACAAAAAGCTGGAAAACATGTTGCGAATGGTGCAGAGATTATTGTTGTGTGAATTGTTGGTCATTTTCGGGAGCAGCCTGCAGATGTTGTGGCATCTGTGGCTGTAGTGGCAAGACATGATGTCTCGGCTTGCACTTCAGTGGTTGATTGTACAATTACAATGAAAGTTGCTGTTGTCCATGAAAAAGATGACAAACTGAATGAGGTGCACTAAACCATGAATGAAGCAGCACCTAAACATGACAGATTCTTTGATACTGTTGTCGTGCAACATGCTGAATAGTCTGACACGATCATATTGCAAAGCAGGAATCAGTAAATTGCATTTGCACATGCTTCTACTCTGCGGAAATCTCCTCCTTGTAAACAAGCAATATTCTTCAACTACACCTCCTTCCTGCATTGTAAGACTTGCAGGAGGTCGAGCGACATCCAAAAGGTGCAATAGAGAAGAGAGCAATCGAACTCACCAGTTGTCGTGGGGAGTGATGTCACTGTTGTTCCTTCAGATGTTGATGATTGTGTTGGGCTTGCGGTAGATGTCTCTGCTGCTGTGGTTGTTGCAGCAGGAGCCGATGTAGATGTCAGAGCTTCTGTGGATGCCTGCGAACTTGCAGTCGATGTTTCTGTCACTGTGAGAAAAATAAATTTACATGGACGTTAGGGAATGGACTTGTTGGAATCAATGTGTAATTGATTCCAAGTATTTTTCCTTAGTATCCTGCCCGATACTACGAGAGATAACATGGGCTGTTGTTAAGACCAGCAGACAACCCAGGATGTTGCATATTAAGACCTCTGGGCAAGTACAACCAGCAACATGCATCCTAATACAGAGTTGCTTTTGCTATCAATCCTTTCATCTTTGAGTAATTCAACAGTGTTTGTAAACGCAATCTTCCCAGGTGTGCTGTTGTATACCCACCAGTTGTTGAAGAAACCGATGGAGTGACCGTGGATTCTTCAGTTGTTGAAACTTCAGTCGAGGACAGTGTTGATGTTGATGGTATTGTACTTGTTGAGACGGGAGCTGATGTGGAGGTCGGTGAAGTTGTTGAGCTCAAAGTACTTGCAGTGGAAGTTTCTGTTGCTGAATAAGGTCACATTAATATTAAGGTAACTGAAGAGACTTGATCAACACACTTTGAACAAAATGCTGTTGTTGATTGTGAATCTTGTTGTGAATGGTGCAGGAACTGTTGTGTGAGTTGTTGCAATTTTAATAAAGCATCTTGCAGATATTTGGGGAGTTGTGATTGTGATGGCAGGAGATGATATACACACTTGTGTTTCTGTGGTTAACTGTGTAATTACATTCATAATTGCTGTGGTGCATAGAAAAGATGATGAACTGCATGTGGTGCACAAAACCATGAATGAAAATGATTACGCCATTTCAGATTCATAGATTCTGGTGTCGTGCAACATGCTGATTAGCCTGAGGTGATCATATTGCAAAGCAGGTATCAGTAAATTGCATTTGCACATACTTCTACTCTGCAGAAATCTCCTCCTTGTCAACAAGCAATATTCCTCAACTACACCTCCTTTCTGCATTGTTAGACTTGCAGGAGATCGAGTGACGTCCAAAATGTGCACGAGAGAAGAGAGCAATCGTACTCACCACTTGTCGTGGGGAGTGATGTCACTGTTGTTCCTTCAGATGTTGATGATTGTGTGGAGCTTGCGGTAGATGTCTCTGCTGCTGTGGTTGTTGAAGCAGAAGCCGATGTAGATGTCGGAGCTTCTGTGGAGGTCTGTGAACTTACAGTCGATGTTTCTGCCACTGTGGTGAAAATGTATTTCCACGGTTATTAGGAAACGGACTTGGAGGAAGCAATGTGTAAACGTTTGAACAGATATATTGCCAGATACCATGAGAGATAACATGGCCTGTTAATAAGTCTCAGAGACAACCCATGATGTTGCCTAATATGGTCTCTGGTCAAATACAACCAGCAATACGCAAGCTAAGTACTGAGTTGCTTTTACTATCGATTCTTTCATCTTCAAGTAGTTCAAAGGTGTTTGTAAAAGCAATCTTCAAATGTGTTCTTTTGTATACCCACCAGTTGTTGAAGAGACCGATGGAGTGACCGTGGTTTCTTCAGTTGTTGTAACTTCAATCGAAGACAGTGTTGGTGTTGATGATATTGCGTTTGTTGAGACACCAGCTGATGTGGAGGTCGGTGAAGTTGTTGGGCTCAATGTACTTGCAGTAGAAGTTTCTGTTGTTGAAAAAGATCACATTAGTATAAAGGTAATTGAAATGAATCGATCCAAGATATGAAGGATTTTGTACAAAAAGCTGCAAAACATGTTGCGAATGGTGCAGAGATTATTGTTGTGTGAATTGTTGGTCATTTTCGGGAGCACCCTGCAGATGTTGTGGCATCTGTGGCTGTAGTGGCAAGACATGATGTCTCGGCTTGCACTTCAGTGGTTGATTGTACAATTACAATGAAAGTTGCTGTTGTCCATGAAAAAGATGACAAACTGAATGAGGTGCACTAAACCATGAATGAAGCAGCACCTAAACATGACAGATTCTTTGATACTGTTGTCGTGCAACATGCTGAATAGTCTGACACGATCATATTGCAAAGCAGGAATCAGTAAATTGCATTTGCACATGCTTCTACTCTGCGGAAATCTCCTCCTTGTAAACAAGCAATATTCTTCAACTACACCTCCTTCCTGCATTGTAAGACTTGCAGGAGGTCGAGCGACTTCCAAAAGGTGCAATAGAGAAGAGAGCAATCGAACTCACCAGTTGTCGTGGGGAGTGATGTCACTGTTGTTCCTTCAGATGTTGATGATTGTGTTGGGCTTGCGGTAGATGTCTCTGCTGCTGTGGTTGTTGCAGCAGGAGCCGATGTAGATGTCAGAGCTTCTGTGGATGTCTGCGAACTTGCAGTCGATGTTTCTGTCACTGTGAGAAAAATAAATTTACATGGACGTTAGGGAATGGACTTGTTGGAATCAATGTGTAATTGATTCCAAGTATTTTTCCTTAGTATCCTGCCTGATACTACGAGAGATAACATGGGCTGTTGTTAAGACCAGCAGACAACCCAGGATGTTGCATATTAAGACCTCTGGGCAAGTACAACCAGCAACATGCATCCTAATACAGAGTTGCTTTTGCTATCAATCCTTTCATCTTTGAGTAATTCAACAGGGTTTGTAAACGCAATCTTCCCAGGTGTGCTGTTGTATACCCACCAGTTGTTGAAGAAACCGATGGAGTGACCGTGGATTCTTCAGTTGTTGAAACTTCAGTCGAGGACAGTGTTGATGTTGATGGTATTGTGCTTGTTGAGACGGGAGCTGATGTGGAGGTCGGTGAAGTTGTTGAGCTCAAAGTACTTGCAGTGGAAGTTTCTGTTGCTGAATAAGGTCACATTAGTATTAAGGTAACTGAAGAGACTTGATCAACACACTTTGAACAAAATGCTGTTGTTGATTGTGAAACTTGTTGTGAATGGTGCAGGAACTGTTGTGTGAGTTGTTGCAATTTTAATAAAGCATCTTGCAGATATTTGGGGAGTTGTGATTGTGATGGCAGGAGATGATATACACACTTGTGTTTCTGTGGTTAACTGTGTAATTACATTCATAATTGCTGTGGTGCATAGAAAAGATGATGAACTGCATGTGGTGCACAAAACCATGAATGAAAATGATTACGCCATTTCAGATTCATAGATTCTGGTGTAATGCAACATGCTGATTAGCCTGAGGTGATCATATTGCAAAGCAGGTATCAGTAAATTGCATTTGCACATACTTCTACTCTGCAGAAATCTCCTCCTTGTCAACAAGCAATATTCCTCAACTACACCTCCTTTCTGCATTGTTAGACTTGCAGGAGATCGAGTGACGTCCAAAATGTGCACGAGAGAAGAGAGCAATCGTACTCACCACTTGTCGTGGGGAGTGATGTCACTGTTGTTCCTTCAGATGTTGATGATTGTGTGGAGCTTGCGGTAGATGTCTCTGCTGCTGTGGTTGTTGAAGCAGAAGCCGATGTAGATGTCGGAGCTTCTGTGGAGGTCTGTGAACTTGCAGTCGATGTTTCTGCCACTGTGGTGAAAATGTATTTCCACGGTTATTAGGAAACGGACTTGGAGAAGCAATGTGTAAACGTTTGAACAGATATATTGCCAGATACCATGAGAGATAACATGGCCTGTTATTAAGTTTCAGAGACAACCCAGGATGTTGCCTAATATGGTCTCTGGTCAAATACAACGAGCAATACGCAAGCTAAGTACTGAGTTGCTTTTACTATCGATTCTTTCATCTTCAAGTGGTTCAAAAGTGTTTGTAAAAGCAATCTTCAAATGTGTTCTTTTGTATACCCACCAGTTGTTGAAGAGACCGATGGAGTGACCGTGGTTTCTTCAGTTGTTGTAACTTCAGTCGAAGACAGTGTTGGTGTTGATGATATTGCGTTTGTTGAGACACCAGCTGATGTGGAGGTCGGTGAAGTTGTTGGGCTCAATGTACTTGCAGTAGAAGTTTCTGTTGTTGAAAAAGATCAGATTATTATAAATGTAATTGAAATGAATCGATCCAAGATATGAAGGATTTTGTACAAAAAGCTGGAAAACATGTTGCGAATGGTGCAGAGATTATTGTTGTGTGAATTGTTGGTCATTTTCGGGAGCAGCCTGCAGATGTTGTGGCATCTGTGGCTGTAGTGGCAAGACATGATGTCTCGGCTTGCACTTCAGTGGTTGATTGTACAATTACAATGAAAGTTGCTGTTGTCCATGAAAAAGATGACAAACTGAATGAGGTGCACTAAACCATGAATGAAGCAGCACCTAAACATGACAGATTCTTTGATACTGTTGTCGTGCAACATGCTGAATAGTCTGACACGATCATATTGCAAAGCAGGAATCAGTAAATTGCATTTGCACATGCTTCTACTCTGCGGAAATCTCCTCCTTGTAAACAAGCAATATTCTTCAACTACACCTCCTTCCTGCATTGTAAGACTTGCAGGAGGTCGAGCGACATCCAAAAGGTGCAATAGAGAAGAGAGCAATCGAACTCACCAGTTGTCGTGGGGAGTGATGTCACTGTTGTTCCTTCAGATGTTGATGATTGTGTTGGGCTTGCGGTAGATGTCTCTGCTGCTGTGGTTGTTGCAGCAGGAGCCGATGTAGATGTCAGAGCTTCTGTGGATGTCTGCGAACTTGCAGTCGATGTTTCTGTCACTGTGAGAAAAATAAATTTACATGGACGTTAGGGAATGGACTTGTTGGAATCAATGTGTAATTGATTCCAAGTATTTTTCCTTAGTATCCTGCCTGATACTACGAGAGATAACATGGGCTGTTGTTAAGACCAGCAGACAACCCAGGATGTTGCATATTAAGACCTCTGGGCAAGTACAACCAGCAACATGCATCCTAATACAGAGTTGCTTTTGCTATCAATCCTTTCATCTTTGAGTAATTCAACAGGGTTTGTAAACGCAATCTTCCCAGGTGTGCTGTTGTATACCCACCAGTTGTTGAAGAAACCGATGGAGTGACCGTGGATTCTTCAGTTGTTGAAACTTCAGTCGAGGACAGTGTTGATGTTGATGGTATTGTACTTGTTGAGACGGGAGCTGATGTGGAGGTCGGTGAAGTTGTTGAGCTCAAAGTACTTGCAGTGGAAGTTTCTGTTGCTGAATAAGGTCACATTAATATTAAGGTAACTGAAGAGACTTGATCAACAGACTTTGACCAAAATGCTGTTGTTGATTGTGAATCTTGTTGTGAATGGTGCAGGAACTGTTGTGTGAGTTGTTGCAATTTTAATAAAGCATCTTGCAGATATTTGGGGAGTTGTGATTGTGATGGCAGGAGATGATATACACACTTGTGTTTCTGTGGTTAACTGTGTAATTACATTCATAATTGCTGTGGTGCATAGAAAAGATGATGAACTGCATGTGGTGCACAAAACCATGAATGAAAATGATTACGCCATTTCAGATTCATAGATTCTGGTGTCGTGCAACATGCTGATTAGCCTGAGGTGATCATATTGCAAAGCAGGTATCAGTAAATTGCATTTGCACATACTTCTACTCTGCAGAAATCTCCTCCTTGTCAACAAGCAATATTCCTCAACTACACCTCCTTTCTGCATTGTTAGACTTGCAGGAGATCGAGTGACGTCCAAAATGTGCACGAGAGAAGAGAGCAATCGTACTCACCACTTGTCTTGGGGAGTGATGTCACTGTTGTTCCTTCAGATGTTGATGATTGTGTGGAGCTTGCGGTAGATGTCTCTGCTGCTGTGGTTGTTGAAGCAGAAGCCGATGTAGATGTCGGAGCTTCTGTGGAGGTCTGTGAACTTACAGTCGATGTTTCTGCCACTGTGGTGAAAATGTATTTCCACGGTTATTAGGAAACGGACTTGGAGGAAGCAATGTGTAAACGTTTGAACAGATATATTGCCAGATACCATGAGAGATAACATGGCCTGTTAATAAGTCTCAGAGACAACCCATGATGTTGCCTAATATGGTCTCTGGTCAAATACAACCAGCAATACGCAAGCTAAGTACTGAGTTGCTTTTACTATCGATTCTTTCATCTTCAAGTAGTTCAAAGGTGTTTGTAAAAGCAATCTTCAAATGTGTTCTTTTGTATACCCACCAGTTGTTGAAGAGACCGATGGAGTGACCGTGGTTTCTTCAGTTGTTGTAACTTCAATCGAAGACAGTGTTGGTGTTGATGATATTGCGTTTGTTGAGACACCAGCTGATGTGGAGGTCGGTGAAGTTGTTGGGCTCAATGTACTTGCAGTAGAAGTTTCTGTTGTTGAAAAAGATCACATTAGTATAAAGGTAATTGAAATGAATCGATCCAAGATATGAAGGATTTTGTACAAAAAGCTGCAAAACATGTTGCGAATGGTGCAGAGATTATTGTTGTGTGAATTGTTGGTCATTTTCGGGAGCAGCCTGCAGATGTTGTGGCATCTGTGGCTGTAGTGGCAAGACATGATGTCTCGGCTTGCACTTCAGTGGTTGATTGTACAATTACAATGAAAGTTGCTGTTGTCCATGAAAAAGATGACAAACTGAATGAGGTGCACTAAACCATGAATGAAGCAGCACCTAAACATGACAGATTCTTTGATACTGTTGTCGTGCAACATGCTGAATAGTCTGACACGATCATATTGCAAAGCAGGAATCAGTAAATTGCATTTGCACATGCTTCTACTCTGCGGAAATCTCCTCCTTGTAAACAAGCAATATTCTTCAACTACACCTCCTTCCTGCATTGTAAGACTTGCAGGAGGTCGAGCGACATCCAAAAGGTGCAATAGAGAAGAGAGCAATCGAACTCACCAGTTGTCGTGGGGAGTGATGTCACTGTTGTTCCTTCAGATGTTGATGATTGTGTTGGGCTTGCGGTAGATGTCTCTGCTGCTGTGGTTGTTGCAGCAGGAGCCGATGTAGATGTCAGAGCTTCTGTGGATGTCTGCGAACTTGCAGTCGATGTTTCTGTCACTGTGAGAAAAATAAATTTACATGGACGTTAGGGAATGGACTTGTTGGAATCAATGTGTAATTGATTCCAAGTATTTTTCCTTAGTATCCTGCCTGATACTACGAGAGATAACATGGGCTGTTGTTAAGACCAGCAGACAACCCAGGATGTTGCATATTAAGACCTCTGGGCAAGTACAACCAGCAACATGCATCCTAATACAGAGTTGCTTTTGCTATCAATCCTTTCATCTTTGAGTAATTCAACAGGGTTTGTAAACGCAATCTTCCCAGGTGTGCTGTTGTATACCCACCAGTTGTTGAAGAAACCGATGGAGTGACCGTGGATTCTTCAGTTGTTGAAACTTCAGTCGAGGACAGTGTTGATGTTGATGGTATTGTGCTTGTTGAGACGGGAGCTGATGTGGAGGTCGGTGAAGTTGTTGAGCTCAAAGTACTTGCAGTGGAAGTTTCTGTTGCTGAATAAGGTCACATTAGTATTAAGGTAACTGAAGAGACTTGATCAACACACTTTGAACAAAATGCTGTTGTTGATTGTGAAACTTGTTGTGAATGGTGCAGGAACTGTTGTGTGAGTTGTTGCAATTTTAATAAAGCATCTTGCAGATATTTGGGGAGTTGTGATTGTGATGGCAGGAGATGATATACACACTTGTGTTTCTGTGGTTAACTGTGTAATTACATTCATAATTGCTGTGGTGCATAGAAAAGATGATGAACTGCATGTGGTGCACAAAACCATGAATGAAAATGATTACGCCATTTCAGATTCATAGATTCTGGTGTAATGCAACATGCTGATTAGCCTGAGGTGATCATATTGCAAAGCAGGTATCAGTAAATTGCATTTGCACATACTTCTACTCTGCAGAAATCTCCTCCTTGTCAACAAGCAATATTCCTCAACTACACCTCCTTTCTGCATTGTTAGACTTGCAGGAGATCGAGTGACGTCCAAAATGTGCACGAGAGAAGAGAGCAATCGTACTCACCACTTGTCGTGGGGAGTGATGTCACTGTTGTTCCTTCAGATGTTGATGATTGTGTGGAGCTTGCGGTAGATGTCTCTGCTGCTGTGGTTGTTGAAGCAGAAGCCGATGTAGATGTCGGAGCTTCTGTGGAGGTCTGTGAACTTGCAGTCGATGTTTCTGCCACTGTGGTGAAAATGTATTTCCACGGTTATTAGGAAACGGACTTGGAGAAGCAATGTGTAAACGTTTGAACAGAGATATGAACTCCAAGTACTTTTCACAGATATATTGCCAGATACCATGAGAGATAACATGGCCTGTTATTAAGTTTCAGAGACAACCCAGGATGTTGCCTAATATGGTCTCTGGTCAAATACAACGAGCAATACGCAAGCTAAGTACTGAGTTGCTTTTACTATCGATTCTTTCATCTTCAAGTGGTTCAAAAGTGTTTGTAAAAGCAATCTTCAAATGTGTTCTTTTGTATACCCACCAGTTGTTGAAGAGACCGATGGAGTGACCGTGGTTTCTTCAGTTGTTGTAACTTCAGTCGAAGACAGTGTTGGTGTTGATGATATTGCGTTTGTTGAGACACCAGCTGATGTGGAGGTCGGTGAAGTTGTTGGGCTCAATGTACTTGCAGTAGAAGTTTCTGTTGTTGAAAAAGATCAGATTATTATAAATGTAATTGAAATGAATCGATCCAAGATATGAAGGATTTTGTACAAAAAGCTGCAAAACATGTTGCGAATGGTGCAGAGATTATTGTTGTGTGAATTGTTGGTCATTTTCGGGAGCAGCCTGCAGATGTTGTGGCATCTGTGGCTGTAGTGGCAAGACATGATGTCTCGGCTTGCACTTCAGTGGTTGATTGTACAATTACAATGAAAGTTGCTGTTGTCCATGAAAAAGATGACAAACTGAATGAGGTGCACTAAACCATGAATGAAGCAGCACCTAAACATGACAGATTCTTTGATACTGTTGTCGTGCAACATGCTGAATAGTCTGACACGATCATATTGCAAAGCAGGAATCAGTAAATTGCATTTGCACATGCTTCTACTCTGCGGAAATCTCCTCCTTGTAAACAAGCAATATTCTTCAACTACACCTCCTTCCTGCATTGTAAGACTTGCAGGAGGTCGAGCGACATCCAAAAGGTGCAATAGAGAAGAGAGCAATCGAACTCACCAGTTGTCGTGGGGAGTGATGTCACTGTTGTTCCTTCAGATGTTGATGATTGTGTTGGGCTTGCGGTAGATGTCTCTGCTGCTGTGGTTGTTGCAGCAGGAGCCGATGTAGATGTCAGAGCTTCTGTGGATGTCTGCGAACTTGCAGTCGATGTTTCTGTCACTGTGAGAAAAATAAATTTACATGGACGTTAGGGAATGGACTTGTTGGAATCAATGTGTAATTGATTCCAAGTATTTTTCCTTAGTATCCTGCCTGATACTACGAGAGATAACATGGGCTGTTGTTAAGACCAGCAGACAACCCAGGATGTTGCATATTAAGACCTCTGGGCAAGTACAACCAGCAACATGCATCCTAATACAGAGTTGCTTTTGCTATCAATCCTTTCATCTTTGAGTAATTCAACAGGGTTTGTAAACGCAATCTTCCCAGGTGTGCTGTTGTATACCCACCAGTTGTTGAAGAAACCGATGGAGTGACCGTGGATTCTTCAGTTGTTGAAACTTCAGTCGAGGACAGTGTTGATGTTGATGGTATTGTGCTTGTTGAGACGGGAGCTGATGTGGAGGTCGGTGAAGTTGTTGAGCTCAAAGTACTTGCAGTGGAAGTTTCTGTTGCTGAATAAGGTCACATTAGTATTAAGGTAACTGAAGAGACTTGATCAACACACTTTGAACAAAATGCTGTTGTTGATTGTGAAACTTGTTGTGAATGGTGCAGGAACTGTTGTGTGAGTTGTTGCAATTTTAATAAAGCATCTTGCAGATATTTGGGGAGTTGTGATTGTGATGGCAGGAGATGATATACACACTTGTGTTTCTGTGGTTAACTGTGTAATTACATTCATAATTGCTGTGGTGCATAGAAAAGATGATGAACTGCATGTGGTGCACAAAACCATGAATGAAAATGATTACGCCATTTCAGATTCATAGATTCTGGTGTAATGCAACATGCTGATTAGCCTGAGGTGATCATATTGCAAAGCAGGTATCAGTAAATTGCATTTGCACATACTTCTACTCTGCAGAAATCTCCTCCTTGTCAACAAGCAATATTCCTCAACTACACCTCCTTTCTGCATTGTTAGACTTGCAGGAGATCGAGTGACGTCCAAAATGTGCACAAGAGAAGAGAGCAATCGTACTCACCACTTGTCGTGGGGAGTGATGTCACTGTTGTTCCTTCAGATGTTGATGATTGTGTGGAGCTTGCGGTAGATGTCTCTGCTGCTGTGGTTGTTGAAGCAGAAGCCGATGTAGATGTCGGAGCTTCTGTGGAGGTCTGTGAACTTGCAGTCGATGTTTCTGCCACTGTGGTGAAAATGTATTTCCACGGTTATTAGGAAACGGACTTGGAGAAGCAATGTGTAAACGTTTGAACAGAGATATGAACTCCAAGTACTTTTCACAGATATATTGCCAGATACCATGAGAGATAACATGGCCTGTTATTAAGTTTCAGAGACAACCCAGGATGTTGCCTAATATGGTCTCTGGTCAAATACAACGAGCAATACGCAAGCTAAGTACTGAGTTGCTTTTACTATCGATTCTTTCATCTTCAAGTGGTTCAAAAGTGTTTGTAAAAGCAATCTTCAAATGTGTTCTTTTGTATACCCACCAGTTGTTGAAGAGACCGATGGAGTGACCGTGGTTTCTTCAGTTGTTGTAACTTCAGTCGAAGACAGTGTTGGTGTTGATGATATTGCGTTTGTTGAGACACCAGCTGATGTGGAGGTCGGTGAAGTTGTTGGGCTCAATGTACTTGCAGTAGAAGTTTCTGTTGTTGAAAAAGATCAGATTATTATAAATGTAATTGAAATGAATCGATCCAAGATATGAAGGATTTTGTACAAAAAGCTGCAAAACATGTTGCGAATGGTGCAGAGATTATTGTTGTGTGAATTGTTGGTCATTTTCGGGAGCAGCCTGCAGATGTTGTGGCATCTGTGGCTGTAGTGGCAAGACATGATGTCTCGGCTTGCACTTCAGTGGTTGATTGTACAATTACAATGAAAGTTGCTGTTGTCCATGAAAAAGATGACAAACTGAATGAGGTGCACTAAACCATGAATGAAGCAGCACCTAAACATGACAGATTCTTTGATACTGTTGTCGTGCAACATGCTGAATAGTCTGACACGATCATATTGCAAAGCAGGAATCAGTAAATTGCATTTGCACATGCTTCTACTCTGCGGAAATCTCCTCCTTGTAAACAAGCAATATTCTTCAACTACACCTCCTTCCTGCATTGTAAGACTTGCAGGAGGTCGAGCGACATCCAAAAGGTGCAATAGAGAAGAGAGCAATCGAACTCACCAGTTGTCGTGGGGAGTGATGTCACTGTTGTTCCTTCAGATGTTGATGATTGTGTTGGGCTTGCGGTAGATGTCTCTGCTGCTGTGGTTGTTGCAGCAGGAGCCGATGTAGATGTCAGAGCTTCTGTGGATGCCTGCGAACTTGCAGTCGATGTTTCTGTCACTGTGAGAAAAATAAATTTACATGGACGTTAGGGAATGGACTTGTTGGAATCAATGTGTAATTGATTCCAAGTATTTTTCCTTAGTATCCTGCCCGATACTACCAGAGATAACATGGGCTGTTGTTAAGACCAGCAGACAACCCAGGATGTTGCATATTAAGACCTCTGGGCAAGTACAACCAGCAACATGCATCCTAATACAGAGTTGCTTTTGCTATCAATCCTTTCATCTTTGAGTAATTCAACAGGGTTTGTAAACGCAATCTTCCCAGGTGTGCTGTTGTATACCCACCAGTTGTTGAAGAAACCGATGGAGTGACCGTGGATTCTTCAGTTGTTGAAACTTCAGTCGAGGACAGTGTTGATGTTGATGGTATTGTACTTGTTGAGACGGGAGCTGATGTGGAGGTCGGTGAAGTTGTTGAGCTCAAAGTACTTGCAGTGGAAGTTTCTGTTGCTGAATATGGTCACATTAATATTAAGGTAACTGAAGAGACTTGATCAACAGACTTTGAACAAAATGCTGTTGTTGATTGTGAATCTTGTTGTGAATGGTGCAGGAACTGTTGTGTGAGTTGTTGCAATTTTAATAAAGCATCTTGCAGATATTTGGGGAGTTGTGATTGTGATGGCAGGAGATGATATACACACTTGTGTTTCTGTGGTTAACTGTGTAATTACATTCATAATTGCTGTGGTGCATAGAAAAGATGATGAACTGCATGTGGTGCACAAAACCATGAATGAAAATGATTACGCCATTTCAGATTCATAGATTCTGGTGTCGTGCAACATGCTGATTAGCCTGAGGTGATCATATTGCAAAGCAGGTATCAGTAAATTGCATTTGCACATACTTCTACTCTGCAGAAATCTCCTCCTTGTCAACAAGCAATATTCCTCAACTACACCTCCTTTCTGCATTGTTAGACTTGCAGGAGATCGAGTGACGTCCAAAATGTGCACGAGAGAAGAGAGCAATCGTACTCACCACTTGTCTTGGGGAGTGATGTCACTGTTGTTCCTTCAGATGTTGATGATTGTGTGGAGCTTGCGGTAGATGTCTCTGCTGCTGTGGTTGTTGAAGCAGAAGCCGATGTAGATGTCGGAGCTTCTGTGGAGGTCTGTGAACTTACAGTCGATGTTTCTGCCACTGTGGTGAAAATGTATTTCCACGGTTATTAGGAAACGGACTTGGAGGAAGCAATGTGTAAACGTTTGAACAGATATATTGCCAGATACCATGAGAGATAACATGGCCTGTTAATAAGTCTCAGAGACAACCCATGATGTTGCCTAATATGGTCTCTGGTCAAATACAATGAGCAATACGCAAGCTAAGTACTGAGTTGCTTTTACTATCGATTCTTTCATCTTCAAGTAGTTCAAAGGTGTTTGTAAAAGCAATCTTCAAATGTGTTCTTTTGTATACCCACCAGTTGTTGAAGAGACCGATGGAGTGACCGTGGTTTCTTCAGTTGTTGTAACTTCAATCGAAGACAGTGTTGGTGTTGATGATATTGCGTTTGTTGAGACACCAGCTGATGTGGAGGTCGGTGAAGTTGTTGGGCTCAATGTACTTGCAGTAGAAGTTTCTGTTGTTGAAAAAGATCACATTAGTATAAAGGTAATTGAAATGAATCGATCCAAGATATGAAGGATTTTGTACAAAAAGCTGGAAAACATGTTGCGAATGGTGCAGAGATTATTGTTGTGTGAATTGTTGGTCATTTTCGGGAGCACCCTGCAGATGTTGTGGCATCTGTGGCTGTAGTGGCAAGACATGATGTCTCGGCTTGCACTTCAGTGGTTGATTGTACAATTACAATGAAAGTTGCTGTTGTCCATGAAAAAGATGACAAACTGAATGAGGTGCACTAAACCATGAATGAAGCAGCACCTAAACATGACAGATTCTTTGATACTGTTGTCGTGCAACATGCTGAATAGTCTGACACGATCATATTGCAAAGCAGGAATCAGTAAATTGCATTTGCACATGCTTCTACTCTGCGGAAATCTCCTCCTTGTAAACAAGCAATATTCTTCAACTACACCTCCTTCCTGCATTGTAAGACTTGCAGGAGGTCGAGCGACTTCCAAAAGGTGCAATAGAGAAGAGAGCAATCGAACTCACCAGTTGTCGTGGGGAGTGATGTCACTGTTGTTCCTTCAGATGTTGATGATTGTGTTGGGCTTGCGGTAGATGTCTCTGCTGCTGTGGTTGTTGCAGCAGGAGCCGATGTAGATGTCAGAGCTTCTGTGGATGTCTGCGAACTTGCAGTCGATGTTTCTGTCACTGTGAGAAAAATAAATTTACATGGACGTTAGGGAATGGACTTGTTGGAATCAATGTGTAATTGATTCCAAGTATTTTTCCTTAGTATCCTGCCTGATACTACGAGAGATAACATGGGCTGTTGTTAAGACCAGCAGACAACCCAGGATGTTGCATATTAAGACCTCTGGGCAAGTACAACCAGCAACATGCATCCTAATACAGAGTTGCTTTTGCTATCAATCCTTTCATCTTTGAGTAATTCAACAGGGTTTGTAAACGCAATCTTCCCAGGTGTGCTGTTGTATACCCACCAGTTGTTGAAGAAACCGATGGAGTGACCGTGGATTCTTCAGTTGTTGAAACTTCAGTCGAGGACAGTGTTGATGTTGATGGTATTGTGCTTGTTGAGACGGGAGCTGATGTGGAGGTCGGTGAAGTTGTTGAGCTCAAAGTACTTGCAGTGGAAGTTTCTGTTGCTGAATAAGGTCACATTAGTATTAAGGTAACTGAAGAGACTTGATCAACACACTTTGAACAAAATGCTGTTGTTGATTGTGAAACTTGTTGTGAATGGTGCAGGAACTGTTGTGTGAGTTGTTGCAATTTTAATAAAGCATCTTGCAGATATTTGGGGAGTTGTGATTGTGATGGCAGGAGATGATATACACACTTGTGTTTCTGTGGTTAACTGTGTAATTACATTCATAATTGCTGTGGTGCATACGAAAGATGATGAACTGCATATGGTGCACAAAACCATGAATGAAAATGAATCACGACATTACAGATTCATAGATTCTGGTGTAATGCAACATGCTGATTAGCCTGAGGTGAACATATTGCAAAGAAGGTATCAGTAAATTGCATTTGCACATACTTCTACTCTGCAGAAATCTCCTCCTTGTCAACAAGCAATATTCCTCAACTACACCTCCTTTCTGCATTGTTAGACTTGCAGGAGATCGAGTGACGTCCAAAATGTGCACGAGAGAAGAGAGCAATCGTACTCACCACTTGTCGTGGGGAGTGATGTCACTGTTGTTCCTTCAGATGTTGATGATTGTGTGGAGCTTGCGGTAGATGTCTCTGCTGCTGTGGTTGTTGAAGCAGAAGCCGATGTAGATGTCGGAGCTTCTGTGGAGGTCTGTGAACTTGCAGTCGATGTTTCTGCCACTGTGGTGAAAATGTATTTCCACGGTTATTAGGAAACGGACTTGGAGAAGCAATGTGTAAACGTTTGAACAGAGATATGAACTCCAAGTACTTTTCACAGATATATTGCCAGATACCATGAGAGATAACATGGCCTGTTATTAAGTTTCAGAGACAACCCAGGATGTTGCCTAATATGGTCTCTGGTCAAATACAACCAGCAATACGCAAGCTAAGTACTGAGTTGCTTTTACTATCGATTCTTTCATCTTCAAGTGGTTCAAAAGTGTTTGTAAAAGCAATCTTCAAATGTGTTCTTTTGTATACCCACCAGTTGTTGAAGAGACCGATGGAGTGACCGTGGTTTCTTCAGTTGTTGTAACTTCAGTCGAAGACAGTGTTGGTGTTGATGATATTGCGTTTGTTGAGACACCAGCTGATGTGGAGGTCGGTGAAGTTGTTGGGCTCAATGTACTTGCAGTAGAAGTTTCTGTTGTTGAAAAAGATCAGATTATTATAAATGTAATTGAAATGAATCGATCCAAGATATGAAGGATTTTGTACAAAAAGCTGCAAAACATGTTGCGAATGGTGCAGAGATTATTGTTGTGTGAATTGTTGGTCATTTTCGGGAGCAGCCTGCAGATGTTGTGGCATCTGTGGCTGTAGTGGCAAGACATGATGTCTCGGCTTGCACTTCAGTGGTTGATTGTACAATTACAATGAAAGTTGCTGTTGTCCATGAAAAAGATGACAAACTGAATGAGGTGCACTAAACCATGAATGAAGCAGCACCTAAACATGACAGATTCTTTGATACTGTTGTCGTGCAACATGCTGAATAGTCTGACACGATCATATTGCAAAGCAGGAATCAGTAAATTGCATTTGCACATGCTTCTACTCTGCGGAAATCTCCTCCTTGTAAACAAGCAATATTCTTCAACTACACCTCCTTCCTGCATTGTAAGACTTGCAGGAGGTCGAGCGACATCCAAAAGGTGCAATAGAGAAGAGAGCAATCGAACTCACCAGTTGTCGTGGGGAGTGATGTCACTGTTGTTCCTTCAGATGTTGATGATTGTGTTGGGCTTGCGGTAGATGTCTCTGCTGCTGTGGTTGTTGCAGCAGGAGCCGATGTAGATGTCAGAGCTTCTGTGGATGTCTGCGAACTTGCAGTCGATGTTTCTGTCACTGTGAGAAAAATAAATTTACATGGACGTTAGGGAATGGACTTGTTGGAATCAATGTGTAATTGATTCCAAGTATTTTTCCTTAGTATCCTGCCCGATACTACGAGAGATAACATGGGCTGTTGTTAAGACCAGCAGACAACCCAGGATGTTGCATATTAAGACCTCTGGGCAAGTTCAACCAGCAACATGCGTCCTAATACAGAGTTGCGTTTGCTATCAATCCTTTCATCTTTGAGTAATTCAACAGTGTTTGTAAACGCACTCTTCCCAGGTGTGCTGTTGAATACCCACCAGTTGTTGAAGAAACCGATGGAGTGACCGTGGATTCTTCAGTTGTTGAAACTTCAGTCGAGGACAGTGTTGATGTTGATGGTATTGTACTTGTTGAGACGGGAGCTGATGTGGAGGTCGGTGAAGTTGTTGAGCTCAAAGTACTTGCAGTGGAAGTTTCTGTTGCTGAATAAGGTCACATTAGTATTAAGGTAACTGAAGAGACTTTATCAACAGGCTTTGAACAAAATGCTGTTGTTGATTGTGAAACTTGTTGTGAATGGTGCAGGAACTGTTGTGTGAGTTGTTGCAATTTTAATAAAGCATCTTGCAGATATTTGGGGAGTTGTGATTGTGATGGCAGGAGATGATATACACACTTGTGTTTCTGTGGTTAACTGTGTAATTACATTCATAATTGCTGTGGTGCATAGAAAAGATGATGAACTGCATGTGGTGCACAAAACCATGAATAAAAATGAATCCCGCCATTACAGATTCATAGATTCTGGTGTAATGCAACATGCTGATTAGCCTGAGATGATCATATTGCAAAGCAGGTATCAGTAAATTGCATTTGCACATACTTCTACTCTGCAGAAATCTCCTCCTTGTCAACAAGCAATATTCCTCAACTACACCTCCTTTCTGCATTGTTAGACTTGCAGGAGATCGAGTGACGTCCAAAATGTGCACGAGAGAAGAGAGCAATCGTACTCACCACTTGTCGTGGGGAGTGATGTCACTGTTGTTCCTTCAGATGTTGATGATTGTGTGGAGCTTGCGGTAGATGTCTCTGCTGCTGTGGTTGTTGAAGCAGAAGCCGATGTAGATGTCGGAGCTTCTGTGGAGGTCTGTGAACTTACAGTCGATGTTTCTGCCACTGTGGTGAAAATGTATTTCCACTGTTATTAGGAAACGGACTTGGAGTAAGCAATGTGTAAACGTTTGAACAGAGATATGAACTCCAAGTACTTTTCACAGATATATTGCCAGATACCTTGAGAGATAACATGGCCTGTTATTAAGTTTCAGAGACAACCCAGGATGTTGCCTAATATGGTCTCTGGTCAAATACAACCAGCAATACGCAAGCTAAGTACTGAGTTGCTTTTACTATCGATTCTTTCATCTTCAAGTGGTTCAAAAGTGTTTGTAAAAGCAATCTTCAAATGTGTTCTTTTGTATACCCACCAGTTGTTGAAGAGACCGATGGAGTGACCGTGGTTTCTTCAGTTGTTGTAACTTCAGTCGAAGACAGTGTTGGTGTTGATGATATTGCGTTTGTTGAGACACCAGCTGATGTGGAGGTCGGTGAAGTTGTTGGGCTCAATGTACTTGCAGTAGAAGTTTCTGTTGTTGAAAAAGATCACATTATTATAAAGGTAATTGAAATGAATCGATCCAAGATATGAAGGATTTTGTACAAAAAGCTGGAAAACATGTTGCGAATGGTGCAGAGATTATTGTTGTGTGAATTGTTGGTCATTTTCGGGAGCAGCCTGCAGATGTTGTGGCATCTGTGGCTGTAGTGGCAAGACATGATGTCTCGGCTTGCACTTCAGTGGTTGATTGTACAATTACAATGAAAGTTGCTGTTGTCCATGAAAAAGATGACAAACTGAATGAGGTGCACTAAACCATGAATGAAGCAGCACCTAAACATGACAGATTCTTTGATACTGTTGTCGTGCAACATGCTGAATAGTCTGACACGATCATATTGCAAAGCAGTAAATTGCATTTGCACATGCTTCTACTCTGCGGAAATCTCCTCCTTGTAAACAAGCAATATTCTTCAACTACACCTCCTTCCTGCATTGTAAGACTTGCAGGAGGTCGAGCGACATCCAAAAGGTGCAATAGAGAAGAGAGCAATCGAACTCACCAGTTGTTGTGGGGAGTGATGTCACTGTTGTTCCTTCAGATGTTGATGATTGTGTTGGGCTTGCGGTAGATGTCTCTGCTGCTGTGGTTGTTGCAGCAGGAGCCGATGTAGATGTCAGAGCTTCTGTGGATGTCTGCGAACTTGCAGTCGATGTTTCTGTCACTGTGAGAAAAATAAATTTACATGGACGTTAGGGAATGGACTTGTTGGAATCAAAGTGTAATTGATTCCAAGTATTTTTCCTTAGTATCCTGCCCAATATTACGAGAGATAACATGGGCTGTTGTTAAGACCAGCAGACAACCCAGGATGTTGCATATTAAGACCTCTGGGCAAGTACAACCAGCAACATGCATCCTAATACAGAGTTGCTTTTGCTATCAATCCTTTCATCTTTGAGTAATTCAACAGTGTTTGTAAACGCAATCTTCCCAGGTGTGCTGTTGTATACCCACCAGTTGTTGAAGAAACCGATGGAGTGACCGTGGATTCTTCAGTTGTTGAAACTTCAGTCGAGGACAGTGTTGATGTTGATGGTATTGTGCTTGTTGAGACGGGAGCTGATGTGGAGTTCGGTGAAGTTGTTGAGCTCAATTTACTTGCAGTGGAAATTTCGGTTGCTGAATAAGGTCACATTAGTATTAAGGTAACTGAAGAGACTTGATGAACAGACTTTGAACAAAATGCTGTTGTTGATTGTGAATCTTGTTGTGAATGGTGCATAAACTGTTGTGTGAGTTGTTGCAATTTTAATAAAGCATCTTGCAGATATTTGGGGAGTTGTGATTGTGATGGCAGGAGATGATATACACACTTGTGTTTCTGTGGTTAACTGTGTAATTACATTCATAATTGCTGTGGTGCATAGAAAAGATGATGAACTGCATGTGGTGCACAAAACCATGAATGAAAATGAATCCCGCCATTACAGATTCATAGATTCTGTTGTAATGCAACATGCTGATTAGCCTGAGATGATCATATTGCAAAGCAGGTATCAGTAAATTGCATTTGCACATACTTCTACTCTGCAGAAATCTCCTCCTTGTCAACAAGCAATATTCCTCAACTACACCTCCATTCTGCATTGTTAGACTTGCAGGAGATCGAGTGACGTCCAAAATGTGCACGAGAGAAGAGAGCAATCGTACTCACCAGTTGTCGTGGGGAGTGATGTCACTGTTGTTCCTTCAGATGTTGATGATTGTGTGGAGCTTGCGGTAGATGTCTCTGCTGCTGTGGCTGTTGAAGCAGAAGCCGATGTAGATGTCGGAGCTTCTGTGGAGGTCTGTGAACTTACAGTCGATGTTTCTGCCACTGTGGTGAAAATGTATTTCCACGGTTATTAGGAAACGGACTTGGAGGAAGCAATGTGTAAACGTTTGAACAGAGATATGAACTCCAAGTCATTTTCACAGATATATTGCCAAATACCATGAGAGATAACATGGCCTGTTATTAAGTCTGAGAGATAACCCATGATGTTGCCTAATATGGTGTTTGGTCAAATACAACCAGCAATACGCAAGCTAAGTACTGAGTTGCTTTTACTATCGATTCTTTCATCTTCAAGTAGTTCAAAAGTGTTTGTAAAAGCAATCTTCAAATGTGTTCTTTTGTATACCCACCAGTTGTTGAAGAGACCGATGGAGTGACCGTGGTTTCTTCAGTTGTAACTTCAATCGAGGACAGTGTTGGTGTTGATGATATTGCGTTTGTTGAGACACCAGCTGATGTGGAGGTCGGTGAAGTTGTTGGGCTCAATGTACTTGCAGTAGAAGTTTCTGTTGTTGAAAAAGATCACATTAGTATAAAGGTAATTGAAATGAATCGATCCAAGATATGAAGGATTTTGTACAAAAAGCTGCAAAACATGTTGCGAATGGTGCAGAGATTATTGTTGTGTGAATTGTTGGTCATTTTCGGGAGCAGCCTGCAGATGTTGTGGCATCTGTGGCTGTAGTGGCAAGACATGATGTCTCGGCTTGCACTTCAGTGGTTGATTGTACAATTACAATGAAAGTTGCTGTTGTCCATGAAAAAGGTGACAAACTGAATGAGGTGCACTAAACCATGAATGAAGCAGCACCTAAACATGACAGATTCTTTGATACTGTTGTCGTGCAACATGCTGAATAGTCTGACACGATCATATTGCAAAGCAGGAATCAGTAAATTGCATTTGCACATGCTTCTACTCTGCGGAAATCTCCTCCTTGTAAACAAGCAATATTCTTCAACTACACCTCCTTCCTGCATTGTAAGACTTGCAGGAGGTCGAGCGACATCCAAAAGGTGCAATAGAGAAGAGAGCAATCGAACTCACCAGTTGTCGTGGGGAGTGATGTCACTGTTGTTCCTTCAGATGTTGATGATTGTGTTGGGCTTGCGGTAGATGTCTCTGCTGCTGTGGTTGTTGCAGCAGGAGCCGATGTAGATGTCAGAGCTTCTGTGGATGTCTGCGAACTTGCAGTCGATGTTTCTGTCACTGTGAGAAAAATAAATTTACATGGACGTTAGGGAATGGACTTGTTGGAATCAATGTGTAATTGATTCCAAGTATTTTTCCTTAGTATCCTGCCCGATATTACGAGAGATAAAATGGGCTGTTGTTAAGACCAGCAGACAACCCAGGATGTTGCATATTAAGACCTCTGGGCAAGTACAACCAGCAACATGCATCCTAATACAGAGTTGCTTTTGCTATCAATCCTTTCATCTTTGAGTAATTCAACAGTGTTTGTAAACGCAATCTTCCCAGGTGTGCTGTTGTATACCCACCAGTTGTTGAAGAAACCGATGGAGTGACCGTGGATTCTTCAGTTGTTGAAACTTCAGTCGAGGACAGTGTTGATGTTGATGGTATTGTGCTTGTTGAGACGGGAGCTGATGTGGAGGTCGGTGAAGTTGTTGAGCTCAAAGTACTTGCAGTGGAAGTTTCTGTTGCTAAATAAGGTCACATTAGTATTAAGGTAACTGAAGAGACTTGAGCAACAGACTTTGAACAAAATGCTGTTGTTGATTGTGAAACTTGTTGTGAATGGTGCAGGAACTGTTGTGTGAGTTGTTGCAATTTTAATAAAGCATCTTGCAGATATTTGGGGAGTTGTGATTGTGATGGCAGGAGATGATATGCACACTTGTGTTTCTGTGGTTAACTGTGTAATTACATTCATAATTGCTGTGGTGCATAGAAAAGATGATGAACTACATGTGGTGCACAAAACCATGAATGAAAATGAATCCTGCCATTACAGATTCATAGATTCTGGTGTAATGCAACATGCTGATTAGCCTGAGATGATCATATTGCAAAGCAGGTATCAGTAAATTGCATTTGCACATACGTCTACTCTGCAGAAATCTCCTCCTTGTCAACAAGCAATATTCCTCAACTACACCTCCTTTCTGCATTGTTAGACTTGCAGGAGATCGAGTGACGTCCAAAATGTGCACGAGAGAAGAGAGCAATCGTACTCACCACTTGTCGTGGGGAGTGATGTCACTGTTGTTCCTTCAGTTGTTGATGATTGTGTGGAGCTTGCGGTAGATGTCTCTGCTGCTGTGGTTGTTGAAGCAGAAGCCGATGTAGATGTCGGAGCTTCTGTGGAGGTCTGTGAACTTACAGTCGATGTTTCTGCCACTGTGGTGAAAATGTATTTCCACGGTTATTAGGAAACGGACTTGGAGGAAGCAATGTGTAAACGTTTGAACAGATATATTGCCAGATACCATGAGAGATAACATGGCCTGTTATTAAGTCTGAGAGACAACCCAGGATGTTGCCTAATATGGTCTCTGGTCAAATACAATGAGCAATACGCAAGCTAAGTACTGAGTTGCTTTTACTATCGATTCTTTCATCTTCAAGTAGTTCAAAAGTGTTTGTAAAAGCAATCTTCAAATGTGTTCTTTTGTATACCCACCAGTTGTTGAAGAGACCGATGGAGTGACCGTGGTTTCTTCAGTTGTTGTAACTTCAGTCGAAGACAGTGTTGGTGTTGATGATATTGCGTTTGTTGAGACACCAGCTGATGTGGAGGTCGGTGAAGTTGTTGGGCTCAATGTACTTGCAGTAGAAGTTTCTGTTGTTGAAAAAGATCACATTAGTATAAAGGTAATTGAAATGAATCGATCCAAGATATGAAGGATTTTGTACAAAAAGCTGCAAAACATGTTGCGAATGGTGCAGAGATTATTGTTGTGTGAATTGTTGGTCATTTTCGGGAGCACCCTGCAGATGTTGTGGCATCTGTGGCTGTAGTGGCAAGACATGATGTCTCGGCTTGCACTTCAGTGGTTGATTGTACAATTACAATGAAAGTTGCTGTTGTCCATGAAAAAGATGACAAACTGAATGAGGTGCACTAAACCATGAATGAAGCAGCACCTAAACATGACAGATTCTTTGATACTGTTGTCGTGCAACATGCTGAATAGTCTGACACGATCATATTGCAAAGCAGGAATCAGTAAATTGCATTTGCACATGCTTCTACTCTGCGGAAATCTCCTCCTTGTAAACAAGCAATATTCTTCAACTACACCTCCTTCCTGCATTGTAAGACTTGCAGGAGGTCGAGCGACATCCAAAAGGTGCAATAGAGAAGAGAGCAATCGAACTCACCAGTTGTCGTGGGGAGTGATGTCACTGTTGTTCCTTCAGATGTTGATGATTGTGTTGGGCTTGCGGTAGATGTCTCTGCTGCTGTGGTTGTTGCAGCAGGAGCCGATGTAGATGTCAGAGCTTCTGTGGATGCCTGTGAACTTGCAGTCGATGTTTCTGTCACTGTGAGAAAAATAAATTTACATGGACGTTAGGGAATAGACTTGTTGGAATCAATGTGTAATTGATTCCAAGTATTTTTCCTTAGTATCCTGCCCGATACTACGAGAGATAACATGGGCTGTTGTTAAGACCAGCAGACAACCCAGGATGTTGCATATTAAGACCTCTGGGCAAGTACAACCAGCAACATGCATCCTAATACAGAGTTGCTTTTGCTATCAATCCTTTCATCTTTGAGTAATTCAACAGTGTTTGTAAACGCAATCTTCCCAGGTGTGCTGTTGTATACCCACCAGTTGTTGAAGAAACCGATGGAGTGACCGTGGATTCTTCAGTTGTTGAAACTTCAGTCGAGGACAGTGTTGATGTTGATGGTATTGTGCTTGTTGAGACGGGAGCTGATGTGGAGGTCGGTGAAGTTGTTGAGCTCAAAGTACTTGCAGTGGAAGTTTCTGTTGCTGAATAAGGTCACATTAGTATTAAGGTAACTGAAGAGACTTGATCAACAGACTTTGAACAAAATGCTGTTGTTGATTGTGAAACTTGTTGTGAATGGTGCAGGAACTGTTGTGTGAGTTGTTGCAATTTTAATAAAGCATCTTGCAGATATTTGGGGAGTTGTGATTGTGATGGCAGGAGATGATATACACACTTGTGTTTCTGTGGTTAACTGTGTAATTACATTCATAATTGCTGTGGTGCATAGAAAAGATGATGAACTGCATGTGGTGCACAAAACCATGAATGAAAATGAATCCTGCCATTACAGATTCATAGATTCTGGTGTAATGCAACATGCTGATTAGCCTGAGATGATCATATTGCAAAGCAGGTATCAGTAAATTGCATTTGCACATACTTCTACTCTGCAGAAATCTCCTCCTTGTCAACAAGCAATATTCCTCAACTACACCTCCTTTCTGCATTGTTAGACTTGCAGGAGATCGAGTGACGTCCAAAATGTGCACGAGAGAAGAGAGCAATCGTACTCACCACTTGTCGTGGGGAGTGATGTCACTGTTGTTCCTTCAGATGTTGATGATTGTGTGGAGCTTGCGGTAGATGTCTCAGCTGCTGTGGTTGTTGAAGCAGAAGCCGATGTAGATGTCGGAGCTTCTGTGGAGGTCTGTGAACTTACAGTCGATGTTTCTGCCACTGTGGTGAAAATGTATTTCCACGGTTATTAGGAAACGGACTTGGAGGAAGCAATGTGTAAACGTTTGAACAGAGATATGAACTCCAAGTACTTTTCACAGATATATTGCCAAATACCATGAGAGATAACATGGCCTGTTATTAAGTCTCAGAGACAACCCATGATGTTGCCTAATATGGTGTTTGGTCAAATACAACCAGCAATACGCAAGCTAAGTACTGAGTTGCTTTTACTATCGATTCTTTCATCTTCAAGTAGTTCAAAAGTGTTTGTAAAAGCAATCTTCAAATGTGTTCTTTTGTATACCCACCAGTTGTTGAAGAGACCGATGGAGTGACCGTGGTTTCTTCAGTTGTTGTAACTTCAATCGAAGACAGTGTTGGTGTTGATGATATTGCGTTTGTTGAGACACCAGCTGATGTGGAGGTCGGTGAAGTTGTTGGGCTCAATGTACTTGCAGTAGAAGTTTCTGTTGTTGAAAAAGATCACATTAGTATAAAGGTAATTGAAATGAATCGATCCAAGATATGAAGGATTTTGTACAAAAAGCTGCAAAACATGTTGTGAATGGTGCAGAGATTATTGTTGTGTGAATTGTTGGTCATTTTCGGGAGCAGCCTGCAGATGTTGTGGCATCTGTGGCTGTAGTGGCAAGACATGATGTCTCGGCTTGCACTTCAGTGGTTGATTGTACAATTACAATGAAAGTTGCTGTTGTCCATGAAAAAGATGACAAACTGAATGAGGTGCACTAAACCATGAATGAAGCAGCACCTAAACATGACAGATTCTTTGATACTGTTGTCGTGCAACATGCTGAATAGTCTGACACGATCATATTGCAAAGCAGGAATCAGTAAATTGCATTTGCACATGCTTCTACTCTGCGGAAATCTCCTCCTTGTAAACAAGCAATATTCTTCAACTACACCTCCTTCCTGCATTGTAAGACTTGCAGGAGGTCGAGTGACATCCAAAAGGTGCAATAGAGAAGAGAGCAATCGAACTCACCAGTTGTCGTGGGGAGTGATGTCACTGTTGTTCCTTCAGATGTTGATGATTGTGTTGGGCTTGCGGTAGATGTCTCTGCTGCTGTGGTTGTTGCAGCAGGAGCCGATGTAGATGTCAGAGCTTCTGTGGATGTCTGCGAACTTGCAGTCGATGTTTCTGTCACTGTGAGAAAAATAAATTTACATGGACGTTAGGGAATGGACTTGTTGGAATCAAAGTGTAATTGATTCCAAGTATTTTTCCTTAGTATCCTGCCCAATATTACGAGAGATAACATGGGCTGTTGTTAAGACCAGCAGACAACCCAGGATGTTGCATATTAAGACCTCTGGGCAAGTACAACCAGCAACATGCATCCTAATACAGAGTTGCTTTTGCTATCAATCCTTTCATCTTTGAGTAATTCAACAGTGTTTGTAAACGCAATCTTCCCAGGTGTGCTGTTGTATACCCACCAGTTGTTGAAGAAACCGATGGAGTGACCGTGGATTCTTCAGTTGTTGAAACTTCAGTCGAGGACAGTGTTGATGTTGATGGTATTGTGCTTGTTGAGACGGGAGCTGATGTGGAGGTCGGTGAAGTTGTTGAGCTCAATTTGCTTGCAGTGGAAGTTTCTGTTGCTGAATAAGGTCACATTAGTATTAAGGTAACTGAAGAGACTTGATCAACAGACTTTGAACAAAATGCTGTTGTTGATTGTGAAACTTGTTGTGAATGGTGCAGGAACTGTTGTGTGAGTTGCTGCAATTTTAATAAAGCATCTTGCAGATATTTGGGGAGTTGTGATTGTGATGGCAGGAGATGATATACACACTTGTGTTTCTGTGGTTAACTGTGTAATTACATTCATAATTGCTGTGGTGCATAGAAAAGATGATGAACTACATGTGGTGCACAAAACCATGAATGAAAATGAATCCTGCCATTACAGATTCATAGATTCTGGTGTAATGCAACATGCTGATTAGCCTGAGATGATCATATTGCAAAGCAGGTATCAGTAAATTGCATTTGCACATACTTCTACTCTGCAGAAATCTCCTCCTTGTCAACAAGCAATATTCCTCAACTACACCTCCTTTCTGCATTGTTAGACTTGCAGGAGATCGAGTGACGTCCAAAATGTGCACGAGAGAAGAGAGCAATCGTACTCACCACTTGTCGTGGGGAGTGATGTCACTGTTGTTCCTTCAGATGTTGATGATTGTGTGGAGCTTGCGGTAGATGTCTCAGCTGCTGTGGTTGTTGAAGCAGAAGCCGATGTAGATGTCGGAGCTTCTGTGGAGGTCTGTGAACTTACAGTCGATGTTTCTGCCACTGTGGTGAAAATGTATTTCCACGGTTATTAGGAAACGGACTTGGAGGAAACAATGTGTAAACGTTTGAACAGAGATATGAACTCCAAGTACTTTTCACAGATATATTGCCAAATACCATGAGAGATAACATGGCCTGTTATTAAGTCTCAGAGACAACCCATGATGTTGCCTAATATGGTCTCTGGTCAAATACAACCAGCAATACGCAAGCTAAGTACTGAGTTGCTTTTACTATCGATTCTTTCATCTTCAAGTAGTTCAAAAGTGTTTGTAAAAGCAATCTTCAAATGTGTTCTTTTGTATACCCACCAGTTGTTGAAGAGACCGATGGAGTGACCGTGGTTTCTTCAGTTGTTGTAACTTCAGTCGAAGACAGTGTTGGTGTGGATGATATTGCGTTTGTTGAGACACCAGCTGATGTGGAGGTCGGTGAAGTTGTTGGGCTCAATGTACTTGCAGTAGAAGTTTCTGTTGTTGAAAAAGATCACATTAGTATAAAGGTAATTGAAATGAATCGATCCAAGATATGAAGGATTTTGTACAAAAAGCTGCAAAACATGTTGCGAATGGTGCAGAGATTATTGTTGTGTGAATAGTTGGTCATTTTCGGGAGCAGCCTGCAGATGTTGTGGCATCTGTGGCTGTAGTGGCAAGACATGATGTCTCGGCTTGCACTTCAGTGGTTGATTGTACAATTACAATGAAAGTTGCTGTTGTCCATGAAAAAGGTGACAAACTGAATGAGGTGCACTAAACCATGAATGAAGCAGCACCTAAACATGACAGATTCTTTGATACTGTTGTCGTGCAACATGCTGAATAGTCTGACACGATCATATTGCAAAGCAGGAATCAGTAAATTGCATTTGCACATGCTTCTACTCTGCGGAAATCTCCTCCTTGTAAACAAGCAATATTCTTCAACTACACCTCCTTCCTGCATTGTAAGACTTGCAGGAGGTCGAGCGACATCCAAAAGGTGCAAGAGAGAAGAGAGCAATCGAACTCACCAGTTGTCATGGGGAGTGATGTCACTGTTGTTCCTTCAGATGTTGATGATTGTGTTGGGCTTGCGGTAGATGTCTCTGCTGCTGTGGTTGTTGCAGCAGGAGCCGATGTAGATGTCAGAGCTTCTGTGGATGTCTGCGAACTTGCAGTCGATGTTTCTGTCACTGTGAGAAAAATAAATTTACATGGACGTTAGGGAATGGACTTGTTGGAATCAATGTGTAATTGATTCCAAGTATTTTTCCTTAGTATCCTGCCCGATACTACGAGAGATAACATGGGCTGTTGTTAAGACCAGCAGACAACCCAGGATGTTGCATATTAAGACCTCTGGGCAAGTACAACCAGCAGCATGTGTCCTATCAATCCTTTCATCTTTGAGTAATTCAACAGTGTTTGTAAACGCAATCTTCCCAGGTGTGCTGTTGTATACCCACCAGTTGTTGAAGAAACCGATGGAGTGACCGTGGATTCTTCAGTTGTTGAAACTTCAGTCGAGGACAGTGTTGATGTTGATGGTATTGTGCTTGTTGAGACGGGAGCTGATGTGGAGGTCGGTGAAGTTGTTGAGCTCAATTTGCTTGCAGTGGAAGTTTCGGTTGCTGAATAAGGTCACATTAGTATTAAGGTAACTGAAGAGACTTGATCAACAGACTTTGAACAAAATGCTGTTGTTGATTGTGAATCTTGTTGTGAATGGTGCAGGAACTGTTGTGTGAGTTGCTGCAATTTTAATAAAGCATCTTGCAGATATTTGGGGAGTTGTGATTGTGATGGCAGGAGATGATATACACACTTGTGTTTCTGTGGTTAACTGTGTAATTACATTCATAATTGCTGTGGTGCATAGAAAAGATGATGAACTACATGTGGTGCACAAAACCATGAATGAAAATGAATCCTGCCATTACAGATTCATAGATTCTGGTGTAATGCAACATGCTGATTAGCCTGAGATGATCATATTGCAAAGCAGGTATCAGTAAATTGCATTTGCACATACTTCTACTCTGCAGAAATCTCCTCCTTGTCAACAAGCAATATTCCTCAACTACACCTCCTTTCTGCATTGTTAGACTTGCAGGAGATCGAGTGACGTCCAAAATGTGCACGAGAGAAGAGAGCAATCGTACTCACCACTTGTCGTGGGGAGTGATGTCACTGTTGTTCCTTCAGATGTTGATGATTGTGTGGAGCTTGCGGTAGATGTCTCAGCTGCTGTGGTTGTTGAAGCAGAAGCCGATGTAGATGTCGGAGCTTCTGTGGAGGTCTGTGAACTTACAGTCGATGTTTCTGCCACTGTGGTGAAAATGTATTTCCACGGTTATTAGGAAACGGACTTGGAGGAAACAATGTGTAAACGTTTGAACAGAGATATGAACTCCAAGTACTTTTCACAGATATATTGCCAAATACCATGAGAGATAACATGGCCTGTTATTAAGTCTGAGAGACAACCCATGATGTTGCCTAATATGGTCTCTGGTCAAATACAACCAGCAATACGCAAGCTAAGTACTGAGTTGCTTTTACTATCGATTCTTTCATCTTCAAGTAGTTCAAAAGTGTTTGTAAAAGCAATCTTCAAATGTGTTCTTTTGTATACCCACCAGTTGTTGAAGAGACCGATGGAGTGACCGTGGTTTCTTCAGTTGTTGTAACTTCAGTCGAAGACAGTGTTGGTGTGGATGATATTGCGTTTGTTGAGACACCAGCTGATGTGGAGGTCGGTGAAGTTGTTGGGCTCAATGTACTTGCAGTAGAAGTTTCTGTTGTTGAAAAAGATCACATTAGTATAAAGGTAATTGAAATGAATCGATCCAAGATATGAAGGATTTTGTACAAAAAGCTGCAAAACATGTTGCGAATGGTGCAGAGATTATTGTTGTGTGAATAGTTGGTCATTTTCGGGAGCAGCCTGCAGATGTTGTGGCATCTGTGGCTGTAGTGGCAAGACATGATGTCTCGGCTTGCACTTCAGTGGTTGATTGTACAATTACAATGAAAGTTGCTGTTGTCCATGAAAAAGGTGACAAACTGAATGAGGTGCACTAAACCATGAATGAAGCAGCACCTAAACATGACAGATTCTTTGATACTGTTGTCGTGCAACATGCTGAATAGTCTGACACGATCATATTGCAAAGCAGGAATCAGTAAATTGCATTTGCACATGCTTCTACTCTGCGGAAATCTCCTCCTTGTAAACAAGCAATATTCTTCAACTACACCTCCTTCCTGCATTGTAAGACTTGCAGGAGGTCGAGCGACATCCAAAAGGTGCAAGAGAGAAGAGAGCAATCGAACTCACCAGTTGTCGTGGGGAGTGATGTCACTGTTGTTCCTTCAGATGTTGATGATTGTGTTGGGCTTGCGGTAGATGTCTCTGCTGCTGTGGTTGTTGCAGCAGGAGCCGATGTAGATGTCAGAGCTTCTGTGGATGTCTGCGAACTTGCAGTCGATGTTTCTGTCACTGTGAGAAAAATAAATTTACATGGACGTTAGGGGATGGACTTGTTGGAATCAATGTGTAATTGATTCCAAGTATTTTTCCTTAGTATCCTGCCCGATACTACGAGAGATAACATGGGCTTTTGTTAAGACCAGCAGACAATCCAGGATGTTGCATATTAAGACCTCTGGGCAAGTACAACCAGCAACATGCATCCTAATACAGAGTTGCTTTTGCTATCAATCCTTTCATCTTTGAGTAATTCAACAGTGCTTGTAAACGCAATCTTCCCAGGTGTGCTGTTGTATACCCACCAGTTGTTGAAGAAACCGATGGAGTGACCGTGGATTCTTCAGTTGTTGAAACTTCAGTCGAGGACAGTGTTGATGTTGATGGTATTGTGCTTGTTGAGACGGGAGCTGATGTGGAGGTCGGTGAAGTTGTTGAGCTCAAAGTACTTGCAGTGGAAGTTTCGGTTGCTGAATAAGGTCACATTAGTATTAAGGTAACTGAAGAGACTTGATCAACAGACTTTGAACAAAATGCTGTTGTTGATTGTGAATCTTGTTGTGAATGGTGCAGGAACTGTTGTGTGAGTTGTTGCAATTTTAATAAAGCATCTTGCAGATATTTGGGGAGTTGTGATTGTGATGGCAGGAGATGATATACACACTTGTGTTTCTGTGGTTAACTGTGTAATTACATTCATAATTGCTGTGGTGCACAGAAAAGATGATGAACTGCATGTGGTGCACAAAACCATGAATGAAAATGATTCCGCCATTACAGATTCATAGATTCTGGTGTCGTGCAACATGCTGATTAGCCTGAGGTGATCATATTGCAAAGCAGGTATCAGTAAATTGCATTTGCACATACTTCTACTCTGCAGAAATCTCCTCCTTGTCAACAAGCAATATTCCTCAACTACACCTCCTTTCTGCATTGTTAGACTTGCAGGAGATCGAGTGACGTCCAAAATGTGCACGAGAGAAGAGAGCAATCGTACTCACCACTAGTCGTGGGGAGTGATGTCACTGTTGTTCCTTCAGATGTTGGTGATTGTGTGGAGCTTGCGGTAGATGTCTCTGCTGCTGTGGTTGTTGAAGCAGAAGCCGATGTAGATGTCGGAGCTTCTGTGGAGGTCTGTGAACTTACAGTCGATGTTTCTGTCACTGTGGTGAAAATGTATTTCCACGGTTATTAGGAAACGGACTTGGAGGAAGCAATGTGTAAACGTTTGAACAGATATATTGCCAGATACCATGAGAGATAACATGGCCTGTTAATAAGTCTCAGAGACAACCCATGATGTTGCCTAATATGGTCTCTGGTCAAATACAACCAGCAATACGCAAGCTAAGTACTGAGTTGCTTTTACTATCGATTCTTTCATCTTCAAGTAGTTCAAAGGTGTTTGTAAAAGCAATCTTCAAATGTGTTCTTTTGTATACCCACCAGTTGTTGAAGAGACCGATGGAGTGACCGTGGTTTCTTCAGTTGTTGTAACTTCAATCGAAGACAGTGTTGGTGTTGATGATATTGCGTTTGTTGAGACACCAGCTGATGTGGAGGTCGGTGAAGTTGTTGGGCTCAATGTACTTGCAGTAGAAGTTTCTGTTGTTGAAAAAGATCACATTAGTATAAAGGTAATTGAAATGAATCGATCCAAGATATGAAGGATTTTGTACAAAAAGCTGGAAAACATGTTGCGAATGGTGCAGAGATTATTGTTGTGTGAATTGTTGGTCATTTTCGGGAGCACCCTGCAGATGTTGTGGCATCTGTGGCTGTAGTGGCAAGACATGATGTCTCGGCTTGCACTTCAGTGGTTGATTGTACAATTACAATGAAAGTTGCTGTTGTCCATGAAAAAGATGACAAACTGAATGAGGTGCACTAAACCATGAATGAAGCAGCACCTAAACATGACAGATTCTTTGATACTGTTGTCGTGCAACATGCTGAATAGTCTGACACGATCATATTGCAAAGCAGGAATCAGTAAATTGCATTTGCACATGCTTCTACTCTGCGGAAATCTCCTCCTTGTAAACAAGCAATATTCTTCAACTACACCTCCTTCCTGCATTGTAAGACTTGCAGGAGGTCGAGCGACATCCAAAAGGTGCAATAGAGAAGAGAGCAATCGAACTCACCAGTTGTCGTGGGGAGTGATGTCACTGTTGTTCCTTCAGATGTTGATGATTGTGTTGGGCTTGCGGTAGATGTCTCTGCTGCTGTGGTTGTTGCAGCAGGAGCCGATGTAGATGTCAGAGCTTCTGTGGATGTCTGCGAACTTGCAGTCGATGTTTCTGTCACTGTGAGAAAAATAAATTTACATGGACGTTAGGGAATGGACTTGTTGGAATCAATGTGTAATTGATTCCAAGTATTTTTCCTTAGTATCCTGCCTGATACTACGAGAGATAACATGGGCTGTTGTTAAGACCAGCAGACAACCCAGGATGTTGCATATTAAGACCTCTGGGCAAGTACAACCAGCAACATGCATCCTAATACAGAGTTGCTTTTGCTATCAATCCTTTCATCTTTGAGTAATTCAACAGGGTTTGTAAACGCAATCTTCCCAGGTGTGCTGTTGTATACCCACCAGTTGTTGAAGAAACCGATGGAGTGACCGTGGATTCTTCAGTTGTTGAAACTTCAGTCGAGGACAGTGTTGATGTTGATGGTATTGTGCTTGTTGAGACGGGAGCTGATGTGGAGGTCGGTGAAGTTGTTGAGCTCAAAGTACTTGCAGTGGAAGTTTCTGTTGCTGAATAAGGTCACATTAGTATTAAGGTAACTGAAGAGACTTGATCAACAGACTTTGAACAAAATGCTGTTGTTGATTGTGAAACTTGTTGTGAATGGTGCAGGAACTGTTGTGTGAGTTGTTGCAATTTTAATAAAGCATCTTGCAGATATTTGGGGAGTTGTGATTGTGATGGCAGGAGATGATATACACACTTGTGTTTCTGTGGTTAACTGTGTAATTACATTCATAATTGCTGTGGTGCATACGAAAGATGATGAACTGCATATGGTGCACAAAACCATGAATGAAAATGAATCACGACATTACAGATTCATAGATTCTGGTGTAATGCAACATGCTGATTAGCCTGAGGTGAACATATTGCAAAGCAGGTATCAGTAAATTGCATTTGCACATACTTCTACTCTGCAGAAATCTCCTCCTTGTCAACAAGCAATATTCCTCAACTACACCTCCTTTCTGCATTGTTAGACTTGCAGGAGATCGAGTGACGTCCAAAATGTGCACGAGAGAAGAGAGCAATCGTACTCACCACTTGTCGTGGGGAGTGATGTCACTGTTGTTCCTTCAGATGTTGATGATTGTGTGGAGCTTGCGGTAGATGTCTCTGCTGCTGTGGTTGTTGAAGCAGAAGCCGATGTAGATGTCGGAGCTTCTGTGGAGGTCTGTGAACTTGCAGTCGATGTTTCTGCCACTGTGGTGAAAATGTATTTCCACGGTTATTAGGAAACGGACTTGGAGAAGCAATGTGTAAACGTTTGAACAGAGATATGAACTCCAAGTACTTTTCACAGATATATTGCCAGATACCATGAGAGATAACATGGCCTGTTATTAAGTTTCAGAGACAACCCAGGATGTTGCCTAATATGGTCTCTGGTCAAATACAACCAGCAATACGCAAGCTAAGTACTGAGTTGCTTTTACTATCGATTCTTTCATCTTCAAGTGGTTCAAAAGTGTTTGTAAAAGCAATCTTCAAATGTGTTCTTTTGTATACCCACCAGTTGTTGAAGAGACCGATGGAGTGACCGTGGTTTCTTCAGTTGTTGTAACTTCAGTCGAAGACAGTGTTGGTGTTGATGATATTGCGTTTGTTGAGACACCAGCTGATGTGGAGGTCGGTGAAGTTGTTGGGCTCAATGTACTTGCAGTAGAAGTTTCTGTTGTTGAAAAAGATCAGATTATTATAAATGTAATTGAAATGAATCGATCCAAGATATGAAGGATTTTGTACAAAAAGCTGCAAAACATGTTGCGAATGGTGCAGAGATTATTGTTGTGTGAATTGTTGGTCATTTTCGGGAGCAGCCTGCAGATGTTGTGGCATCTGTGGCTGTAGTGGCAAGACATGATGTCTCGGCTTGCACTTCAGTGGTTGATTGTACAATTACAATGAAAGTTGCTGTTGTCCATGAAAAAGATGACAAACTGAATGAGGTGCACTAAACCATGAATGAAGCAGCACCTAAACATGACAGATTCTTTGATACTGTTGTCGTGCAACATGCTGAATAGTCTGACACGATCATATTGCAAAGCAGGAATCAGTAAATTGCATTTGCACATGCTTCTACTCTGCGGAAATCTCCTCCTTGTAAACAAGCAATATTCTTCAACTACACCTCCTTCCTGCATTGTAAGACTTGCAGGAGGTCGAGCGACATCCAAAAGGTGCAATAGAGAAGAGAGCAATCGAACTCACCAGTTGTCGTGGGGAGTGATGTCACTGTTGTTCCTTCAGATGTTGATGATTGTGTTGGGCTTGCGGTAGATGTCTCTGCTGCTGTGGTTGTTGCAGCAGGAGCCGATGTAGATGTCAGAGCTTCTGTGGATGTCTGCGAACTTGCAGTCGATGTTTCTGTCACTGTGAGAAAAATAAATTTACATGGACGTTAGGGAATGGACTTGTTGGAATCAATGTGTAATTGATTCCAAGTATTTTTCCTTAGTATCCTGCCCGATACTACGAGAGATAACATGGGCTGTTGTTAAGACCAGCAGACAAACCAGGATGTTGCATATTAAGACCTCTGGGCAAGTTCAACCAGCAACATGCATCCTAATACAGAGTTGCTTTTGCTATCAATCCTTTCATCTTTGAGTAATTCAACAGTGTTTGTAAACGCACTCTTCCCAGGTGTGCTGTTGAATACCCACCAGTTGTTGAAGAAACCGATGGAGTGACCGTGGATTCTTCAGTTGTTGAAACTTCAGTCGAGGACAGTGTTGATGTTGATGGTATTGTACTTGTTGAGACGGGAGCTGATGTGGAGGTCGGTGAAGTTGTTGAGCTCAAAGTACTTGCAGTGGAAGTTTCTGTTGCTGAATAAGGTCACATTAGTATTAAGGTAACTGAAGAGACTTTATCAACAGGCTTTGAACAAAATGCTGTTGTTGATTGTGAAACTTGTTGTGAATGGTGCAGGAACTGTTGTGTGAGTTGTTGCAATTTTAATAAAGCATCTTGCAGATATTTGGGGAGTTGTGATTGTGATGGCAGGAGATGATATACACACTTGTGTTTCTGTGGTTAACTGTGTAATTACATTCATAATTGCTGTGGTGCATAGAAAAGATGATGAACTGCATGTGGTGCACAAAACCATGAATAAAAATGAATCCCGCCATTACAGATTCATAGATTCTGGTGTAATGCAACATGCTGATTAGCCTGAGATGATCATATTGCAAAGCAGGTATCAGTAAATTGCATTTGCACATACTTCTACTCTGCAGAAATCTCCTCCTTGTCAACAAGCAATATTCCTCAACTACACCTCCTTTCTGCATTGTTAGACTTGCAGGAGATCGAGTGACGTCCAAAATGTGCACGAGAGAAGAGAGCAATCGTACTCACCACTTGTCGTGGGGAGTGATGTCACTGTTGTTCCTTCAGATGTTGATGATTGTGTGGAGCTTGCGGTAGATGTCTCTGCTGCTGTGGTTGTTGAAGCAGAAGCCGATGTAGATGTCGGAGCTTCTGTGGAGGTCTGTGAACTTACAGTCGATGTTTCTGCCACTGTGGTGAAAATGTATTTCCACTGTTATTAGGAAACGGACTTGGAGTAAGCAATGTGTAAACGTTTGAACAGAGATATGAACTCCAAGTACTTTTCACAGATATATTGCCAGATACCTTGAGAGATAACATGGCCTGTTATTAAGTTTCAGAGACAACCCAGGATGTTGCCTAATATGGTCTCTGGTCAAATACAACCAGCAATACGCAAGCTAAGTACTGAGTTGCTTTTACTATCGATTCTTTCATCTTCAAGTGGTTCAAAAGTGTTTGTAAAAGCAATCTTCAAATGTGTTCTTTTGTATACCCACCAGTTGTTGAAGAGACCGATGGAGTGACCGTGGTTTCTTCAGTTGTTGTAACTTCAGTCGAAGACAGTGTTGGTGTTGATGATATTGCGTTTGTTGAGACACCAGCTGATGTGGAGGTCGGTGAAGTTGTTGGGCTCAATGTACTTGCAGTAGAAGTTTCTGTTGTTGAAAAAGATCACATTAGTATAAAGGTAATTGAAATGAATCGATCCAAGATATGAAGGATTTTGTACAAAAAGCTGGAAAACATGTTGCGAATGGTGCAGAGATTATTGTTGTGTGAATTGTTGGTCATTTTCGGGAGCAGCCTGCAGATGTTGTGGCATCTGTGGCTGTAGTGGCAAGACATGATGTCTCGGCTTGCACTTCAGTGGTTGATTGTACAATTACAATGAAAGTTGCTGTTGTCCATGAAAAAGATGACAAACTGAATGAGGTGCACTAAACCATGAATGAAGCAGCACCTAAACATGACAGATTCTTTGATACTGTTGTCGTGCAACATGCTGAATAGTCTGACACGATCATATTGCAAAGCAGTAAATTGCATTTGCACATGCTTCTACTCTGCGGAAATCTCCTCCTTGTAAACAAGCAATATTCTTCAACTACACCTCCTTCCTGCATTGTAAGACTTGCAGGAGGTCGAGCGACATCCAAAAGGTGCAATAGAGAAGAGAGCAATCGAACTCACCAGTTGTTGTGGGGAGTGATGTCACTGTTGTTCCTTCAGATGTTGATGATTGTGTTGGGCTTGCGGTAGATGTCTCTGCTGCTGTGGTTGTTGCAGCAGGAGCCGATGTAGATGTCAGAGCTTCTGTGGATGTCTGCGAACTTGCAGTCGATGTTTCTGTCACTGTGAGAAAAATAAATTTACATGGACGTTAGGGAATGGACTTGTTGGAATCAAAGTGTAATTGATTCCAAGTATTTTTCCTTAGTATCCTGCCCAATATTACGAGAGATAACATGGGCTGTTGTTAAGACCAGCAGACAACCCAGGATGTTGCATATTAAGACCTCTGGGCAAGTACAACCAGCAACATGCGTCCTAATACAGAGTTGCGTTTGCTATCAATCCTTTCATCTTTGAGTAATTCAACAGTGTTTGTAAACGCAATCTTCCCAGGTGTGCTGTTGTATACCCACCAGTTGTTGAAGAAACCGATGGAGTGACCGTGGATTCTTCAGTTGTTGAAACTTCAGTCGAGGACAGTGTTGATGTTGATGGTATTGTGCTTGTTGAGACGGGAGCTGATGTGGAGGTCGGTGAAGTTGTTGAGCTCAATTTACTTGCAGTGGAAATTTCGGTTGCTGAATAAGGTCACATTAGTATTAAGGTAACTGAAGAGACTTGATGAACAGACTTTGAACAAAATGCTGTTGTTGATTGTGAATCTTGTTGTGAATGGTGCATAAACTGTTGTGTGAGTTGTTGCAATTTTAATAAAGCATCTTGCAGATATTTGGGGAGTTGTGATTGTGATGGCAGGAGATGATATACACACTTGTGTTTCTGTGGTTAACTGTGTAATTACATTCATAATTGCTGTGGTGCATAGAAAAGATGATGAACTGCATGTGGTGCACAAAACCATGAATGAAAATGAATCCCGCCATTACAGATTCATAGATTCTGTTGTAATGCAACATGCTGATTAGCCTGAGATGATCATATTGCAAAGCAGGTATCAGTAAATTGCATTTGCACATACTTCTACTCTGCAGAAATCTCCTCCTTGTCAACAAGCAATATTCCTCAACTACACCTCCATTCTGCATTGTTAGACTTGCAGGAGATCGAGTGACGTCCAAAATGTGCACGAGAGAAGAGAGCAATCGTACTCACCAGTTGTCGTGGGGAGTGATGTCACTGTTGTTCCTTCAGATGTTGATGATTGTGTGGAGCTTGCGGTAGATGTCTCTGCTGCTGTGGCTGTTGAAGCAGAAGCCGATGTAGATGTCGGAGCTTCTGTGGAGGTCTGTGAACTTACAGTCGATGTTTCTGCCACTGTGGTGAAAATGTATTTCCACGGTTATTAGGAAACGGACTTGGAGGAAGCAATGTGTAAACGTTTGAACAGAGATATGAACTCCAAGTAATTTTCACAGATATATTGCCAAATACCATGAGAGATAACATGGCCTGTTATTAAGTCTGAGAGATAACCCATGATGTTGCCTAATATGGTGTTTGGTCAAATACAACCAGCAATACGCAAGCTAAGTACTGAGTTGCTTTTACTATCGATTCTTTCATCTTCAAGTAGTTCAAAAGTGTTTGTAAAAGCAATCTTCAAATGTGTTCTTTTGTATACCCACCAGTTGTTGAAGAGACCGATGGAGTGACCGTGGTTTCTTCAGTTGTAACTTCAATCGAGGACAGTGTTGGTGTTGATGATATTGCGTTTGTTGAGACACCAGCTGATGTGGAGGTCGGTGAAGTTGTTGGGCTCAATGTACTTGCAGTAGAAGTTTCTGTTGTTGAAAAAGATCACATTAGTATAAAGGTAATTGAAATGAATCGATCCAAGATATGAAGGATTTTGTACAAAAAGCTGCAAAACATGTTGCGAATGGTGCAGAGATTATTGTTGTGTGAATTGTTGGTCATTTTCGGGAGCAGCCTGCAGATGTTGTGGCATCTGTGGCTGTAGTGGCAAGACATGATGTCTCGGCTTGCACTTCAGTGGTTGATTGTACAATTACAATGAAAGTTGCTGTTGTCCATGAAAAAGGTGACAAACTGAATGAGGTGCACTAAACCATGAATGAAGCAGCACCTAAACATGACAGATTCTTTGATACTGTTGTCGTGCAACATGCTGAATAGTCTGACACGATCATATTGCAAAGCAGGAATCAGTAAATTGCATTTGCACATGCTTCTACTCTGCGGAAATCTCCTCCTTGTAAACAAGCAATATTCTTCAACTACACCTCCTTCCTGCATTGTAAGACTTGCAGGAGGTCGAGCGACATCCAAAAGGTGCAATAGAGAAGAGAGCAATCGAACTCACCAGTTGTCGTGGGGAGTGATGTCACTGTTGTTCCTTCAGATGTTGATGATTGTGTTGGGCTTGCGGTAGATGTCTCTGCTGCTGTGGTTGTTGCAGCAGGAGCCGATGTAGATGTCAGAGCTTCTGTGGATGTCTGCGAACTTGCAGTCGATGTTTCTGTCACTGTGAGAAAAATAAATTTACATGGACGTTAGGGAATGGACTTGTTGGAATCAATGTGTAATTGATTCCAAGTATTTTTCCTTAGTATCCTGCCCGATATTACGAGAGATAAAATGGGCTGTTGTTAAGACCAGCAGACAACCCAGGATGTTGCATATTAAGACCTCTGGGCAAGTACAACCAGCAACATGCATCCTAATACAGAGTTGCTTTTGCTATCAATCCTTTCATCTTTGAGTAATTCAACAGTGTTTGTAAACGCAATCTTCCCAGGTGTGCTGTTGTATACCCACCAGTTGTTGAAGAAACCGATGGAGTGACCGTGGATTCTTCAGTTGTTGAAACTTCAGTCGAGGACAGTGTTGATGTTGATGGTATTGTGCTTGTTGAGACGGGAGCTGATGTGGAGGTCGGTGAAGTTGTTGAGCTCAAAGTACTTGCAGTGGAAGTTTCTGTTGCTAAATAAGGTCACATTAGTATTAAGGTAACTGAAGAGACTTGAGCAACAGACTTTGAACAAAATGCTGTTGTTGATTGTGAAACTTGTTGTGAATGGTGCAGGAACTGTTGTGTGAGTTGTTGCAATTTTAATAAAGCATCTTGCAGATATTTGGGGAGTTGTGATTGTGATGGCAGGAGATGATATGCACACTTGTGTTTCTGTGGTTAACTGTGTAATTACATTCATAATTGCTGTGGTGCATAGAAAAGATGATGAACTACATGTGGTGCACAAAACCATGAATGGAAATGAATCCTGCCATTACAGATTCATAGATTCTGGTGTAATGCAACATGCTGATTAGCCTGAGATGATCATATTGCAAAGCAGGTATCAGTAAATTGCATTTGCACATACGTCTACTCTGCAGAAATCTCCTCCTTGTCAACAAGCAATATTCCTCAACTACACCTCCTTTCTGCATTGTTAGACTTGCAGGAGATCGAGTGACGTCCAAAATGTGCACGAGAGAAGAGAGCAATCGTACTCACCACTTGTCGTGGGGAGTGATGTCACTGTTGTTCCTTCAGTTGTTGATGATTGTGTGGAGCTTGCGGTAGATGTCTCTGCTGCTGTGGTTGTTGAAGCAGAAGCCGATGTAGATGTCGGAGCTTCTGTGGAGGTCTGTGAACTTACAGTCGATGTTTCTGCCACTGTGGTGAAAATGTATTTCCACGGTTATTAGGAAACGGACTTGGAGGAAGCAATGTGTAAACGTTTGAACAGATATATTGCCAGATACCATGAGAGATAACATGGCCTGTTATTAAGTCTCAGAGACAACCCAGGATGTTGCCTAATATGGTCTCTGGTCAAATACAATGAGCAATACGCAAGCTAAGTACTGAGTTGCTTTTACTATCGATTCTTTCATCTTCAAGTAGTTCAAAAGTGTTTGTAAAAGCAATCTTCAAATGTGTTCTTTTGTATACCCACCAGTTGTTGAAGAGACCGATGGAGTGACCGTGGTTTCTTCAGTTGTTGTAACTTCAGTCGAAGACAGTGTTGGTGTTGATGATATTGCGTTTGTTGAGACACCAGCTGATGTGGAGGTCGGTGAAGTTGTTGGGCTCAATGTACTTGCAGTAGAAGTTTCTGTTGTTGAAAAAGATCACATTAGTATAAAGGTAATTGAAATGAATCGATCCAAGATATGAAGGATTTTGTACAAAAAGCTGCAAAACATGTTGCGAATGGTGCAGAGATTATTGTTGTGTGAATTGTTGGTCATTTTCGGGAGCACCCTGCAGATGTTGTGGCATCTGTGGCTGTAGTGGCAAGACATGATGTCTCGGCTTGCACTTCAGTGGTTGATTGTACAATTACAATGAAAGTTGCTGTTGTCCATGAAAAAGATGACAAACTGAATGAGGTGCACTAAACCATGAATGAAGCAGCACCTAAACATGACAGATTCTTTGATACTGTTGTCGTGCAACATGCTGAATAGTCTGACACGATCATATTGCAAAGCAGGAATCAGTAAATTGCATTTGCACATGCTTCTACTCTGCGGAAATCTCCTCCTTGTAAACAAGCAATATTCTTCAACTACACCTCCTTCCTGCATTGTAAGACTTGCAGGAGGTCGAGTGACATCCAAAAGGTGCAATAGAGAAGAGAGCAATCGAACTCACCAGTTGTCGTGGGGAGTGATGTCACTGTTGTTCCTTCAGATGTTGATGATTGTGTTGGGCTTGCGGTAGATGTCTCTGCTGCTGTGGTTGTTGCAGCAGGAGCCGATGTAGATGTCAGAGCTTCTGTGGATGCCTGTGAACTTGCAGTCGATGTTTCTGTCACTGTGAGAAAAATAAATTTACATGGACGTTAGGGAATAGACTTGTTGGAATCAATGTGTAATTGATTCCAAGTATTTTTCCTTAGTATCCTGCCCGATACTACGAGAGATAACATGGGCTGTTGTTAAGACCAGCAGACAACCCAGGATGTTGCATATTAAGACCTCTGGGCAAGTACAACCAGCAACATGCGTCCTATCAATCCTTTCATCTTTGAGTAATTCAACAGTGTTTGTAAACGCAATCTTCCCAGGTGTGCTGTTGTATACCCACCAGTTGTTGAAGAAACCGATGGAGTGACCGTGGATTCTTCAGTTGTTGAAACTTCAGTCGAGGACAGTGTTGATGTTGATGGTATTGTGCTTGTTGAGACGGGAGCTGATGTGGAGGTCGGTGAAGTTGTTGAGCTCAATTTACTTGCAGTGGAAGTTTCTGTTGCTGAATAAGGTCACATTAGTATTAAGGTAACTGAAGAGACTTGATCAACAGACTTTGAACAAAATGCTGTTGTTGATTGTGAAACTTGTTGTGAATGGTGCAGGAACTGTTGTGTGAGTTGTTGCAATTTTAATAAAGCATCTTGCAGATATTTGGGGAGTTGTGATTGTGATGGCAGGAGATGATATACACACTTGTGTTTCTGTGGTTAACTGTGTAATTACATTCATAATTGCTGTGGTGCATAGAAAAGATGATGAACTGCATGTGGTGCACAAAACCATGAATGAAAATGAATCCCGCCATTACAGATTCATAGATTCTGGTGTAATGCAACATGCTGATTAGCCTGAGATGATCATATTGCAAAGCAGGTATCAGTAAATTGCATTTGCACATACTTCTACTCTGCAGAAATCTCCTCCTTGTCAACAAGCAATATTCCTCAACTACACCTCCTTTCTGCATTGTTAGACTTGCAGGAGATCGAGTGACGTCCAAAATGTGCACGAGAGAAGAGAGCAATCGTACTCACCACTTGTCGTGGGGAGTGATGTCACTGTTGTTCCTTCAGATGTTGATGATTGTGTGTAGCTTGCGGTAGATGTCTCAGCTGCTGTGGTTGTTGAAGCAGAAGCCGATGTAGATGTCGGAGCTTCTGTGGAGGTCTGTGAACTTACAGTCGATGTTTCTGCCACTGTGGTGAAAATGTATTTCCACGGTTATTAGGAAACGGACTTGGAGGAAGCAATGTGTAAACGTTTGAACAGAGATATGAACTCCAAGTACTTTTCACAGATATATTGCCAAATACCATGAGAGATAACATGGCCTGTTAATAAGTCTGAGAGACAACCCATGATGTTGCCTAATATGGTGTTTGGTCAAATACAACCAGCAATACGCAAGCTAAGTACTGAGTTGCTTTTACTATCGATTCTTTCATCTTCAAGTAGTTCAAAAGTGTTTGTAAAAGCAATCTTCAAATGTGTTCTTTTGTATACCCACCAGTTGTTGAAGAGACCGATGGAGTGACCGTGGTTTCTTCAGTTGTTGTAACTTCAATCGAAGACAGTGTTGGTGTTGATGATATTGCGTTTGTTGAGACACCAGCTGATGTGGAGGTCGGTGAAGTTGTTGGGCTCAATGTACTTGCAGTAGAAGTTTCTGTTGTTGAAAAAGATCACATTAGTATAAAGGTAATTGAAATGAATCGATCCAAGATATGAAGGATTTTGTACAAAAAGCTGCAAAACATGTTGTGAATGGTGCAGAGATAATTGTTGTGTGAATTGTTGGTCATTTTCGGGAGCACCCTGCAGATGTTGTGGCATCTGTGGCTGTAGTGGCAAGACATGATGTCTCGGCTTGCACTTCAGTGGTTGATTGTACAATTACAATGAAAGTTGCTGTTGTCCATGAAAAAGATGACAAACTGAATGAGGTGCACTAAACCATGAATGAAGCAGCACCTAAACATGACAGATTCTTTGATACTGTTGTCGTGCAACATGCTGAATAGTCTGACACGATCATATTGCAAAGCAGGAATCAGTAAATTGCATTTGCACATGCTTCTACTCTGCGGAAATCTCCTCCTTGTAAACAAGCAATATTCTTCAACTACACCTCCTTCCTGCATTGTAAGACTTGCAGGAGGTCGAGTGACATCCAAAAGGTGCAATAGAGAAGAGAGCAATCGAACTCACCAGTTGTCATGGGGAGTGATGTCACTGTTGTTCCTTCAGATGTTGATGATTGTGTTGGGCTTGCGGTAGATGTCTCTGCTGCTGTGGTTGTTGCAGCAGGAGCCGATGTAGATGTCAGAGCTTCTGTGGATGTCTGCGAACTTGCAGTCGATCTTTCTGTCACTGTGAGAAAAATAAATTTACATGGACGTTAGGGAATGGACTTGTTGGAATCAAAGTGTAATTGATTCCAAGTATTTTTCCTTAGTATCCTGCCCAATATTACGAGAGATAACATGGGCTGTTGTTAAGACCAGCAGACAACCCAGGATGTTGCATATTAAGACCTCTGGGCAAGTACAACCAGCAACATGCGTCCTAATACAGAGTTGCGTTTGCTATCAATCCTTTCATCTTTGAGTAATTCAACAGTGTTTGTAAACGCAATCTTCCCAGGTGTGCTGTTGTATACCCACCAGTTGTTGAAGAAACCGATGGAGTGACCGTGGATTCTTCAGTTGTTGAAACTTCAGTCGAGGACAGTGTTGATGTTGATGGTATTGTGCTTGTTGAGACGGGAGCTGATGTGGAGGTCGGTGAAGTTGTTGAGCTCAAAGTACTTGCAGTGGAAGTTTCGGTTGCTGAATAAGGTCACATTAGTATTAAGGTAACTGAAGAGACTTGATCAACAGACTTTGAACAAAATGCTGTTGTTGATTGTGAAACTTGTTGTGAATGGTGCAGGAACTGTTGTGTGAGTTGTTGCAATTTTAATAAAGCATCTTGCAGATATTTGGGGAGTTGTGATTGTGATGGCAGGAGATGATATACACACTTGTGTTTCTGTGGTTAACTGTGTAATTACATTCATAATTGCTGTGGTGCATAGAAAAGATGATGAACTACATGTGGTGCACAAAACCATGAATGAAAATGAATCCTGCCATTACAGATTCATAGATTCTGGTGTAATGCAACCTGCTGATTAGCCTGAGATGATCATATTGCAAAGCAGGTATCAGTAAATTGCATTTGCACATACTTCTACTCTGCAGAAATCTCCTCCTTGTCAACAAGCAATATTCCTCAACTACACCTCCTTTCTGCATTGTTAGACTTGCAGGAGATCGAGTGACGTCCAAAATGTGCACGAGAGAAGAGAGCAATCGTACTCACCACTTGTCGTGGGGAGTGATGTCACTGTTGTTCCTTCAGATGTTGATGATTGTGTGGAGCTTGCGGTAGATGTCTCAGCTGCTGTGGTTGTTGAAGCAGAAGCCGATGTAGATGTCGGAGCTTCTGTGGAGGTCTGTGAACTTACAGTCGATGTTTCTGCCACTGTGGTGAAAATGTATTTCCACGGTTATTAGGAAACGGACTTGGAGGAAGCAATGTGTAAACGTTTGAACAGATATATTGCCAGATACCATGAGAGATAACATGGCCTGTTAATAAGTCTCAGAGACAACCCAGGATGTTGCCTAATATGGTCTCTGGTCAAATACAATGAGCAATACGCAAGCTAAGTACTGAGTTTCTTTTACTATCGATTCTTTCATCTTCAAGTAGTTCAAAAGTGTTTGTAAAAGCAATCTTCAAATGTGTTCTTTTGTATACCCACCAGTTGTTGAAGAGACCGATGGAGTGACCGTGGTTTCTTCAGTTGTTGTAACTTCAGTCGAAGACAGTGTTGGTGTTGATGATATTGCGTTTGTTGAGACACCAGCTGATGTGGAGGTCGGTGAAGTTGTTGGGCTCAATGTACTTGCAGTAGAGGTTTCTGTTGTTGAAAAAGATCACATTAGTATAAAGGTAATTGAAATGAATCGATCCAAGATATGAAGGATTTTGTACAAAAAGCTGCAAAACATGTTGCGAATGGTGCAGAGATTATTGTTGTGTGAATAGTTGGTCATTTTCGGGAGCAGCCTGCAGATGTTGTGGCATCTGTGGCTGTAGTGGCAACACATGATGTCTCGGCTTGCACTTCAGTGGTTGATTGTACAATTACAATGAAAGTTGCTGTTGTCCATGAAAAAGATGACAAACTGAATGAGGTGCACTAAACCATGAATGAAGCAGCACCTAAACATGACAGATTCTTTGATACTGTTGTCGTGCAACATGCTGAATAGTCTGACACGATCATATTGCAAAGCAGGAATCAGTAAATTGCATTTGCACATGCTTCTACTCTGCGGAAATCTCCTCCTTGTAAACAAGCAATATTCTTCAACTACACCTCCTTCCTGCATTGTAAGACTTGCAGGAGGTTGAGCGACATCCAAAAGGTGCAATAGAGAAGAGAGCAATCGAACTCACCAGTTGTCATGGGGAGTGATGTCACTGTTGTTCCTTCAGATGTTGATGATTGTGTTGGGCTTGCGGTAGATGTCTCTGCTGCTGTGGTTGTTGCAGCAGGAGCCGATGTAGATGTCAGAGCTTCTGTGGATGTCTGCGAACTTGCAGTCGATGTTTCTGTCACTGTGAGAAAAATAAATTTACATGGACGTTAGGGAATGGACTTGTTGGAATCAATGTGTAATTGATTCCAAGTATTTTTCCTTAGTATCCTGCCCGATACTACGAGAGATAACATGGGCTGTTGTTAAGACCAGCAGACAACCCAGGATGTTGCATATTAAGACCTCTGGGCAAGTACAACCAGCAGCATGTGTCCTATCAATCCTTTCATCTTTGAGTAATTCAACAGTGTTTGTAAACGCAATCTTCCCAGGTGTGCTGTTGTATACCCACCAGTTGTTGAAGAAACCGATGGAGTGACCGTGGATTCTTCAGTTGTTGAAACTTCAGTCGAGGACAGTGTTGATGTTGATGGTATTGTGCTTGTTGAGACGGGAGCTGATGTGGAGGTCGGTGAAGTTGTTGAGCTCAATTTGCTTGCAGTGGAAGTTTCTGTTGCTGAATAAGGTCACATTAGTATTAAGGTAACTGAAGAGACTTGATCAACAGACTTTGAACAAAATGCTGTTGTTGATTGTGAATCTTGTTGTGAATGGTGCAGGAACTGTTGTGTGAGTTGCTGCAATTTTAATAAAGCATCTTGCAGATATTTGGGGAGTTGTGATTGTGATGGCAGGAGATGATATACACACTTGTGTTTCTGTGGTTAACTGTGTAATTACATTCATAATTGCTGTGGTGCATAGAAAAGATGATGAACTACATGTGGTGCACAAAACCATGAATGAAAATGAATCCTGCCATTACAGATTCATAGATTCTGGTGTAATGCAACATGCTGATTAGCCTGAGATGATCATATTGCAAAGCAGGTATCAGTAAATTGCATTTGCACATACTTCTACTCTGCAGAAATCTCCTCCTTGTCAACAAGCAATATTCCTCAACTACACCTCCTTTCTGCATTGTTAGACTTGCAGGAGATCGAGTGACGTCCAAAATGTGCACGAGAGAAGAGAGCAATCGTACTCACCACTTGTCGTGGGGAGTGATGTCACTGTTGTTCCTTCAGATGTTGATGATTGTGTGGAGCTTGCGGTAGATGTCTCAGCTGCTGTGGTTGTTGAAGCAGAAGCCGATGTAGATGTCGGAGCTTCTGTGGAGGTCTGTGAACTTACAGTCGATGTTTCTGCCACTGTGGTGAAAATGTATTTCCACGGTTATTAGGAAACGGACTTGGAGGAAACAATGTGTAAACGTTTGAACAGAGATATGAACTCCAAGTACTTTTCACAGATATATTGCCAAATACCATGAGAGATAACATGGCCTGTTATTAAGTCTGAGAGACAACCCATGATGTTGCCTAATATGGTCTCTGGTCAAATACAACCAGCAATACGCAAGCTAAGTACTGAGTTGCTTTTACTATCGATTCTTTCATCTTCAAGTAGTTCAAAAGTGTTTGTAAAAGCAATCTTCAAATGTGTTCTTTTGTATACCCACCAGTTGTTGAAGAGACCGATGGAGTGACCGTGGTTTCTTCAGTTGTTGTAACTTCAGTCGAAGACAGTGTTGGTGTGGATGATATTGCGTTTGTTGAGACACCAGCTGATGTGGAGGTCGGTGAAGTTGTTGGGCTCAATGTACTTGCAGTAGAAGTTTCTGTTGTTGAAAAAGATCACATTAGTATAAAGGTAATTGAAATGAATCGATCCAAGATATGAAGGATTTTGTACAAAAAGCTGCAAAACATGTTGCGAATGGTGCAGAGATTATTGTTGTGTGAATAGTTGGTCATTTTCGGGAGCAGCCTGCAGATGTTGTGGCATCTGTGGCTGTAGTGGCAAGACATGATGTCTCGGCTTGCACTTCAGTGGTTGATTGTACAATTACAATGAAAGTTGCTGTTGTCCATGAAAAAGGTGACAAACTGAATGAGGTGCACTAAACCATGAATGAAGCAGCACCTAAACATGACAGATTCTTTGATACTGTTGTCGTGCAACATGCTGAATAGTCTGACACGATCATATTGCAAAGCAGGAATCAGTAAATTGCATTTGCACATGCTTCTACTCTGCGGAAATCTCCTCCTTGTAAACAAGCAATATTCTTCAACTACACCTCCTTCCTGCATTGTAAGACTTGCAGGAGGTCGAGCGACATCCAAAAGGTGCAAGAGAGAAGAGAGCAATCGAACTCACCAGTTGTCATGGGGAGTGATGTCACTGTTGTTCCTTCAGATGTTGATGATTGTGTTGGGCTTGCGGTAGATGTCTCTGCTGCTGTGGTTGTTGCAGCAGGAGCCGATGTAGATGTCAGAGCTTCTGTGGATGTCTGCGAACTTGCAGTCGATGTTTCTGTCACTGTGAGAAAAATAAATTTACATGGACGTTAGGGAATGGACTTGTTGGAATCAATGTGTAATTGATTCCAAGTATTTTTCCTTAGTATCCTGCCCGATACTACGAGAGATAACATGGGCTGTTGTTAAGACCAGCAGACAACCCAGGATGTTGCATATTAAGACCTCTGGGCAAGTACAACCAGCAGCATGTGTCCTATCAATCCTTTCATCTTTGAGTAATTCAACAGTGTTTGTAAACGCAATCTTCCCAGGTGTGCTGTTGTATACCCACCAGTTGTTGAAGAAACCGATGGAGTGACCGTGGATTCTTCAGTTGTTGAAACTTCAGTCGAGGACAGTGTTGATGTTGATGGTATTGTGCTTGTTGAGACGGGAGCTGATGTGGAGGTCGGTGAAGTTGTTGAGCTCAATTTGCTTGCAGTGGAAGTTTCTGTTGCTGAATAAGGTCACATTAGTATTAAGGTAACTGAAGAGACTTGATCAACAGACTTTGAACAAAATGCTGTTGTTGATTGTGAATCTTGTTGTGAATGGTGCAGGAACTGTTGTGTGAGTTGCTGCAATTTTAATAAAGCATCTTGCAGATATTTGGGGAGTTGTGATTGTGATGGCAGGAGATGATATACACACTTGTGTTTCTGTGGTTAACTGTGTAATTACATTCATAATTGCTGTGGTGCATAGAAAAGATGATGAACTACATGTGGTGCACAAAACCATGAATGAAAATGAATCCTGCCATTACAGATTCATAGATTCTGGTGTAATGCAACATGCTGATTAGCCTGAGATGATCATATTGCAAAGCAGGTATCAGTAAATTGCATTTGCACATACTTCTACTCTGCAGAAATCTCCTCCTTGTCAACAAGCAATATTCCTCAACTACACCTCCTTTCTGCATTGTTAGACTTGCAGGAGATCGAGTGACGTCCAAAATGTGCACGAGAGAAGAGAGCAATCGTACTCACCACTTGTCGTGGGGAGTGATGTCACTGTTGTTCCTTCAGATGTTGATGATTGTGTGGAGCTTGCGGTAGATGTCTCAGCTGCTGTGGTTGTTGAAGCAGAAGCCGATGTAGATGTCGGAGCTTCTGTGGAGGTCTGTGAACTTACAGTCGATGTTTCTGCCACTGTGGTGAAAATGTATTTCCACGGTTATTAGGAAACGGACTTGGAGGAAACAATGTGTAAACGTTTGAACAGAGATATGAACTCCAAGTACTTTTCACAGATATATTGCCAAATACCATGAGAGATAACATGGCCTGTTATTAAGTCTGAGAGACAACCCATGATGTTGCCTAATATGGTCTCTGGTCAAATACAACCAGCAATACGCAAGCTAAGTACTGAGTTGCTTTTACTATCGATTCTTTCATCTTCAAGTAGTTCAAAAGTGTTTGTAAAAGCAATCTTCAAATGTGTTCTTTTGTATACCCACCAGTTGTTGAAGAGACCGATGGAGTGACCGTGGTTTCTTCAGTTGTTGTAACTTCAGTCGAAGACAGTGTTGGTGTGGATGATATTGCGTTTGTTGAGACACCAGCTGATGTGGAGGTCGGTGAAGTTGTTGGGCTCAATGTACTTGCAGTAGAAGTTTCTGTTGTTGAAAAAGATCACATTAGTATAAAGGTAATTGAAATGAATCGATCCAAGATATGAAGGATTTTGTACAAAAAGCTGCAAAACATGTTGCGAATGGTGCAGAGATTATTGTTGTGTGAATAGTTGGTCATTTTCGGGAGCAGCCTGCAGATGTTGTGGCATCTGTGGCTGTAGTGGCAAGACATGATGTCTCGGCTTGCACTTCAGTGGTTGATTGTACAATTACAATGAAAGTTGCTGTTGTCCATGAAAAAGGTGACAAACTGAATGAGGTGCACTAAACCATGAATGAAGCAGCACCTAAACATGACAGATTCTTTGATACTGTTGTCGTGCAACATGCTGAATAGTCTGACACGATCATATTGCAAAGCAGGAATCAGTAAATTGCATTTGCACATGCTTCTACTCTGCGGAAATCTCCTCCTTGTAAACAAGCAATATTCTTCAACTACACCTCCTTCCTGCATTGTAAGACTTGCAGGAGGTCGAGCGACATCCAAAAGGTGCAAGAGAGAAGAGAGCAATCGAACTCACCAGTTGTCATGGGGAGTGATGTCACTGTTGTTCCTTCAGATGTTGATGATTGTGTTGGGCTTGCGGTAGATGTCTCTGCTGCTGTGGTTGTTGCAGCAGGAGCCGATGTAGATGTCAGAGCTTCTGTGGATGTCTGCGAACTTGCAGTCGATGTTTCTGTCACTGTGAGAAAAATAAATTTACATGGACGTTAGGGAATGGACTTGTTGGAATCAATGTGTAATTGATTCCAAGTATTTTTCCTTAGTATCCTGCCCGATACTACGAGAGATAACATGGGCTGTTGTTAAGACCAGCAGACAACCCAGGATGTTGCATATTAAGACCTCTGGGCAAGTACAACCAGCAGCATGTGTCCTATCAATCCTTTCATCTTTGAGTAATTCAACAGTGTTTGTAAACGCAATCTTCCCAGGTGTGCTGTTGTATACCCACCAGTTGTTGAAGAAACCGATGGAGTGACCGTGGATTCTTCAGTTGTTGAAACTTCAGTCGAGGACAGTGTTGATGTTGATGGTATTGTGCTTGTTGAGACGGGAGCTGATGTGGAGGTCGGTGAAGTTGTTGAGCTCAATTTGCTTGCAGTGGAAGTTTCTGTTGCTGAATAAGGTCACATTAGTATTAAGGTAACTGAAGAGACTTGATCAACAGACTTTGAACAAAATGCTGTTGTTGATTGTGAATCTTGTTGTGAATGGTGCAGGAACTGTTGTGTGAGTTGCTGCAATTTTAATAAAGCATCTTGCAGATATTTGGGGAGTTGTGATTGTGATGGCAGGAGATGATATACACACTTGTGTTTCTGTGGTTAACTGTGTAATTACATTCATAATTGCTGTGGTGCATAGAAAAGATGATGAACTACATGTGGTGCACAAAACCATGAATGAAAATGAATCCTGCCATTACAGATTCATAGATTCTGGTGTAATGCAACATGCTGATTAGCCTGAGATGATCATATTGCAAAGCAGGTATCAGTAAATTGCATTTGCACATACTTCTACTCTGCAGAAATCTCCTCCTTGTCAACAAGCAATATTCCTCAACTACACCTCCTTTCTGCATTGTTAGACTTGCAGGAGATCGAGTGACGTCCAAAATGTGCACGAGAGAAGAGAGCAATCGTACTCACCACTTGTCGTGGGGAGTGATGTCACTGTTGTTCCTTCAGATGTTGATGATTGTGTGGAGCTTGCGGTAGATGTCTCAGCTGCTGTGGTTGTTGAAGCAGAAGCCGATGTAGATGTCGGAGCTTCTGTGGAGGTCTGTGAACTTACAGTCGATGTTTCTGCCACTGTGGTGAAAATGTATTTCCACGGTTATTAGGAAACGGACTTGGAGGAAACAATGTGTAAACGTTTGAACAGAGATATGAACTCCAAGTACTTTTCACAGATATATTGCCAAATACCATGAGAGATAACATGGCCTGTTATTAAGTCTGAGAGACAACCCATGATGTTGCCTAATATGGTCTCTGGTCAAATACAACCAGCAATACGCAAGCTAAGTACTGAGTTGCTTTTACTATCGATTCTTTCATCTTCAAGTAGTTCAAAAGTGTTTGTAAAAGCAATCTTCAAATGTGTTCTTTTGTATACCCACCAGTTGTTGAAGAGACCGATGGAGTGACCGTGGTTTCTTCAGTTGTTGTAACTTCAGTCGAAGACAGTGTTGGTGTGGATGATATTGCGTTTGTTGAGACACCAGCTGATGTGGAGGTCGGTGAAGTTGTTGGGCTCAATGTACTTGCAGTAGAAGTTTCTGTTGTTGAAAAAGATCACATTAGTATAAAGGTAATTGAAATGAATCGATCCAAGATATGAAGGATTTTGTACAAAAAGCTGCAAAACATGTTGCGAATGGTGCAGAGATTATTGTTGTGTGAATAGTTGGTCATTTTCGGGAGCAGCCTGCAGATGTTGTGGCATCTGTGGCTGTAGTGGCAAGACATGATGTCTCGGCTTGCACTTCAGTGGTTGATTGTACAATTACAATGAAAGTTGCTGTTGTCCATGAAAAAGGTGACAAACTGAATGAGGTGCACTAAACCATGAATGAAGCAGCACCTAAACATGACAGATTCTTTGATACTGTTGTCGTGCAACATGCTGAATAGTCTGACACGATCATATTGCAAAGCAGGAATCAGTAAATTGCATTTGCACATGCTTCTACTCTGCGGAAATCTCCTCCTTGTAAACAAGCAATATTCTTCAACTACACCTCCTTCCTGCATTGTAAGACTTGCAGGAGGTCGAGCGACATCCAAAAGGTGCAAGAGAGAAGAGAGCAATCGAACTCACCAGTTGTCGTGGGGAGTGATGTCACTGTTGTTCCTTCAGATGTTGATGATTGTGTTGGGCTTGCGGTAGATGTCTCTGCTGCTGTGGTTGTTGCAGCAGGAGCCGATGTAGATGTCAGAGCTTCTGTGGATGTCTGCGAACTTGCAGTCGATGTTTCTGTCACTGTGAGAAAAATAAATTTACATGGACGTTAGGGGATGGACTTGTTGGAATCAATGTGTAATTGATTCCAAGTATTTTTCCTTAGTATCCTGCCCGATACTACGAGAGATAACATGGGCTTTTGTTAAGACCAGCAGACAATCCAGGATGTTGCATATTAAGACTCTGGGCAAGTACAACCAGCAACATGCATCCTAATACAGAGTTGCTTTTGCTATCAATCCTTTCATCTTTGAGTAATTCAACAGTGCTTGTAAACGCAATCTTCCCAGGTGTGCTGTTGTATACCCACCAGTTGTTGAAGAAACCGATGGAGTGACCGTGGATTCTTCAGTTGTTGAAACTTCAGTCGAGGACAGTGTTGATGTTGATGGTATTGTGCTTGTTGAGACGGGAGCTGATGTGGAGGTCGGTGAAGTTGTTGAGCTCAAAGTACTTGCAGTGGAAGTTTCGGTTGCTGAATAAGGTCACATTAGTATTAAGGTAACTGAAGAGACTTGATCAACAGACTTTGAACAAAATGCTGTTGTTGATTGTGAATCTTGTTGTGAATGGTGCAGGAACTGTTGTGTGAGTTGTTGCAATTTTAATAAAGCATCTTGCAGATATTTGGGGAGTTGTGATTGTGATGGCAGGAGATGATATACACACTTGTGTTTCTGTGGTTAACTGTGTAATTACATTCATAATTGCTGTGGTGCACAGAAAAGATGATGAACTGCATGTGGTGCACAAAACCATGAATGAAAATGATTCCGCCATTACAGATTCATAGATTCTGGTGTAATGCAACATGCTGATTAGCCTGAGGTGATCATATTGCAAAGCAGGTATCAGTAAATTGCATTTGCACATACTTCTACTCTGCAGAAATCTCCTCCTTGTCAACAAGCAATATTCCTCAACTACACCTCCTTTCTGCATTGTTAGACTTGCAGGAGATCGAGTGACGTCCAAAATGTGCACGAGAGAAGAGAGCAATCGTACTCACCACTAGTCGTGGGGAGTGATGTCACTGTTGTTCCTTCAGATGTTGATGATTGTGTGGAGCTTGCGGTAGATGTCTCTGCTGCTGTGGTTGTTGAAGCAGAAGCCGATGTAGATGTCGGAGCTTCTGTGGAGGTCTGTGAACTTACAGTCGATGTTTCTGTCACTGTGGTGAAAATGTATTTCCACGGTTATTAGGAAACGGACTTGGAGGAAGCAATGTGTAAACGTTTGAACAGATATATTGCCAGATACCATGAGAGATAACATGGCCTGTTATTAAGTCTCAGAGACAACCCAGGATGTTGCCTAATATGGTCTCTGGTAAAATACAACCAGCAATACACAAGCTAAGTACTGAGTTGCTTTTACTATCGATTCTTTCATCTTCAAGTAGTTCAAAAGTGTTTGTAAAAGCAATCTTCAAATGTGTTCTTTTGTATACCCACCAGTTGTTGAAGAGACCGATGGAGTGACCGTGGTTTCTTCAGTTGTTGTAACTTCAATCGAAGACAGTGTTGGTGTTGATGATATTGCGTTTGTTGAGACACCAGCTGATGTGGAGGTCGGTGAAGTTGTTGGGCTCAATGTACTTGCAGTAGAAGTTTCTGTTGTTGAAAAAGATCACATTAGTATAAAGGTAATTGAAATGAATCGATCCAAGATATGAAGGATTTTGTACAAAAAGCTGCAAAACATGTTGCAAATGGTGCAGAGATTATTGTTGTGTGAATTGTTGGTCATTTTCGGGAGCAGCCTGCAGATGTTGTGGCATCTGTGGCTGTAGTGGCAAGACATGATGTCTCGGCTTGCACTTCAGTGGTTGATTGTACAATTACAATGAAAGTTGCTGTTGTCCATGAAAAAGATGACAAACTGAATGAGGTGCACTAAACCATGAATGAAGCAGCACCTAAACATGACAGATTCTTTGATACTGTTGTCGTGCAACATGCTGAATAGTCTGACACGATCATATTGCAAAGCAGGAATCAGTAAATTGCATTTGCACATGCTTCTACTCTGCGGAAATCTCCTCCTTGTAAACAAGCAATATTCTTCAACTACACCTCCTTCCTGCATTGTAAGACTTGCAAGAGGTCGAGAGCGACATCCAGAAGGTGCAATAGAGAAGAGAGCAATCGAACTCACCAGTTGTCATGGGGAGTGATGTCACTGTTGTTCCTTCAGATGTTGATGATTGTGTTGGGCTTGCGGTAGATGTCTCTGCTGCTGTGGTTGTTGCAGCAGGAGCCGATGTAGATGTCAGAGCTTCTGTGGATGTCTGCGAACTTGCAGTCGATCTTTCTGTCACTGTGAGAAAAATAATTTACATGGACGTTAGGGAATGGACTTGTTGGAATCAATGTGTAATTGATTCCAAGTATTTTTCCTTAGTATCCTGCCCGATACTACGAGAGATAACATGGGCTGTTGTTAAGACCAGCAGACAACCCAGGATGTTGCATATTAAGACCTCTGGGCAAGTACAACCAGCAACATGCATCCTAATACAGAGTTGCGTTTGCTATCAATCCTTTCATCTTTGAGTAATTCAACAGTGTTTGTAAACGCAATCTTCCCAGGTGTGCTGTTGTATACCCACCAGTTGTTGAAGAAACCGATGGAGTGACCGTGGATTCTTCAGTTGTTGAAACTTCAGTCGAGGACAGTGTTGATGTTGATGGTATTGTGCTTGTTGAGACGGGAGCTGATGTGGAGGTCGGTGAAGTTGTTGAGCTCAAAGTACTTGCAGTGGAAGTTTCTGTTGCTAAATAAGGTCACATTAGTCTTAAGGTAACTGAAGAGACTTGAGCAACAGACTTTGAACAAAATGCTGTTGTTGATTGTGAAACTTGTTGTGAATGGTGCAGGAACTGTTGTGTGAGTTGTTGCAATTTTAATAAAGCATCTTGCAGATATTTGGGGAGTTGTGATTGTGATGGCAGGAGATGATATACACACTTGTGTTTCTGTGGTTAACTGTGTAATTACATTCATAATTGCTGTGGTGCATAGAAAAGATGATGAACTACATGTGGTGCACAAAACCATGAATGAAAATGAATCCTGCCATTACAGATTCATAGATTCTGGTGTAATGCAACATGCTGATTAGCCTGAGATGATCATATTGCAAAGCAGGTATCAGTAAATTGCATTTGCACATACTTCTACTCTGCAGAAATCTCCTCCTTGTCAACAAGCAATATTCCTCAACTACACCTCCTTTCTGCATTGTTAGACTTGCAGGAGATCGAGTGACGTCCAAAATGTGCACGAGAGAAGAGAGCAATCGTACTCACCACTTGTCGTGGGGAGTGATGTCACTGTTGTTCCTTCAGATGTTGATGATTGTGTGGAGCTTGCGGTAGATGTCTCTGCTGCTGTGGTTGTTGAAGCAGAAGCCGATGTAGATGTCGGAGCTTCTGTGGAGGTCTGTGAACTTACAGTCGATGTTTCTGCCACTGTGGTGAAAATGTATTTCCACGGTTATTAGGAAACGGACTTGGAGGAAGCAATGTGTAAACGTTTGAACAGAGATACGAACTCCAAGTACTTTTCACAGATATATTGCCAAATACCATGAGAGATAACATGGCCTGTTATTAAGTCTGAGAGACAACCCATGATGTTGCCTAATATGGTGTTTGGTCAAATACAACCAGCAATACGCAAGCTAAGTACTGAGTTGCTTTTACTATCGATTCTTTCATCTTCAAGTAGTTCAAAAGTGTTTGTAAAAGCAATCTTCAAATGTGTTCTTTTGTATACCCACCAGTTGTTGAAGAGACCGATGGAGTGACCGTGGTTTCTTCAGTTGTTGTAACTTCAGTCGAAGACAGTGTTGGTGTTGATGATATTGCGTTTGTTGAGACACCAGCTGATGTGGAGGTCGGTGAAGTTGTTGGGCTCAATGTACTTGCAGTAGAAGTTTCTGTTGTTGAAAAAGATCACATTAGTATAAAGGTAATTGAAATGAATCGATCCAAGATATGAAGGATTTTGTACAAAAAGCTGCAAAACATGTTGCGAATGGTGCAGAGATTATTGTTGTGTGAATTGTTGGTCATTTTCGGGAGCAGCCTGCAGATGTTGTGGCATCTGTGGCTGTAGTGGCAAGACATGATGTCTCGGCTTGCACTTCAGTGGTTGATTGTACAATTACAATGAAAGTTGCTGTTGTCCATGAAAAAGATGACAAACTGAATGAGGTGCACTAAACCATGAATGAAGCAGCACCTAAACATGACAGATTCTTTGATACTGTTGTCGTGCAACATGCTGAATAGTCTGACACGATCATATTGCAATGCAGGAATCAGTAAATTGCATTTGCACATGCTTCTACTCTGCGGAAATCTCCTCCTTGTAAACAAGCAATATTCTTCAACTACACCTCCTTCCTGCATTGTAAGACTTGCAGGAGGTCGAGCGACATCCAAAAGGTGCAATAGAGAAGAGAGCAATCGAACTCACCAGTTGTCGTGGGGAGTGATGTCACTGTTGTTCCTTCAGATGTTGATGATTGTGTTGGGCTTGCGGTAGATGTCTCTGCTGCTGTGGTTGTTGCAGCAGGAGCCGATGTAGATGTCAGAGCTTCTGTGGATGTCTGCGAACTTGCAGTCGATGTTTCTGTCACTGTGAGAAAAATAAATTTACATGGACGTTAGGGAATGGACTTGTTGGAATCAATGTGTAATTGATTCCAAGTATTTTTCCTTAGTATCCTGCCCGATACTACGAGAGATAACATGGGCTGTTGTTAAGACCAGCAGACAACCAGCAGGATGTTGCATATTAAGACCTCTGGGCAAGTTCAACCAGCAACATGCATCCTAATACAGAGTTGCTTTTGCTATCAATCCTTTCATCTTTGAGTAATTCAACAGTGTTTGTAAACGCAATCTTCCCAGGTGTGCTGTTGTATACCCACCAGTTGTTGAAGAAACCGATGGAGTGACCGTGGATTCTTCAGTTGTTGAAACTTCAGTCGAGGACAGTGTTGATGTTGATGGTATTGTGCTTGTTGAGACGGGAGCTGATGTGGAGGTCGGTGAAGTTGTTGAGCTCAAAGTACTTGCAGTGGAAGTTTCTGTTGCTGAATAAGGTCACATTAGTATTAAGGTAACTGAAGAGACTTTATCAACAGGCTTTGAACAAAATGCTGTTGTTGATTGTGAAACTTGTTGTGAATGGTGCAGGAACTGTTGTGTGAGTTGTTGCAATTTTAATAAAGCATCTTGCAGATATTTGGGGAGTTGTGATTGTGATGGCAGGAGATGATATACACACTTGTGTTTCTGTGGTTAACTGTGTAATTACATTCATAATTGCTGTGGTGCATAGAAAAGATGATGAACTGCATGTGGTGCACAAAACCATGAATGAAAATGATTCCGCCATTACAGATTCATAGATTCTGGTGTAATGCAACATGCTGATTAGCCTGAGATGATCATATTGCAAAGCAGGTATCAGTAAATTGCATTTGCACATACTTCTACTCTGCAGAAATCTCCTCCTTGTCAACAAGCAATATTCCTCAACTACACCTCCTTTCTGCATTGTTAGACTTGCAGGAGATCGAGTGACGTCCAAAATGTGCACGAGAGAAGAGAGCAATCGTACTCACCACTCCTCGTGGGGAGTGATGTCACTGTTGTTCCTTCAGATGTTGATGATTGTGTGGGCTTGCGGTAGATGTCTCTGCTGCTGTGGTTGTTGCAGCAGGAGCCGATGTAGATGTCGGAGCTTCTGTGGAGGTCTGTGAACTTGCAGTCGATGTTTCTGTCACTGTGAGAAAAATAATTTACATGGACGTTAGGGAATGGACTTGTTAGAATCAATGTGTAATTGATTCCAAGTATTTTTCCTTAGTATCCTGCCCGATATTACGAGAGATAACATGGGCTGTTGTTAAGACCAGCAGACAACCAGCAGGATGTTGCATATTAAGACCTCTGGGCAAGTACAACCAGCAACATGCGTCCTAATACAGAGTTGCTTTTGCTATCAATCCTTTCATCTTTGAGTAATTCAACAGTGTTTGTAAACGCAATCTTCCCAGGTGTGCTGTTGTATACCCACCAGTTGTTGAAGAAACCAATGGAGTGACCGTGGATTCTTCAGTTGTTGAAACTTCAGTCGAGGACAGTGTTGATGTTGATGGTATTGTGCTTGTTGAGACGGGAGCTGATGTGGAGGTCGGTGAAGTTGTTGAGCTCAAAGTACTTGCAGTGGAAGTTTCTGTTGCTAAATAAGGTCACATTAGTATTAAGGTAACTGAAGAGACTTGAGCAACAGACTTTGAACAAAATGCTGTTGTTGATTGTGAAACTTGTTGTGAATGGTGCAGGAACTGTTGTGTGAGTTGTTGCAATTTTAATAAAGCATCTTGCAGATATTTGGGGAGTTGTGATTGTGATGGCAGGAGATGATATACACACTTGTGTTTCTGTGGTTAACTGTGTAATTACATTCATAATTGCTGTGGTGCATAGAAAAGATGATGAACTACATGTGGTGCACAAAACCATGAATGAAAATGAATCCTGCCATTACAGATTCATAGATTCTGGTGTCGTGCAACATGCTGATTAGCCTGAGATGATCATATTGCAAAGCAGGTATCAGTAAATTGCATTTGCACATACTTCTACTCTGCAGAAATCTCCTCCTTGTCAACAAGCAATATTCCTCAACTACACCTCCTTTCTGCATTGTTAGACTTGCAGGAGATCGAGTGACATCCAAAATGTGCACGAGAGAAGAGAGCAATTGTACTCACCACTTGTCGTGGGGAGTGATGTCACTGTTGTTCCTTCAGATGTTGATGATTGTGTGGGCTTGCGGTAGATGTCTCTGCTGCTGTGGTTGTTGAAGCAGAAGCCGATGTAGATGTCGGAGCTTCTGTGGAGGTCTGTGAACTTACAGTCGATGTTTCTGCCACTGTGGTGAAAATGTATTTCCACGGTTATTAGGAAACGGACTTGGAGGAAGCAATGTGTAAACGTTTCAACAGATATATTGCCAGATACCATGAGAGATAACATGGCCTGTTATTAAGTCTCAGAGACAACCCAGGATGTTGCCTAATATGGTCTCTGGTAAAATACAACCAGCAATACACAAGCTAAGTACTGAGTTGCTTTTACTATCGATTCTTTCATCTTCAAGTAGTTCAAAAGCGTTTGTAAAAGCAATCTTCAAATGTGTTCTTTTGTATACCCACCAGTTGTTGAAGAGACCGATGGAGTGACCGTGGTTTCTTCAGTTGTTGTAACTTCAATCGAAGACAGTGTTGGTGTTGATGATATTGCGTTTGTTGAGACACCAGCTGATGTGGAGGTCGGTGAAGTTGTTGGGCTCAATGTACTTGCAGTAGAAGTTTCTGTTGTTGAAAAAGATCACATTAGTATAAAGGTAATTGAAATGAATCGATCCAAGATATGAAGGATTTTGTACAAAAAGCTGCAAAACATGTTGCAAATGGTGCAGAGATTATTGTTGTGTGAATTGTTGGTCATTTTCGGGAGCAGCCTGCAGATGTTGTGGCATCTGTGGCTGTAGTGGCAAGACATGATGTCTCGGCTTGCACTTCAGTGGTTGATTGTACAATTACAATGAAAGTTGCTGTTGTCCATGAAAAAGATGACAAACTGAATGAGGTGCACTAAACCATGAATGAAGCAGCACCTAAACATGACAGATTCTTTGATACTGTTGTCGTGCAACATGCTGAATAGTCTGACACGATCATATTGCAAAGCAGGAATCAGTAAATTGCATTTGCACATGCTTCTACTCTGCGGAAATCTCCTCCTTGTAAACAAGCAATATTCTTCAACTACACCTCCTTCCTGCATTGTAAGACTTGCAAGAGGTCGAGAGCGACATCCAGAAGGTGCAATAGAGAAGAGAGCAATCGAACTCACCAGTTGTCATGGGGAGTGATGTCACTGTTGTTCCTTCAGATGTTGATGATTGTGTTGGGCTTGCGGTAGATGTCTCTGCTGCTGTGGTTGTTGCAGCAGGAGCCGATGTAGATGTCAGAGCTTCTGTGGATGTCTGCGAACTTGCAGTCGATCTTTCTGTCACTGTGAGAAAAATAATTTACATGGACGTTAGGGAATGGACTTGTTGGAATCAATGTGTAATTGATTCCAAGTATTTTTCCTTAGTATCCTGCCCGATATTACGAGAGATAACATGGGCTGTTGTTAAGACCAGCAGACAACCCAGGATGTTGCATATTAAGACCTCTGGGCAAGTACAACCAGCAACATGCATCCTAATACAGAGTTGCTTTTGCTATCAATCCTTTCATCTTTGAGTAATTCAACAGTGTTTGTAAACGCAATCTTCCCAGGTGTGCTGTTGTATACCCACCAGTTGTTGAAGAAACCGATGGAGTGACCGTGGATTCTTCAGTTGTTGAAACTTCAGTCGAGGACAGTGTTGATGTTGATGGTATTGTGCTTGTTGAGACGGGAGCTGATGTGGAGGTCGGTGAAGTTGTTGAGCTCAAAGTACTTGCAGTGGAAGTTTCTGTTGCTAAATAAGGTCACATTAGTCTTAAGGTAACTGAAGAGACTTGAGCAACAGACTTTGAACAAAATGCTGTTGTTGATTGTGAAACTTGTTGTGAATGGTGCAGGAACTGTTGTGTGAGTTGTTGCAATTTTAATAAAGCATCTTGCAGATATTTGGGGAGTTGTGATTGTGATGGCAGGAGATGATATACACACTTGTGTTTCTGTGGTTAACTGTGTAATTACATTCATAATTGCTGTGGTGCATAGAAAAGATGATGAACTACATGTGGTGCACAAAACCATGAATGAAAATGAATCCTGCCATTACAGATTCATAGATTCTGGTGTAATGCAACATGCTGATTAGCCTGAGATGATCATATTGCAAAGCAGGTATCAGTAAATTGCATTTGCACATACTTCTACTCTGCAGAAATCTCCTCCTTGTCAACAAGCAATATTCCTCAACTACACCTCCTTTCTGCATTGTTAGACTTGCAGGAGATCGAGTGACGTCCAAAATGTGCACGAGAGAAGAGAGCAATCGTACTCACCACTTGTCGTGGGGAGTGATGTCACTGTTGTTCCTTCAGATGTTGATGATTGTGTGGAGCTTGCGGTAGATGTCTCTGCTGCTGTGGTTGTTGCAGCAGAAGCCGATGTAGATGTCAGAGCTTCTGTGGATGTCTGTGAACTTGCAGTCGATGTTTCTGCCACTGTGGAGAAAATGTATTTCCACGGTTATTAGGAAACGGACTTGGAGGAAGCAATGTGTAAACGTTTGAACAGAGATACGAACTCCAAGTACTTTTCACAGATATATTGCCAAATACCATGAGAGATAACATGGCCTGTTATTAAGTCTGAGAGACAACCCAGGATGTTGCCTAATATGGTGTTTGGTCAAATACAACCAGCAATACGCAAGCTAAGTACTGAGTTGCTTTTACTATCGATTCTTTCATCTTCAAGTAGTTCAAAAGTGTTTGTAAAAGCAATCTTCAAATGTGTTCTTTTGTATACCCACCAGTTGTTGAAGAAACCGATGGAGTGACCGTGGTTTCTTCAGTTGTTGTAACTTCAGTCGAGGACAGTGTTGGTGTTGATGATATTGCGTTTGTTGAGACACCAGCTGATGTGGAGGTCGGTGAAGTTGTTGGGCTCAATGTACTTGCAGTAGAAGTTTCTGTTGTTGAAAAAGATCACATTAGTATAAAGGTAATTGAAATGAATCGATCCAAGATATGAAGGATTTTGTACAAAAAGCTGCAAACATGTTGCGAATGGTGCAGAGATTATTGTTGTGTGAATTGTTGGTCATTTTCGGGAGCAGCCTGCAGATGTTGTGGCATCTGTGGCTGTAGTGGCAAGACATGATGTCTCGGCTTGCACTTCAGTGGTTGATTGTACAATTACAATGAAAGTTGCTGTTGTCCATGAAAAAGATGACAAACTGAATGAGGTGCACTAAACCATGAATGAAGCAGCACCTAAACATGACAGATTCTTTGATACTGTTGTCGTGCAACATGCTGAATAGTCTGACACGATCATATTGCAATGCAGGAATCAGTAAATTGCATTTGCACATACTTCTACTCTGCGGAAATCTCCTCCTTGTAAACAAGCAATATTCTTCAACTACACCTCCTTCCTGCATTGTAAGACTTGCAGGAGGTCGAGTGACATCCAAAAGGTGCAATAGAGAAGAGAGCAATCGAACTCACCACTTGTCGTGGGGAGTGATGTCACTGTTGTTCCTTCAGATGTTGATGATTGTGTGGGCTTGCGGTAGATGTCTCTGCTGCTGTGGTTGTTGCAGCAGAAGCCGATGTAGATGTCAGAGCTTCTGTGGATGTCTGTGAACTTGCAGTCGATGTTTCTGTCACTGTGAGAAAAATAAATTTACATGGACGTTAGGGAATGGACTTGTTGGAATCAATGTGTAATTGATTCCAAGTATTTTTCCTTAGTATCCTGCCCGATACTACGAGAGATAACATGGGCTGTTGTTAAGACCAGCAGACAACCAGCAGGATGTTGCATATTAAGACCTCTGGTCAAGTACAACCAGCAACATGCATCCTAATACAGAGTTGCTTTTGCTATCAATCCTTTCATCTTGAGTAATTCAACAGTGTTTGTAAACGCAATCTTCCCATGTGTGCTGTTGTATACCCACCAGTTGTTGAAGAAACCGATGGAGTGACCGTGGATTCTTCAGTTGTTGAAACTTCAGTCGAGGACAGTGTTGATGTTGATGGTATTGTGCTTGTTGAGACGGGAGCTGATGTGGAGGTCGGTGAAGTTGTTGAGCTCAATGTACTTGCAGTGGAAGTTTCTGTTGCTGAATAAGGTCACATTAGTATTAAGGTAACTGAAGAGAGTTTATCAACAGGCTTTGAACAAAATGCTGTTGTTGATTGTGAAACTTGTTGTGAATGGTGCAGGAACTGTTGTGTGAGTTGTTGCAATTTTAATAAAACATCTTGCAGATATTTGGGGAGTTGTGATTGTGATGGAAGGAGATGATATACACACTTGTGTTTCTGTGGTTAACTGTGTAATTACATTCATAATTGCTGTGGTGCATAGAAAAGATGATGAACTGCATGTGGTGCACAAAACCATGAATGAAAATGATTCCGCCATTACAGATTCATAGATTCTGGTGTCGTGCAACATGCTGATTAGCCTGAGATGATCATATTGCAAAGCAGGAATCAGTAAATTGCATTTGCACATACTTCTACTCTGCGGAAATCTCCTCCTTGTCAACAAGCAATATTCCTCAACTACACCTCCTTTCTGCATTGTTAGACTTGCAGGAGATCGAGTGACATCCAAAATGTGCACGAGAGAAGAGAGCAATCGTACTCACCACTCCTCGTGGGGAGTGATGTCACTGTTGTTCCTTCAGATGTTGATGATTGTGTTGGGCTTGCGGTAGATGTCTCTGCTGCTGTGGTTGTTGCAGCAGGAGCCGATGTAGATGTCAGAGCTTCTGTGGATGTCTGCGAACTTGCAGTCGATGTTTCTGTCACTGTGAGAAAAATAATTTACATGGACGTTAGGGAATGGACTTGTTGGAATCAATGTGTAATTGATTCCAAGTATTTTTCCTTAGTATCCTGCCCGATATTACGAGAGATAACATGGGCTGTTGTTAAGACCAGCAGACAACCAGCAGGATGTTGCATATTAAGACCTCTGGGCAAGTACAACCAGCAACATGCGTCCTAATACAGAGTTGCGTTTGCTATCAATCCTTTCATCTTTGAGTAATTCAACAGTGTTTGTAAACGCAATCTTCCCAGGTGTGCTGTTGTATACCCACCAGTTGTTGAAGAAACCAATGGAGTGACCGTGGATTCTTCAGTTGTTGAAACTTCAGTCGAGGACAGTGTTGATGTTGATGGTATTGTGCTTGTTGAGACGGGAGCTGATGTGGAGGTCGGTGAAGTTGTTGAGCTCAAAGTACTTGCAGTGGAAGTTTCTGTTGCTAAATAAGGTCACATTAGTATTAAGGTAACTGAAGAGACTTGAGCAACAGACTTTGAACAAAATGCTGTTGTTGATTGTGAAACTTGTTGTGAATGGTGCAGGAACTGTTGTGTGAGTTGTTGCAATTTTAATAAAGCATCTTGCAGATATTTGGGGAGTTGTGATTGTGATGGCAGGAGATGATATACACACTTGTGTTTCTGTGGTTAACTGTGTAATTACATTCATAATTGCTGTGGTGCATAGAAAAGATGATGAACTACATGTGGTGCACAAAACCATGAATGAAAATGAATCCTGCCATTACAGATTCATAGATTCTGGTGTAATGCAACATGCTGATTAGCCTGAGATGATCATATTGCAAAGCAGGTATCAGTAAATTGCATTTGCACATACTTCTACTCTGCAGAAATCTCCTCCTTGTCAACAAGCAATATTCCTCAACTACACCTCCTTTCTGCATTGTTAGACTTGCAGGAGATCGAGTGACGTCCAAAATGTGCACGAGAGAAGAGAGCAATTGTACTCACCACTTGTCGTGGGGAGTGATGTCACTGTTGTTCCTTCAGATGTTGATGATTGTGTGGAGCTTGCGGTAGATGTCTCTGCTGCTGTGGTTGTTGAAGCAGAAGCCGATGTAGATGTCGGAGCTTCTGTGGAGGTCTGTGAACTTACAGTCGATGTTTCTGCCACTGTGGTGAAAATGTATTTCCACGGTTATTAGGAAACGGACTTGGAGGAAGCAATGTGTAAACGTTTGAACAGATATATTGCCAGATACCATGAGAGATAACATGGCCTGTTATTAAGTTTCAGAGACAACCCATGATGTTGCCTAATATGGTCTCTGGTCAAATACAACGAGCAATACGCAAGCTAAGTACTGAGTTTCTTTTACTATCGATTCTTTCATCTTCAAGTAGTTCAAAAGTGTTTGTAAAAGCAATCTTCAAATGTGTTCTTTTGTATACCCACCAGTTGTTGAAGAGACCGATGGAGTGACCGTGGTTTCTTCAGTTGTTGTAACTTCAGTCGAAGACAGTGTTGGTGTTGATGATATTGCGTTTGTTGAGACACCAGCTGATGTGGAGGTCGGTGAAGTTGTTGGGCTCAATGTACTTGCAGTAGAAGTTTCTGTTGTTGAAAAAGATCACATTAGTATAAAGGTAATTGAAATGAATCGATCCAAGATATGAAGGATTTTGTACAAAAAGCTGCAAAACATGTTGCGAATGGTGCAGAGATTATTGTTGTGTGAATTGTTGGTCATTTTCGGGAGCAGCCTGCAGATGTTGTGGCATCTGTGGCTGTAGTGGCAAGACATGATGTCTCGGCTTGCACTTCAGTGGTTGATTGTACAATTACAATGAAAGTTGCTGTTGTCCATGAAAAAGATGACAAACTGAATGAGGTGCACTAAACCATGAATGAAGCAGCACCTAAACATGACAGATTCTTTGATACTGTTGTCGTGCAACATGCTGAATAGTCTGACACGATCATATTGCAATGCAGGAATCAGTAAATTGCATTTGCACATGCTTCTACTCTGCGGAAATCTCCTCCTTGTAAACAAGCAATATTCTTCAACTACACCTCCTTCCTGCATTGTAAGACTTGCAGGAGGTCGAGCGACATCCAAAAGGTGCAATAGAGAAGAGAGCAATCGAACTCACCAGTTGTCGTGGGGAGTGATGTCACTGTTGTTCCTTCAGATGTTGATGATTGTGTTGGGCTTGCGGTAGATGTCTCTGCTGCTGTGGTTGTTGCAGCAGGAGCCGATGTAGATGTCAGAGCTTCTGTGGATGTCTGCGAACTTGCAGTCGATCTTTCTGTCACTGTGAGAAAAATAAATTTACATGGACGTTAGGGAATGGACTTGTTGGAATCAATGTGTAATTGATTCCAAGTATTTTTCCTTAGTATCCTGCCCGATATTACGAGAGATAACATGGGCTGTTGTTAAGACCAGCAGACAACCCAGGATGTTGCATATTAAGACCTCTGGGCAAGTACAACCAGCAACATGCATCCTAATACAGAGTTGCGTTTGCTATCAATCCTTTCATCTTTGAGTAATTCAACAGTGTTTGTAAACGCAATCTTCCCAGGTGTGCTGTTGTATACCCACCAGTTGTTGAAGAAACCGATGGAGTGACCGTGGATTCTTCAGTTGTTGAAACTTCAGTCGAGGACAGTGTTGATGTTGATGGTATTGTGCTTGTTGAGACGGGAGCTGATGTGGAGGTCGGTGAAGTTGTTGAGCTCAAAGTACTTGCAGTGGAAGTTTCTGTTGCTAAATAAGGTCACATTAGTCTTAAGGTAACTGAAGAGACTTGAGCAACAGACTTTGAACAAAATGCTGTTGTTGATTGTGAAACTTGTTGTGAATGGTGCAGGAACTGTTGTGTGAGTTGTTGCAATTTTAATAAAGCATCTTGCAGATATTTGGGGAGTTGTGATTGTGATGGCAGGAGATGATATACACACTTGTGTTTCTGTGGTTAACTGTGTAATTACATTCATAATTGCTGTGGTGCATAGAAAAGATGATGAACTACATGTGGTGCACAAAACCATGAATGAAAATGAATCCTGCCATTACAGATTCATAGATTCTGGTGTAATGCAACATGCTGATTAGCCTGAGATGATCATATTGCAAAGCAGGTATCAGTAAATTGCATTTGCACATACTTCTACTCTGCAGAAATCTCCTCCTTGTCAACAAGCAATATTCCTCAACTACACCTCCTTTCTGCATTGTTAGACTTGCAGGAGATCGAGTGACGTCCAAAATGTGCACGAGAGAAGAGAGCAATCGTACTCACCACTTGTCGTGGGGAGTGATGTCACTGTTGTTCCTTCAGATGTTGATGATTGTGTGGAGCTTGCGGTAGATGTCTCTGCTGCTGTGGTTGTTGAAGCAGAAGCCGATGTAGATGTCGGAGCTTCTGTGGAGGTCTGTGAACTTACAGTCGATGTTTCTGCCACTGTGGTGAAAATGTATTTCCACGGTTATTAGGAAACGGACTTGGAGGAAGCAATGTGTAAACGTTTGAACAGATATATTGCCAGATACCATGAGAGATAACATGGCCTGTTATTAAGTTTCAGAGACAACCCATGATGTTGCCTAATATGGTCTCTGGTCAAATACAACGAGCAATACGCAAGCTAAGTACTGAGTTTCTTTTACTATCGATTCTTTCATCTTCAAGTAGTTCAAAAGTGTTTGTAAAAGCAATCTTCAAATGTGTTCTTTTGTATACCCACCAGTTGTTGAAGAGACCGATGGAGTGACCGTGGTTTCTTCAGTTGTTGTAACTTCAGTCGAAGACAGTGTTGGTGTTGATGATATTGCGTTTGTTGAGACACCAGCTGATGTGGAGGTCGGTGAAGTTGTTGGGCTCAATGTACTTGCAGTAGAAGTTTCTGTTGTTGAAAAAGATCACATTAGTATAAAGGTAATTGAAATGAATCGATCCAAGATATGAAGGATTTTGTACAAAAAGCTGCAAAACATGTTGCGAATGGTGCAGAGATTATTGTTGTGTGAATTGTTGGTCATTTTCGGGAGCAGCCTGCAGATGTTGTGGCATCTGTGGCTGTAGTGGCAAGACATGATGTCTCGGCTTGCACTTCAGTGGTTGATTGTACAATTACAATGAAAGTTGCTGTTGTCCATGAAAAAGATGACAAACTGAATGAGGTGCACTAAACCATGAATGAAGCAGCACCTAAACATGACAGATTCTTTGATACTGTTGTCGTGCAACATGCTGAATAGTCTGACACGATCATATTGCAATGCAGGAATCAGTAAATTGCATTTGCACATGCTTCTACTCTGCGGAAATCTCCTCCTTGTAAACAAGCAATATTCTTCAACTACACCTCCTTCCTGCATTGTAAGACTTGCAGGAGGTCGAGCGACATCCAAAAGGTGCAATAGAGAAGAGAGCAATCGAACTCACCAGTTGTCGTGGGGAGTGATGTCACTGTTGTTCCTTCAGATGTTGATGATTGTGTTGGGCTTGCGGTAGATGTCTCTGCTGCTGTGGTTGTTGCAGCAGGAGCCGATGTAGATGTCAGAGCTTCTGTGGATGTCTGCGAACTTGCAGTCGATCTTTCTGTCACTGTGAGAAAAATAAATTTACATGGACGTTAGGGAATGGACTTGTTGGAATCAATGTGTAATTGATTCCAAGTATTTTTCCTTAGTATCCTGCCCGATACTACGAGAGATAACATGGGCTGTTGTTAAGACCAGCAGACAATCCAGGATGTTGCATATTAAGACCTCTGGGCAAGTACAACCAGCAACATGCATCCGAATACAGAGTTGCGTTTGCTATCAATCCTTTCATCTTTGAGTAATTCAACAGTGTTTGTAAACGCAATCTTCCCAGGTGTGCTGTTGTATACACACCAGTTGTTGAAGAAACCGATGGAGTGACCGTGGATTCTTCAGTTGTTGAAACTTCAGTCGAGGACAGTGTTGATGTTGATGGTATTGTGCTTGTTGAGACGGGAGCTGATGTGGAGGTCGGTGAAGTTGTTGAGCTCAAAGTACTTGCAGTGGAAGTTTCTGTTGCTGAATAAGGTCACATTAGTATTAAGGTAACTGAAGAGACTTGATCAACAGACTTTGAACAAAATGCTGTTGTTGATTGTGAATCTTGTTGTGAATGGTGCAGGAACTGTTGTGTGAGTTGTTGCAATTTTAATAAAGCATCTTGCAGACATTTGGGGAGTTGTGATTGTGATGGCAGGAGATGATATACACACTTGTGTTTCTGTGGTTAACTGTGTGATTACATTCATAATTGCGGTGGCGCATAGAAAAGATGATGAACTGCATGTGGTGCACAAAACCATGAATGAAAATGAATCCTGCCATTACAGATTCATAGATTCTGGTGTAATGCAACATGCTGATTAACCTGAGGTGAACATATTGCAAAGCAGGTATCAGTAAATTGCATTTGCACATACTTCTACTCTGCAGAAATCTCCTCCTTGTCAACAAGCAATATTCCTCAACTACACCTCCTTTCTGCATTGTTAGACTTGCAGGAGATCGAGTGACGTCCAAAATGTGCACGAGAGAAGAGAGCAATCGTACTCACCACTTGTCGTGGGGAGTGATGTCACTGTTGTTCCTTCAGATGTTGATGATTGTGTGGAGCTTGCGGTAAATGTCTCTGCTGCTGTGGTTCTTGAAGCAGAAGCCGATGTAGATGTCGGAGCTTCTGTGGAGGTCTGTGAACTTACAGTCGATGTTTCTGCCACTGTGGTGAAAATGTATTTCCACGGTTATTAGGAAACGGACTTGGAGGAAGCAATGTGTAAACGTTTGAACAGAGATATGAACTCCAAGTACTTTTCACAGATATATTGCCAGATACCATGAGAGATAACATGGCCTGTTATTAAGTCTGAGAGACAACCCATGATGTTGCCTAATATGGTCTCTGGTCAAATACAACCAGCAATACGCAAGCTAAGTACTGAGTTGCTTTTACTATCGATTCTTTCATCTTCAAGTAGTTCAAAAGTGTTTGTAAAAGCAATCTTCAAATGTGTTCTTTTGTATACCCACCAGTTGTTGAAGAGACCGATGGAGTGACCGTGGTTTCTTCAGTTGTTGTAACTTCAGTCGAAGACAGTGTTGGTGTTGATGATAATGTGTTTGTTGAGACACCAGCTGATGTGGAGGTCGGTGAAGTTGTTGGGCTCAATGTACTTGCAGTAGAAGTTTCTGTTGTTGAAAAAGATCACATTAGTATAAAGGTAATTGAAATGAATCGATCCAAGATATGAAGGATTTTGTACAAAAAGCTGCAAAACATGTTGCGAATGGTGCAGAGATTATTGTTGTGTGAATTGTTGGTCATTTTCGGGAGCAGCCTGCAGATGTTGTGGCATCTGTGGCTGTAGTGGCAAGACATGATGTCTCGGCTTGCACTTCAGTGGTTGATTGTACAATTACAATGAAAGTTGCTGTTGTCCATGAAAAAGGTGACAAACTGAATGAGGTGCACTAAACCATGAATGAAGCAGCACCTAAACATGACAGATTCTTTGATACTGTTGTCGTGCAACATGCTGAATAGTCTGACACGATCATATTGCAAAGCAGGAATCAGTAAATTGCATTTGCACATGCTTCTACTCTGCGGAAATCTCCTCCTTGTAAACAAGCAATATTCTTCAACTACACCTCCTTCCTGCATTGTAAGACTTGCAGGAGGTCGAGCGACATCCAAAAGGTGCAATAGAGAAGAGAGCAATCGAACTCACCAGTTGTCGTGGGGAGTGATGTCACTGTTGTTCCTTCAGATGTTGATGATTGTGTTGGGCTTGCGGTAGATGTCTCTGCTGCTGTGGTTGTTGCAGCAGGAGCCGAAGTAGATGTCAGAGCTTCTGTGGATGTCTGCGAACTTGCAGTCGATGTTTCTGTCACTGTGAGAAAAATAAATTTACATGGACGTTAGGGAATGGACTTGTTGGAATCAATGTGTAATTGATTCCAAGTATTTTTCCTTAGTATCCTGCCCGATACTACGAGAGATAACATGGGCTGTTGTTAAGACCAGCAGACAACCCAGGATGTTGCATATTAAGACCTCTGGGCAAGTACAACCAGCAACATGCGTCCTATCAATCCTTTCATCTTTGAGTAATTCAACAGTGTTTGTAAACGCAATCTTCCCAGGTGTGCTTTTGTATACCCACCAGTTGTTGAAGAAACCGATGGAGTGACCGTGGATTCTTCAGTTGTTGAAACTTCAGTCGAGGACAGTGTTGATGTTGATGGTATTGTGCTTGTTGAGACGGGAGCTGATGTGGAGGTCGGTGAAGTTGTTGAGCTCAAAGTACTTGCAGTGGAAGTTTCTGTTGCTGAATAAGGTCACATTAGTATTAAGGTAACTGAAGAGACTTGATCAAAAGACTTTGAACAAAATGCTGTTGTTGATTGTGAATCTTGTTGTGAATGGTGCAGGAACTGTTGTGTGAGTTGTTGCAATTTTAATAAAGCATCTTGCAGATATTTGGGGAGTTGTGATTGTGATGGCAGGAGATGATATACACACTTGTGTTTCTGTGGTTAACTGTGTAATTACATTCATAATTGCTGTGGTGCATAGAAAAGATGATGAACTGCATGTGGTGCACAAAACCATGAATGAAAATGAATCCTGCCATTACAGATTCATAGATTCTGGTGTAATGCAACATGCTGATTAGCCTGAGATGATCATATTGCAAAGCAGGTATCAGTAAATTGCATTTGCACATACTTCTACTCTGCGGAAATCTCCTCCTTGTCAACAAGCAATATTCCTCAACTACACCTCCTTCCTGCATTGTAAGACTTGCAGGAGGTCGAGTGACATCCAAAAGGTGCAATAGAGAAGAGAGCAATCGAACTCACCAGTTGTCGTGGGGAGTGATGTCACTGTTGTTCCTTCAGATGTTGATGATTGTGTTGGGCTTGCGGTAGATGTCTCTGCTGCTGTGGTTGTTGCAGCAGGAGCCGATGTAGATGTCAGAGCTTCTGTGGATGTCTGCGAACTTGCAGTCGATGTTTCTGTCACTGTGAGAAAAATAAATTTACATGGACGTTAGGGAATGGACTTGTTGGAATCAATGTGTAATTGATTCCAAGTATTTTTCCTTAGTATCCTGCCCGATATTACGAGAGATAACATGGGCTGTTGTTAAGACCAGCAGACAACCCAGGATGTTGCATATTAAGACCTCTAGGCAAGTACAACCAGCAACATGCATCCTAATACAGAGTTGCTTTTGCTATCAATCCTTTCATCTTTGAGTAATTCAACAGTGTTTGTAAACGCAATCTTCCCAGGTGTGCTGTTGTATACCCACCAGTTGTTGAAGAAACCGATGGAGTGACCGTGGATTCTTCAGTTGTTGAAACTTTAGTCGAGGACAGTGTTGATGTTGATGGTATTGTGCTTGTTGAGACGGGAGCTGATGTGGAGGTCGGTGAAGTTGTTGAGCTCAAAGTACTTGCAGTGGAAGTTTCTGTTGCTGAATAAGGTCACATTAGTATTAAGGTAACTGAAGAGACTTTATCAACAGACTTTGAACAAAATGCTGTTGTTGATTGTGAAACTTGTTGTGAATGGTGCAGGAACTGTTGTGTGAGTAGTTGCAATTTTAATAAAGCATCTTGCAGATATTTGGGGAGATGTGATTGTGATGGCAGGAGATGATATACACACTTGTGTTTCTGTGGTTAACTGTGTAATTACATTCATAATTGCTGTGGTGCATAGAAAAGATGATGAACTGCATGTGGTGCACAAAACCATGAATGAAAATGAATCCTGCCATTACAGATTCATAGATTCTGGTGTAATGCAACATGCTGATTAGCCTGAGATGATCATATTGCAAAGCAGGTATCAGTAAATTGCATTTGCACATACTTCTACTCTGCAGAAATCTCCTCCTTGTCAACAAGCAATATTCCTCAACTACACCTCCTTTCTGCATTGTTAGACTTGCAGGAGATCGAGTGACATCCAAAATGTGCACGAGAGAAGAGAGCAATCGTACTCACCACTTGTCGTGGGGAGTGATGTCACTGTTGTTCCTTCAGATGTTGATGATTGTGTGGAGCTTGCGGTAGATGTCTCAGCTGCTGTGGTTGTTGAAGCAGAAGCCGATGTAGATGTCGGAGCTTCTGTGGAGGTCTGTGAACTTACAGTCGATGTTTCTGCCACTGTGGTGAAAATGTATTTCCAAGGTTATTAGGAAACGGACTTGGAGGAAGCAATGTGTAAACGTTTGAACAGATATATTGCCAGATACCATGAGAGATAACATGGCCTGTTATTAAGTCTCAGAGACAACCCAGGATGTTGCCTAATATGGTCTCTGGTCAAATACAACCAGCAATACGCAAGCTAAGTACTGAGTTGCTTTTACTATCGATTCTTTCATCTTCAAGTAGTTCAAAAGTGTTTGTAAAAGCAATCTTCAAATGTGTTCTTTTGTATACCCACCAGTTGTTGAAGAGACCGATGGAGTGACCGTGGTTTCTTCAGTTGTTGTAACTTCAGTCGAAGACAGTGTTGGTGTTGATGATATTGCGTTTGTTGAGACACCAGCTGATGTGGAGGTCGGTGAAGTTGTTGGGCTCAATGTACTTGCAGTAGAAGTTTCTGTTGTTGAAAAAGATCACATTAGTATAAAGGTAATTGAAATGAATCGATCCAAGATATGAAGGATTTTGTACAAAAAGCTGCAAAACATGTTGCGAATGGTGCAGAGATTATTGTTGTGTGAATTGTTGGTCATTTTCGGGAGCAGCCTGCAGATGTTGTGGCATCTGTGGCTGTAGTGGCAAGACATGATGTCTCGGCTTGCACTTCAGTGGTTGATTGTACAATTACAATGAAAGTTGCTGTTGTCCATGAAAAAGATGACAAACTGAATGAGGTGCACTAAACCATGAATGAAGCAGCACCAAAACATGACAGATTCTTTGATACTGTTGTCGTGCAACATGCTGAATAGTCTGACACGATCATATTGCAAAGCAGTAAATTGCATTTGCACATGCTTCTACTCTGCGGAAATCTCCTCCTTGTAAACAAGCAATATTCTTCAACTACACCTCCTTCCTGCATTGTAAGACTTGCAGGAGGTCGAGCGACATCCAAAAGGTGCAATAGAGAAGAGAGCAATCGAACTCACCAGTTGTCGTGGGGAGTGATGTCACTGTTGTTCCTTCAGATGTTGATGATTGTGTTGGGCTTGCGGTAGATGTCTCTGCTGCTGTGGTTGTTGCAGCAGTAGCCGATGTAGATGTCAGAGCTTCTGTGGATGTCTGCGAACTTGCAGTCGATGTTTCTGTCACTGTGAGAATAATAAATTTACATGGACGTTAGGGAATGGACATGTTGGAATCAATGTGTAATTGATTCCAAGTATTTTTCCTTAGTATCCTGCCCGATACTACGAGAGATAACATGGGCTGTTGTTAAGACCAGCAGACAACCCAGGATGTTGCATATTAAGACCTCTGGGCAAGTACAACCAGCAACATGCATCCTAATACAGAGTTGCTATTGCTATCAATCCTTTCGTCTTAGAGTAATTCAACAGGGTTTGTAAACGCAATCTTCCCAGGTGTGCTGTTGTATACCCACCAGTTGTTGAAGAAACCGATGGAGTGACCGTGGATTCTTCAGTTGTTGAAACTTCAGTCGAGGACAGTGTTGATGTTGATGGTATTGTGCTTGTTGAGACGGGAGCTGATGTGGAGGTCGGTGAAGTTGTTGAGCTCAAAGTACTTGCAGTGGAAGTTTCTGTTGCTGAATAAGGTCACATTAGTATTAAGGTAACTGAAGAGACTTGATCAAAAGACTTTGAACAAAATGCTGTTGTTGATTGTGAAACTTGTTGTGAATGGTGCAGGAACTGTTGTGTGAGTTGTTGCAATTTTAATAAAGCATCTTGCAGATATTTGGGGAATTGTGATTGTGATGGCAGGAGATGATATACACACTTGTGTTTCTGTGGTTAACTGTGTAATTACATTCATAATTGCTGTGGTGCATAGAAAAGATGATGAACTGCATGTGGTGCACAAAACCATGAATGAAAATGAATCCCGCCATTACAGATTCATAGATTCTGGTGTAATGCAACATGCTGATTAGCCTGAGATGATCATATTGCAAAGCAGGTATCAGTAAATTGCATTTGCACATACTTCAACTCTGCAGAAATATCCTCCTTGTCAACAAGCAGTATTCCTCAACTACACCTCCTTTCTGCATTGTTAGACTTGCAGGAGATCGAGTGACATCCAAAATGTGCACGAGAGAAGACAGCAATCGTACTCACCACTTGTCGTGGGGAGTGATGTCACTGTTGTTCCTTCAGATGTTGATGATTGTGTGGAGCTTGCGGTAGATGTCTCTGCTGCTGTGGTTGTTGCAGCAGGAGCCGATGTAGATGTCAGAGCTTCTGTGGATGTCTGCGAACTTGCAGTCGATGTTTCTGTCACTATGAGAAAAATACATTTACATGGACGTTAGGGAATGGACTTGTTGGAATCAATGTGTAATTGATTCCAAGTATTTTTCCTTAGTATCTTGCCCGATACTACGAGAGATAACATGGGCTGTTGTTAAGACCAGCAGACAACCCAGGATGTTGCATATTAAGACCTCTGGGCAAGTACAACCAGCAACATGCATCCTAATACAGAGTTGCTTTTGCTATCAATCCTTTCATCTTTGAGTAATTCAACAGTGTTTGTAAACGCAATCTTCCCAGGTGTGCTGTTGTATGCCCACCAGTTGTTGAAGAAACCGATGGAGTGACCGTGGATTCTTCAGTTGTTGAAACTTCAGTCGAGGACAGTGTTGATGTTGATGGTATTGTGCTTGTTGAGACGGGAGCTGATGTGGAGGTCGGTGAAGTTGTTGAGCTCAAAGTACTTGCAGTGGAAGTTTCTGTTGCTGAATAACGTCACATTAGTATTCAGGTAAGTGAAGAAACTTGATCAACAGACTTTGAACAAAATGCTGTTGTTGATTGTGAAACTTGTTGTGAATGGTGCAGGAACTGTTGTGTGAGTTGTTGCAATTTTAATAAAGCATCTTGCAGATATTTGGGGAGTTGTGATTGTGATGGCAGGAGATGATATACACACTTGTGTTTCTGTGGTTAACTGTGTAATTACATTCACAATTGCTGTGGTGCATAGAAAAGATGATGAACTGCATGTGGTGCACAAAACCATGAATGAAAATGAATCCCGCCATTACAGATTCATAGATTCTGGTGTAATGCAACATGCTGATTAGCCTGAGATGATCATATTGCAAAGCAGGTATCAGTAAATTGCATTTGCACATACTTCTACTCTGCAGAAATCTCCTTGTCAACAAGCAATATTCCTCAACTACACCTCCTTTCTGCATTGTTAGACTTGCAGGAGATCGAGTGACATCCAAAATGTGCACGAGAGAAGAGAGCAATCGTACTCACCACTTGTCGTGGGGAGTGATGTCACTGTTGTTCCTTCAGATGTTGATGATTGTGTGGAGCTTGCGGTAGATTTCTCTGCTGCTGTGGTTGTTGAAGCAGAAGCCGATGTAGATGTCGGAGCTTCTGTGGAGGTCTGTGAACTTACAGTCGATGTTTCTGCCACTGTGGTGAAAATGTATTTCCACGGTTATTAGGAAACGGACTTGGAGGAAGCAATGTGTAAACGTTTGAACAGAGATATGAACTCCAAGTACTTTTCACAGATATATTGCCAAATACCATGAGAGATAACATGGCCTGTTATTAAGTCTGAGAGACAACCCATGATGGTGCCTAATATGGTCTCTGGTCAAATACAACCAGCAATACGCAAGCTAAGTACTGAGTTGCTTTTACTATCGATTCTTTCATCTTCAAGTAGTTCAAAAGTGTTTGTAAAAGCAATCTTCAAATGTGTTCTTTTGTATACCCACCAGTTGTTGAAGAGACCGATGGAGTGACCGTGGTTTCTTCAGTTGTTGTAACTTCAGTCGAAGACAGTGTTGGTGTTGATGATAATGTGTTTGTTGAGACACCAGCTGATGTGGAGGTCGGTGAAGTTGTTGGGCTCAATGTACTTGCAGTAGAAGTTTCTGTTGTTGAAAAAGATCGCATTAGTATAAAGGTAATTGAAATGAATCGATCCAAGATATGAAGGATTTTGTACAAAAAGCTGCAAAACATGTTGCGAATGGTGCAGAGATTATTGTTGTGTGAATTGTTGGTCATTTTCGGGAGCAGCCTGCAGGTGTTGTGGCATCTGTGGCTGTAGTGGCAAGACATGATGTCTCGGCTTGCACTTCAGTGGTTGATTGTACAATTACAATGAAAGTTGCTGTTGTCCATGAAAAAGGTGACAAACTGAATGAGGTGCACTAAACCATGAATGAAGCAGCTCCTAAACATGACAGATTCTTTGATACTGTTGTCGTGCAACATGCTGAATAGTCTGACACGATCATATTGCAAAGCAGGAATCAGTAGATTGCATTTGCACATGCTTCTACTCTGCGGAAATCTCCTCCTTGTAAACAAGCAATATTCTTCAACTACACCTCCTTCCTGCATTGTAAGACTTGCAGGAGGTCGAGCGACATCCAAAAGGTGCAATAGAGAAGAGAGCAATCAAACTCACCAGTTGTCGTGGGGAGTGATGTCACTGTTGTTGCTTCAGATGTTGATGATTGTGTTGGGCTTGCGGTAGATGTCTCTGCTGCTGTGGTTGTTGCAGCAGGAGCCGAAGTAGATGTCAGTGCTTCTGTGGATGTCTGCGAACTTGCAGTCGATGTTTCTGTCACTGTGAGAAAAATAAATTTACATGGACGTTAGGGAATGGACTTGTTGGAATCAATGTGTAATTGATTCCAAGTATTTTTCCTTAGTATCCTGCCCGATACTACGAGAGATAACATGGGCTGTTGTTAAGACCAGCAGACAACCCAGGATGTTGCATATTAAGACCTCTGGGCAAGTACAACCAGCAACATGCGTCCTATCAATCCTTTCATCTTTGAGTAATTCAACAGTGTTTGTAAACGCAATCTTCCCAGGTGTGCTTTTGTATACCCACCAGTTGTTGAAGAAACCGATGGAGTGACCGTGGATTCTTCAGTTGTTGAAACTTCAGTCGAGGACAGTGTTGATGTTGATGGTATTGTGCTTGTTGAGACGGGAGCTGATGTGGAGGTCGGTGAAGTTGTTGAGCTCAAAGTACTTGCAGTGGAAGTTTCTGTTGCTGAATAAGGTCACATTAGTATTAAGGTAACTGAAGAGACTTGGTCAAAAGACTTTGAACAAAATGCTGTTGTTGATTGTGAATCTTGTTGTGAATGGTGCAGGAACTGTTGTGTGAGTTGTTGCAATTTTAATAAAGCATCTTGCAGATATTTGGGGCGTTGTGATTGTGATGGCAGGAGATGATATACACACTTGTGTTTCTGTGGTTAACTGTGTAATTACATTCATAATTGCTGTGGTGCATAGAAAAGATGATGAACTGCATGTGGTGCACAAAACCATGAATGAAAATGAATCCTGCCATTACAGATTCATAGATTCTGGTGTAATGTAACATGCTGATTAGCCTGAGATGATCATATTGCAAAGCAGGTATCAGTAAATTGCATTTGCACATACTTCTACTCTGCGGAAATCTCCTCCTTGTCAACAAGCAATATTCCTCAACTACACCTCCTTCCTGCATTGTAAGACTTGCAGGAGGTCGAGCGACATCCAAAAGGTGCAATAGAGAAGAGAGCAATCGAACTCACCAGTTGTCGTGGGGAGTGATGTCACTGTTGTTCCTTCAGATGTTGATGATTGTGTTGGGCTTGCGGTAGATGTCTCTGCTGCTGTGGTTGTTGCAGCAGGAGCCGATGTAGATGTCAGAGCTTCTGTGGATGTCTGCGAACTTGCAGTCGATGTTTCTGTCACTGTGAGAAAAATAAATTTACATGGACGTTAGGGAATGGACTTGTTGGAATCAATGTGTAATTGATTCCAAGTATTTTTCCTTAGTATCCTGCCCGATATTACGAGAGATAACATGGGCTGTTGTTAAGACCAGCAGACAACCCAGGATGTTGCATATTAAGACCTCTAGGCAAGTACAACCAGCAACATGCATCCTAATACAGAGTTGCTTTTGCTATCAATCCTTTCATCTTTGAGTAATTCAACAGTGTTTGTAAACGCAATCTTCCCAGGTGTGCTGTTGTATACCCACCAGTTGTTGAAGAAACCGATGGAGTGACCGTGGATTCTTCAGTTGTTGAAACTTTAGTTGAGGACAGTGTTGATGTTGATGGTATTGTGCTTGTTGAGACGGGAGCTGATGTGGAGGTCGGTGAAGTTGTTGAGCTCAAAGTACTTGCAGTGGAAGTTTCTGTTGCTGAATAAGGTCACATTAGTATTAAGGTAACTGAAGAGACTTTATCAACAGACTTTGAACAAAATGCTGTTGTTGATTGTGAAACTTGTTGTGAATGGTGCAGGAACTGTTGTGTGAGTAGTTGCAATTTTAATAAAGCATCTTGCAGATATTTGGGGAGATGTGATTGTGATGGCAGGAGATGATATACACACTTGTGTTTCTGTGGTTAACTGTGTAATTACATTCATAATTGCTGTGGTGCATAGAAAAGATGATGAACTGCATGTGGTGCACAAAACCATGAATGAAAATGAATCCTGCCATTACAGATTCATAGATTCTGGTGTAATGCAACATGCTGATTAGCCTGAGATGATCATATTGCAAAGCAGGTATCAGTAAATTGCATTTGCACATACTTCTACTCTGCAGAAATCTCCTCCTTGTCAACAAGCAATATTCCTCAACTACACCTCCTTTCTGCATTGTTAGACTTGCAGGAGATCGAGTGACATCCAAAATGTGCACGAGAGAAGAGAGCAATCGTACTCACCACTTGTCGTGGGGAGTGATGTCACTGTTGTTCCTTCAGATGTTGATGATTGTGTGGAGCTTGCGGTAGATGTCTCAGCTGCTGTGGTTGTTGAAGCAGAAGCCGATGTAGATGTCGGAGCTTCTGTGGAGGTCTGTGAACTTACAGTCGATGTTTCTGCCACTGTGGTGAAAATGTATTTCCAAGGTTATTAGGAAACGGACTTGGAGGAAGCAATGTGTAAACGTTTGAACAGATATATTGCCAGATACCATGAGAGATAACATGGCCTGTTATTAAGTCTCAGAGACAACCCAGGATGTTGCCTAATATGGTCTCTGGTCAAATACAACCAGCAATACGCAAGCTAAGTACTGAGTTGCTTTTACTATCGATTCTTTCATCTTCAAGTAGTTCAAAAGTGTTTGTAAAAGCAATCTTCAAATGTGTTCTTTTGTATACCCACCAGTTGTTGAAGAGACCGATGGAGTGACCGTGGTTTCTTCAGTTGTTGTAACTTCAGTCGAAGACAGTGTTGGTGTTGATGATATTGCGTTTGTTGAGACACCAGCTGATGTGGAGGTCGGTGAAGTTGTTGGGCTCAATGTACTTGCAGTAGAAGTTTCTGTTGTTGAAAAAGATCACATTAGTATAAAGGTAATTGAAATGAATCGATCCAAGATATGAAGGATTTTGTACAAAAAGCTGCAAAACATGTTGCGAATGGTGCAGAGATTATTGTTGTGTGAATTGTTGGTCATTTTCGGGAGCAGCCTGCAGATGTTGTGGCATCTGTGGCTGTAGTGGCAAGACATGATGTCTCGGCTTGCACTTCAGTGGTTGATTGTACAATTACAATGAAAGTTGCTGTTGTCCATGAAAAAGATGACAAACTGAATGAGGTGCACTAAACCATGAATGAAGCAGCACCAAAACATGACAGATTCTTTGATACTGTTGTCGTGCAACATGCTGAATAGTCTGACACGATCATATTGCAAAGCAGTAAATTGCATTTGCACATGCTTCTACTCTGCGGAAATCTCCTCCTTGTAAACAAGCAATATTCTTCAACTACACCTCCTTCCTGCATTGTAAGACTTGCAGGAGGTCGAGCGACATCCAAAAGGTGCAATAGAGAAGAGAGCAATCGAACTCACCAGTTGTCGTGGGGAGTGATGTCACTGTTGTTCCTTCAGATGTTGATGATTGTGTTGGGCTTGCGGTAGATGTCTCTGCTGCTGTGGTTGTTGCAGCAGTAGCCGATGTAGATGTCAGAGCTTCTGTGGATGTCTGCGAACTTGCAATCGATATTTCTGTCACTGTGAGAATAATAAATTTACATGGACGTTAGGGAATGGACATGTTGGAATCAATGTGTAATTGATTCCAAGTATTTTTCCTTAGTATCCTGCCCGATACTACGAGAGATAACATGGGCTGTTGTTAAGACCAGCAGACAACCCAGGATGTTGCATATTAAGACCTCTGGGCAAGTACAACCAGCAACATGCATCCTAATACAGAGTTGCTATTGCTATCAATCCTTTCGTCTTAGAGTAATTCAACAGTGTTTGTAAACGCAATCTTCCCAGGTGTGCTGTTGTATACCCACCAGTTGTTGAAGAAACCGATGGAGTGACCGTGGATTCTTCAGTTGTTGAAACTTCAGTCGAGGACAGTGTTGATGTTGATGGTATTGTGCTTGTTGAGACGGGAGCTGATGTGGAGGTCGGTGAAGTTGTTGAGCTCAAAGTACTTGCAGTGGAAGTTTCTGTTGCTGAATAAGGTCACATTAGTATTAAGGTAACTGAAGAGACTTGATCAAAAGACTTTGAACAAAATGCTGTTGTTGATTGTGAAACTTGTTGTGAATGGTGCAGGAACTGTTGTGTGAGTTGTTGCAATTTTAATAAAGCATCTTGCAGATATTTGGGGAATTGTGATTGTGATGGCAGGAGATGATATACACACTTGTGTTTCTGTGGTTAACTGTGTAATTACATTCATAATTGCTGTGGTGCATAGAAAAGATGATGAACTGCATGTGGTGCACAAAACCATGAATGAAAATGAATCCCGCCATTACAGATTCATAGATTCTGGTGTAATGCAACATGCTGATTAGCCTGAGATGATCATATTGCAAAGCAGGTATCAGTAAATTGCATTTGCACATACTTCAACTCTGCAGAAATATCCTCCTTGTCAACAAGCAGTATTCCTCAACTACACCTCCTTTCTGCATTGTTAGACTTGCAGGAGATCGAGTGACATCCAAAATGTGCACGAGAGAAGACAGCAATCGTACTCACCACTTGTCGTGGGGAGTGATGTCACTGTTGTTCCTTCAGATGTTGATGATTGTGTGGAGCTTGCGGTAGATGTCTCTGCTGCTGTGGTTGTTGCAGCAGGAGCCGATGTAGATGTCAGAGCTTCTGTGGATGTCTGCGAACTTGCAGTCGATGTTTCTGTCACTATGAGAAAAATACATTTACATGGACGTTAGGGAATGGACTTGTTGGAATCAATGTGTAATTGATTCCAAGTATTTTTCCTTAGTATCTTGCCCGATACTACGAGAGATAACATGGGCTGTTGTTAAGACCAGCAGACAACCCAGGATGTTGCATATTAAGACCTCTGGGCAAGTACAACCAGCAACATGCATCCTAATACAGAGTTGCTTTTGCTATCAATCCTTTCATCTTTGAGTAATTCAACAGTGTTTGTAAACGCAATCTTCCCAGGTGTGCTGTTGTATGCCCACCAGTTGTTGAAGAAACCGATGGAGTGACCGTGGATTCTTCAGTTGTTGAAACTTCAGTCGAGGACAGTGTTGATGTTGATGGTATTGTGCTTGTTGAGACGGGAGCTGATGTGGAGGTCGGTGAAGTTGTTGAGCTCAAAGTACTTGCAGTGGAAGTTTCTGTTGCTGAATAACGTCACATTAGTATTCAGGTAAGTGAAGAAACTTGATCAACAGACTTTGAACAAAATGCTGTTGTTGATTGTGAAACTTGTTGTGAATGGTGCAGGAACTGTTGTGTGAGTTGTTGCAATTTTAATAAAGCATCTTGCAGATATTTGGGGAGTTGTGATTGTGATGGCAGGAGATGATATACACACTTGTGTTTCTGTGGTTAACTGTGTAATTACATTCACAATTGCTGTGGTGCATAGAAAAGATGATGAACTGCATGTGGTGCACAAAACCATGAATGAAAATGAATCCCGCCATTACAGATTCATAGATTCTGGTGTAATGCAACATGCTGATTAGCCTGAGATGATCATATTGCAAAGCAGGTATCAGTAAATTGCATTTGCACATACTTCTACTCTGCAGAAATCTCCTTGTCAACAAGCAATATTCCTCAACTACACCTCCTTTCTGCATTGTTAGACTTGCAGGAGATCGAGTGACATCCAAAATGTGCACGAGAGAAGAGAGCAATCGTACTCACCACTTGTCGTGGGGAGTGATGTCACTGTTGTTCCTTCAGATGTTGATGATTGTGTGGAGCTTGCGGTAGATTTCTCTGCTGCTGTGGTTGTTGAAGCAGAAGCCGATGTAGATGTCGGAGCTTCTGTGGAGGTCTGTGAACTTACAGTCGATGTTTCTGCCACTGTGGTGAAAATGTATTTCCACGGTTATTAGGAAACGGACTTGGAGGAAGCAATGTGTAAACGTTTGAACAGAGATATGAACTCCAAGTACTTTTCACAGATATATTGCCAGATACCATGAGAGATAACATGGCCTGTTATTAAGTCTCAGAGACAACCCATGATGGTGCCTAATATGGTCTCTGGTCAAATACAACCAGCAATACGCAAGCTAAGTACTGAGTTGCTTTTACTATCGATTCTTTCATCTTCAAGTAGTTCAAAAGTGTTTGTAAAAGCAATCTTCAAATGTGTTCTTTTGTATACCCACCAGTTGTTGAAGAGACCGATGTAGTGACCGTGGTTTCTTCAGTTGTTGTAACTTCAGTCGAAGACAGTGTTGTTGTTGATGATATTGCGTTTGTTGAGACACCAGCTGATGTGGAGGTCGGTGAAGTTGTTGGGCTCAATGTACTTGCAGTAGAAGTTTCTGTTGTTGAAAAAGATCACATTAGTATAAAGGTAATTGAAATGAATCGATCCAAGATATGAAGGATTTTGTACAAAAAGCTGCAAAACATGTTGCGAATGGTGCAGAGATTATTGTTGTGTGAATTGTTGGTCATTTTCGGGAGCACCCTGCAGATGTTGTGGGATCTGCGGCTGTAGTGGCAAGACATGATGTCTCGGCTTGCACTTCAGTGGTTGATTGTACAATTACAATGAGTTGCTGTTGTCCATGAAAAAGATGACAAACTGAATGAGGTGCACTAAACCATGAATGAAGCAGCACCTAAACATGACAGATTCTTTGATACTGTTGTCGTGCAACATGCTGAATAGCCTGACACGATCATATTGCAAAGCAGGAATCAGTAAATTGCATTTGCACATGCTTCTACTCTGCGGAAATCTCCTCCTTGTAAACAAGCAATATTCTTCAACTACACCTCCTTCCTGCATTGTAAGACTTGCAGGAGGTCGAGCGACATCCAAAAGGTGCAATAGAGAAGAGAGCAATCGAACTCACCAGTTGTCGTGGGGAGTGATGTCACTGTTGTTCCTTCAGATGTTGATGATTGTGTTGGGCTCGCGGTAGATGTCTCTGCTGCTGTGGTTGTTGCAGCAGGAGCCGATGTAGATGTCAGAGCTTCTGTGGATGTCTGCGAACTTGCAGTCGATGTTTCTGTCACTGTGAGAAAAATAAATTTACATGGACGTTAGGGAATGGACTTGTTGGAATCAATGTGTAATTGATTCCAAGTATTTTTCCTGCCCGATACTACGAGAGATAACATGGGCTGTTGTTAAGACCAGCAGACAACCCAGGATGTTGCATATTAAGACCTCTGGGCAAGTACAACCAGCAACATGCATCCTAATACAGAGTTGCTTTTGCTATCAATCCTTTCATCTTTGAGTAATTCAACAGTGTTTGTAAACGCAATCTTCTCAGGTGTGCTGTTGTATACCCACCAGTTGTTGAAGAAACCGATGGAGTGACCGTGGATTCTTCAGTTGTTGAAACTTCAGTCGAGGACAGTGTTGATGTTGATGGTATTGTGCTTGTTGAGACGGGAGCTGATGTGGAGGTCGGTGAAGTTGTTGAGCTCAAAGTACTTGCAGTGGAAGTTTCTGTTGCTGAATAAGGTCACATTAGTATTAAGGTGACTGAAGAGACTTGATCAACAGACTTTGAACAAAATGCTGTTGTTGATTGTGAAACTTGTTGTGAATGGTGCAGGAACTGTTGTGTGAGTTGTTGCAATTTTAATAAAGCATCTTGCAAATATTTGCGAAGTTGTGATTGTGATGGCAGGAGATGATATACACACTTGTGTTTCTGTGGTTAACTGTGTAATTACATTCATAATTGCTGTGGTGCATAGAAAAGATGATGAACTGCATGTGGTGGACAAAACCATGAATGAAAATGAATCCCGCCATTACAGATTCATAGATTCTGGTGTAATGCAACATGCTGATTATCCTGAGACGATCATATTGCAAAGCAGGTATCAGTTTTTGCTCATGCTTCGGTAGATGTCTCTTGCAGGTATTTGCGGTGTTTGTGATTGTGATGGCAGGAGATGCTATACACACTTGTGTTTCTGTGGTTCCCTGTGTCATTACTCTCAGAGTTGTTGTGCTGCCTCGAAAAGTTGATGAATTGAATGTGGTGCATAAAACCATGAATGAAAAATCATCCTAGATTCACAGATTCATAGATTGATCAATATATGAAAAATGTTGTGCAAAATGGTGTGGTGCATTGTGAAACTTGTTTAATCTGAATAGTGCAGGTACTGTTGTGCGAATGGCTTTCCTTGAGCACCCTGCAGACGTTGGGGACATGTTGTCGTGTAGGCAGGAGGTGATATACAAGCTTGTGTTCCTGTGGTTGACTGTGTAACAATGCTCACCATTGCTGTTGTGCAGGCAAAATACTGATTAGCCTGACACAATCATACTGCACATATTGTACTGTAATTGGTATAGCGTAGCATTCAAATGTCAACCCATTGACTGGCAGTCGTGTGAAATCATTTCCATGTTCATCACATTTGTATATCAATGAAACACTCACATTTATTGTCAATTTCAAATTACACAAGATGAGAGTGAACAGCTTCTTGAGGTGTTTCAATTTATGTGGTGTCAATGTGCCCACAATGCTGCTCAGTGCATGGTTTATGTAAAATATGAACGTTTTAATTATCCAGCTGACATTACAGTATAACAAGTGAGTCATGTGCATGCAACACCCAAAACTGTACCGAACTGGCAGCCAGACAGAGCTATAATATCATATCCACACAGCATATGGAGTCCTTTCAGGTCAACACCTCTGAAGGCATTTTAAAACAAAAATGAGATTTAATGACCAATGAATAGGCTGAGCCAAAAGATACTTTCCTGCAGTTATGTCTAGGACTGATAACAATGGCATCTATTTTTCTTTGTTCAAGATTTGACTCCCGACAGGAAGGGTTCATACTTCATTCCCATTTACTTCAATTCGTCCAGGGGTTCTCTATTCCACTCCATTCAGTGCTACATTGATATCAAAGAAAGTTGCTCTCATTTAAGTTCTGGAATTCAGCACCTTTTCCTTGGCCCATGTTTGGACCAAGGCTATCATGAGATCTGGAGTTAAGTGGTCTTTGTAAAGCTCAATATGAGCATTGATGAGCTGGTTATTGCTAAGTATGGCTTAATAGCACTGTTAGTCACACCTTTCATCACTTTGCTGATGATTGAGAATAGTCTTTTGGGATGAAACCTAGCCAGATTAGAACAGTACTGCTTTTTGTCTTCAGGACATCGCCAGGCAATATGGCCATATTGTTGATGATGTGGATAACGGTTTGGATAGGCCCACAGCTTGTCTTTGAGCAATGATTTTCACCACCAATTTAGGATATTTTCATGCTGTAATTTGATGATATAGAACTGTCACCTGTCAGGCTCCTGGCTTAGTCAAGTACCTTGAGAAACTGTAATTTCCATTTGGTCAACCTTTGATGGCCTGTGCCAAATTATTGCTGAACTCCTGACCAGCAGTGGGTGACTCTGTGGCACTGAAAAAGTTACATCGTTGTGGGAAAATGGCCTTTCTTGTGGGCCCTTAATTGTTTGCATTGGCTGTTCTCTTTTGAGGCAGTACAACGCAAGGAAACTTTGCTGTAAGAAGGATGATGTCAGGAAGCCATATTAACAGGGAATTGTGCTATTTCCCAATCCAAACGCCAAACCTACATCCATGGTACTGAGAAAATTCACTCTGCTGTCTGTACACCAGGGAATTATCTGAGGTAATTAATTCATATATTTTTAACTGGCTCATTCAGTCTCCCAGCAGTCAATTTGTTTCTTCCAAGTTTTGTTTGCTAAAAAGTGAAACATGATGCAAATCAAGAGTGCAAGCCTTATTTCACATCATATTTTGCAATCTGCTAATCCTGAGGTTAGATGGAACAGTTATAACCGTGCAAAATTCACGTAGTCATATAACAATGTAGTCCTCCCATAAGCTCTGGAACACAGGTGCAGAATGACTTTACAAAACTTAGCATCTCGTGGAAATACCTAAGAGAGTAATTTATAACAATGTGGAGGGTTGTAGCTGAATTTTCGTAATGTATGAAGGCATTAGCTTTTACACACATTTCGCAGAATAATACATAAATATAACGCTGTTGGCATCAACATTTGTTTTGGTTTCTTTTATCTGTATGTCTAATCATAGTATTAGGAAAGAGATTTATAGTTATTGGCACAATGCACCTATTGGCGCAGAAGCAATATGTTTCATAACTCATGTTTTCAGATTTAAGTGAACTTTCACTTTATTCTGTAGTCAAAGTGACACTTTTTTGCTATATAGAACAAAATGGTTTATTTTATTAATCATAATTACATGTGGGAAACTGAACTTTTGCATTTTGACCAGAAGGATATAAAAACAACTTATCATTTCATTAGAGAGAGATTGAAGAACTCTGTGTCCTAATACATGAATCAGAAAAAAATTACTATGAAGATATAGCAAGATATTTGAAGGTAAATGGAATGTTGTTGTATAATACAATAGGAATTGAATATAAAAGTATTCATGTTATACTACAGTGTACAAGGCTTTGGAAAGACCACATCTACAAATATTGTGTACAACTTGATGAAAAGCCATAATTGCATTAGAAGCAGTTTAGAGAAGGTTCCAATGACAGATTGGACTAGTAACCATTGCAGTTTTGGAGAATGAAGGGTAATCTTGTTGCAAAACCTGAAAGCAGCTGAGGGAACTTGCCAGGTAGATTTAGAAGGAATTTTCTCACTGCGATAAAAGACTAGAATTGGAACACAGTTTAAAAATAAGAGATCACCAATTTAATACAGGGATGAGGGAAAATCTTATTTCTTTCACAGGGTTAGGAATCTATGGAAGTCACTTCCCAAGAGGACGATGAAGCCTGAGTCATTGTGTATTTTTAAAGCTGATTTAGACAGATTCTTGACTAAGAAAGGAGTTATCGGGTTTCAAGGGCATGCAGGAATGTAGGATTGAAGTTACGATAAGATCTGTCAAGGTCTTATTGAATGGTGGAACAGGCTTGAGGGGCCAAATGTCTACTCCAGCTCCTAACTCGTATATCCTTGTACACTCATAGAGCTAAAATCAGAAAGGGTTCAGAGAACTGGAAACTTGCGAAAGTGACACTCCTGTTTAAAAAGGGAGCAAGGGAAAAGACGGAAAATTACAGACAGATTAGCCCTAACCTCAGTTATGGGTAAGATCCTGGAATCCACTGTGAAAGATGAGATTTCTGAATACTTTGAAGTGTATGCTCAAATCAGGCACGGTTTCATTAAGGGGAGGTCATGCCTGAAAAATCTGTTAGAATTCTTTGAGGAAGTAACAAGACTTCAAGAAGGGCTTTGACAAGGTGCCGCACAGGAGGTGACTGAGTAAGATAAGGGCTCATGGTGTCAGAGGCAAGGTGCTGGCATGGAAGGAAGATTGGCTGTCTGGCAGAAAGCAGAGAGTGGGGACAGAAAAGGTCCTTTTCGGGATGGCAGCCAGTGACAAGTGGTGTTCTGCAAGGCTCAGTGTTGGGACCACAACTTTTCACTTTATACATTAATGATCTTGATGAAGGAATTGAGGACATGCTGGCTAAGTTTGAAGATGATACAAAGTGGGTAGAGTGACAGGTAGCATTGAGTAGGCAGAGAGGCTGCAGAAGGATTTGGACATATTAGGAGAGTGGGCAAAGAAGCGGCAGATAGAGTACAACATGAGAAAGTATGAGGTCATGCACTTTGGTAGATTGAATAGAGCCATGGATTATTTTCTAAGTGGGGAGAAACTTCAGAAGTCTGACGTGCAAAGAGACTTGGGAGTTCTAGTCCAGGATTTTCTTAAGGTAAACTTGCACGTTGAGTCAGGAATTAGGAAGGCAAATGCAATGATGGCATTTATTTTGAAAGGACTTGAATTTAAAAGCAACAATATTCTTCTGAGGCTTTATAGGGCTCTGATCAGCCCACGCTTTTGGGCCACATATCTCAGGAAGGATGTGCTGGCCTTGGAGCATGTTCAGAGGAGGTTCATGAGAATGGTCCCAGAAATGAAAAGCTTAACATATTAGGAATGTTTGAGGAATCTAGGTCTTTACTCAATGCAGTTCAGAAGGATGAGGGGGATTTAATTGAAACTTGCAAACTACTGAATGACCTGAACAGAGTGGATGTTGGAAAGATATTTCCATTGATAGGAGAGACTAGAACCCAAGGGCACAGCCTTAGAGTAAAGGGAAAACCTTTTAGAACAGAGATATGGAGAAACTTCTTCAGCAGAGAGTGGTGAATCTGTGGAATTCATTGCCACAGAAAGCTGTGGAGGCCAGGTCATTGAATTTGTCTAAGACTCAGATAGATAGGTTCTTGAGTATCAAGGGTATCAAAGGTTACGGGGAGAAAGCAGGAGAATGGGATTGAGAAACTTATCAGCCATGATTGAATGGCGGAGCAGACTTGATGGGCTGAATGACCTTTAATTTCTGCTCCGATACCTTCAGGTCTTCTGGTCTTGAGGTCTTATCCACCAGCACTACTACAGTGGTTTAATTGGAAACAGTTTACCCATTTCTAAATGTTTATTTGGTAATTTTTCATTACCAAACCAGAACTTTGATGAATATTAAACTTGATCAATAGTGCAGAAAATTAAAGTGAAGTTTAGCAGCTTGCTGATTACTCCTCCCCTTCTGCCCATCATTTCTGATGTTTAACAAATATATGATGGGCTAGCTGAAGACATATGACACATTTAAGGTGCATTACATTGCTTCTAAGATGGTTATATTTTCCTTCAGCCAGATGTCCACTTTCCATTTTATGCTTACTCTTCAATCAACATTACAAAACAAAGTTAGCTGGTCATTATTATATCACAGTGTGAGAGAATCAGTTGCTATTTTTCCTCCAGTTCAATAAAGTTTACAATTGTTAAAGTATTTTGTTGAATGTATTTTGAAAGATCTAGTCAATATGAATAGCACTTATATAAAAGCTTTTCTTTTACAAATTTGACATGTAAAGTCAATCAGCATGAATTATCTATAATTATCATTCACATTTTGCTCAATGGATTGACACAAGTTTATATTTGGAATTATTACTTGAAGGAAACTTTATCTGTCTAAGTTAATTTCACATTGATTAGCAAATCAAAACTGATTTTTCTTCAAAAATGGTGTTTTACAGCAATAATTGGAGAAGTGTAGAGAAAAAGCGCAAGAGTCAGCCATTCACTCTTACAAGCTCGCTTTGCTATTCAATATGTTTGCAGCTCACCATGTAACTTAATACTCTGTTCCTGCTTTCTTGTCATAACCTTTGATGCCTTTAGCCCTAAGAATTATATCTTAACTCCTCCATGAAAACATTCAAAAGTTTGACACCAACTGGTTTCTGTGACAGAGAATTCCACAGGCTCACCATTCTTTGGATGAAGAAAATTCTCCTCATCACAGTCCTAAATAGCCTGCCCCATATCCTTAGATGGTAACCTCTACTTCTGGACTCCCAAGTCATTGGGAACATTCTTCCGGTGTTTATCCTGTCTAGTCCTGTTCAAATCTTATAGGTTTCAATGAGATCTCTCGTCATTCTTCTGAACTGATCCAATCTTTCTTCATATGTTAGTCCTGCCATCCTAAGAATCATCATGGGAAATCTCCCTTGCACTACCTCCATTGCCAGAACATCTTTCTTCAAATAATTAATTCAGCTACCAAATGGCCTACTCCTGTTCTTAACTCATATGTACTCCAGCACTACTGTAATGGTTTAATTTGTAAACACTTTGCGCAATTCTATCATTTTTTCCTGGTATTGTTCATTACTAAACCTGAGTACTTAATGATCTATGATGAATTTTATGTTTAATCAATGCTACAGAAAATTAAAATGTTGTCTTGCAGTTTGTTAATTTCCCCTCCTTTCTGATCTTCCTGTTCTCTTTCTGAGGGCTAGCTAAGGAATTAAAAATAAGGATTGTGAATTTATTACACCATTAAAACATCTCATTCAACACTGTGCAGCTTTTTCAAGAGGTTTTACAGTGAAATTTACAGTGTGCAATGACAGGTTTATTTTGTCACTTCAGCAAAGAAAGAATCTCTGTCAGCAATCTCTGGATTTTCTCTTTTAACTGCATATATGAACTCCAGAATTTGCTTTCATTAATAATGAATGGCCAACATTCGCAGATTGATCATTATGACCAGTGCAAAAATCTGAGCTGATTAAATGAGTACCTGGAATTATTTTCTCTGGCATCATGATTTTATCATATGTAAATAAAATGATGATTGTAATTCCTTTTTATACCTTTAGTCAAACATAGAGTACATCCTGCACAATGTTCTACAATATCTTCTTCAGTACTAATCATGCCATAAATGAGCTGTAGAAGCCTTTATGTTAGTTCTTTTTGTAACTGACTTCATTTTTCAATGATGTTAATATTTTTATCATGCTGATGTAACAAACCTTGCAAAATTCATACATCCCTAATTTTAGATATGTAAGGATCCAAACAAAATTTTGTTGCAATCTAGAGAAAAAATCATGCCCATTCAACTAAATAATAGCAGTGTAACATGCTTAATGACCCTTAATTTACCTCAACAATTAAGGAATATTTCCAATTCACTAGATTCCCACAGGGAATACTTGAGCAATAATGTGACAGTTCATTTTATTGACTAAACACTGACAACACTGAATAAAATAGATTGAGTTACATTCACAATGAACACACCTTCTGGGTATCAGGTCTCATGTTACTTTTAACTAAATGCCAACTGCATAACTCCATTTGTTATATCTTTCTGTTCCTGAAAGTTTACCTGTAATCTAATACATTTAAACCAATTTCCAACATTATCCAATTGACTTTGTTTTTTTTTCAAGAGGGTAATAATAATTTTCACAAACTACTCATGAAGAATATAATAATAAATTCACATATTGCAATTATTAGCTAAATTATCATTTATTTTAAATTCTTACCTGACACATGGAGGCAAAGCATAATTAAATGCACAAATAATATTACTTTTTTACGTTTCATTTTCCAGAAGGCGTAGGATTATGGTCGCAGTAAGTGAGAATGCACTGTCTCAAGGAAAATGATGCAGGAGTATTTGAAACCTTTCTTGTTTGAAGTAAATTACATCTCTAAATGTGATGTGTTTTGACATGTCTGACTTTTCCAAAAACCACACCTTACTTTGTCCATTAAAGGTAATTTAGGTTCAGTGTGTAATAAATAATAGGTGCAATCTTTACAATGGCCACAAAAAGTCAAATCCACACCCAAAATGTCTTGGAAGTATTTTTTTCCTTCACCAAGTTTCAATGCTGACTAATTTTGAGTCATTTTCCTAAGTTGTATACCTTGAAATAAATGCTGCACTTATCAACCTAGAACAATTAAAACAAAACAGTTTTATCTGTTGCCATTGAAGCTCAGCAGCTTTGAATACAATATTTTAATGGCCAACTACAGTAACGACTATCTAGGAGAAAATGCATGTGCACAGAATCTCTCTCATTACACACATTTTGTGAATGTCACTGAAAAAGCTCTCATCTTTACACTAAACACTCAGTGAAGTTATAAAGTATTCAAGAAAGTCTGCAAAAGGCACAACCGCTTTTTACACCCCTTTTTGACATCTTACTGGGCTTGCAATCCATGACATTCAAGCAAAACTACAACTGACTTTTTCAGGAGGCTCAGAACAATCCCTTCAAGGTCCGAACCTAGACGTGACTCTGGTATAACACTCCCAAAGAAAACTGTTTTGCATTTACGTTAGAGGTGTTTCTCAATGTTCTATCTTTCTCATAAGGTCAAACTAATTTCAGAAAATCCTGGTATCGCTGATTTCAAAGCAGCTATTCATGTTCTATTTGTTTTAAGTCTAATATTGTAAAGAAAGATATTTATTCCTGGTTTACAGAGAAAAAAGACTAATCTTGTTTCTCTAATTAAAAGAGTCAACAATATCTCTAACTTTCTTAGGAATGCACAGGACACCTCCCTGAAGAAAATCCCAGCACCACCCAAAAACATGATTAATCACACTCAGTGAAGGAGCCAGCCAGCAACTTGAATATTCTAATTCTGCTAGTTATCTATATATTTTTTTCCTTAAATAAATAAGATAAAGAACCTGAGAGAACTTGTTAGAGTGGCTACCAAGAGAATGTTTCTTCATGGGCAAGATTAAAACTCAGAGATGTAGTTTATAAATGAGTATTTTTAGAGTGAATCAAGGATAAGTCTCCTTTCTATCAGTGGGTCATTTGTCTATGTGATTTTCTTTGCCAGAAATTAAAGGAGGCTTGGCCATTGAATTTATTCAGGGTTTAGTTCGATACATTTTTGTTAGACAAGGAGTCAATGGTTATGACAGTGGATAGACTAGCAGATAGATTTGAGACCACAATCAGGTTAGTCATGGTCTTACTGAAAAGTAGAGAAGGCTCCAAGTGTCAAATGATCTACTTCTGCTCCTAATTCCGATGTTTCCAGGTATTAAAAGTTCAAATGATTTTGGATACAGTATAGAAATCTATGAATAAGCAAGATGTCTGTGGCAACCTTTAAGTCTTCAGAATTTTCAAACTAATGATTAGTATGATATCAATCACGCAAGAGCAGCAATGATTAGAGCTCAGCTCCTTAATATAGTGATGGTAAACGTGGACTATCATATAATTGTTATACTTGAGCTCTTTCATGAACTAGAATGTTTTTGAAAAGGAAAGAACTTGGTCAGAAATGGCTGTAGTGGTCACCTGATCACAGATTATGGCAAGCTTTGGGAGACCCATGTGGAATAAACTTCCTACATTGAATTACCCCACTTTTATCCAAATATATCCAAACCAGCCGATTGAACTAACATCAAGAAATTTGTATCCACTATTTTAATACACTTTGGCATGATAATAAGCTGATATAATCGGCTTTATTTTCGAGTAAACAACATTTTTATTGAAGTCTGATAGTTGTGTGCTAAAAAGAAGCAAAAATAATTTTTACGACTGATCATGTGGAGTTAAAAATGAAGTGAGTTGATTTATCTAGCTTACTTGTTTATAATAAATTTGGAAGTTCAGCCGTGATATTCCCAGAAGTGAACAACACAATTTGGAATGAGGGAAACAAGTTGTTTCTTAAAAACTGTTTGAAGATTAAAAAGACATTTCTTTTGGTAAATTTTTTCAAACTTTTATATTTTCCACTTGATGGAAGATGGTGGAAGAGAGTATAACTGCTGTGGGAGAGGTCTGTGGTTATGTTGGCTGTTTTGCAGAGGCAGATAGAAGTATTGACAGTCAATGGAAAGAAAGCTGATTGTCATGATGGGCTGAGGTGTGCTCACAATCCTCTGTAGTCTCTTGCAGTCTTCTGCAGAACAGTTGCCATTTTACTGTGATATGTCTGATTAGACTGTTTTTTTATGATATGTCTGTAAAAGTTGTGGAATGCCAAAATTTATTAGACTTCTGAGGAAATAAAGGCATTGGTGTACTTTCTTGATTGTAATGTTGACATGGATGGGCTAGGAGAAGTTGTTGGTGATATTTACTCCAAAAAATAGGATTACCTCCACCTCAGCATGTCCTCTACTCTGTTCCTGAAGCCAATGACCAGCTCCTTTATTTTGCTGATATTGAGTGAGAGATTGTTGTCTTTACACTATGCCAGTAAGTTGACTAGCTCCTTCCTGTATTCTGTCTCATCAATTTTTGATATTCAACCCACTATTGTCATGTAATTTTGAAATAAAGTTGGAGCTGAATTTGGTCACACAGTCACATAGGAGAATAGTAAGGGGCTGAGTAAGCAGCCTTGCAGTGCATTGGTGTTGTGGGTTATTGTGGAAGAGATGGTGTCGCCTATCCTTACTGATTGTAGTCTGCAGATCAGGATTCAGTTGCAGAGGGAAGAGCAGTATCCTTGGTTTCAGAACTTGATAAAGGTTTTTATTGGAATTATGGTGTTGAAGGTGGAACTTAGGTCAATAAATAGTGGTTTGACCTGGATTTCCTTGTATCCAGATGTTCCAAGGATGAGAGTAGAGCTAGGGAATAGTGTCTACCTTGGTACAGTTGTGATGGTAGGAAAATTATAGTGCATTCTGTGAGGCTGGGGTTGATGAGTGCCATTACTAATCTCTTGAAACTTATGGATGTTAGCCTGGGCTATAGTCATTAAGACATGTTGCCTGCTTTTTCCTTAGTGCCAGGAAGATAATGGTCATCTTAAAACAGATGGGAACGTCACATCAGAGTAAGGAGAAAACATAGAACATTCTAGCGGAGTACAGGACCTTTGGCCCTCGATGTTGTGTCAATCTGTGAAACCAATCTAAAGCCCATCTAGCCTACACTATATTATTATCGATATGTTTATCCAATGACCATTTAAATGCCCTTAATATCGGCAAGTCCACTACTGTTGCAGGGAGGGTATTCCACACCCTTACTACTCTCTGAGTAAAGAATCTATCTTTGACATCTGTCCTATATCTATTACCCCTCAATTTTAAGCTATGTCTCCTCGTGCTAGCCAACACCATCCAAGGAAAAAGGCTCTCACTGACCACCTTATCTAACTCTCTGATCATCTTGTATGCCTCTATTAAGTCACCTCTTAATCTTCTCTTTAATGAAAACTGCCTCAAGTCCCCCAGCCTTTCCTCATAAGACCTTCCCTCCAAACAAGGCAACATCCTGGTAAATCTCCTCTGCACCCTTTCCAATGATTCAACATCCTTCCTATAATGCAGTGAGCAGAACTGTACTCAATACTCCAAGTGTGGCCACATCAGAGTTTTGTACAGCTGCAACATGACCTCATGGCTTTGAAACTCAATTCCTCTACCAATAAAACCTAGCACACCATATGTCTTCTTAACAACCCTGTCAACCTGGGTGGAAACTTTCAGGAATCTATGCACATGGACACCGAGATCTCTCTGCTCATCCACACTACCATTATTCCAGCACTCTATATTCCTAAAACTCCTTCCAAACTAAATCACCTCACACTTTTTCACATTAAACTCCATTTGCCAGTTCTCAGCCCAGTTCTGCAGCTGATTTATGCCCTTCTGTAACCTGCAACACTCTTCCACACTGTCCACAACTCTATCCACTTTAGTGTCATCTGCAAATTTACTAAACCAAATTAGTTGAAGATTAGAGGTTACAGATGTTTACAAATACTCCTGCCAGCTGGTCAACCCAGGATCTGAGTGCATGGACAGGGACTGCATCCACGCAAGTTGTTTTTTGTGGGTTCACTCTCGAGAAGGCCCATCTGACTCCTACAGCGGTGTCTGTAGTATAGGTGCACCTGAGGCTAATGTGGCCTGGGTGGAAAATTAAATATATTTTTGCCACAAAACGCGAGGGGTTAACAAGAAGGCAGCTGGTTCCTTCTTACTTGGTCACAATGCAGCAATTTCCAATTATGAATATTCATATGAAAGAACTTGAGTGTGTGAGATCACTTCCTAAATCCATAGCAAAGCAAGATCAAGCAGTTATACAGCCTACTCCTGCTCCCAAATGTTATGTTACTGACTAAAACAAAAGCAAATAAAATCTAGCTTTTTGTTCTAGCTGTAACAAGTAATTACTCCTTGTTTATCTGCTTTGGTAGGAAGATATAGATAGGATGATTAAGAAGGTGTTTAGCATTCTTGCCTTCATTGCTCAGAACTTTGAGTACTGGGACACAAAGAAGAACAAAGAACAAAAGAGAAGTGTAATACAGGAACAGGCCCTTCGGCCCTCCAAGCCTGTGCAGATCATCATGCCCTAACCACTCTAAAAACAACCTTCTATCCTTATTCAGTCTGTATTCCTCTATTCCCTCCCATTTGATGGAACAATCCAAATGCCTCTTAAATGTCGCCAACATGCCTGGTTCTACCACCTCTTCTGGGAGTGCGTTCCAGTCCCTAACACTCTCTGCATGAACAAACTTAAACTTTCGCCCTCTCACCTTGAACCTGTGCCCCAACCACCACTCCTCACCCCACCCCTCACCCCCACTGTAATTGAAATTTCAACCCTGCAAAAATGTTTCTGACTATCCACCCTATCAATGCCTCTCATAATTTTGTCGACCTCTATCAGGTTCTCTCTCAGGACTGTCTTTCCAGTGAAAAGAATCCTAGTCTTTTTAACCTTTACTCATTGCCAATATCCTTGAGACGAGGCAATATACTGGTGAACCTTTTCAGCACTCTCTCCAAAGTTTCCACTTCCTTGTAGTAGAATGGTGACCAAAACTGCACACAGTACTCTGAATGAAGCCTAACAAGGGTTTTATATAGCTGTAACATGGTTTGTCAATTCTTGTACTCCACACCCCATCCAATGAAGGCAAGCATGCCATCTGCCTTCTTCATCACCTTGGTCACCTGTGTTACCACTTTTAGGGAACTGAGGACCTGCACAGCAGATCCATCTGTATGTTAATGTTCCTAAGGAGTCTGCCATTTACAGTGTAATTCACATTTAAGTTTGATCCTCCAAAATGCATCACCTTGCATATATTTGGATTAAACTCCATCTGCCATTTCTGTACCCAAGCCGCCAATCTCTCTCCTGTTGTATCCTTTCACAATTGATGGCATTATCAACAACTCCACAAATCTTTGTGTGATCTGCAAACTTACTAATCGGACCAGCTTCATTTTCCTCCTGATTATTTATATATACTTCAAATAACATAGGACCTAAGACTGATCCCTGTGGAACACCAGCCCATGTAATTTTAGTTTTTGTACCATATGGGACTTTATCAAATGCCTTACAAATGTCTATAAAAAACTATATCCATATCCCTTCCCTCATCAATTATCTTTGTCACCTCTTCAAAAAATTCAAATCAAGTTGGTGAGACATGACCTTCCCAGTACAAACCACGCTGCCTGTCACTAACTAGTCCATTTTCTTCCAAATGTGCAAATATGTTACTCTCAGTATCTTCTCCAAGAGCTTCTCCACCACAGACATTATATGGGGCATTATATTGAAGTTGTAGAGGATATTGGTGAGACAACTTATAGAATACTGTGTACAGTTCTGACTTTGAGGTGGCAGTGTTGGACTGGGGTGGGGACAAAGTTAAAATCACACAACACCAAGTTATAGTCCAACAGGTTTATTTGGAAGCACTAGCTTTCAGAAGTGAAGGAACTATAAGCTGGTAGAATGTGATTTTTAACTGTGCACAGTTCCGTTATAGAAAGGATATTATTGAACTGGAGAGGGTTCTGAAGAGATTTATTAGGCTATTGGCAGTGTTGGAGTGTATTGTACATGCTTATAACAAAATGGCCCATGTTTGCTCACATGAAATGTTTGACAAACAGAAAGAGGCAGCCTGCATTAGAATGAAAACACAAGATGGCTGACAGGAGATAAATAAGACTAACAGTCTGTTCTAGCCTCTAATTAAAGAAAATGACAATATCTTTGAACAAAGTTACACCAAGGCCATGAGTACCCTCTACCAGACTGTACTGATAAGGGCATGTCTCTAAAATAGACAAGCAAGTAATCTTAGCCCTCATTAATGGAAAAGTAATTGCCCCGGTGAATGAATGAATGCCAAGCACAGGATAAGTCATTACTAGGACAACAGTTAAAGTTATTTTGTCATTGTTTCTTTGAAATGAATTACTCTGCAAGAGATTCTAGTTGGTAATTCACTTGGTAATCATAAGGATAGTTTTTAGCATAAAAAATATATACATGTAGCCAACACCTAATAAAGGTATTAAAGGAAAAGCATTTAGACCTAAACGTGAAAGTTAATTAGCTTCAGGAAATGCCATCATGCTCCCTGAACAAAATTGATTGCTTACAGCCCATCAATAACAAGGTCCAGGGAGTAGGAAAAGCTGTATTTAACCTTACACTTTATAACTAACTTCCAAACAAAAATGAATTCAACAAATCTTATAGCAACTAATTAAAACTGTCTTTTGTATTTTTGTAAACATAATTAGGACAGTGGGTAATATAAGAATAATAACTGAATTTGATAAAGACAGCACATGAGATACACTAAGTAATGGAATTCAAACCATCTCTACAGATAGAGCCAGCCTGAGAGATGCTGCAAATGTGTTGCTGGTCAAAGCACAGCAGGTTAGGCAGCATCTCAGGAATAGAGAATTCGACGTTTCGAGCATAAGCCCTTCATCAGGAATAAGAGAGAGAGAGCCAAGCCGGCTGAGATAAAAGGTAGGGAGGAGGGACTAGGGGGAGGGGCGATGGAGGTGGGATAGGTGGAAGGAGGTCAAGGTGAGGGTGATAGGCCGGAGTGGGGTGGGGGCGGAGAGGTCAGGAAGAGGATTGCAGGTTAGGAGGGCGGTGCTGAGTTGAGGGAACCGACTGAGACAAGGTGGGGGGAGGGGAAATGAGGAAGCTGGAGAAATCTGAATTCATACCTTGTGGTTGGAGGGTTCCCAGGCGGAAGATGAGGCGCTCCTCCTCCAGCCGTCGTGTAGATGTGTTCTGCCGGTGGAGGAGTCCAAGGACCTGCATGTCCTCGGTGGAGTGGGAGGGGGAGTTAAAGTGTTGAGCCACGGGGTGATTGGGTTGGTTGGTTCGGGCAGCCCAGAGGTGTTCTCTGAAGCGTTCCGCAAGTAAGCGGCCTGTCTCACCAATATAGAGGAGGCCACATCGGGTGCAGCGGATGCAATAGATGATGTGTGTGGAGGTACAGGTGAACTTGTGGCGGATATGGAAGGATCCCTTGGGGCCTTGGAGGGAAGTGAGTGTGGAGGTGTGGGCGCAAGTTTTACATTTCCTGCGGTTGCAGGGGAAGGTGCCGGGGGTGGAGGTTGGGTTGGTGGGGGGTGTGGATCTGACAAGGGAGTCACGAAGGGAGTGGTCCTTGCGGAACGCTGATAGGGGAGGGGAGGGAAATATATCCTTGGTGGTGGGGTCCGTTTGGAGGTGGCGGAAATGGCGGCGGATAATACGTTGTATGCGCAGGTTGGTGGGGTGGTAGGTGAGAACCAGTGGGGTTCTGTCTTGGTGGCGGTTGGAGGAGCGGGGCTCAAGGGCGGAGGAGCGGGAAGTGGAGGAGATGCGGTGGAGGGCATCGTCGATCACGTCTGGGGGGAATCTGCGGTCCTTGAAGAAGGAGGCCATCTGGGTTGTGCGGTGTTGGAATTGGTCCTCCTGGGAGCAGATGCGGCGGAGACGAAGGAATTGGGAATATGGGATGGCGTTTTTACAGGGGGCAGGGTGGGAGGAGGTGTAGTCCAGGTAGCTGTGGGAGTCAGTCGGTTTATAATAGATGTTTGTGTTGAGTCGGTCGCCCGAGATAGAAATGGAAAGGTCTAGGAAGGGGAGGGAGGAGTCTGAGACAGTCCAGGTGTCTAGGAAGGGGAGGGAGGAGTCTGAGACAGTCTAGGAAGGGGAGGGAGGAGGGATGGCCTCCTTCTTCAAGGACCGCAGATTCCCCCCAGACGTGATCGACGATGCCCTCCACCGCATCTCCTCCACTTCCCGCTCCTCCGCCCTTGAGCCCCGCTCCTCCAACCGCCACCAAGACAGAACCCCACTGGTTCTCACCTACCACCCCACCAACCTGCGCATACAACGTATTATCCGCCGCCATTTCCGCCACCTCCAAACGGACCCCACCACCAAGGATATATTTCCCTCCCCTCCCCTATCAGCGTTCCGCAAGGACCACTCCCTTCGTGACTCCCTTGTCAGATCCACACCCCCCACCAACCCAACCTCCACCCCCGGCACCTTCCCCTGCAACCGCAGGAAATGTAAAACTTGCGCCCACACCTCCACACTCACTTCCCTCCAAGGCCCCAAGGGATCCTTCCATATCCGCCACAAGTTCACCTGTACCTCCACACACATCATCTATTGCATCCGCTGCACCCGATGTGGCCTCCTCTATATTGGTGAGACAGGCCGCTTACTTGCGGAACGCTTCAGAGAACACCTCTGGGCCGCCCGAACCAACCAACCCAATCACCCCGTGGCTCAACACTTTAACTCCCCCTCCCACTCCACCGAGGACATGCAGGTCCTTGGACTCCTCCACCGGCAGAACACAACTACACGACGGCTGGAGGAGGAGCGCCTCATCTTCCGCCTGGGAACCCTCCAACCACAAGGTATGAATTCAGATTTCTCCAGCTTCCTCATTTCCCCTCCCCCCACCTTGTCTCAGTCGGTTCCCTCAACTCAGCACCGCCCTCCTAACCTGCAATCCTCTTCCTGACCTCTCCGCCCCCACCCCACTCCGGCCTATCACCCTCACCTTGACCTCCTTCCACCTATCCCACCTCCATCGCCCCTCCCCCTAGTCCCTCCTCCCTACCTTTTATCTCAGCCGGCTTGGCTCTCTCTCTCTTATTCCTGATGAAGGGCTTATGCTCGAAACGTCGAATTCTCTATTCCTGAGATGCTGCCTAACCTGCTGTGCTTTGACCAGCAACACATTTGCAGCTGTGATCTCCAGCATCTGCAGACCTCATTTTTTACCCAGCCTGAGAGATCCAAAGGGATATAACAATAAACTTTAGGATGCAAATGAATAGGTTGCGTAGAAAGATCCCAAGACCTAGAGATTATAATGACTGTTAACACCATGAAATCATGAGAATGTGAGGCTGGACATAGGAATGCTCGCCGCTGATTAAATGTTTTACTGCATTAGGTGCATGGATTGAGAGGGAAGGATTGTAATCACATTGTATGTCATCATTTTATTACAGAAATATATACAAATACTGCTTTTTACTGTACAAGTTAGAATGTGTCTTTGATTTACCTTCTGATCTGAGCTAAACATTAAGTGAGTTTGTCCATTGAAGCCAGATTCAGAGAAGATCTTTGGCCCTTCCCCTGCTTTAACTGGTTCCTGCATGAATACACTTCCACTTGCCTGAGTTCTGCCTGCTTGCTGAACTTTTCATTCCCTGTCAGGGTAAAATGCTCCTCCAGCTCGAAATGGAGGGTTTGAGTTAGAAGGATAGGCCGCAACCTTTTTGTCACTGGAGGGTAGGAGGTTGAGAGCTTATCTGAGAAAAGCTTATAAGTCATGAGGTCATGGATAAGATGAATGTCAGGTGTCTTTTCCTTAGAGTGGGGTATTTCAAGGTTGGGGGCATATTTTTAAGGTGACAGGATAAGGTATAAAAATATATATAAAGGGCAACTTTTTAACACAGAGCATGCTTCATGTGTGGTATGAACTTTCAGAGGAAGTGCTGGATATAGGTACAGTTGCAACATTTAAAAGGTATTTGGATTTGTATGTGAATAACAAGGGCTGCTGAAACTTTTGCCCGAAACGTTGATTTTCCTGCTCATCCAATGCTGCCTGGCCTGCTGTGCTTTTCCAGCACCACTCTAATCTTGACTGTAAGCTCCAGCTTCTGCAATATCCACTTTTGCTTGTAAATAAGAAATGTTTGGAAGGACATGAGGCAAACATATTCAGGTGGAACTAGTTTAGTTTGGGATTATGATTGGTGTGGATTGGTTAGACTATTTCCATGCTGTATAATTCTATTACTCTATAACAAAGAAATTCAGAGTACTTTATAAATGTCAAACAGTTATGAATTGCCGAGTTTTAAAAGTGCTTGGATAAACTGGCACATGAGTCACTGAAACATTATGTGCAGGTACACCAAGCAATTTTGCTAATGGTATGTTCACCTTTATTCCAAGAGGATTTGTTTACAGGAGTAAAGATGTTCTCAATACAACTATGATGTGGAGGTGCAGGTGTTGGACTAGGGTGGGACAAAGTTTAAAAAATCACATAACACCAAATTATAGTCCAACCGGTTTATTTGAAAATACAAGCTTTCAGAGCACTGCTCTATCATCAGGTTCAGTAGTTACCTGATGAAGGAACAGGACTACAAAAGCTTGTACTTTCAAATAAAACCTACTGGGCTATAACCTGCTGTTGTGTGATTTTGAACAACTGCAACTACATAAAGCTTTGGTGACATTGTGTGCGATTGTGCCATTCTTACGATAGATACATTTACCATGAAGGGAATTCAACAAATGTTCAACAAACTCTGGAGGGATTGTTCTATGTGTAAAGATGAAACAGACTAGACCTTTTATTTCCTGGAATATAGAGAAATGAGAGGTGATCTTATTTAAACAATCAGAATTCTTGCAGGTCTTGATATGGTAAATGCAGGAATGATGTTTTTCCTAGCTAAAATGGTGGAGAAGGGTAGAAGAAATGGGCATGGGGTTTGTTGTCCTGAATCAAGGAGATACAGTCTCAGAATTAGGAGCAGGCCATTTAGGACTGAGAAGGGAGGAGGTTCTTCACTTGGCAGCTGGAGTCTTAGTTACTGAATTTGTTAAAAACTGAGATCTATGGATTTTTACATAAGAAACCATGAAGGAGTATGGGGATGGTGTAGAATAAGGGTGTTGAAGTTGAAGACCTTAATGAATTGCAAAGAAGGCTCAAAGGGCTTAATTATTTACTTCTGCTTACATTTCTTTGGTTTTTATGAATGCTGATTATACTAAAAGATATGCTGGAATAGTTTGCTGTATTATATGTCAAGCAGATGGCAGAAGTGAAAGTAATTCTTAGTATTTGTATAAATTGTTTTTCACAAAAATATTTGACAAAGATTTACATTTAAGGATTTTTTAGAAATGAAATGTATTGGCACAAAATGTTTCAACAATTAGGGATGTCTAATAAATTAGGCTAGTCAGTGAAGTCTGCGTCCCATAAATAAATTAATCAAAAGTTATTTTTTATAACTAGTATATAAGCTTTTTAAGCGTGTGTAGTTAAAATATCAATGAACTAGCCTTTTCAGTTGTTTTCCCAAAATCAAAGCATGTTTTGATAAACTCTCATAATTGTTGTGTCTTGAAGTCTATGGACCCAAGAGATTAGCATGGATTGTCTGCATCAGCTCAACCATTCAGTTTTGACAAATGGCGTTGAAAACCAGCTAACAGCATAATAAACTTCAGAGGGATGGTAAGCTTGACTGTCCTTGATATCAAGATTACGTTGTTTGAACATAGCAAATTAAGTTCAGTGGAAATCCAGCGATACACTGTCTGTTTGTTGGCTCATACTTTGCACAAAGGAAAATAGTTGCAGTTGTTGGAGGTTGGTCATCTGACCTTTAGGTCATCTCTGCAGGAGTTCCTCAGATAAGTGTCCAAGGCCAACCATCTTCAGCTGTTTCTTCGTAAGATCAGAAGTGGGGATGTTCGCTGATGAATGAATAATACCAATCACAGCTCCTCAGACATTGAAGCATTCTAAGTCCAAATGCAGCAAGAACTGAATGATAGCCAGGCCTGGGCTGACAAGAGGCAGGTAGCATTTGTGCTACACAAGTTCCAGGCAACAGTGGTCTCAAACAAGAGTAAGTCTGACCATCATCCTTGACATTCAATTACATTACCAATGTTGAACATCTCGCTGTCAATATGCTTGGAATTGCCATTGGCCACAAGCTGAATAGGACTAGCTATATAAATACAGTGGTTACAAGAACAGCTCAAAGGCTAGAAATCATGTGGCAGATAACTCACTTTCTGACTTCCAAAAGCCCAACCAAATCAACAAGGTATAAATCAAGAGTGTAGAATATGCCTAATTTGCCTAATTGAGCATAGCTTTGACAACATCATGTCCCCCTACACAACAACAGCACAGAGGTGGAATAAGTGGAGAGTGTCAAGCTTCTGGGAGTGGTTATCCACAACAAACTTTCTTGGATTCTTCATGTGGAAACACTGGTTACAAAGGCCCAACAACGTCTCTTCTTCCTCAGACAGCTGAGGAAATTTGGCATGATGGCGAATACCCTTGCCAACTTTTATAAGTGCGCCATTGAGAGCATTCTGTCTGGATATATCACTACCTGGTATGGCAACTGTACCATTCAAGATCGGAGATGGTTACAGAGAGTGATGAACTTGACCTGGACAATTACAAAGTCCAATCTCCATCTATAGAATCCATCTACCGGGCCCACTGTCAAGGAAAGGCTGCCAGCATTCTTAAAGATCCATCTCACCCTGGCAATGTTTTTCTACCATTGGGGAGAAGGTACAGAAGCCTAAACACATGCACTAGCAGGTTTTGTAACAGTGTCTACCCTACTGTTTTTAGAATACTGAATGGACTCACAAACTCTTAACATTCGCCTGTATCTGTATTTTGTTTTTGCCTGTTTACTTATTATTTGCTATCTATGTTACTTAACTATGTGGTCTGCCTGCATTGCTCGGAAGACAAAGCTTTTCACTGTGCCTCAGCACATGTGACAATAAATTCAATTCAACATTCAAGTAGCCACATCCTCAAACATTCACTCCCTCCATCACCAGTGCTCATCAGCGGTAGTATGTAACATCTGCAAGATGTATTGCAGACATTCACGAGGTCTCCTTAGACAACATCTTGCAAACATGTGGCTTTAACCAGTGACAAAAATAAGTGAGAAACATAGGGATACTACTGACAGGTCATTCTCTGAGCTATTCGTCATGCTGATTTGGAAATATCATTCGTTAATGTCACTAGTCTGAATCCTTTCTAATGACATTGTGGGTCTATCAGCATGAAATGCTGAACATCAGTTCAAGAAAACAGTTCACTACCAGGTCCCCAAATGAATAAAGTATAAATAACAATTGACTTATAAAAACAAGATGAGGGGAAATAAAGTATGTTCATTATTTTGTAGTATGTGTAATGACAACTTGTATTCATTTAATTCTTTGAATCCGAATTCTATGCCTTCACGTGCTTGTGAAATAAAACAAATCAACAACTTATCTCTGAGATCACAAGAGATTTCAAGGACCATGTCAGAAAATATTAACACAATAAGTAGAAAACACAAAAGACTTGAATATCCATTATCTTTATTTGTTATCCTTTCAGTTACGCTATTGCATGATTCAGATTTGCCAAAACTCCCATAAATGTTTGATTCGTGGCTAAATTATCAGAATCAACAGGAGCAGACTTTCTCAGGTAGGACCTAAACGTGTAACAAAGGATGTCTTAAGATTTCATTAAATGGTTTTTCACTTTGTTATTGAAAACAAAGTCACCTGGAATAATAGATAGATAATATGTTGTTGTTATGTATGTTGTTGTAATGGTCATACATTACTGTTAAAGCTGGTTTTAAAACAAACTTATTTAAAAATGTCAGTGACATATAAAAAGGCGTAAACCTCTAAAGAAAATTATCTTCATGCTCAGGCATTCTGAAGTCTATTTGTTTTTACTCTTAAATGTCATAGTGTGCAGGATCTTTCATAATTCTTCACAAACATTTGTACATGCCCAGGTTTATCATATGTACAAAATGATATATCTGTCTATGGCAACGGAAAAGGATAATGATGGTGGGAACATACTAAGTGCCGTAGACTACAAGAGGGGACAAAAGGGGTTTGGAGTTAATGTATTGTATGGCAGTGCTAAGGAAAGTGAGGTGATGATAACTACCGTTGCAGTCAGCATTTGACGAGAATGGTGTCCAGGGGCTTTTTCAACACAGAAGTCAATGGTAATCAAAGGACAAAATTTCTACTGAGAGTCATACTTTTCACAAAGGAAGATGGTTGTAGCTGTTGGAGGTCAAAAGTCTCAAGCCCAGTACATCATTGTAGGAATCACTCATGATAATGTCATAGAGCCAACCATGTTCAGTTACATCGTCAGTGCCTTCCTTCCATTGGAAGGTCGAAAGTGAGGATATTTGCTGATCAGTGCACAATATTCTGCACCATTCATGACCCCTCATATACTGAAGCAATCTTGACCTTATGCAGCAAGATCTGAACAGGTTTGGATTGGTAATTAGCAACTAATAGTTACAACACACAAGTGCCAGGAAATAATCATTTCCAACAAGAGAGAATCTAACTATTGCCCTTTGAGGTTCAACAGCATTAGCATTGCTGAATCCTAGCTATCAACATCATGGGTACAACGTTTGACCCGCAACTGAACTGAGCCAGCCAGATTGGGGCAGCATGGTAGCTCAGTGGTTAACGCTGTTGCCTCACTGTACCAGGCACCCAGGTTTGGATCCTGCATTGGGTGACTGTCTGCATAGCATTTGCCCATTCTCCCTGTGACTGCGCGGGTTTCCTCCGTGTGCTCCGGTTTCCTCCCACAGTCCAAAGATGTGCAGGTCTGGTGAATTGGCCATGCTAAATTGCCCATAGTGTCAGTTGCATTTGTCAGAGGGAAATGGGTCTGGGTGGGTTACTCTTCAGAGGGTCAGTGTGGATTTGTTGGGTTGAAGGGCCTGCTTCTACACTGTAAGGAATCTAATCTATAAATATTATGTCTACAAGAACAAGTTAGAGGCTCGGAATTCTACAGCAAGTTCCTTAATTCTTCACAATTTGTTCATTGTCTGTAGTTAGGAGTGTGATGGAATACTCTCCACTTGTCAAGATAGAATCATAGAGTCACAGAGATGTACAGCAAGGAAACAGGACCCTTCAGTCCAACCCATCCACGCCGACCAGATATCCCATCCCGATCTAGTCCCACCTGCCAGCACCCGGCCCATATCCCTCCAAAGCCTTCCTATTCATATACCCATCCAAATGCTTTTAAATGTTGCAGTTGTACTAGCCTCCACCACTTTCTCTGGCAGCTCATTCCATACACGTACCACCCTTTGCATGAAAAAGTTGCCCCTTAGGTCTCTTTTATATCTTTCCCCTCTCATTCTAAACCTATGACCTCTAGTTCTGGATTCCCCCACCCCAGGGAAAAAATGTTGTCCATTTATCCTATCCATACCCCTCATAATTTAGTAAACCTCTATAAGATCACCACTCAGCCTCCAACACTCCAAGGTAAACAGCCCCAGCCTGTTTAGCCTCTCCCTATAGCTCGAATCCTCCAACCCTGGCAACATCATTGTAAATCTTTTCTGAACCCTTTCAAGTTTCACAACATCTTTCCGATAAGAAGGACACCCAAATTGCATGCAATATTCAAACAGTGGTCTAACCAATGTCCTGTACAGCCGCAACATGACCTCCCAACTCATGTACTCAATACTCTGACAGATAAAGGAAAGCATACCAAACGCCTTCTTCACAACAACAGCCAGGATTCATGACACAATTCAGGACAAAGCACCCAACTTGACTGATCACCTGAATCATCAAGCTCAGCATTCACTCCCTGCAACACCAATACACATTGACAACAGTGTGTACCATTCAGAGGATGCACTGCAGAAACTTGCCAAAATGTCTTCAATGAAACTTTCCAAACTTTAATCTTAAGGACTATCTGGGAACATACAGGTTCACCTCCAAGACACATATATCCTAACTTGGAATTTTTCATTGCTCCTTCACCACCAAAGTTCTGGAACTCCCTCCCTAGCAGCACTGTGGATGTAGCTCACCCCTTGGATTGCAACGGCTCGAGGAGGCACCACACCAACATTTTCTCAATGCAACTGGAGATAGGCAATAAATGTTGGCCTAGTGAGAAATATGAAGACCCATGAATGATACTGAACAGAAACTGATTGCGTTCAAATACAATTTTGCTTTCCTAGTGGCCACTGTGTTTCATGGAAACCCAATTTTGAGGGGCTTTATTTGTTTTGAGTCCATCCTATTTAGAATGGTGATGATGCCATAACCTGCATGAGGGTTGTTCTATTTTAAAATTAGGAATTTGTCCCCACAAGGGCTGTGCAGTGAAGTTGATGTCAAGTAAGTTTTATCCTCTTGCTTGTTCTTTCGCACATGCTGCAGACTGAGTCAGGTGGAAATGTCCAAGGTGTCTGAGCCAGCTTCATCAGGCTAACAAGCCATAGCTAATGACAGGTAATGAAATTTCACACCAAGAAAGCAGCCTGTGTCCTTGCCACCCACATTGCTTCTTCTAATTGATGTTTAGTTTGGCAGAGTATTCCTTCAGGGAGGGCAGTAATTGGTAGACATCAGCATTTAATGGAATCTTAAGACATCCTTTGTTTCACATTCTGGTCTTACCTGAAATTCCCTTGACAATTGGAGTCAATGGTCAGGTCTTCCTGAATGTTAACCTATTATGGACAAACTTTTGTAAGAGGACAGGAAAAGTGTCAAGATAACGAAGAGCTCGTTTTAGTGATGTCTCTGCCACATCAACTCACCAAAGTTTCTTCAGTAACACTTTCCAAACTTCCAGCCTCTTCAAATTTAAGGCCTGGCAGTGTGTGCAAGCTGTTAAATGTCAATATGCAACTTGCAGCATTGTATGTGAGGGTGAGGTAAGTATTCAACTATGAATCACAGTTGATAAAGAGTGTTGGCATGCAAGAAAAAGAAAATAAAGTTAGTGCTAAAGTGAATGGAATATGGCATTTGAAATTGCACTGACTGAGTTTGACCGCTTGTGTGCAGTCAGTAAGCTACTTTCAGCCTAGTGGCTAGACTGTCCACACTGATCTGAAACGCTGGTCCAGCAATGTAGGGAGACATGAGAAATGTAAAATAAGTAGATCACTCTGGTTTCCTATTCCTATTAACTTATCTGTAATTAGATTAGATTCTCTACATTGTGGAAACAGGCCTTTCGGCCCAACAAGTCCACACCAACCCTCCAAAGAGCAATGCACCCAGACCCATCCCCCACACTTATCCCTGACTAATGCATCCAACTATAGGCAATTTAGCATGGCCAATTCACCTGACCTGCACATCTTTTTTTTTGGACTATGGGAGGAAACTAGAGCACCTAGAGGAAACCCACACTGACTCAGGGAGAATGTGCAAACTCCACACAGTCAGGAGCCTGAGGCAGGAATTGAACCCGGGACCCGGCGCTGTGAGGCAGCAGTGCTAACCACTGAGCCACCATTCATTACTGATTCCTCATAATTAATGAATTACTTTCATAATTCATTACTCATGAGGAATCAGAATTTCTCTTCTCTAACCTACCTACTTTATGTTGGGCATTTCCATGGCTTTGGAAAATGATTCTTTTGTTGGTTTTTGCTGGTTTTCAAATACACTCTTTAACCAATTACAATTCGTGCTGTCACCAGATGCACTTCACCTTTAAGCATTTCAATCTAGCTTTAAGAAGTGAAGAAAGTTATATTGTGTTGCCCTCACATGAACTTAAGCTTCCTGTGCAGCCATCCAGCACTAGGTGCACATCACAGTCGCCAGTCTATACAAAGTTTACATGTTGCTTGCATGATTTTAAACTGACAGTTAATTGAACGTTGCAATCACTGCAGTCTATTTCAATGTTTGTTGGTGCTTCCTGATCTTCAACTGCTCTTCAACAAGTTCCATTTACTTTTGCAATAGTAATGTACCTCACCTTTTAGAGGACCCATGCCTAATTTCAGGGACTATTTATTTTAGTACCCTCTGATCTCTATTGTTATTGCAGCATTTATTTGGGGTGTTACTGAATCAGGTACATTATACACGAGTTTATCCAGTGTAAAATGATACATTAGGAGAGTTTCTGTTTACCTGAATAACAATGTCACCTCATTTAGTAACAGAAAGACTGCAAAAAAAAGTCTCCACTATGACACTCCACTCTATAAGTAAAATAACATCAGCAACTACCTCAAGCTCTGCTGAAGTGTCGACAGCTGAAGCAACAGCAATCACAAAATCACTGGTGAGTAAACTAGTGCTCCCTAACCTGCTGTTCCATATTGATTTCATTTAATTCATTGCAAATAAATTAGAAACGAACAAACTATTATGGCAGTGTGTCATCAGAAAAAGCTTTGCAAGAATAGATTCACGCAAAAATAACACTCGGTGATTTTTACTGATCAGCCCATCTATATTAGGTGACTGAGAAGCTTACAAAATATGAGTTTTACCAAAACACAACAGTACTTTGCAAATGTAAGAATATTTTGATGTTGTTCCTGGTGTAACATTTGCCAGAGTAACATCATTATCTCCTTTAAAAACTAGGCAAGAAAGATCAACTGCATACAGACATCAATTACAGTACAGACTTTCACAGCAGCTCCTCTCATAATAAGTGAGCTCCACTGAAGCATTGATCATAGATGCACTAACAGTCAAGACACTAACAGTCAATAAGCATTAAGTGCTCTTGTAGTTTTATCAGCTGAACCTCCCTGATTATTTACAATCTACTGCAAGTTTTAAAAAATGAGAGAATAACAGAATATTGTTGTGATCTATTGCCAGCCATGATAACGTGGAGGAGGATCATGTAGAACTAACACTCTTGATTGTTGCTGTTCAAACATAATAGTGTCAAATTACAGATTTATTTGCAGATTTCTAAGTTTTTAAAATTTGTTATAATTGTTTTAAACCCTGCCTCATCACATACAGTTATTGGAACAACCATGGCAAGTTGTACTGATCTTCCTGCCCAAGTGAACACATTCATATTTTCCTGCATTGTATACCATCTGGCAATTTTTGCCCAAACATTTCATCTATCTTTATCCCTTGTATGGTCTAAACCTCAGCTTAACAATTTAATATCTATCTTGGTGTCTTTAACAAATTTAGCTATGATGCATTCAGCCCTTTGATCCAAGTCATTCTATAAAGCGCAAATAGTTGAAGGCTAGGCAGTAGTCACAAGAGAGTGAAAATTAAAGTGGTGCTGAAAAGTGATGACAATATTCCAGTTTGCTAACCTGGAAAAGATCAATTTATCCATACTGGCTGCTTCCTGATAGCTAACCACTCATTTACCTATAATCATATGGCACCCCCTTGCACCATGAGTTGTTATTTTGTTCAGTAACCTTTGATGTAGCACCTTATCAAAAGCCCTTTAGAAATACTAGTACGTCAAATCTACAGGTCTACCTTTGCCACATTGCTTATGGCTTCCTCTGAACAGATGAGCATGACACCTGCTGGAAAAAAGTACAGTTCGATTTTTATGTTTGCAGATTAGTCTGTAGTGACAGATAGATCGACATATTTTCTACCCCCTTCTGCAAGCAGAAATTTTGTGATGTTGCAAATTTGAAGAGCAGATACTGTAATTCTCAGGTTCACCTGGCATTAATGCAAATCGGTGATCATGGAGTGGGCAGCTAATTTATGTTAATATATGACACCCGGAAGCGGCAAGAACAAACCAATATAAATACCGGAAGAAACATCAAAGCAGCGCTTCACACGAGGCTCCAACAGCACTGATGATGTTCCCTAGCCAGGGAACGAAACGTTTGCAGCAAAAACTTCCAGCTCGGCGAGCAGAACCACAACAATATATAACCTGTAAATAACTTCTATAATAAATCACATTAAAATAGTATTAGAAAAAAATGTGCAAGGGAAATGAATGGTGCTAAATCCTAGTAAGTCTTCCGGATCTGATGGGATGCATCCAAGGCTATTACAGGAAACAATGACAGTGACAGTGAATGCAATGGCAGTAATTTTACAGGAATTCTTAGAATCTAGAAAAATACCAGGAAGTTGAAAAATTTCCAATGTAACCCATGTATTTAAAATGGTACAGAGACAAAAGATGGCTACTAAAGGCCAGTTAACTTGATGTTTATTTTGGGGACATGTTAGAGTGGCCTCATGAAGAGGAAATGATGCCTGACAAAGTTATGAGAATTCTTTGAGGAGATAATAAGCAGAATCAATAAAAGATACATATGATGTTAAAACCCATGCTGTTGAAGGCAGTATATTAGTATTGTTAGAGAATTTATTAATTAAATGAAGAGAGAGAATTGGAATAAGGTGGGGCATTTTCAGACTAGCAATCTGTAAACAGCGGTGTGCCAGAGAGATCAGTGTTGGAGCCCAATGACTTAAAATACATTTTAGTGGCTTGGATGAGGAAAGTGAATGTACTATAGCCAAATTTGCAGATGACACAAAAATAGATAGAAAGGCAAGTGTTGAGGATGACACAAAGAGTCTACAAACGGAAAAAGGCAGGTTAAGTGAATGGGCGAAATACCTGGCAGATGAAATGTAATGTGGGCAGAAATGTGAATTAATATACATTGACAAGAAGAAAAAAGCTGAATACTATTTAAGTGGAGAAATCACAAAATGCTAGCAGCAAATTCAGTGGGTAACAGGGAAGGCAAATGGAATGTTGGCATTTATTTCAAAGGAAATGGAATATAAAAGTAAGGAGGTATTGCTAAAACTATGGAAAGACACACAGGCATTCGGCTTAGTCACAGAAGGTTAATTGGGCTGATAGCAGATATGGAAGAACTGTCTTATGAAGAGAGATTTAGATTGGGTCTGTACTCATTGGAATATAGAGGAATGAGACTTATTGAAACATGTGAGATTCATAGAAGACTTGACAGAATCAGCGTGAATAGATTGGTTCCCCTTCTGAACGAGAACACCCATTGCTTGCTAGTTCAATGAAAATATTGTTGCCACTAATTGAGCGAAAGTCTCAAGATAAAATGTATTCAATCTCTTCTCGTTTTCCCAATTGCATCCGAATGAAGTGTCAATGCCTACCTACCACTACTACTGAACCAAATGGCTGCTTATCTAATACGTTCAGAAAGTTCAGGAACTACCACTCCTTCATTCCTCACTCTACCCCACATGGAGCTCAGCTCTGTTTCTCGAGATGCTGTTGCTGTAGGTTTTCCTAATGGAATCCAGACTGAAATCACTGCTGGAATATAAAATTAGGATAGTTACTTTTGTTATTGAGATAAAGATCAATGAAAAATGGAATCTTTTTTCAATCAAGAATAATTCATTCATAGTTAATACTTCAATTATCATCCTCAACCCCAACACCTGGGTAATGTTTTAGCATAGTGAGCCCGTTTACGGTCTTGCCAGTAGCCCCACAGCAATTGAATGCTAAGAGCAGTGTCATTTGTTTTATTGCAAGACTTCAATTGCTTTTGTGGGCGATTAGCTAATCAGCTGACCTGCAGCTCCATCACCACGTTAACCTGCTAGGACTGATAGCCTTTACAGTCTTTCCATGCATAAGCACTTAATAAAGGTTAGATCCAAGGATTTGAGCTGAGACCTGCCACCCAGTATTGGCAAATGGGGTGAAGGATGGCGTGAGGACCAGGGTGATGAGGCCTCTAGAGAAAGTTACGTGTGGATTTAGTTTGTGGGGAATGCATCTGAATACCCCAGAGACCTGCAGAACCTGTTTTCCTGACATCAGCCTGTGCATCTAAGTTTTTTCAGCATCCTATATAACATTGGCCTTCTAATATTGGTGGCAATGAGATTGGGCCAGCTGTCAAAATGCGTAGGTGTGTGAATTAGTTCCTTTGGAGCTGGCTTTATAGTGGCTGGATGGTTTAACTAATGGGAAAAAAGTTGTCCCCCTCCATGAGAGAGTTGTAATCTATGAGCCTGCTACTATCTTTTATTCATATCTGTGACCTAAAAGCCACACATAATTCTGACCTGGAACTATTTCGCTGTCCTTCCATTCTCACTGTCGGACCTTGGAATGACTGGATGATAATTTCCAAAATAGTACGGATCATTTTTTGTGATCTCCACTTCCAGGAAAATATGAAAGAAAGGTTAAAAGCGGGTTTCACCAATGGTTATTATTACTTAGTTGTGGACTGGAATTTGCTGTTGAAGTAACAGCCAGGTAAGAGCCAATAAGCGAGACATTCCATGTGCAGCAAATCAACTAAAAAAAAGCATATTATTGGGAGTATACTACAAATCCCCACACAGTCTGGGTGAGATAGAAAGCCAAATATGTAACAAATCTCAGAGAAATGAAAAAATAATGGTGGAATGTTAATTGAAGTAGGCAAAGTATGAAAAGCTTGGAAGGATTAGAATTCTTAAAATGTATGCAGGAAATCTTTGTAAGTCACATGTAGAGAGTCCCACGAGAGAGGGGTGATGCTGATCTTAATTTTGGGCAAAGCTGTGCAAGTGGTAGCAGTAACAGTAGGGATCTGTTTTGGTACTAGTCATCATAGCTCAGTAAGATTTAAGGTCTTTATGGAAAAGGGCAAAGATGAACTGCAAATAAAGGCTCTGAATTTGGGAAAAGTTGATTTTAATATGATATGATGGGAGGTGGACAAAAGTGAACTGTGGGCAGCTACTTGTAGAAAAATCTTCATTAGAGCAATGGGAGATATTTATTTTAAAAAATTAGAAAGCGGGGCCATCATGTTCCCCAGACAAGTGAAAGATAGGACTAAGCAGTCCAGAGAATTTTAGTGTCTTGGACACAAGTGTATTGGATTGAATAAGTTCAAAAGGGAAGCTTATGGCAGATAACGAGGAGTCAAAACAGAGATGATTTGGAGATGCCGGTGTTGGACTGGGGTGTACTAAGTTAAAAATCACATAACACCAGGTTATAGTCCAACAGGTTTAATTGGAAGCACACTAGCTTTCGGAGCGTCGCTCCTTCATCAGGTGATGGTGGAGGACTCAATCCTAAAACACAATTTATAGCAAATATTTACAGTGTGATATAACTGAAATTATACATTGAAAAATACCTTGATTATCTGTTGAGTCTTTCATCTGTTTGAATACCATGATAGTTTCACTTCTTTCATGTGTAAATCACAAAACCTTTTTTTTAAAAGTTGCATTCTCAGGTTAGCTGTAACAATGGTGATAGCTAGACAATATGTTGAAGGTGTTAGCCCTCTGTGTTCTCTGTCTATGCCATGATGTTAGATTGATTCTAATCTAACAAGTGAGATAACAGAGTTTTACATGAATTCATGCAGTTTTTGAGCAACGTACAATGTAACTCTGCAAGTCTAGCCCATGGAAACATCTTCCTAATGTCCACTCTGTCCAAGCCAAGTATGCTGAAAGTTTCAAGCAGGTTCCCCCCTCACCCTTCTAAACTCTGTAGTCCCAGCGTCCTCAAATGTTCCTCATATGTTAAGCCTTTCATTCCTGGGATCATTCTCGTGAACCTCCTCCAGATCCACTCCAGGGGCATTACATCTTTCCTGAGGGATGGGGGCCAAAATTACTCACAATACGCTAAATGTGATCTGACCAGAGCCTTATAAATTCTCACAAGTACATCTCTACTTTTATATTCTAGACCTCTCGAGATGAATGACAACATTGCATTTGCTTTCCTAACTACTGACTCAACCTGCAAGTTTACTTTAACAAAAACCTGAAATAGGACTCCCAAAACTCTTTGCACTTGATTTCTGAATTTTCTCTCCATTTTGAAAATAGTCCATATCTTTACTATTCTAATCAAAGTGCAAGATCTCACACTTTCCCACATTGTATTTCATCTACCACTTCTTTGTCTCCTCTCCTAACCTGTCTAAATCTTTCTGAGGCCTCCCTGCCTCCTCAATACTACCTGCCCCTCTACCTATCTTTGTATCATCTGCAAACTTACCCAGAATGTCCCAGTTCCTTCATCCAGATCATTAATGTTTAAAGCAAAATGTTGTGATCCCAACACTGACCCTTGTGGAATACCACTAGTCACCAGCTTCCATCCTGAGAAGGACCCTTTTATCTCCATGCTCTGCCTTCTGCCAGACAGCCAGTCTTCTATCCATGCAAGTACCTGCCCTATAATGCCATGGGCTTTTAAGTTACTCAGCAGCCTCCTGTATGGCACCTTATTAAGCACCTTCTGACAACACCCATTGGCTCTCCTTGGTCTAACCTCCTCGTTAACTTCTCAAATAATTCAAACAGATTTGTTAGGCATGATGTCCCTTTGGTGAAACCATGCTGACTTTGCCCTATTTTACCATGCACTTTCAACTATTCAGAAATCTCAACCTTCACAACGGACTCCAAAATCCTACCAACAGCAGAGGTCAGACTATTTGGCCTATAATTTCCCATCTTTTGCCTCTCCCTTCTTAAAGGTAGGGGGGTGGGGTGGAGAGAGAGGTTACATTAGCAATTTTGCAGTCCTCTGGGACATTTCTGACTCCAGTGATACCTGAAAGATCACTATTAAACCTTCCACTATCTCATAAGCTATTTCCTTCAGCACTGTAGGGCATAGCCCATCTGGTATAGGTGATGTATATATCTTCAGACCTTTCAGTCTTTCTCGCAGCTTCTCCTTGGTGATGGCCACTATATTCATCTCTCACTGCCAACTCTCTTGAATTTTTGGGATATTACTCATGCCTTCCATTGTGAAGACTGACCCAAAGGATTTATTCAGTTCTTCAGCCACTTCGTTGTTTCCCATTACTACTTCTCCAGCATCATTTTCCACTGGCCCAATATCTAAAGAAAATCTAGCTTACCTCATATTTAATCTTTTCTCTCCATCCAAAGATGTGCAGGTTTGGCCATCGTGTTTTGGGGTTGTGTAGGTTAGGTGCATTAGTCAGGGATTAATGTAAAATAGTAAGGTAAGGAAATGTGTGTGGGTGGGTTAATCTTCGAAGGATCGATGTGGACTTGTTGGGCTGAAGGACCTGTTTCCACACTGTAGGGATTCTTTGATTATATTTCTTTCTTCCTTGTACTCTGTTGATGTTTGTAGGCTTCCCAATCCTTTGGCTTCCACTGCCCTTCAACAAATTATGTGCTTTCTCTTTTGCTTTTAGGCTGTCCCTTGCTCTCCTAGTCAGCCATGGTTGCTTCATCCTCCTCTTATAATGATTCTTTTTCCTCGGGATGAATTTTTGCTATGCCTCTTGAATTACTCCCAGACACTCCTGCCATTTCTGTTCCACTGTCTTTCCAGCTAGGCTCCTCTCCCAGTCAATTTGACCCAGCTCCTCCCTCATGCCTCTGTAGTTGCCTTTATTCAACTGTAATACCATTACATCTGATTCCACCTTCTCCCTCTCAAACTGTGGAGTAAATTCTACCATGTAATGGTCACTGCCTCCTAAGGGTTCCTTCACCTTCAGCTCCCTTATCAAGTCTGCCTCATTGCACAACATTAAATCCAGAAATACCTGTTCCCTACTTGGTTCCACCACAAGCTGCTCCAAAAAGCCATCTTGTAGATATTCTACAAATTCCTTTTCTTGTGATCCACTACCAACCTAGTTTTCCCAATCCACCTGCACATTGAAATCACCCCATGATCACTGTAACCTTGCCTTTCTTAGACACCTTTTTCTATCTCTTGGTGTATTTGATGCCCCAAATATTGACTACTGTTTGGAGGCCTGTAGCTAACTCCCATTATGGTGTTCTTGCCTTTATGGTTCCTCAACTCTACCACACTGATTCTTCACCCTAATTTGTTTATTGCTATTGATAAATTTTATTTTTTACTAACGAGGCATCCCCACTCCCTCTGCCCACCTGCCTGTCTTTTTAATAGGATGTTTATCCTTGGATATTTAGCTCCCAGTCCTGATCTCCTTGCAGCCACATCTCCGTGATGCCGACCACTTCATACCTGCTGATTTTGATCTGCACCACAAGTTCACTTACTACACCAATTCACATACAACATCTTCAGTCCTGTAATGGCCATCCCTCTTCTCATTGTTATTCATTTATCCAGTGTGTTCAAAGTTTGATTCCTAATCCTTTCCAAACACTTCGTCATGTTTTGTGTACTGGAGACTGAAGAAACCTCTCCTGATTTCTCCTTCCTTTTTTTCGTATTTTTCAGTGCAGTTGAATCCACCCCCGCAGATGTTAATCTGCAGCATTGCTTCCCATTGATCATTGTTCTTCTTGGAGTTTTATCCTTCCCTTCCCCTCTATTTTCTAGTTTAAAGTGCTGCTTACCATCCTATTTGCCCTTTTCACTAGAACACTGGTCCCAGCTCGGTTCAGGTGGAGACTGTCCCAACAGTACAGAACCCACCTGTTCCAATATGATGCCAGTGCCCCATGAAAAGGAACCCCTCTTTCCCACGCAACTCTTTTAGCCTTGTATTTACTTCCTTTATTATCGAGGCTCTATGCCAATTTGCATGTGGCTCAGGGCACATAGATTATAATCATAATCCACATGTTGGCTCATAACTCCATGTTGGTGTTGAGAAGAATTCCAACCTGCCCTGGTGTTTTGTTTTAATATAAACGAAGTTGAATATGTTGGAAAATAAATTACTATATAATAAGCATAATATTTTATTTTACGGTCGAATGTAGATTGATGAGAATTTAACATGGAAAAGTTTTGGGATGGGGAAAGATTATTCTTGGGGAATAGCATAATGTAGGATAATAAAATATATGGTCTATATTGTTAATATATATTGATACCAAATTTTGGGAATTTCTGTTCCTGTCTGAAGCATCAAAGGGTCAGCACAACCAATCTAGGAGAAGACCAAGTTCCAAGAAAAACTGGTAGAAGGGAAAACATGTCCTCTTTTCGAGACAGTATCTACTGTACTCAGGTCAGATTTCAAAGCTCCAAGATTTGTGGTAGGTGATAGGTTAGAGCTGTGGGAGTAGGTGGGTAGACGTTATTCAGATCATTGGTCAGGGAGGTGTTGTCATGTGGTTTGCGGGTGAAGTAGGTTCTCGGTTCGATCCATGTCAGAAGGGATGTTTGAGCAAAAATGCTGATTTTTCTGGCATTCAGTTGAGTTATGCTGACTGCTCTGGCTCAAGTATTAATTAGCATAACATCTCCAGGGTAAATATCCAGGTGAATTTGATGTATCTGGCCCAAGTCTCTTTACACTGAAGCTTGACTGGGTTCATTAATGAGGCATTCGTGCAGTGTTTTGAGCAGTGGGAATCAATATATCAAAAATGTACATTTCCTGGGCAAATTCCATGCGGGTGTGGCATTAGGATTTCCTTGACATTCCAAGATTAATCTCACAACTTATATCCAGATATTGGAAGCTTTGAGTTGCCGTTTATGGTGTCAGCTGTGCTCAGTTGGCAGCACAATGCCGTTAAATTACAAGGGCTCTGGGTTCAAGCTCCACTGTAGATTTTAAACATGAAGTAAAAGCTGGTATTGTGCAGAACTGAAGAAGTACTATATTATCAGAAGTCCTGTCTTTTTTTGGGTGAATCTTTAAAGGAAGATCCCATAAGTATGGATGTAATGCTTGGTACTGTTCCAAAGACCTAAGGCTAGTGTTTTGGCCAATATTTGTCCCACCATAAAAGAATACAGATTATCCAGTCATTATCACATTGTGGTTTTCAGGAGTTTGCTGAGCTCAAATTAGACATCACATTTCCAAAAATGCAACAATAACTGCAAATTACAACACATTTATTGATTTTAAAGCAGTTTGAGACATCTGATTGTAGGGAAAGCACAATATAAATATAAGCTATTGTTTTACAGCCATTATAACTGTGCAGGTGTCCACGGTTTGGCATTTCACTGTCCCTCAAATCTTCCAAGAAGCAGCAGCATATAGAGTATTGGCCTGCCACACATTCACTTAAAAATTCCCTTCACTCAATGTTTCTTCCGAGTCCTTCAGAATCCATTGTGTGGCTTCAAAAGCAGAACTGAGGCAGGGTATATACCATTTTTACACCACCACCTACCATAAAGGAAATTTAAAGGAATCGTCTTTTAATTTTAGTCAATGGTAGATACGTGCAGAGAGTGGATAGGGTGGATGAGGTTAATAGTTGAGAAATGAATAAATGGGAAGTTGTGAGAGATAGTTTTGATTCATGGTTAGGATGGATGAGGTAAGTGGGCAGATGGGTCGTGTGGATGAGGTGGTTAGGTTAGTATTTGAACAGGGTGGGTGAGTAGGATCATTATTGGTGGGTAGATGAATTAAAGGCTTGTAGGGTAGTCAGATTTTGATGGGGTAGTCGAATGAGGAGTATTTGTGAGATCAAGGTTTGGACATCAGGGAGATCGGGGTGGTCGCCAAGGGGTCTGAATGAGTGAATGGAGTGTCAGTTTTGGAGTTACCCAGGAGTTCAATTGGACTTTTTCTGACGATCATTTCCAGGGAAATTATTTTCTAAGTACTTAGGAATTTTTTGAAGTCTTCAACTCTAACTTAGAGTCACAAACAAGAAGATCCTGGCCATTCTGTCCCAGGTCAGGATTTCTGCAGGAATCTGATGGCATCTTCAACCAAACTTCTGGCCTCCAATGATCCAGAGACTGGAAGATTTGGCAACATGTCTTGTCAGCTCCTGCAGCTGGATTGCTAGCATTCTGCTTACTCCTCTTCTCGATGAATGCCTTTGTCAGGAATGGATTACACTTGGGGATATTCTGGTACTAACGCTTGTGTGAGTGAGGGAGGCAAGATGAACTGTTCTTCTCAGTACCACCAATACTAATAGCATAAAATATGTAATTCTAATGCAACTTATTCACCAATATTCAGCAAATAATAATACTGAGACATGTCCATTGTTAACATTTAAAGAGAAATTTGACCACTTAGTGATTAGCTGACAGAACAACCTCACTCAATTTCAGGCTTTCAAACAAAAGCAAGCTTTATTGCACATTGCTGAGAAAAGAAGTTTTCTTTCTTATGGATGTCAAGACAAACACAAAGCTGTCAAATTTTGATTGAGGCTTTGGCATGGATAAAATAAGCACAGAAAGAATGACTGTACAGGTGAAGACAAAGGTGGTGAGAAAGAAAAATAATTGGGTGAGTTAGACCCAGAGGATACTCACTCCCTTTTTATCACCTCAGAAATTAAGTACAAGATAGGGAGATCCTTTGGCCACATTCTTGACTCACCACCAATTAATGCATATAGTAAAATAACAGTCTTAACCCGCCACCAATTAGATTATCAGCCTACCCAGCTGGTGAGAAAGTTTTTACAAGGTTATTGACAGAAGGCATGAGGGATCAAGGAAGTGCCCACTGAAAGCCCCACGACCGCCCACCCTTTTCTGTGACTTTCTCTTCCCTGTGACCTCTTGCCCTGTGATAAATACCCATAAAAATATATCTGCTCACAGCCCCTGGTGGCTTCATATCTCTAATGATTATCTCTTAAAGTTATTTGAGGAAATAATAAGCAAGTTGCAGCAAGGGGATCGCCTCACAATGGCTCACACAATCTAGTCTACTGCATTCATTGCTCACAATGTGGTTTCCTCTACATTTGGAAACAAACCGCTTTGCAGAAAACCTACATTTTGTCCCCAAAATCAACTCTGAGCTTCCAGCTGCCTGACATTTCAAAACACCATCCTCCCTGGCTAACATCTCTCTCTCAAGCTAGCTGCAGTGTTCCACTTGGGAACTCTGCAGCCTTCTGGACTCAATGTCGAGTTCAATGTTTTTGGGGCTTGAGCACCTTCTCCCATATCCTTACCCCCAACCCACACACCAGGTCTTGTCATCACATGGGCTGTTACCATACACAACACATTGTCAGCTACTAATAGTCACCATTAGCAGTTATTTGTACTTCCATGCTGAGCTTTGCCCATCCCTTTTTCTGTACAACTGTTTTTCCCTCTCTTTGGCTCCATGTCCACCTATTGTTTACTCTCACCCGTCCCCAACCCTATATTCTGCATAAATACAACCTTTTCCTAACTGCCATCAGTTCTGAAGAAAGATCGCTGAAATGTTATCTTTGAATTCTCCATATAGATGCTGCCAAATCTGCTGAGTTTCTCCAGCAATTTCTGTTCTTGTTTGTGCATAAAGGAGGTGGCTTATAATGTTGTACTTTGATTTCTGAAAGGTATTCAATAAGGATTCACATCAAAGGTTAGTACAAAATAAGAGCTCATCGTGTAGAGGTTACATATTATAGCACTGATCAGTTTGGTTTGCTAACAGGAAACAAAGTGTTGGGATAATATAATGTCACCAGGTGCTTTGTTCCTTGAGATGCCAAAGAGAGAAAACTTTATCCAGGTGGTTCCAGGCTAAAAGATTCCTGATCAGCTATATCTAAAGGACCTGCCTTAAATTCATCTGGCTGCTGTGTTCAGAAGTCTAAATTCATTGTTTTCACACTCAATAATTACATGCAAGGTATTTAATCTCCAGTATGTGACATTAAGCATTATGGTGTAGATTGAAATAAGAAATGCGGGGCTCTTCACTCCTGACTGGGTGGATTAGTTTCAGTGCCCTTTGATTAAAAATGTTAATCTGGGTTCAGACAATTTTACTTAATTTTACAACACTTGTTAATTTGTCTGGCCAACTAATTTCTGTGGCTGAAAATAAAAAGTGCTGGAGATCATAATGGGTCAGGCAGCATCCATGGAGAAAGAGCAAGCTAACGTTTCGAGTCTAGATGACTCTTCATCAGAGTTCACATGAAATGTGGAGGGGGTTGCATTTATGTAATAGTGGCCTGAGGAGTGGAGAGAGTAGGTGTTAGAGCGCTGGGGGAGAAAGGATGTTGATAGTTCAGATTAAGTGATTGGAATGTGAGAATGGCAAAACCATGGTGTGTCTTAACTGCCAAACTGGAAAAAACAGACAATCCCACTGGAGTGGAGGGAGGAGAGAGAGGACATGGTGACCAGAGAATATAACAAGCAAAGCTAAAAGAAAGGGAAGGAATGGGTTCACAATCTGAAAGTGTTGAAATCAATATTGAGCCCAGAAGGTTGTAAGATGACATGCTGTTCCTGCAGTTTTCGCTGTGATTCATTGCAGCATTACAGCACACCAAGGACAAACAAGTGGGCATGCAAGCAGAATGTGTTAAAATGACCAGCTATGGGAAGATCAGGGTCATGCTTGTGCACAGACCAGAGGTGTTCTGCCAATTGGTCACCCAGTCTGTGTTTGGTTTCTCCAATGTAGAGTAGGCCATATCGGATGCAGCAAATACAGTAACAAGATTGGAGGAGGTGCAAGTGAAATGTTGCTTCACCTGAAAAGACTGTTTAGGCCCTTAGATGGTGAGCAGAGAAGAGGTGAAGGCGCAGGTGTTGTTCCTTCTGCAGTTACATGGCAAGGTGCTATGGGAAGGGGGTTGGTGGTGGTGGTTGAGGAATGCTCTAAGCTATCCCGGAGGGAACGATCCCTGCGAAATGCAGACAAGGGAAGTGAGGGGAAGATGTATTTATTGATGGTGTTCTGCTGGAATTGCCTGAAATAGCAGAAAACGATCCTTTAAATGTGGAGACTGTTAAAATGAAAAGTGAGGATGGATGTCCTGATTGCACTGCTGTGGATGATGGGAAGGGATAAGAGCGGACATATGGGTGATAGGTTGTTTAAGGTTGAGGATCCTGTCAATGGGCAGGCCATTTCGGTGGCTATTTTAAATAAGTATTTTTCTCAAACTATTCAATCTATAGAAGTCCCAGGTATTAAAATCAGCGATGGAATTTGAACAAGTATGTTTCTCATGGAGGGGGTGGATCTAGAATTGCAGACTCAATTAAAAATGAGAGAATGTTCCATTTAAAGCTGAGAGAAGAAATTTTTTTTTTCACATAATGTGGAATTCCCTTCCCTAGAAATCAATGGACATTGGCTCATTAAATATATTCAAGGTTTAGTTAGATAAACTTTTAGAGTCGTAATCATAGAGATGTACAGCACAGAAACAGACCCTTTCGTCCAACTCGTCCATGCCAACCAGATATCCTAACCTAATCTAGTCCCATTTGCCAGCACTTGGCCCAAATCCCCAAACTCTTTCTAATCATATATCCATCCAAATGCCTTTTGAATGCTGTAACTGTACCAGCCTCCACCACTTCTTCTGGCAGTTCATTCCATACATGTACCACAGTCTGCATGAAAACATTGTCCCTTAGGTTCCTTTTATATCTTTCCCCTCTCACCCTGAAGCTATCTAGTTCTGAATTCCCCTACCCCAGGGAAAAATACCTTGTCTGTTTATTCTATCCATGCCCTTTATGATTTTATAAATTTCTATATGGTTACCCATCAGCTTCCAATGCTTCAGGGAAAACAGTCCGACCTGATTCAGCCTTTCCCTATACCTCAAATTCTCCAAATCTGCCAACATTCTTGTAAATCTTTTCTGAACCCTTTCAAGATTCACAATATCCTTCCTATAGGAAGAAGACCAGAATTGCACATGATATTCCAAAAGTGGCCTAACCAATGCCCTGTACAACCGCAACATGACATCCTAACTCCTAAATTCAATGCTCTGACCAATAAGGGAAAGCGTATCACACGCCTTCTTCACTATCCTATCTACCTGCAACTCTACTTTCAAGGAACTATGAACCTGCACTCCAAGGACTCTTTGTTCAGCAACACTCTCTAGGACCTTACCATTACATTAATAAGTCCTGCTCTGATTTGCTTTTCCAAAATGCAGCATATCACATTAATCCAAATTAAATTCCACCTGCCTGATGGTCAAGTATGTCAAGTGGTATGGAGGCAGATGGGAAGGATGAATTGAGACCACAATCAGATCGAGCCAGGCAGGCTAAGATAAAAGGTAGGGAGGAGGGACTTGGGGGAGGGGCAGAGGAGATGACCTGGGGGGTGCAGTGAGAGAGAGACTCACTGAAATCTTTGTAGAGGGAGGAAGAGAGCTTCTTCAAGGAAGGCATCCTTGCAAGAGGATTCGCAGTAGGTTAAAATCTTCGAGTAAAAAGTGAGGTCTGCAGATGCTGGAGATCAGAGCTGAAAATGTGTCGCTGATTAAAGCACAGCAGGTTAGGCAGCATCCAAGGAACAGGAAATTCGACGTTTCGGGCCAGAGCCCTTCATCAGGAATGAGGAGAATGTGCCAGGCAGGCTAAGATAAAAGGTAGGGAGGAGGGACTTGGGGGAGGGGCAGAGGAGATGACCTGGGGGGGTGCAGTGAGAGAGAGACTCACTGAAATCCTTGTAGAGGGAGAAAGAGAGCTTCTTCAAGGAAGGCATCCTTGCAAGAGGATTCGCAGTAGGTTAAAATCTTCGAGTAAAAAGTGAGGTCTGCAGATGCTGGAGATCAGAGCTGAAAATGTGTTGCTGGTTAAAGCACGCAGGTTAGGCAGCATCCAAGGAACAGGAAATTCGACGTTTCGGGCCAGAGCCCTTCATCAGGAATGAGGAGAATGTCCAAGGAACAGGAAATTCGACGTTTCGGGCCAGAGCCCTTCATCAGGAATGAGGAGAATGTTCCAAGGAACAGGAAATTCGACGTTTCGGGCCAGAGCCCTTCATCAGGAATGAGGAGAATGTGACGTTTCGGGCCATTCCTGATGAAGGGCTCTGGCCCGAAACGTCGAATTTCCTGTTCCTTGGAACATTCTCCTCATTCCTGATGAAGGGCTCTGGCCCGAAACGTCGAATTTCCTGTTCCTTGGAACATTCTCCTCATTCCTGATGAAGGGCTCTGGCCCGAAACGTTGAATTTCCTGTTCCTTGGATGCTGCCTAACCTGCTGTGCTTTAACCAGCAACACATTTTCAGCTCTGATCTTCAGCATCTGCAGACCTCACTTTTTACTCAAAGATTTTAACCTACTGCGAATCCTCTTGCAAGGATGCCTTCCTTGAAGAAGCTCTCTTCCTCCCTCTACAAGGATTTCAGTGAGTCTCTCTCTCACTGCACCCTCCCAGGTCATCTCCTCTGCCCCTCCCCCAAGTCCCTCCTTCCTACCTTTTATCTTAGCCTGCCTGGCACATTCTCCTCATTCCTGATGAAGGGCTCTGGCCCGAAACGTCGAATTTCCTGTTCCTTGGATGCTGCCTAACCTGCTGTACTTTGACCAGCAACACATTTTCAGCACAATCAGATCGACCATGATTATCAGATGGCAGAGTAGGCTCAATGCACCAAACTACTCATTCCTGCTCATAATTGTTATATTCCTTTATAAGTTCCCCAGTCTCCTGGTCAATTCAATAAAGGAGCAAGGCTTGTACTTATTCCTTATGTTTGCAGGGAATGGGTCCCTACATATGAATGTGTCATTCCTAGCTAAATTAAATGAGCTACATAACAACTGATTATCTTAAATTGGCACTTATTTTAGCTAGTAGATTACTCAAGCCTATTCAGTAAGTACATATCTAGCATCTTGTTTTGGGTTTTGAAAGTATAGTTTAGTATGATTTTATACTATACCTGTTAAGGACAATTGAAGTTACATTCTGTTCGATTACATCAGCCGAAGGTCGGATGTATGCTGTATATACCTGATATCATACTGACACTGAAACTCAGGCACAACATTGCTTCATTGTCTGGTAGGTAAAACATTTTTTGGACTAGCTGCAACATTCTGGTCATGGAAAATATCACTGCATAGACACTGCAAGATAAAACAGCTTACTTAACTTCCTGTTTAGGTTTTCAAATACTTTGACCTTTCCAGGGTACTTTGGGGTAAATGAGCACTTTTCATTTCTGAAAATGGCAGGCTAATGAGTTTACATGGCATACAGTAAATAGTGATCTGCCAGGCTATTTATTGCCCTGAAAGATAGCTTTGATGTATCTATTTCTGACAAACATTCAAAGTGAAAAAATGGCTAAGGCTTTATTTACAACATTGCTGTGCTGTACAAGTCTTCTTCCAATTTCCAGGCAAATCTTTTAGCTTCATCAGAAATTCCAAACTGAGGTCGAGTTGCACTCACAATTCATGTGGTAAATGATAAAGCTGGAATTCTGTTTGCTTAAAGTGCAAGCTTGACTTGAAATTCTCTCCAGCTGCTTCACTCTTCTTAGTTGACTGAACCAAAGCAAACTGCTCCTGCTTGCATTCTGAGAGGACACCCAGGTAAATTAAACAAAATAGCCTCCTGTCCCCTTAGCCTTCTTCTATACTAATGTGGCAAGCTCTGTAATGTTCCCATACAGAAATGTAAATGGTTTACTTTACTTTCAGTACTACTCTTTGATTCTGTAACTCACAAAAAGAATGGAGTACATAAATAAGGTAGTCTTGCTAAAGACACTAGTTAGACCACACTGGAGTACTGTGAACAGTTTCAGCCCCTTTATCTAAAGAAAGATATCTGGTATTGGAGGCAGTTTCAGAGAAAGTTCCTTAGGTTGATCCTGGGTATGGATGGATGTCTTATGAGGAAATGTTTAGTAGTTTAACCTTGTACTCCATGCTGTTTTCAATCTGCTTGACAGGGTAAATGCAGTGAGCATGTTCCCCTTAGTGTGAGGGTCTGGAACTAGAGGAGATAATCTCAGAGTAAGGGGTCATCCAGTCAGGACAGAAATGAGATGGGAGTTCTTGTCTGAAAGGTAGTCAGTCTGTGGAATTGGATGTAGAATCTTTAATTTTTTTTAAGGCAGAGGTAGATAGATTTAAGATTAGCACAAGGTTGATAGATTATCAGGAAGGTGCAGGAATGTAGAGTTAATGTTAAAATTGAATAACGGACCAAATTCAAAGGGCTGAGGAGCATAGTCTTATTCCTTCTTCAAATGTAATTCTTTACCACAGAGGGCTGTGGAGGTTAAGTCACTAAGTAAATTCAAAGTTAAAAATCACACAACACCAGGTTCTAGTCCAACAGGTTTATTTGGAAGCACTATCTTTTGGAGCGCTGCTCCTTCATCAGGTAGTTTGGAGTATAAGATTGTAAGACACAGAATTTATCGCAAAAGTTTACAGTGTGATATAACTGAAAATATATTGATAATGACCCGGATTGTTTGTTAAGTCTCTCATCTGCTAGAATGACCATATTGGTTTCAGTTTTTTCATATGTAAATTGCAAAACTTTTTTAAAAAGTTACATTCTCAATAAGAAAAGGTATTGGACTACAACCTGATGTTGTGTAATTTTTAATTTAACTTTGTACACCCCAGTCCAACACCAGCATCTCCAAATCAAGTATATTCAAGGCTGAGGTAGGCGTTTTCAATCAGTAAGGGAATCAATGGTTTTGGGGAAAATGCAGGAAGGTGGAGTTGAGGATTGGCAACCATGACCTCATTGAATCATGGAGCAGACTCAATGGGCCAAATGACCTACTTCTGCTGTAACGGTTTATGGTCTTATATGAATAATTTATCTTGTTAATGGATGTCCTGAACAAAGAACTCCCTGGCTGATCAATTTTGTTTCAACTTCATCTGAGAAGAAGCTGCATGTATAGTTTCAAAACCTACTGGCATAACTGCAGATGTCATGGCTCTACTTAAGATTTAAGTAGGAGACATGTATTGTTTAAATATTTACACCTCTTTATCTGACCTTTATTACATTACAATGATTAGTTTTAATTAACTCAAGTTTGTATCAGTTGCATTGACATTCCTAGTTTCTCAGTCAATGTTTTCCATTTACAATCTTTTAAATCTAATCCAACAGTCATATTCTGTAATATTTGAATTATAAATGAGATACTTGCAATAAAAAAATGAAATATAACAAAGTATTGTTTATTCTTGGATTTCATTATGTGCCAGGACTTACAAAAATAGACTACACTGTAAATGTTCAGCTCCCAGAAAAATAACATTTTAATAAATACTTTTATCGTGTTATGTAAATTATTTAAAATAATTTATTACAAATATATAACATTACTATTTGATCACAACAGCAATAGTGGATGTTGAATTGAACATTATACAGATAAATATAACATTTGAGATAATGCAGAAGACAACCAATTGTGATAATAAATTACTGAAAGTGATTTACAAGGAAAGGACTAAGGGTTATATCCAAAACATTGGCTTCTCCGCCTCCTGGCGTTGCCTGGCTTGCTGTCTTTTTCCAGCCTCCCACATATCTACTTCAAATGGACTCAGCTGTTTGTCAGTTTTGATATTGTCTTATTTATCTATTCCTCAATGAATGAATGGAGTTTGAATGTGTCACACTGCAAATAGAATCTTGAATGTATCCCTCTTGAAATAGAACATCTGGAAGTTTTTATTCTTTCATTGGAATATGACTACTAAGAAAAGTGAACTGAGCAATGACAGTGCTATATTTAACACCTTAGTCAATTACTTCCAAATGATAAGGCAGCTTATATTGAGTTAATTAGCAGTTCAAAAGGATTGACCAATTAGAGACAAATCTTTGAATCGTACAATAATTTGGGTGAAGATGTTTCTTGTGTTTATTAATCATAACTTTGTTCATTTCTTCTTAAAATATTTAACTGATTAAAATAATTATTTCTGCCCAATATTTATAATGATCACTATTTCTAATTTATTATGTATCTTTTTCGTGCTTTTAGGCAGAACTTAGCTTTCAGTAATAAGCATGCATTCTCAATTTATAATCCACCATTAAATAGTAACTACATAACTGTAATCATGTTCTTTTTGGTATTGAATGATTGTTAAATATGTAAGTTATGTGCATGTTTGTTATTGATCAGTAGAATTTCTGATGTGGAAAATAGACTCCAATAGGATTTTGCATCATGTTGTAGGATCCATGAAACTTCTTTTTCAAACATAATGTAATCTGAAAGATCAAAATGTTCCATGAGTAAAATATCAGATGTTATAATTTGTTAGAGAACATTATATAACTTCTGTAGATAAAATTCTGTGACATTATCTATGTATATCACTGAACTGCCCTTCTTATCAACTAAGTACAGCTCAGCTCTCTTTTCAGTTTGTTTTAATAAAGAAAGATTATTTTACAGTATTTTCATTGTAGTGCCAACTTCAATCTATGCCACAAAGACACAGAAGACAGCAGCAAAAATATCAAATAAGTTGAATTACTTCCACCAGTGTTGCCTTGACAAAATCCTGATTATCACTTGGACAGACAATATCACCAATGGAGTGCTGCACAGGTTAGTCAGAGACTCCAACAGGACATTCTGACAGAGAGACAACTGAGACTGGCAGAACATGTATTTCATTTCCTAGATAGATGCATAGCAAGACTGGCAGTTGATTGGATGCCACTGGATGGGGAAAAAAAAAGGATCTGCTGGCTAAAACAAAATTTGAGAATATGTTCAAAGGAGGTTGTCACGCATTGGAGCCAGTAGAGGAATCTTGCTGTCCATTGTGTTACATAGAACTGGAGCTGATCACAATGTACTGTGACACAAAATATTTGGGCTGAAATTTTACCACAGGTTTTGGGATCCACAAGTCTGACAGTGGGTCCAGCTCTGTGTTTTCAATTCAGAATGACAGGCATGCTCCTGGTTCTGCTGGTCCAACCAGAGGATCTGCAACCCTGATACCTCAGTATACAACCAGGAGCAGTAGGTCCCATTGAAAGTTGGTCAGCTCCTCAGGGTCCCTCAAAATGGAGGTGCCCTCAGAAAAGCAACTTGTACTAAAAGATAGGTGGTCAAGGGGGGAAAGCACTCTCCTCGAGGTGGCTCTAGGGGCACCTGGGACACCCTCTCTGGGATTTGGAGCATCCAAGATGGATAATCACATGTTCCAACAGGTTCAGGAACAGCTTCTTCCTGGCTATTATCAGACTGCTGAATGGACAACTTTAATTTCAAGTCTAATGTTTTTGTGTACCTCCTGTACAGCTGTAAACTTGGATGCCTCACTCTGTCTAAACATCCTATGATCTGTATTTTCTTGTATGTTATGATCTGCATGCAAAACAAAACTTTTCACTGTACTTAGGTACATGTGATAACAATAAATCAAATCAAATCCAATCATTCACCTATTTCTCTCCCCCACCCTGAAAGGGAAGACTCTTCCTGCAATATTGACCTGTCATTTCCCTCCAGAGATGCGGCTTTCTTTCCTGGTGTTTTCAGGATTGTTTTTCTTTTCATTCTAAATGAAGTCTGATAACATTGCCATTTCAAATGCAGAATACACTATTCAAATGAATCTTGAAGACAAATGATCCCTGTCACTGAATTAACCAATGATCTAAGATATCATGTCTCCTTACTGGTGTTGGCCTCACAATCAGTGAGTTATTTTTTTTATTATATGATTCTCATTTCTAGCATTCAACTTTGCACAATATTGAACAATTACATGTACTTACAAATAAACAAAGGAGGAAGAGCAGGAAAAGGATGAGCAGTATCCCCAACACGATCAATATGATTGCCCAATATGGTATTTCTGTCCTGCCATTGAAGATTGGTGCTTTAGCTTCTGTAAAAAGTAAATTTGGAACAATTAACCATGATACAAATTATAATTTGCTTCCCCAACCATCTTCAGGGATGCATTATGATTAAGTTAGTGTGCAGTTTTAGCTCAGTAGCCTAAATGGTTTAGAATTACATGATGTGATTGTGTAATCTTGCATTTAAACTGGGGCCACTGTCATTAAGAAGAAATGGAGTCAGAGAGAGATGACATGATTTTCCATTATTGGTTGAGAGTCTTGACATTGGAGTCAAATGCACGTTCTGATACTGCACTGTGTCAGAAGCAGATATTCAACAAAGATCTCGCCTGGATTGGCCAAAAATAAAGGATGTTCCTGATGATGGGGGAGTCCAGAACTGGGAATCACAGTTTGAGGATACGGGGTAAGCCATTTACATCTGAGGTGAGGAGAAATTTCTTCATTCAAAGAGTGGTGAGCCTGTGGAATTCTCTGCCACATAAAACAGTTGACAGCAACACCTTTAATGTTAGATATGGTTCTTCGGGTCAAAGGGATCAAATAGTATGGGGAAAAAACGGGAACTGACTTGAATTATCAACCATAATCTTACTGACTGGTGGAGTAGACTTGACGGGCCAAATGGCCTACTCCTGTTTCTATGTTCTATGTTTCTACAAGCCAGATATCATGCTCACCTCCACTTAAGGATGAAAAGCAGATGCTTTAATTGGAGGCATTCTTTGCATTTTTAAAGGCTTTGAATTTTTTTTAAAATGGCAAAAGGGATGACTAATTTTGAAGGAAAAATCCTTGGATAAATATTAGTGGTGGTAGGTTGAGGTCCTTAATTGAGCATCAATCACCCAAATGTCATTTAGGTCTTCCCCAAAGGTGTGATGCAGGACTCCAGCCAATGGGGAAGCTCCCTGTTAACTCTGTCACTCACAAAAGTGATGTCTACTGCAACTTTTACCAGAAGTCTGCACGTGTGCTACAAATGGAAAAAGCTACTTGTAGCACTAACTAGGTGTGAAGGAAATAATTTTATAGTTGCAATGTCTGAATTTGGATGAACAAGTTATTGCTGTCAATTTAATAGCATATTTTGTGCAGAAAGCAAAATAAATAAATGAAAAACATGGGTTTATAATGAGAGATTAAAGGGACAAAAAATATAAATAAATATGGATAACTTTTTTGACAATACAATTACCAACTCTGAAGAAATGACACTTTCGTAAATTAAATCAACTTTTGGTGTCATAATGATTGACAGTAAATAATCAAGACTAATGAAGCACTAAAATCTAACTTTTTTGTGTATTTAGTTGGTATCACTCACATGAGTACCTGAATTTCTTCTTCTGCACATATTTGAATGGTGAGTTGCTCAACAAGATGCTATTGTAGTGAAAAAGTATCTTGTTGAAGAACTCAGTATTTTCAGTATCCATAGTTCTTTGTTTTATTTCACTGTTGTTGTGAAGGTTTTGGACAAAGAAGAGATTTCCTGATTTTTGCATTTAATGGCACATTTGTCGTAATGAAACCGTGATCGAGCACTGATAGAATCACTATTGTTTCAACCATAAAATCTGGGCCATTCAATTATTAAATGAAAACCTGCTTCTTTGTGAATTCAAGGCTAGTTGCATCAGGTGTGAAACCCAAGTAGTCTCACATTCCCTCCTGAAAATGTTCTCACACTTCTCATTTTCAGTGGGTATGGTTATACTTTTCCTGTTTTGCCGATGCTAATTTTGGTGTTAATTTACCTCAAATTTGCATGGGAAATGTATGTCTTTGGAAATTAGTTACAATTCAAGGTGTTACAGGAAGCATGCTGGATAACATAAACTAATTTTAAAAAACAGGTATTTATTGCTAATCCCCTCAAACCCCATACCTGGAAAGCTAAAACCAAATTGATATTACCAAGGAATACTGGAAAGCTTTTCCAGAATCTAGGTGAACAAATGTGCCTCCATGAAAAAAATTATAATTACCACCACTGTAATAAGATGTGTAAATTATTAATAGAAGCCAAACTTGAGATGTGGCCTACTTGACACGAACTAAACAATCCTTTTCAACATTATTAAATGACTCCCTTACAAAATCCCCACTCTATCCACTTTCTTCAGAATTAATAACTCAATATTGTTAATTAATGATTAACATGTAATAATAGAATTGTTAGAAATAAATACATTTAAAATCAATACTTTACCGACTGCCAAGCTGGTATTTCTCAGCTGGTATACATTTCCAAGTAAGTTTGTTGCATTTGTTCCAGTGGCAAACTCTGCTTTGACTTGTTCTGCTGTCACTGGTTCACTCACAGCAGCAGGATCGAAGTAACATGTGCAGATACATTTCACTGATCCAATTCTATTGGTAAGAATGACAGGAAGAATGATGACTTCAGTCAATTATAACTTAAATGAGCAGAGTAACTGGAGTAGAGTAATTGGAACAACACTTATCCCAAAATATCATTAAAGATTCAGTGATTCAATGTATATTGCAAATGTCTACTTATACTTGAAGACACTTTCTGTGGCTAAATGTTCTGTTTGTTACATCCCTTGTAACAGTGTTCACAGGGCACAGTTAATCAGAACACCATCTTAAGCTCCATAAATCTATATGTATATAAATTAATTGTTTCTCTGCAATTGGTCAGTATCTATTAATATCTAATTTAATATTTAATATTAATATTTAATTCCAGGTGCAAGTTTAAAAATTGTACTAGTAAGCAGTTCACATGCAAGATTTAGTTTCTGTTTGGTTTGCTGGTTATGTGCTCAATCTAAAAGATGAATTCTTTGTATTATCTCAATGCATAATAGGCGAAGTAAATCCCCTTACCTCAGTCCTGTAACTTTACAGATACGGTAGCTGTCCTTTAAAGCACTGTTTTTATATAACTGTTCAAGCTGCAAATTGTACACAGTAGTAAATATACATTGCATTGCAAACTTTTCAAGAAATGTGCAATAAGTCTAACAGAAAAAGCTGTCAACGAAAGTACAGTTATTAAATACAGATGAAGAAAATGTTCACTTAGAAAATAATTTTGCATTTGGTTTCTTCAAGTTTAAATTTATAGAATGACTGGAAAATAATTCTTACCATTTTGGTAACATTGGCAACAATGCTTTGGTATTCAGGGGAATTTGGGTTGTTAAGTGCTTCAATGAAATTTCTGTTTATTATGGTGAAGTTAACCTCAAATGGCAAATCGCCTTCTCGGACTTCAGGTGGCAATATTGTTGGCGCTGTAGTTGGTTCCAGTTCATGATAACCTGAAATTAAAAGGTGAAATGTAAATCTCTCATGTAGGCTTTCAGCAAGGATATCACCCATTATTCAACGCTGTAATGCATTAGTTTCAAGGCAATTAAAAGGTTCACAACTATATTTATTTTCTGTTTTAAATGAAAAATGAACCATCTTTTATCTCTGGTCTTGTGATCTGCATCTTGATAATCTGTACGAACTTTGAGGATGATTCGAAATCAGCAGCAAGCATGGATGCTAATGTTTTTTTTTACTATACTGAGACCTTTGGAGTTTGCATGGTTCATAACTGCTGAAAACCTTTCAAATGTGATTAATTTTAAGTTTAAGCAATGAAAAAATTGCAATATGTGTTTTATTTTACAAGGAAAATCATTTAATTAGACTCAATACTTACCATCTACATATAGGCTGTCTTGATTCAGTGCATATATTCCTAATGCCGTGATTTTTTCAGTGTTGTCTCTGAACTCATTATAAACAGTGACTTTATCAACTCCTGGAACTGCGGGATTATTTTGAAAAGAACAGTCTGCTTCAACTTTAGTATTGCCTTGATTTGCAGAACTGTTCAAAGATAAACAATGTTAAAATCATTCCAAACACAGCCTTTTTTAGCACTGAGATATTAATGTGTACTGATAATGCAAAGATAAGAGTCATTTGGAAAATAGCTAATTGCCTTAATGCTTACAATATAATGCCTTCATTATGATGAAGGGCTTTTGCCCAAAACGTCGATTTTCCTGCTTCTCGGACGCTGCCAGACCTGCTGTGCTTTGCCAGCACCACTCTAATCTTGACCCCCACCAGCTATGTCAGTTGATTTACTTGTGTCAGTTTCAAAGAAGAGGAATGCTGTAGTTAATAAGGACAATTAGTCCTTTAGATGTTCCAGTTCCTTGGCCTTCATTTATTACCTGAGGTACAATCATCTTAGCGCACAAGTTTCACCCGGTATTATCTTATTAAGTTTGTAAAGCAACCCCAGAAAGATGACCATCTGGACCAAATTCAGCTATTTTCTTAGTAGCCACTCCATTCGCCCTACCAGTGACCCTGCCTTCTACAGACACAAATGACATAATTTGGCTGTTGAGGCTCAGCCCATGTGCCTCACAGCTAGCAGATTCTGCCAGGATCAGCTGCGTACTGTTGGGCATGAGTGTCATAACCATACTTCAAAGATATTCAAAGCTTATACTCTTCATTAGATTAAAACGTAAGACCTGGAGGGAAGGCCTGCATCCGTTATGCTGCAATGATACAAAACCTGAGTTAGACCTGCTTAGAGTATTGCAAGCAGATCTGGGCACCACAACCCCATCTTAGGAAGAATGTTTTTGCCCTATACAACACTCAATGCAGGTTTACAAGGATGATACTTGATCTTCAGGGGGTCAACTGATTAGGATAGATTAGTCAAATTAAGCCTGTATTCTTTCAGAATTTGGAAGGTTAAGCAGTGATCTCATCAAGGTCTTCAGGGAACAGGGAAAGACCAGGTGGATAATGGTAAACTATTACTCCTGGTTGAAGATCTAGAACCAGGGGATATAGTCCAGGAATTAGGGCAGGCCATTCCAGAGAGATGTTAGAAAGCATTTCTACACTCAAAAGGTAGTGGAGGTTTGGAACTCTCTCCCTCAAATGGCTGTCGATGCCAGTCAATTGTTAAATTTAAATCTGAGAAACAAATATTTTATTAAGCAAGGGTATCAAGGGATATGGACCCAAGATAGGCATAGGGACTTAAGTCACAAATTAGCCATGATCTTACTGAGTGGTGGAGCAGGCTTGAGGGGCTGAGTCGCCTACTCTATTATCCTACATTGCCAGTGGCTACATATGGTGCATTTGGCAGGAAGATTTATTGCTGAAGGAAATGAGTGGTAGACAGACATTTTTTTCACCAAAATGATTTATTTTGAAGATTCCATGGCAGAGTTAGCATGAGTATGATTTATACAATCGTCTGATAGTGAAAGGCAATTTTTTTTATTCACTTGAAGGATGTTGTTGACTGGACTGCATTTATTGTCCATCCCTAGTTGCCTTTGAGAAGGTTGTGGTGAGCTGCCTTCTTGAACTGCTGAGTCCACTTGCTATTTGGGAGGGAATTCAGGATTTTGACCCAGTGACTGTGGAAGGAATAGTGATATATTTCCAAGTCAGAGTAGTGAGTGATTTTGGAGGGGAATTTGCAGTGGTGTTGTTCCCATGTATCTGCAGTCCATTTCCTTCTAGATGGAAGTGGTTGTGCCTTGGAAAATGTGTCTAAAGATCTTTGTGAGTTTCTTGTAGGTAGTACACACTGCTGTTACTAAATATCAGTGATAGAAGGAGTGGATTCTTGTGGATGTGCAAATGACCAAAATTAATTTTCTAAATTATAGTACCTGTCTTTTTATAAATAATTTAGTAAACCAAAGAGAAGACTTTAATTTGAGGCAATTGTGTTGCTGAACACCTCCACCCTGAGGAATGTGTCTCCAAGATTTCTGTCCCACATAACTTAGATATCTCCCTACTTCCACTGATGTTTCTGTAGCTGGATGTTCTAATGATGCTCCATGCATATGTAAAAACACTTTACCTTTCTATTGTGCATCTTACAGTACTTCAGCACTTGTATTGACTTTAATAAATGAACAATTAAAGAAAAACCTCTTTCCATGTTTCTGTACCGTGAAACATCCTGTGTTTCTCTTGTTTCTTCCATTGTGCCTCCTACTGTCTCATGCTAATGACATTTCAGTAATTAAACCATATTTTGTTTTCCTGTTAGCATGTTCATATCTGTTTTATTTTCCACGTATGCATGCTTCTATACTTCTCAAATGCAGTTTATTCTTACATTTGTGACAACAAACCCTCATCTTAATGGTTATCTTATTTGTTCTTTCTCCAGATAATATCCTCCTTACTGCTTCCAGAATTTTTAAGTTCTCCAATTAAATATTTTAAGATCTTATTAAAGCTTTCATAGTTCTCAAAAGAAACATCCTATGAAGACATTCAGCATTCAACAGATATTTATCTTACCTGAAAGATACAAGTTCGCAATTTGTGAATGTTTCATTTATCTTACTGCTTTTGTACAAATTGTCAAGCTGTGAACAAAAATATGCAAAGAAATTGGTTTAGGATAGAGAAACACATCATCAAAGCATTCTGATTTATATCAATCAATTAAACAAAATTCCAGTGTCAACTTACCAAACTAATAACATTTCTTGATGTAGTTGTATATTCAGCAGAATTGATATTTTGTAATTCTGATCCAAATTCCTGGTTTTTTATTGTGAAAGTGACATTAAAGTCATTGCGTTTTGTCTCTTTATTTGGTCGTAGCGTCACTGCCACAACAGGTGCTTCCGCTATAAGGAAAGAGTAAATAATTATACAGGCAATACAATAATCTATAACAAAATATTTCCTAATTTTAGTAATTATATATGAATTAAAAAGTTTTGATTCTGAGATCAGCACTTCTCAGTTAAACTCTGGCCCGTAGCATTGCCTTGCCAAATGCTATAGTATTACAAATCTGATTGTATTTAATCCATCTGTTCCATTGGATAATGTGAGAAAAGGCTACTTTCTGAAATATATTTATATTCAAGTTAAACATGGATTTTTGTTTTATTTTAAATTTGGACACCTTGTTGGTTGTTTATTTTTTGTGAATAACATATCTTTATTTATCTTGGTATATGCAACCATATATACCAGTATCCTCATAGGCAAACATAGAAACATATGCAACGACAGAATTATTTCCTTTTGGAGTGAAAGAACTGCACCTGCAATGTTCCCTTTTGGGACTCATTATGGAAGCAGGCATATTTGGTGCTGACCATTGATACACCACAAAAGGGCCTTAATGGATGATAGGCCAAGAAGGTCCCATCTTCACATCAAAATCTTAATGGTAAGGTGTTGAGAAGGGGGCAGGAATCTGTCCAGAGCCCAATTATATATTCTGTAGCCATCTTCAGGGAGGGTCAGTCTCCACCCTGTGATTTTAAAAAGAGCACTATAAAAGTCGCATAATTGTTCATTCCTGTTTTATCAAATCATCTAAAAAGTCGGATCACTTTTTAATGACTGGCAGTGAAAAACATCTGGAAAGACAGTCATTCCATCCAGTCAGTAAAAAATATAGCTTCTTCATAGATTTTATTAAGTTCCAAGACCCTCAGTTTGCAAGTATCCAAAACTGTTCTGGTGTACAGAATCTCTCTAGCCTGTTCAAACTGGGTGACATATCAAGGAATCATCTGTTAAACAACTTAAAATAGCACAAAGCCAGATCTCCGCTGCACTTAAAATGGTATGTGTGCTCAATCTGGTTATGTGTAGAACACAGTCAGTAAAAGAGGCATTTTGCCCAATATCGAATACCACCTTAGGATTTTCTGGTAGAGATGACATCAGTGCAACCAAGGTGCATGTACTGGATTCAGACAATGGGAACAAATGAAAGGCATGTCCAGTCTCTTCTACCTCACTATCACTGGGTGCAAAGAACACACTTTTTTTTAATGTCCTGGATTGGATCAGTCAACTCCCAACTCTTGATTTCAGATCTTGACTTTCAGGACTGTATTAGTGCCTGATTACTAAACTGTTGATATTTCATCAAAAGTTGGCCTATTCTGAACAAATAATAAGGTGAGTGCTATGACTGTAATGAAAATAATACTCACTGATTAAACGAGCTGATTCATGGTAACCTGAAAAACCAAAAACACATGTTTTCTATCAAGTGAACCAGGTTGAAATGCATTATGAATGAACAGACTAAAAATTAATGTGATTGCTTGAAATCTCTCTGATTCATTTAGAGTAAAATATTCAAATCGACTTAAATGTAACAGAACAGAACATCTCTTTTAAATGCTAAATACCATTCACGTAGAGGCTGTTGGTATCGAGTGAATATGCTCCCAAGGTGGAAATTTCCTTTGTATTGTCCCTGATCTTATGGTACACTGTAATTCTATTCACTTCCTGAGGATTAGAATCATTTTTGAATGTGCAGTTTGCATGCACACTGGTGCTACCAACATTTGTTCGACTGTAAGACAAACAGATAGTTAATTAAATCAGTGAGAAAACATTGGATAGAAATTTGTCTCAGATAATAGTGCCAAGTGGACATTATTAGATTGACCACCCATTGTACTTAACGCCTGATATTTAGGATTATTACAGTCTGTGGAATTAAATTTCAAGTGCGTTGTTGATTCGATACCAACCATTTTGTGACATTTTCTGTGATGAATGTCTGCTCTGCTTCAAAATCAGGTTGGCAGATACAAGCCTACATGAGCTACAGGTATCAATGTACAACATTGAGGACTGGGGCCAAAATTGTAGCTCGTATCAATGCCAACTGAAAACTCTTACTGAAGAATATCTCCCACCTCAAGTTTGCAATGTTCTCCACAGAAAGCAACAGATTTATTTGTCTTTATTCGTTCACAGGATGTGGCCATTGCTGGCCAGCTCAGCATTTATTGCCCATAATTATCCAGAGGGCAATTAAGAGTCAACCACATTATTATGGGTCTGAAGCCACATGCAGACCAGGCCATGTAAAGGTGACAGACTTTTTTTTCTAAAGGACATCTGTGAATCAGATGAGTTCTGTTGACAACAGTTTCATGGTCATCATCAGACTCTTAATTCCAGATTTGTTTAGATTAGATTAGATTCCCTACTGTGTGGAAACAGGCCCTTCGACACAACAAGTCCACACTGACCCTCCAAAGAGTAACCCACCCAGGCCCATTTCCCTCTAACTAATTCACCTAACACTATGGGCAATTTAGCATGGCCAATTCACCTGACCTGCACATCTTTGGACTGTGAGAGGAAACCGGAGCACCCAGGGGAAACCCACGCAGACATGGGGAAAATGTGCAAACTCCACACAGACAGTCGCCCGAAGTTGGAGTCAACCCTGGGACCTTGATGCTGTGAGTCAGCAGTGCTAACAAACTGAGCCATCGTGCCATCCCCAATTTTTGGGGAATTAAAATTCCTCAAACTGCCACAGCAGGATTTGAATACAGGTCTCCAGGACATTACCTAGGTCTCTGGATCAACAGTCTAGTGATACTACCACTACGCTATTGCCTCCTCTTGATTGCTGACCGTTATCTAATTGATAGTTTGCCCACATTCCTGATGAAGAGCTTATGCTCAAAACATCAACTCTCCTGCTCCTCAGATGCTGCCTGACCAGCTGTGCTTTTCCAGCACCACATTTTTTGACTGATTTCCAGCGTCTGCAGTCCTCACTTTCTCCTAGATTGCCCCATAAGATGAAGAGAATGGAAGGGCTTGGCCAGCTGAGATATTTTCTTGTCTACATGACAGGGACTTTAGTTTTCACACTAAAATAAAATCAACTATTTGGTGAGCTACAAGAAATCCTTTTTGGCTAAAGCAGCAACTATATTAGTAAGCAGAATAATCTGAGTCTTGAAACAACAGTTTGAATCCTGAAGAAGGTTTAGAATTTGAAACATTATTAGAATACTTTCTTTTACAAAATTAGAAACATTGTTGAAACTAGTATTGGATTTTGTATAAACTTTCCTTACCTGAACGATTGAACTCTGCAGCTTGAAAATGTTTTGTTGATGTTGCTGTTTATAAACAGGTTGTTCAACTTGAAGAAAGGGGATAGACACAGTATTAGAGGAAAAAATTCTGTAACTAATGTAAGTATGTATTCATATTAATAATGAAATTGTTTACTGACCTGGTAAGCAATAATACTTGAGGCAGACTTATACAAAGCAGAATTGGCCGATATTAGATTTGCTGTTGGAACCAGGTTAGTAATAATGAAGGTTACATTAAAATCGAAAGGGTTTGTTTGCAGATTTGGAGATGTGGCCACAGATGGTGCTGTTAAGAATAAAAGTAAATAAACGTTAACTGAGAATGAAAATAAATCTTCCCAATTGCACCATTTGCACTCCAGAGATGAAAGTAACTCAAAAATAAAGAAATGAGTATAAGAACATGAAGCTACATTTGAGAACTGGTGGTAGAGTTTGTCTTTTTCAAAGAGTACCTCGTACAGTCAAGGAGGTCTATAGCTCTTCAGCTCAACTTGCCTATGCTAGCCCCATTTTCACAATTAAACTCGTCCTTTTTCCTGTGTTTGGTCCACATGCCTCCATTACTATCCCATCCATGTACCTATCTAAATGTTTCTTAAATAATGAAATTGAACTTGCTTTCATTGCTATCTGTGGGAGCCTGTTCCAGACACTCGCCACCCTCTGTATGAAAAAATTGCCCCGCTGGACCCTTTGATATCTCTTCCCTCTTACCTTAAACCAAGCTCTCTGGTACTTATACATATCTACATGTGGTATTGGGAGAAAAAATGCTCTAATCAATGGTCACATAACTGATTGCAAATTGAAATAGAAAGTTCTCCTGAATTTGTTGAGTCTGTATCTGGAGTCTTGTGCTAAGTCTGAGATAATTTCAGTTGCTGGTAGCTTCTCCTTAAAAGTTGCTCACAACTATGTTATCAGCTGGTTATTCATTAAGGACTGCAGAGGTATAATAAAAGCAGATGCAAAATTTCTATTAAACTATAAGCATTTCATTTTGACAATTTATCTGAATAAACAAACTGGAAAGTAATGAGGAATCAGTTGTAAATGGGTATCATCAACAGTGCAGTGTGCATGTCCGCCAAACGATGAACAGAGTTTAATAATGAATTATTTTGTTTCGTCACACAGCAGTGAAAGGAAGTCTTAAGAAACAACAGAGACAGGAACCATACTTACGGGCTGAAGGAGCCACTTCATGGTAACCTGAAAAATCAAAAGCATGTCTTCTATAAAATCAATCAGATGAAAATTCATCACCAATTAGTGCAATGAGATGCATTAGTTTTGCTTAAATTTTCACCAAATTATTCACAAAAGATTGTTCCATGTGATTAGGTAAAATATCTTTAAATGCTAAATACCATTCACATAGAGGCTGTTGCTATCCAGTGAATACGCTCCCAAGGTGGAAATGGCCTTTGTGTTGCCCCTGATCTCATGGTACGCAGTAACTTTATTAACCTCTTGAGGATTTGAATCATTTGTGAATGTGCAGATTGTGTACACGCTGGTGCTAGCAGCATTTGCTGGACTGTAAAATACAAAGTTGTTTAAATAAATTAGGAAACATTGCAACAAATCAGGTTGGTAGGCAGAAGCTTCTGCACTATTATGGTATGTTATATGGTATATTATTATAATGTTGCAACTAAATGTCAATTTGTTAGAACTAAAGTAAATGTCAGCCGAGAATCTTTGCTGAATGATTTTTTACACTTGAGGACTGAGTTTGTATTTGTTTCTGCAGGATTGCAGACGCTGAGTATCCTTCACTTGATAATTTGTTTATCAGAGAAGTAAATTTGAACAGGGTTGAAAAGTTTGGCTTATTATGCTGCAAAATGCTGGCTACCTGCACTCAGAACTTGCTGTTAAAAGTGTTTAACGGAGGAGTTTATTGAGGGCCTTGGATTTCAGTCTCAATTAGTGGAGCTAGAAGGCTTGCATGCGCGTTTCACCTGCCTGCCCTGGAGGGCAGACCTGTGGCTGAGCTAATTGGCAGGCAGAGGGCAGGAAGGGCATGAGAGTAGCAAGCCGTGGGGGGCACAAGCTATCTTCCTGAAAGTGGAATGTCATGATCTTTGGAATCATTACCCATTGTCTAAACAGGCATTTAAACGAACTGTTGGAGGACAAATTGCTAAATTATAGTGACACTGTTAAAACACATTTGTACATTGCAGTTCTGAAACATAATATTGCCAACTATCTAAACATAACTATATCAATTTAATGAACTGATCTAATATTAATGTTTTAACACCGAGAAAACAAGCAGAATTCTGAAAGATAGCAGGAGATTTTAACCATTTTTGTACTCCTGATGAACTTTAAACAGATACTGATATAGTTTATTGTCAACATTACTTACCTGAACGATTGAACTTTGCAACTTGAGAATGTTTTATTGATGTTGCTGTTTGTAAACAGTTTGTTCAACTTGAAGGAAAGGAATAGCCACAGTATTAGAGACCAAATTTTGTAATTAATGTCAATATACATTATAGATAAGTAAATTACAAACTTACCTGGTAAGCAATAATATTCGAGGCTGATTTATGCAGTGCAGAATTGGATGATATTAGGTTTGTTGTTGGAACCAGGTTAGTAATAGTGAAAGTCACATTAAAATCAAAAGATTGTGATTGCACATTTGGTGTTGTGGTCACAAATGGTGCTGTTCAGAAAAAAAAAGATAGTTATTAAACTGAGATAATAAAAGAATTTCTTAACTGTAACATTTCTATTCCAGAATGAAGTTTAAACAACTGAGCATATAGAAGCCCCATTAGAATATTTTATGCTGTTGTCAGAGTCTTTTGAGACAGGATGGGATAGAAAAGTTTGTCTTCCTTTAGCAAAGAGAACCTTTTACTCTCATAAATGTGACTGGCAATGAAACTCCCCTAACCAGTGACAATATAACTGATTGCTCCTTCACATAAAAACTTCTCCTTTTTATGTTACAAACTTGGAAGGCAGAATCTTCTGCTCCTCTATTGAAAGGTGTGCAAGGGAACTGAGTAGCCATCTTCAGATGTTTTTACCCTGGAGTCAATCACCTGAATTTTACTGTAGGATCCAATTGAGGAATATAGGATGATATGCCCTTTCCTTTCTCCCTTTGAGGCTCTGAAATTATCCATTAATGATTGGTTATTGATCATTTCCCATCCAAACTAAATTATGGGCTGGCAGGAGAATTTCAGTGATGGGGAAAGTTCAGAAAGTGAGGTGGCTCACCACTGGGTCTGGTTAGTATTGGCTGTGATATGTTTGCCACTGAAACTTAAGATAGAAGGAAAGCACATCCCACCATTCAAAAATTCCTGGGTGAATCTAGTGCTGAAGTTCAACTTTGGGTGACAGATCAGATTTCAATTACTGATAGCTTGTCCTTATATGTTCCTATTATCTCTTTTACTTGCCTGGGAAGGGAAGAGGGTAACATAGAGTATATAAAATCTTTGTTAAGACATAAATATTTCAATTTGAGAATTTACATGGATGATCAAACTGTAAAATAGTGAACCATTGCGAAATACACCCCCCTCCCCACTGATGTGTGTGTATTTGACAATTTATTAATGTAGACTTATTTTGTTATTCCCCACAGCAATAAAAGAAAGTCTTAGGAAAATATAGAAACAAAAATCACACTCACGGGCTGAAGGAGCTGATTCATGGTAACCTAAAAATCCCAAAAATGTGTCTATTATTAAATGAGTCAAGTGGAACTTTATTACAAATTAGTGAAATAAGATACATTAGATCAATTGAAATTTCCCCAATTTGATCACACTAACATGTTTACTATGATAGAAAGAAAACCTTAAAAATAATAGATACCATTCACATAGAGGCTGTTGCTATCCAGTGAATACGCTCCCAAGGTGGAAATGTCCTTTGTGTTGTCCCTGATCTCATGGTACACAATAACTCTATTAACCTCCTGAGGATTGGAATCATTACTGAATGTGCAAATTGTATACGCACTGGTACTGGCAGCATTTGCTGGACTGTAAAATACAAATTTAATAAACAAAATTAATTAGGAAACATCACCACAAAATGAGATTAGAGAAAGAAGCCTCTGTGCTAATAAGAGCATCAATTGCTTGAAATAAGCCTCAAAGTGTTACAGCTGGAGTGAATGAGAAGCTTTACTGAATAACTCTTTCCAATTTGGCTGTGCAGGAGATATAGTTACTGCGTATCCTCCAGTTGATATTTCACAGACCAGATAAGTCATCCGAATATCTTTTGAAGGATTTGAAAAGTTTGATTTACTATGTGCCATAATTCTGCTTGCTTGCCGTGGATGCTTACTGTTGAAAATGGAAGGCTACTGACATTCAGTGGAAGAGACCTCAGATGACTTTGGAGCATATAGATTTCGGGAGATAGAGTTGGCTAGCTTGTCGCCAGAGAGGAGGGAAAGAGCTGGTGAAGTGGTCAATCTTGGAGGGTACAGGTTGTCCTGAGTGTGCAGCACATTCATGCTCCATCAATGCCCATTTTCGAGGGAGGCAGTTTGTCTGAGGATCAGTTGCTGAACTGTTCTGACACTGAATGTCCCTTTGCACATTGTAATCCTCAGATAAATAGGATAAGTATTGCTCACAGACCTCTAAACATTTCAGTAAGTGTATGTGTTAAATCAACAAATTATCAGAACTCGAACATTACTGATCTGAGCGCTGAAAAGAAAAGCAGGATTCCGAATAATATCAAGATATTTTAGTCATATTTGTATGATTAAAATTAAATGTTGAAATAGATTTTTTGATTAATTTTTAAATTCCTTACCGGAACGATTGAACTCTGCAACTTGAGAATGTTTTGTTGATGTTACTGTTTGTAAACAGGTTGTCCAACTGAAGGAAAGGAACATCAGTGTATTAGGGGAGATTTTGTATCTAATGAAATTATACATCAGTATTGATAAGCAGATTGTTAACTGACCTGGTAAGCAATAATATTTGATGCAGATTTGTGCAATGCAGAATTGGAAGATATTAGATTTGCGGTTGGGACCAAGTTAGTAATAATGAAGGTCACATTAAATTCAAAAGGAGCTGTTTGCAGGTTTGGAGTTGTGGCCACAAATGGTGCTGTTAAGAAAAGAATAGATGAGCATTAAATTGAGATTGAGAAAAGCCCATAATTGCATTATTCTGTTCCAGATAAAGGGAAAACAAATCAAGAATATAGAAACCACATCAGACTATTTTAGAATGCCGATCAAGGTTTTTAAAGTATAGTGTCATGGTTATTATTGTCTCCTTTTGACAAGGAATACCTATCTCTGTCCCTTGAATTTGGGACACTAACCAGTAACCAAGTGGCTAATTGCTTCTCTTTGTAGAAATTCACTGAATTTTGTTACAGCCTTGGAGTGCAACATTTTACATTCTATCACCAGCAGATATGGAGTCTGTGTTCCCAAACTGACTACACAAGTACCAATCTACTCTCCCCAGTCTTCCCATAATGTTATGGTGTCACAGGCAAGGCATACACCCCAGCCTGCTCACCCTTTCCAGTGAGTCCTTAAGTGCGTATTAATGAAAGACCATTTTCTGCCCTGCCTAAATTTCAAGCAAAGAGACATTCAGGTTCAAGGAAGAATCCTGGAAAGTGATCCTGCTCACATCTTGGATAGCAATGGAAGGCTCATCACCAACTGCTTTCCCAGATAGTGTACATGGATGGTAGCGTCAAGCTTGTCTTCTCCAGTAGTAACCAATTCCTTTCACCTCACCCTACTAAGTCTGCCCACCATTTCTTACTCCCACTGTCTATCCATACACTGAGATCCCCACATTTGCCTTGTACTACTCCTAGGACTTTAGTCTGAGGGCGACTTGCTGTCTTGTCCACTACAATATAGGGTACTGCTTGATCTAGGGAGGTGCCAACCAACCAGTCTGGCTATCATCACTCTAGGGCTTGGCAGTAAGTGGCAGACATCCCATCCCCAGTTCATTCAAACACTGAATGTTGCAGGCAGCCAGCAATGATAGCAATACATTCAACAGGAAATATTCAGCAAGCAAGAAAGGAAATCCCATCATCCTAAAATTCCTGGCCAGAGTTTGGTGCTTATATCCAAATTTGGGCAACTGGTCTCATTTAAATAGTGCTTGATATTTGTTACACGTTACATGCAGGTAAGTTAGCAGGCTGTTGGGAGAGGAGGATAGCATTCACAAAGTCTCCTTGCCATAAATATTCTGGATTCAAGCAATTATCAAAATGATCAAACCAGAAAATAATAGTTGAAATGGGAAACATTGTAATCTCAATGAGGAGAATGTGTTTGTCAATTGATAAACTGAGATTAGTATATGTTGATTTTATTGTTTCCCACAACAATTATACGAAGTATTAAGAAACTATAGAAACAGGAACCACACTCACGGGCTGAAGGAACCTCTTCATGGTAACCTGAAAAATCAAAGACGTTTCTTCTATAAAATGAGTCGGATGGACATTCATCACCAATTAGTGCAATAAAATCTATTAGTTTGGGTTAAATTCCCCAAATCATTCGGAAGAAAATCATTCAAATTGATAAAATGAAAGGTGTTTTAAAGCTAAATACCATTCACATAGAGGCTGTTGCTATCCAGTGAATATGCTCCCAAAGTGGAAATGGCTTTTGTATTGTCCCTGATCTCATGGTACGCAGTAACTTTATTAACCTCCTGAGGATTTGAATCATTTGTGAATGTGCAGATTGTGTACACGCTGGTGCTGGCAGCATTCGCTGGACTGTAAAATACAAAGTTATTAAACTACATTAAGAAATATTGTGATAAAATATGGTTGATGAATTGATGTTTCAGTGCTCTTGTGGGCATTAGTTTATGATATTGGGCACTAAGTTTGAATTTGTTCTAATTAAAGTGAGTGCCAGCTCAGAATCTTTCTAAATATCTCTTTGCACCTCAGGATTCTGAGTTTGCACTTTGCTCTGCAGTTCCAGTTGCTGAGTATCTTTCTGTTCATAATGTGACCACCAGAAAATTAGTATCTTTGAAAGGAATTGAATGTTTGTCCTATTATGTCCCATAATCCTGGCTGCCTACTCTCTGAGCCTTTTAGCGAGAGTGCAGGCTAATGATGTTCAATGGGTGAGACTGCAGATGGCTTTGGAGCATAGCCTCAGGCAGTGAGCTTTGAAGGTTCCATTGTTGATTGTGCCCTTCAGGTATGAATGGCATATGTTTGGGAAGGCCAGATAAAAAAGATACAGTTGGAGAGACTATCCTCATGGGATTGCAGGATATTCATGTTTCATGAAGCCACTGCCCATTTCCTGTGGCAGCGTCTTTGTTGGATAGATTTCTGGATTGTTGTGCCATTCTGCAAACCCCTTTTCCAGCGCTTGCCAAATATTTTCCAACAATGACCCATTCTGAAGTTTGAAGATTGTTGAAATCCTCCAATAAGAGTGGTGAAAGTAGTAGGGATTGGGGGGAGCAGTTAGATTGGTGATAGCATTGAGTTCGGACAGGGGAAAAAGTCTGTGAGAGCAAGGCTCAATTGGAGAAGAAGCATAGATGCTAAACCTCGTTCAGAGGTTCAGCTCATGACCCCACTTGGGACTTGGGAAGCCCTGCCCTTTCCACAACATAATCTTCAATAATGAAGGACAAATATTGCTCACAACAATCAAACCTTTTATCATTCGTAAATATATTAAAGATGATCAGACATCTACTGGTTAGAGCACTGAAACAGCAATCAGTAATCTGATTAAGGTCAAAATGATTTATTCATTTTTGTAATACTTTTTATTACTAAAATTAGTAATAAACTGGAAACAGATGTTAATTTTCTTGATTAATATTATTTACCTGAACGATTGAACTTCGCAACTTGAGAATGTTTTGTTGAGATTGCTGTTTCTAAACAGGTTGTTCAGCTGGGACAAAAGAAATAGTCCAATATTAGAAGGTAAATCCTATAATTAATCGTAACATATATTTGTATGGATAGGTAATTTAATTGAATTGATTAGCTTTACTGTCATGTGTACGAAAATGCGCCACTTTAGGTACAAAGGTTCCTGGATACAGTAGGTAAATTTCAGGTAAATTGCCAACTTACCTGGTAAGCAATAATATTTGAGGCAGATTTGTGCAGTGCAGAATTGGAGGATATTAGAGTTTCTGTTGCAGCCAGGTTAGTAATAATGAAGGTCACATTAAAATCAAAAGACTGTGGTTGCAGGTTTGGAGTTGTGGTCACAAATGGTGCTGTTAAGAAAGATTAAGTAATCATTACGCTGAGCGCTAAAAGAAACTTTGCAACTCTATCATTTCTATTCCACATTGAAGATAAAATAAATCAAGAATTTGGACAGTATAGAGAGTTTTTCACCCTTTCACGAAGAACACCTGTGTGCTTGGTACAGAAGCTCTCTTAACTGATTGTTTCTCTGTGTGGAAACATCTCTCAACTTTTCTTACTGATTTGGATTGCAGAATATTTCATTTGCCTTCTTGGTGGGTATGCAGAGAGGTTGAGGGAGAGGGGGAATCTCTAAACTGGCCTTACTAATCCACCTTGCCATAATTTTCCATGGGACAGGTGAGTGCCATTGGTCAGCCTATCCATCCTGGCCCCAACTGGATTCATCATTGCTTATGGCCCATTTACAGCCAAATTTCCAAGAAGACGGGAGACATTTAGGGGAATGGGGGATGTGACCCTGCTCAGGCCTTGAGTAGGAAGGATGGGGTATGTCTCCATAAGACCATAAGACATAGGAGTGGAAGTAAGGTCATTCAGCCCAACGAGTCCACTCCTCCATTCAATCATGGCTGATGGACATTTCAACTCCACTTACCCGTAGCCTTTAATTCCTTGCGACATCAAGAATCTATCAATCTTTGCCGTGAAGACATTTAGCGTCCCAGCTTCCACTGCACTCTGCGGCAATGAATTCCACAGGCCCACCACTCTCTGGCTGAAGAAATGTCTCCGCATTCCTGTTCTGAATTGACCCCCTCTAATTCTAAGGCTGTGTCCACAGGTCCTAGTCTCCTCGCCTAACGGAAACAATTTCCTAGCGTCCACCATTTCCATGCCATGTATTATCTTGTACGTTTCTATTAAATCTCCCCTTAATCTTCCAAACTCCAGGATCCTCAGCCGTTCCTCATATGTTAGACCTACCATTCCAGGGATCATCCATGTGAATCTCCGCTGGACACACTCCAGTGCCAGTATGTCCTTCCTGAGGTGTGGGGACCAAAACTGGACACAGTACTCCAAATGGGGCCTAACCAGAGCTTTATAAAGTCTCAGTAGCACAACCGTGCTTTTATATTCCAACCCTCTTGAGATAAATGACAACATTACATTCGCTTTCTTAATCACGGACTCAACCTGCATGTTTACCATTAGAGAATCCTCGACTAGCACTCCCAGATCCCTTTGTACTTTGGCTTTACAAATTTTCTCAGCGTTTAGAAAGTAGTCTATGCTTTTATTCTTTTTTCCAAAGTGCGAGACCTTGCATTTGCTCACGTTGAATTCCATCAGCCATTTCCTGGACCACTCTCCCAAACTGTCTAGATCCTTCTGCAGCCTCCCCACTTCCTCAGTACTACCTGCATGTCCACCTAACTTCGTATCATCGGCGAACTTCGCCAGAATGCTCCCAGTCCCTTCATCCAGATCATTAATATATAATGTGAACAGCTGCGGCCCCAACACTGAACCCTGTGGGACACTGCTTGTCACCGACTGCCATTCCGAAAAAGAAACTTTTATCCCAACTCTCTGCCTTGTGTCAGTCAGCCAATCCTCAATCCATACCAATAGCTCACCTCAAACACCATGGGCCCTCACCTTGTTCCGCAGCATCCCGTGTGGCACCTTATCAAAGGCCTTTTGGAAGTCTAGATAGACCACATCCACTGGGTTTCCCTGGTCTAACCTACTTGTCACCTCTTCAATGAATTCCAACAGGTTTGTCAGACACGACCTCCCCTTACTAAATCCATGTTGACTTGTTCTAATCAGACTCTGCTCTTCCAAGAATTTAGAAACCTCATCCTTAATGATGGATTCTAGAATTTTACCAACAACCGAGGTTAGGCTAATTGGCCTATAATTTTCCATCTTTTGTCTTGAACACTCTCCTACAACAGTTTCAACATCAAGGGCTCCCCCCACAAGCTATGGATGAACCTTTCTCTTGAGGCTTGAGGCATTACTCTTACATATACCATGAGAATGCGAACTGGAGATATCTTTAGGGTGTGGCTGTCTGTGCATACCCAATCCATGAGCCTACATTGCTCCTATGAGAAAGTGAGGACTGCAGATGCTGGAGATCAGAGCCGAAAATGTGTTGCTGGAAAAGCGCAGCAGGTCAGGCAGCATCCAAGGAGCAGGAGAGGGAGAAAGTGAGGACTGCAGATGCTGGAGGAGGAAGAAGGGCTCATGAAGAAGGGCTCATGCCTGAAACGTCAATTCTCCTGCTCCTTGGATGCTGCCTGACCAGCTGCGCTTTTCCAGCAACACATTTTCGGCTACATTGCTCCTATCACTAAGTAAGGCTCTTCAACTCCTTGCGAATTATAACAGCCCTTTGTTTGCATTGGTTAGCAATTACAGCTGCCTGGTGGCTGACACCTCTCTCCTCACATACTCATTATATATTGGTCTCTTTTCTCTTAATGATGTTTGATTCATGAGTTCAGTTGTACATGTGATTTACATGTATTCAATTATACCACAACACACATCTTAATCTTTTCATGAACAACACCCCCACACCTAAAATCACACTGATCCTCTGCAGGCCTTTAACCCCTCCTGCACATTTGTTTGGTTCTGTTCCCTGAACTTAGACCCTGGGGGTTACTTGCAGTCCCAGTCCTGTTCACTGTAACTTCTAGTGCTGCTAGAGAGGTGTCAGCAATCACATTGAATGCTAGCTCCTTGAGATGGGACTTCCTCCTGAGTGAAAGGCAGAAGTCACGACTCCTGCCAATTAATATTTGATTGGGGAAATTAAATGGCTATAGGCCAGCCAATATTGGTGCCAGTGTGTTCACCATTTATTCTTCTGGTAGCAGGCAGGCAGAGAAAACTCATCATCCCAAAATTGCTGGCTTATGTCTAAATTTGGCCAACAGTTCTAATTTCAGATACTGTTCGTTGCTTCTTCTAACAGCAAGAAACAGCTATCTTATTAGCCTGTCAAGAAATGCTTCATGTGAAGGAGAAAGGATAACACATCATTTACAGAAGTTAAGTCATAAACACTCTCAGTCCAAGAATTTAGATGTACAATCCAACTGGAAAATAATGGTGAACTAGCTCTATGGTGTGTGTGTATTTGACAATTTATAAATAGAATTGTATAAAGGTTTTCTATTGCAATAAAGAAAATCATGAGAGATAAAGAAACAGGGATCATACTCACGGGCTGAAGGAGCCTCTTCATGGTAACCTGAAAATCAAAATATGTCTTCTGTAAAATGAGTCAGATGGAAATTCATCATCACTTAGTGCAACAGGATACATTAGTTTAGTTACACTTTCCCAAATTGATCACAGAAACACCTTCAACATGAAAGAAAAGATCTTTAAATGATATATACCATTCACGTAGAGACTGTTGCGATCCAGTGAATATACTCCAAGGGTGGAAATTCCATTTGTGTTGTCCCTGATCTCGTGGTACGCAGTAACTCTATTAACTTCCTGAGGATTGGAATCATTTTTGAATGTACAAATTGTGTACACACTGGTACTCACAGCACTTGCTGGACTGTAAAATGGAAAATGTTATTTAATTAAATAAATTAAGAAACACCATAAATTCAATTTGCCTGAGAGAATCTTCCGTGACCTTTTGGTCATCAATGTATAACATCAAAATATATGGAAGTTCAATGTGTTGCAACTAAACTGAATGCCAGCTCAGAGTTTTTGCTGAATAATTCTTTGCAACTCAATGTTCTCAACTTGCATTTGCTCTATTTAGGACACAGTTGCTAAGTATTCCCTAGTTGACAGATTGCCCATAAGATGCATATCTTTGAAAGGAATTGAATATTTGGCTTATTTGGCTCCACAATCCTGGTTACCAGCTCTAAGTGCTTACAGTTGGAAGTGCAGGCTACATGTTCAGTGGAAGTGAGTACAAATGACCTTGGAAGTTGACTTCAAGCATTGGGATTAGGAGGCCAACTTGCAAGCTATGCCTTCCTGTTATAGATAGCAGAATTGTGGTGCGCTAGCTAGAGGAGCAAGCAGTGAGGGCACTGGTGAAATGGCTGGTCTGGGAGGGAACAGACTGCCCTCCTGAGAGTGCAACATTTTCACTCTGTTCCCTGGGTTGTTTGGTGGGGGGGTGGGGTTGGGGGCGGGGGGTGGGGGAGCGGTCTTATTAAGACCAGCAATTTTTTGGAACATAATTTGCTTTACCATGACACCGTGCTTTATCATGCCCCATTGCACACAAAGTCATGTAGGACAAATATCGATCAAAGCTACAAACTATTTCCTTCAGCGAGTATATCAATTAGATTTGAGTACTGAGACAGCAATAAGAACCTGAGAGAATACATCATAGTTCTAACTATTTTTGCAGTATTAATTCTTCTTAATAGGTTTAGAAATAGTAATTATAATAACAATAATAAGACTAAAGTAATGTCAACATTCCTTACCTGAATGATTGAACTCTGCAGCTTGAGAATGTTCTATTGATGTTGCTGTTTGTAAACACATTGTTTAACTGAAGGAAAGGAACAGACACAGTATTGGGAAAATTCTGTATTTAATGAAATAATATATCTGTATTCATAACTAAATTATCAACTAACCTGGAAATTAATAATATTTGAGGCAGATTTGTGTAGTGCAGAATTGGATGCTATTAGATTTGTTGTTGGTACCAAGTTAGTAATAATGAAGGTCACATTAAAATCGAAGAACTCGACTTGCGGGTTTGGAGTTGTGGTCACAACTGGTGCTGTTAAAATAAATTGAAGAAATGTTAAACTGGGAGTAAAATAATCTTTGCAATTGTATCATCTCTCTTCCAGAGTGAAGTTTGAATAAACCAAGAAAACAGAAATCACATCAAAATACTTTGTGGCAGGTTGGGATGGAAAAGTTTGTCTTTTTCACACAAAAAGAACTTATTGCTTTCATATATGTGTTTGGTACAAAAGCTGCCCTAACCAAGGAATGTGTGACTGATTGCTTCTCTGTTAAGAAACATTTTTTTCATTCTTACTGACTTAGATATCAGAGTTTTATGTTCTTCCATCAGTAGGTGTGCAGGGGAGGTGGAGAGGGTCAAGTTCATACCTCTCCTGACTTTTCTGCAATTTTATGGTGGTGAGTGTGAGACCTCAATCAGTCCCTGCCTCAATTGAAGTTGTTAAGGGGCAAACAAATTGATGCCCAGCTTCAATTTTTAGTCTAGCAGGAGGGGTCTACAGCTGAAGTGAGTCACTGAAATTGAACTTGCTCAGTGTGGGAAGTAGATGGGGATGGGTGGGAGGGTCCAGACGTAACCTTAGCCTGTCCCTTTCTTTTTTATTCATTCATGGGATGTCAGCATTATTGGCTGGGCGAGAATTTATTGTCCATCACTAATTTGTCCATAAGAAAGTGGCTGTGACCTGCTTTCTTCATAGAATCATAGGATCCTGACTGTATGCAGAAAGAGTCCACTTGACCCATCAAATCTCCAAAAAGCATTCCACCCAGACCCAGACCCCCCACCCTAAGCCTGAAACCCTGCATTTCCCATGGCTAGTCCACTTAGGCTGCACATCCCTGGACACTAAGGTCAATTTTAGACAGCCAGCATCGATAGCAATGCATTTCAGCTTTTCAGGTGGCAGGTATGAAACTCAGTCTATTCAAAATCTACACATTAGGTAAAATTAACAGAGGTGTAAAAACTTATAGTTGAACTAAAAGCAGATTTTCAAGCTGAGAATTTTACTGAGCATTGCAGAACACAGTTTTTTTTTCTTCTACTATGTGATATACATGGGTATAAGTGGGTACTTGATTTGGTTGAGATAGTGCAATGGTATCTTGGATGAATAATTAAGATAACTAAGATAATACTTTGGGGAGAAGTTTTCCACCACAGCAGTTTGTGGAGTATAAATTAACTGAATGAAATGTGGAATTCAAACCTGGTCTCGGTAATAATAAACAAATTGGTGTTCCCGTCTACCTTCTGCCTTTATGCATCAAGGTGGGGGAAGATGAGGGTTCCTAATGTCCTTAAAGGAAAGAAATCAGCTGCCCTTACCTTGGCTGACCTACTTGCACCTTGAGACCAATAGCAATATGGATGATTCTGAAATGCTTTCTGGAATGGTTTATTCAGTACCTCTGTTCAAAGGTAATTTGTGATTGGCAACAAATGCTGGACTCAACAGTGAGACAAATATTCCAGTCAAGAATAAAATAAAATGCTTGGATCATCAGTTGTCTTGGACAGAATATTTTTTCCAAGTCTTTTGCCTCCAGTCCTGCAGATCTAATTACAAGCATTATTTCTATGATTTTTTTTCTATTTTTCTATCCATTCAGGGAATGTGGACTTGCTGTCTAAGCCAGCATTTATTTCCCAACCCTAATTGCCCTAGAGAACATAATGGCGAGCTGCCTTCTTGAGCAATTGTGGTCCTTGGTGGGTAGGGACAACCACAGTGCAGTTTTGAAAGAGTTCCAGGATAAGCCATGAATTATGAAGCATCAGTGTTAATAGTTCCTAAACAAGATAGTATGACTTGGAAGGCAAGTTGCTGGTGGTCATGTTTGCATACAGTCTTTTTCCGCTATGTGGTTGAAGTTGCGTTTTGGAAGCTGCTGTTGGAAGACTCTTCTTAAGTTAATATAGTGCATCTTTTAGATAGTCCACACTCCTGTCATTGCACATTAGTGCTGAAGGAGTGAATACTGAAGTTCATGAATGGGGTGCAATCAAAGGGGCTGATTTAGTTACTTTAATCTTCTGTTTAGGCATGTTACGACACATGTCTGAGACCAGTGGGAATTGAAACCAGTTCTTCGCCCAGAGGTAGAGGGATTCTACCACAGTGCCTAGTGGACTGTTTTATCCCAAATGGTGTTAGGCTGTAAAAGTCCACATATGAAGAAGACTGGATGCAAGAGACACTCAAACGATTGTTTGAATCTTCAAAGTATTCTAAATTACAGAATTTAACTCAGTCATCATACGGAAAAAGAATTATTCACAAGGAATGTACGGGAATTATTGGATTTTGTTTTATTGCAGAAAAGAATTCTGCATTTTTTTTAACCATGAGATTAAAAAAGAAATAATAAGTGAACTAAGTAACGGGAAGTATACTTACTTGGCAAAGGAATTGACTCATGGTAGCCTATATAAAAAAAACATATGTGAGTGAAAGATAAAATTTTATCATTAAAGAGTGGAATAAAACTTGTGCATTGTTTGAAATGAACTGAATTCAATTTGAATGCAATATTTAAATGACAAAAATAAAATTCTATTGAACATAATATCATGATTAAACTGATCATTAACTACCATTTACGTAGAGGCTGTTATTATCCAGTGAATATATTCCTAAGGTGGAGATGTTCTCTGTGTTGTCTCTGAACGCATGGTACACAGTAACTTTATCAATTTCCTGAGCAGTAGAATCATTTCTGAACGTGCAGATTGCATACACGCTGGTGTTTCCAAGACTTGCAAGGCTGCAGACAAAAATGATTTGTGGAAATTAACCAAAAAGGAAGCTGTCTTGAAAATATTATTCATCATTCTAATTAACATTCAAAAGTTCACAAACTTTGGGCAATTCAATTGTCCTATGCACCATTGATTAAAATAACTTTCAATTGTCATTGTTCTCAAAGTGTCAGTTCTCTAACACAGTACTTGAGGAAGTAAGTGTCCAAAACATCCTCCAGACAAAAGGTAAACCAGCAGTTCACAGGGTAACTTCTCATACCATTTGGAAGAACTGGTGACAATAATTAAAATGCACCAATATAAAACAAATATGAAGCAATAGCATCAGAAAACATTCAGGCATATGTGTAACAATCAACTTCGAAAGATATCTTTGTGGGTATTATGTTGTGTCAATCCTAGCACTTTCAAACTATTTTTAAACAGTTCATCCAGTGGATGTGGGCTATGAGGACCAACATTTATTACCCATCTCTAATTGCCCTTGAGATGAATATTGGTGAACTAACATTGTTTCAAAAATTGTTACCTTGTCAATCTTTCACTTAACCATCAGAGAAATTATTATGGTTTAACACAAAAATAACTCACCTAAATGAAGCAACTTCGCAACGTGAAAGTGTTGCATTAATTTTACTCCTGTTGAACAGGGCAGTGAGCTGAAATAAAGACACAAACAAACTTTTAGTGGAAGGTAAAGCTCTCATAAATTGTAAAATATTTTCAGTAGATCATTTCTTTGATCACTAACTGAAAAAAAAATAATTGTTGGTATGATAGTGAAATCTGTGTTACCTGGTGGGAAATTATATTTGATGCAGAACTGTATAACAAAGAACTAGAATCTTGTAGACTTTGTGTAAACTCAAGGTTGGTGATTGTGAAGGTCACATTAAATTCAATGGGCTTCTCTGTCACATTTGGAGTGTGTGTTGTTGTTAGTGCTGGTGGTAATGCTAGCAGAGGACACAAGGAGAACATTAGTCTGAAAATAAAATACACATTTCCAGATGAACATCCTTCCTGCAACCCACAAAAGCAGTAAAGGTCTAAACAAATATCCTAACAACATAGTTCAAGATTATTGACAGTATTATGTCAATGTTGAGAGATATATTTGCCCATTTGAGTGCTTGTTTTTCTGATTTTGCTGCATGCTATCTGTGCAGACAAACTATATGTCCAGATGTCTTGGAATGAACTGTTTAAAATGAGTAAACTGAATAAACAGATCTTCACACTGGTAATTTCAGATTTCTGTTGTCAGTTTACTAGCAAGTATTACATTCTGTATAATGCATTCTAACTTTAAATAACAGTTTGTAATACTCCTTATACCAAGAAGATTGGATGCAAAGTAACACAGACAAACATTAATTGAAAATTCATGGAATTTTCAATACCAGACCTCAGCTTCAACATTAGAGAGAAAAATATTAATGCTCAAGAGTAATAGGGAAACCATTGAATCCGCACAAAAACAGCTTTATTTGAAAATACAGTAACAATCATAAGTGGCAGAGTTGCTTTTAGTTTAACATGGGAATACTACAAACTTTACATGAATCTAAGGCTAAGAAGCATACTTACTTGGTAAAGGTGTTGTTTCATGATAACCTGCAAAAAAAGATTGAAATGTTGTTAGTATCATGTACCGTGTGGAATTTACATTTTAGAAATGGTAGTAAAATTTCATGCATTGTTTGAAATGGACCTAATTCATTCTGAATGATATGGCTAATCATGTACAATAAAATTCAAGTGCACAACATATATCTTTAAATGTCCATACCATTTACGTAGAGGCTGTTATTGTCCAGTGAGTAGACCCCTAAGGTGGAGATGTTGTTGGTGTTGTCTCTGAATTCATGGTACACAGTGACCCTGTCAACATCCTGCGTAGAATCATTTCTAAACGTGCAGAGTGAATACACGCTGGTGTTGGCAACATTTGCCACACTGTGAGAACAAAATGCATTTCAGAGGTTAACTAAAAATTGTATTATCACGCTAATCATCATTCATCTCCTCATGAATATTATAGGTACTTCACTAAAGTTGGAATCATTCAAAGGACCACCTATTTGGATAATTTACAACTAATTCTATTCTTAAAAGCTTGAATATGAAACATGGGTGTTTAAATATTCACTGATTATACGAGAAATGAAGGGTCAGAGAGTCAAAGTGAATAAAAGGTGAAGGAAGCTGTTCCCTGGTTCAAGATCAAAGACCATTCAATGAATTAAAAGGCACAATTACACTGCACCATGTAACTGAAATATTAAACAACAGGATCATAAATCACTCAACAGTATATGCAACATTCAACCATGAAATATATCTTTGTGATTTTCTGTTGTATAGGTGTTCATTTTCAGACTTTATTACATCATTCCATGCATCTAATTTTGCAATTTAAAAAATACATATTGATTATTTCAATAACATTTGCAGCAATTGTCATTTTTAAACACAAACTGAACTCACCTGAAGGAAACAACATTGCAATGTAAAAATGTTTCATTAATTTTACTCTTGGTGAACAGGGCAGTGAGCTGAAATGAAGTAGAAATCATATTGTTACAGAGTGAAACTCTCAATGATTGGAAAAAGAAGACTAAACCATTTTCTTTTACCAGTAACATAAGAGTTAATCTATCTGCAACATATAGTTATTGCGATAATACTGTAATATATTTGTTACCTGGTGAGAAATAATATTTGATGCAGAACTGAAAAGCAAGGAACTGGAATCTTGTAGACTTTGTGTAAACTCAAGGTTGGTGATTGTGAAGGTCACATTAAATTCAATGGGCTTCTCTGTCCCATTTGGAGTGTGTGTTGTTGTCAATGCTGGTGGTAATGCTAGCAGAGGACACAAGGAGAACATTAGTCTGAAAATAAAATACACATTTCCAGATGAACATCCTTCCTGCAACCCACAAAAGCCTTAAAGGTCTAAACAAACATCCAAACAACAAAGTACGAGATTATTGACAGCATTCTGTCAATGTTGAGAGATATATTTGCCCATTTGAGTGCTTGTTTTTCTGATTTTGCTGCATGCTGTCTGTGCAGACAATCTATATCTCCAGATGTCTTGGAATGAACTGTTTAAAATGAATAAACCGAATGAACAGATCTTCACACTGGAAATTTCAGATTTCTGTTGTGAGTTTATGAGCTAGTGTTATATTCTGTATAATGCCATCTAGATTTAATTAACAGTTTTTTATACACCTTATACCAAGAAGATTGGATGCAAAGTAACACAGACAAACATTAATTGAAAATTCAAGGAATTTTCAATACCAGAACTCAGCTTCAACATTAGAGAGAAAAATATTAATGCTCAAGAGTAATAGGGAAACCATTGAATCCGCACAAAAACAGCTTTATTTGAAAATACAGTAACAATCATAAGTGGCAGAGTTGCTTTTAGTTTAACATGGGAATACTACAAACTTTACATGAATCTAAGGCTAAGAAGCATACTTACTTGGTAAAGGTGTTGTTTCATGATAACCTGCAAAAAAAGATTGTAATGTTGTTAGTATCATGTACCGTGTGGAATTTACATTTTAGAAATGGTAGTAAAATTTCATGCATTGTTTGAAATGGACCTAATTCATTCTGAATGATATGGCTAATCATGTACAATAAAATTCAAGTGCACAACATATATCTTTAAATGTCCATACCATTTACGTAGAGGCTGTTATTGTCCAGTGAGTAGACCCCTAAGGTGGAGATGTTGTTGGTGTTGTCTCTGAATTCGTGGTACACAGTGACCCTGTCAACATCCTGCGTAGAATCATTTCTAAACGTGCAGAGTGAATACACGCTGGTGTTGGCAACATTTGCCACACTGTGAGAACAAAATGCATTTCAGAGGTTAACTAAAAATTGTATTATCACGCTAATCATCATTCATCTCCTCATGAATATTATAGGTACTTCACTAAAGTTGGAATCATTCAAAGGACCACCTATTTGGATAATTTACAACTAATTCTATTCTTAAAAGCTTGAATATGAAACATGGGTGTTTAAATATTCACTGATTATACGAGAAATGAAGGGTCAGAGAGTCAAAGTGAATAAAAGGTGAAGGAAGCTGTTCCCTGGTTCAAGATCAAAGACCATTCAATGAATTAAAAGGCACAATTACACTGCACCATGTAACTGAAATATTAAACAACAGGATCATAAATCACTCAACAGTATATGCAACATTCAACCATGAAATATATCTTTGTGATTTTCTGTTGTATAGGTGTTCATTTTCAGACTTTATTACATCATTCCATGCATCTAATTTTGCAATTTAAAAAATACATATTGATTATTTCAATAACATTTGCAGCAATTGTCATTTTTAAACACAAACTGAACTCACCTGAAGGAAACAACATTGCAATGTAAAAATGTTTCATTAATTTTACTCTTGGTGAACAGGGCAGTGAGCTGAAATGAAGTAGAAATCATATTGTTACAGGGTGAAACTCTCAATGATTGGAAAAAGAAGACTAAACCATTTTCTTTTACCAGTAACATAAGAGTTAATCTATCTGCAACATATAGTTATTGCAATAATACTGTAATATATTTGTTACCTGGTGAGAAATAATATTTGATGCAGAACTGAAAAGCAAGGAACTGGAATCTTGTAGACTTTGTGTAAACTCAAGGTTGGTGATTGTGAAGGTCACATTAAATTCAATGGGCTTCTCTGTCACATTTGGAGTGCGTGTTGTTGTCAATGCTGGTGGTAATGCTAGCAGAGGACACAAGGAGAACATTAGTCTGAAAATAAAATACACATTTCCAGATGAACATCCTTCCTGCAACCCACAAAAGCCTTAAAGGTCTAAACAAACATCCAAACAACAAAGTACGAGATTATTGACAGCATTCTGTCAATGTTGAGAGATATATTTGCCCATTTGAGTGCTTGTTTTTCTGATTTTGCTGCATGCTGTCTGTGCAGACAATCTATATCTCCAGATGTCTTGGAATGAACTGTTTAAAATGAATAAACCGAATGAACAGATCTTCACACTGGAAATTTCAGATTTCTGTTGTGAGTTTATGAGCTAGTGTTATATTCTGTATAATGCCATCTCGATTTAATTAACAGTTTTTTATACACCTTATACCAAGAAGATTGGATGCAAAGTAACACAGACAAACATTAATTGAAAATTCAAGGAATTTTCAATACCAGAACTCAGCTTCAACATTAGAGAGAAAAATATTAATGCTCAAGAGTAATAGGGAAACCATTGAATCCGCACAAAAACAGCTTTATTTGAAAATACAGTAACAATCATAAGTGGCAGAGTTGCTTTTAGTTTAACATGGGAATACTACAAACTTTACATGAATCTAAGGCTAAGAAGCATACTTACTTGGTAAAGGTGTTGTTTCATGATAACCTGCAAAAAAAGATTGAAATGTTGTTAGTATCATGTACCGTGTGGAATTTACATTTTAGAAATGGTAGTAAAATTTCATGCATTGTTTGAAATGGACCTAATTCATTCTGAATGATATGGCTAATCATGTACAATAAAATTCAAGTGCACAACATATATCTTTAAATGTCCATACCATTTACGTAGAGGCTGTTATTGTCCAGTGAGTAGACCCCTAAGGTGGAGATGTTGTTGGTGTTGTCTCTGAATTCGTGGTACACAGTGACCCTGTCAACATCCTGCGTAGAATCATTTCTAAACGTGCAGAGTGAATACACGCTGGTGTTGGCAACATTTGCCACACTGTGAGAACAAAATGCATTTCAGAGGTTAACTAAAAATTGTATTATCACGCTAATCATCATTCATCTCCTCATGAATATTATAGGTACTTCACTAAAGTTGGAATCATTCAAAGGACCACCTATTTGGATAATTTACAACTAATTCTATTCTTAAAAGCTTGAATATGAAACATGGGTGTTTAAATATTCACTGATTATACGAGAAATGAAGGGTCAGAGAGTCAAAGTGAATAAAAGGTGAAGGAAGCTGTTCCCTGGTTCAAGATCAAAGACCATTCAATGAATTAAAAGGCACAATTACACTGCACCATGTAACTGAAATATTAAACAACAGGATCATAAATCACTCAACAGTATATGCAACATTCAACCATGAAATATATCTTTGTGATTTTCTGTTGTATAGGTGTTCATTTTCAGACTTTATTACATCATTCCATGCATCTAATTTTGCAATTTAAAAAATACATATTGATTATTTCAATAACATTTGCAGCAATTGTCATTTTTAAACACAAACTGAACTCACCTGAAGGAAACAACATTGCAATGTAAAAATGTTTCATTAATTTTACTCTTGGTGAACAGGGCAGTGAGCTGAAATGAAGTAGAAATCATATTGTTACAGGGTGAAACTCTCAATGATTGGAAAAAGAAGACTAAACCATTTTCTTTTACCAGTAACATAAGAGTTAATCTATCTGCAACATATAGTTATTGCAATAATACTGTAATATATTTGTTACCTGGTGAGAAATAATATTTGATGCAGAACTGAAAAGCAAGGAACTGGAATCTTGTAGACTTTGTGTAAACTCAAGGTTGGTGATTGTGAAGGTCACATTAAATTCAATGGGCTTCTCTGTCACATTTGGAGTGCGTGTTGTTGTCAATGCTGGTGGTAATGCTAGCAGAGGACACAAGGAGAACATTAGTCTGAAAATAAAATACACATTTCCAGATGAACATCCTTCCTGCAACCCACAAAAGCCTTAAAGGTCTAAACAAACATCCAAACAACAAAGTACGAGATTATTGACAGCATTCTGTCAATGTTGAGAGATATATTTGCCCATTTGAGTGCTTGTTTTTCTGATTTTGCTGCATGCTGTCTGTGCAGACAATCTATATCTCCAGATGTCTTGGAATGAACTGTTTAAAATGAATAAACCGAATGAACAGATCTTCACACTGGAAATTTCAGATTTCTGTTGTGAGTTTATGAGCTAGTGTTATATTCTGTATAATGCCATCTCGATTTAATTAACAGTTTTTTATACACCTTATACCAAGAAGATTGGATGCAAAGTAACACAGACAAACATTAATTGAAAATTCAAGGAATTTTCAATACCAGAACTCAGCTTCAACATTAGAGAGAAAAATATTAATGCTCAAGAGTAATAGGGAAACCATTGAATCCGCACAAAAACAGCTTTATTTGAAAATACAGTAACAATCATAAGTGGCAGAGTTGCTTTTAGTTTAACATGGGAATACTACAAACTTTACATGAATCTAAGGCTAAGAAGCATACTTACTTGGTAAAGGTGTTGTTTCATGATAACCTGCAAAAAAAGATTGAAATGTTGTTAGTATCATGTACCGTGTGGAATTTACATTTTAGAAATGGTAGTAAAATTTCATGCATTGTTTGAAATGGACCTAATTCATTCTGAATGATATGGCTAATCATGTACAATAAAATTCAAGTGCACAACATATATCTTTAAATGTCCATACCATTTACGTAGAGGCTGTTATTGTCCAGTGAGTAGACCCCTAAGGTGGAGATGTTGTTGGTGTTGTCTCTGAATTCGTGGTACACAGTGACCCTGTCAACATCCTGCGTAGAATCATTTCTAAACGTGCAGAGTGAATACACGCTGGTGTTGGCAACATTTGCCACACTGTGAGAACAAAATGCATTTCAGAGGTTAACTAAAAATTGTATTATCACGCTAATCATCATTCATCTCCTCATGAATATTATAGGTACTTCACTAAAGTTGGAATCATTCAAAGGACCACCTATTTGGATAATTTACAACTAATTCTATTCTTAAAAGCTTGAATATGAAACATGGGTGTTTAAATATTCACTGATTATACGAGAAATGAAGGGTCAGAGAGTCAAAGTGAATAAAAGGTGAAGGAAGCTGTTCCCTGGTTCAAGATCAAAGACCATTCAATGAATTAAAAGGCACAATTACACTGCACCATGTAACTGAAATATTAAACAACAGGATCATAAATCACTCAACAGTATATGCAACATTCAACCATGAAATATATCTTTGTGATTTTCTGTTGTATAGGTGTTCATTTTCAGACTTTATTACATCATTCCATGCATCTAATTTTGCAATTTAAAAAATACATATTGATTATTTCAATAACATTTGCAGCAATTGTCATTTTTAAACACAAACTGAACTCACCTGAAGGAAACAACATTGCAATGTAAAAATGTTTCATTAATTTTACTCTTGGTGAACAGGGCAGTGAGCTGAAATGAAGTAGAAATCATATTGTTACAGGGTGAAACTCTCAATGATTGGAAAAAGAAGACTAAACCATTTTCTTTTACCAGTAACATAAGAGTTAATCTATCTGCAACATATAGTTATTGCAATAATACTGTAATATATTTGTTACCTGGTGAGAAATAATATTTGATGCAGAACTGAAAAGCAAGGAACTGGAATCTTGTAGACTTTGTGTAAACTCAAGGTTGGTGATTGTGAAGGTCACATTAAATTCAATGGGCTTCTCTGTCACATTTGGAGTGCGTGTTGTTGTCAATGCTGGTGGTAATGCTAGCAGAGGACACAAGGAGAACATTAGTCTGAAAATAAAATACACATTTCCAGATGAACATCCTTCCTGCAACCCACAAAAGCCTTAAAGGTCTAAACAAACATCCAAACAACAAAGTACGAGATTATTGACAGCATTCTGTCAATGTTGAGAGATATATTTGCCCATTTGAGTGCTTGTTTTTCTGATTTTGCTGCATGCTGTCTGTGCAGACAATCTATATCTCCAGATGTCTTGGAATGAACTGTTTAAAATGAATAAACCGAATGAACAGATCTTCACACTGGAAATTTCAGATTTCTGTTGTGAGTTTATGAGCTAGTGTTATATTCTGTATAATGCCATCTCGATTTAATTAACAGTTTTTTATACACCTTATACCAAGAAGATTGGATGCAAAGTAACACAGACAAACATTAATTGAAAATTCAAGGAATTTTCAATACCAGAACTCAGCTTCAACATTAGAGAGAAAAATATTAATGCTCAAGAGTAATAGGGAAACCATTGAATCCGCACAAAAACAGCTTTATTTGAAAATACAGTAACAATCATAAGTGGCAGAGTTGCTTTTAGTTTAACATGGGAATACTACAAACTTTACATGAATCTAAGGCTAAGAAGCATACTTACTTGGTAAAGGTGTTGTTTCATGATAACCTGCAAAAAAAGATTGAAATGTTGTTAGTATCATGTACCGTGTGGAATTTACATTTTAGAAATGGTAGTAAAATTTCATGCATTGTTTGAAATGGACCTAATTCATTCTGAATGATATGGCTAATCATGTACAATAAAATTCAAGTGCACAACATATATCTTTAAATGTCCATACCATTTACGTAGAGGCTGTTATTGTCCAGTGAGTAGACCCCTAAGGTGGAGATGTTGTTGGTGTTGTCTCTGAATTCGTGGTACACAGTGACCCTGTCAATATCCTGCGTAGAATCATTTCTAAACGTGCAGAGTGAATACACGCTGGTGTTGGCAACATTTGCCACACTGTGAGAACAAAATGCATTTCAGAGGTTAACTAAAAATTGTATTATCACGCTAATCATCATTCATCTCCTCATGAATATTATAGGTACTTCACTAAAGTTGGAATCATTCAAAGGACCACCTATTTGGATAATTTACAACTAATTCTATTCTTAAAAGCTTGAATATGAAACATGGGTGTTTAAATATTCACTGATTATACGAGAAATGAAGGGTCAGAGAGTCAAAGTGAATAAAAGGTGAAGGAAGCTGTTCCCTGGTTCAAGATCAAAGACCATTCAATGAATTAAAAGGCACAATTACACTGCACCATGTAACTGAAATATTAAACAACAGGATCATAAATCACTCAACAGTATATGCAACATTCAACCATGAAATATATCTTTGTGATTTTCTGTTGTATAGGTGTTCATTTTCAGACTTTATTACATCATTCCATGCATCTAATTGTGCAATTTAAAAAATACATATTGATTATTTCAATAACATTTGCAGCAATTGTCATTTTTAAACACAAACTGAACTCACCTGAAGGAAACAACATTGCAATGTAAAAATGTTTCATTAATTTTACTCTTGGTGAACAGGGCAGTGAGCTGAAATGAAGTAGAAATCATATTGTTACAGGGTGAAACTCTCAATGATTGGAAAAAGAAGACTAAACCATTTTCTTTTACCAGTAACATAAGAGTTAATCTATCTGCAACATATAGTTATTGCAATAATACTGTAATATATTTGTTACCTGGTGAGAAATAATATTTGATGCAGAACTGAAAAGCAAGGAACTGGAATCTTGTAGACTTTGTGTAAACTCAAGGTTGGTGATTGTGAAGGTCACATTAAATTCAATGGGCTTCTCTGTCACATTTGGAGTGCGTGTTGTTGTCAATGCTGGTGGTAATGCTAGCAGAGGACACAAGGAGAACATTAGTCTGAAAATAAAATACACATTTCCAGATGAACATCCTTCCTGCAACCCACAAAAGCCTTAAAGGTCTAAACAAACATCCAAACAACAAAGTACGAGATTATTGACAGCATTCTGTCAATGTTGAGAGATATATTTGCCCATTTGAGTGCTTGTTTTTCTGATTTTGCTGCATGCTGTCTGTGCAGACAATCTATATCTCCAGATGTCTTGGAATGAACTGTTTAAAATGAATAAACCGAATGAACAGATCTTCACACTGGAAATTTCAGATTTCTGTTGTGAGTTTATGAGCTAGTGTTATATTCTGTATAATGCCATCTAGATTTAATTAACAGTTTTTTATACACCTTATACCAAGAAGATTGGATGCAAAGTAACACAGACAAACATTAATTGAAAATTCATGGAATTTTCAATACCAGAACTCAGCTTCAACATTAGAGAGAAAAATATTAATGCTCAAGAGTAATAGGGAAACCATTGAATCCGCACAAAAACAGCTTTATTTGAAAATACAGTAACAATCATAAGTGGCAGAGTTGCTTTTAGTTTAACATGGGAATACTACAAACTTTACATGAATCTAAGGCGAAGAAGCATACTTACTTGGTAAAGGTGTTGTTTCATGATAACCTGCAAAAAAAGATTGAAATGTTGTTAGTATCATGTACCGTGTGGAATTTACATTTTAGAAATGGTAGTAAAATTTCATGCATTGTTTGAAATGGACCTAATTCATTCTGAATGATATGGCTAATCATGTACAATAAAATTCAAGTGCACAACATATATCTTTAAATGTCCATACCATTTACGTAGAGGCTGTTATTGTCCAGTGAGTAGACCCCTAAGGTGGAGATGTTGTTGGTGTTGTCTCTGAATTCGTGGTACACAGTGACCCTGTCAACATCCTGCGTAGAATCATTTCTAAACGTGCAGAGTGAATACACGCTGGTGTTGGCAACATTTGCCACACTGTGAGAACAAAATGCATTTCAGAGGTTGTCACGGGATCCATTACTTCTTCATGAAAAGACTCGATTCCTCTGTGGAATTTTACCTGATTATATTATATTGTATAAGATTAAGCTTAACAACAATGATGCTATTAACTCGTTAAGTGTCATGGGATCCGTCTACTTCTTCATGAAAAGACTCGATTCCTCTGTGGAATTTTACCTGATTATATTATATTGTATAAGATTAAGCTTAACAGCAATGATGCTATTAACTCGTTAAGTGTCATGGGATCTGTCTACTTCTTCATGAAAAGACTCAATTCTTCTGTGGAATTTTACCTGATTATATTAGATTGTAGCAACAATGATACTATTAACTCTTTATTGTATTTTAGCCAAGCAACAATTAAGTATAACTATGACTATGTGGCAACTGCTCTCTACCAGCTACGTATCAGCTACTTATTGTTTTCTCAGCTAATTAAGTGTTTAACGCGACCTTTAAACAATGCTGACCGAGGCACAGTTTGAGATTCCAGTTCTTTAAACAAATGATGTAATTGCTTAACTTAGACTGTAAGGGATATAAAAGCAGAGCTAAAACAGACAGAACTCATTCTTGTCTTGAAACACAGACAATGAGTCACCCAACCATCCTCTGAACCACCAGGCTTGCAGAAAAGACACATTTGTGCAAAATACGGACCGATCGGATGAAACATACGGACGGCTAAGAGCTTGCTGAAATACGCCTGCCTAAAAGATTCTCGGTTGAGGCACTGCATTCTAGCCTGAAGAAGATACAATCTGAACCAACTAGCTGATACACGCTAGTCTATGAAGATTCCATTTGGGACACTCAGGTATTAAGCTCTGCTTTTATCCTAGGTATCTTTTAAGAACATTCAAAAAGGCTGTAACGATTGTGATTAACTGAAAACATCTGATTGTGAGTATTCAACTTATTATATTGATAAATTTCTATTATATTTTACACCACACACTTCGTATTCGCCGAACCTTTATTTGATAAGATATGTTTACCTTTGTGTTGGTATGTTAAGTCTAGAACTTAGCTGAGAAGGCATTAGGATTGACTTAAAGTGAATCCCTCTCACTCCTAGGTGAAAGGATAAACTGAAGGGACCTAGAGACCTGCGATAAACCCAGCCGAGTTTGTAGCTATCAGGACCATACAGTCAATAGGGACCACTGGTAAACTTGACAGGTAACGGCCTCAGGTATATGCCCGAGGTACTGTAGTTTAATCCGGTAGTAACCCATACCTATTGAGGATATCCACCTGAATAACATAACAATTGGCGCCCAACGTGGGGCTCGAGAGATTGCACTATCTTGAACCTCACGGCGTAAATATTATCTTTGTCACCAAATAAACTCCTTCTGTAGGGATATAGCGAATAGTAAAAAAAAAATAAAAGCCCCTCAAAAAGAAAAAGAAAATGGCCAATATACCTGCCTGTTATTTTAGAAATGATTGGGCAGAAATAGTCGCAGCAGGAAACGACAATATAGTCTCCCCACCTAACCTAAGAGGTCAGGAGGTAAGACTGAGGGCAGATGAGTCAGTCCTAGAAGGACTAAACAGACTCAATGGAGAACCTATAGCAGCAAGACTCCGATACAGGTTCAGAATAGAATATGTAGATGGAACTCACCATCACTATGATGGATGCATACCAGCAGATGGAACTGGAAACCCCCTAGAACCAGCCCACCAGCATACCGCTGGCGTTCTACCAGCTCAACATACGGTAACAGTAATTAGAAGAGAAACAGACCTAAGGGGAAGAGAAGTACCGCTAGTACCAGGCATGTCAGAACATGCCTGGGCAGAAGATATAGCTCAGCAAATTATAGTGGCAGCAGACAGAGTGCTCCAAATACCCCAACTAAATAGAGTAGCAGCACAAGTCCTAGTGGCGCAACATGCTGTAGAAAAAGCCCGATGGCTAATCAATAATCCCAGGCCCGGACAAGCCGGACAAGCACCACAACCGGTAGCAGCCCGCCGTGTGTACGGTGATCCCTCACTGAAGAATTTTAAAATCTGCTTCCTAGACTTTCCCTCAGATGACAGAGCAGCAATAAAATATATAATTCAACATTTCGAAAAACTAAAAGCCTTCTTGGAAGGACTAACCCCCCAAGAAAATTCAGATTTATTTAAAGCCCTGGATTGTCCTGCTTTAGATCAGGAACCGCACACCACCATAAATCTAGTTACCATACTCCATGAAGCCCACAACCGGGTATATGGAACCCAAAGAGCAGGAGCAGCCAACAGGATATTCAAAACACTCCTGGAATCAGGGAGAACAATGCTCCAGGTAGCACAATCCGCTGAAGATCTAGAAATAAACTATGTCCAAGTCAGGTCGCAATTATTCAGACAATTCCAGAATGAAGGCCATGCAAACAGGCTCAGGGAAGCCACAAACAGAGCACTAGGACAGGGACAAAACCCATGGCAAGTATTCAGACAAGAATTAATCAACTTAGGAGAAGTCCTCAATCTATCCCTAGATAGAATAGGAAAACAAAATCCCCACGGACCTCAACCAGAAGCCAAGGAAAGGAAATCAGAAAAACCTAAATCAGAAACCCAGAAATCCAAGGCGCAAGGACGCCAACAAAACCAAAGAAAACCATGGACATACCGACCCCAATATGAACCATTGGTTCAGGTAGTGGAAAAAGTCCAACCCAGAAACCAGGGACCTCCCCGACAGCAGCTACCTCCTAGACCAATTCCAGGAGTAAGCCCAAACTATTTAGGGAGAAACCCCATTCCGAATTATCAAGACCCAAGAGCTAGAGGGGGATACCAACCTCCACTACAGCCAGCCCAGCAACCACAACAACCTCGGGAATATAGGCCACCCCAACAAAATTTTAGACCTAGGCCTCCAAATGGACAAGTTCAACAAGAACGATACAACCTGAGACCCAGAAACAGTCAGGGACAAGCAATAACCTCTGGATCAGCCAGAGTGCAAACACAAGGGGACGAAAGGAATACAGAAGGGCAAAGAATCCACCAGACAGGGATGGTGAGAAAACCCAGACAGACAGCAGCAGAACCATGCTACCCTCAAGAACAAGGAAAAATAGAGGGGTATAAACCCCACAGACAGCAATGGCTCACAATAATGCTAGACACAGGGGCAGAAATGTCATTAATGGACAAAAGTTTGGCAGAAAAACTAAACATACCAAAAGTAGGAACAGAACCTTATCAGGGCATAGGAGCACCTGTAAAATGGGCAGATGTAGGAAAAATCAAATTAATCCTAAAAAATGGAAAACAAATAGAGACTAAAGCTCTAATTATAGAAGGTCTAAAAGACCAGGGAGAACCAGTAATATTAGGATGGGAAGACATTAAAGGACACAAACTACTAGAACAAACAGAAGACAAAAGAACAGAAGACTTAAAAGAAATTTTAGATAAAGAAAGCAACCCCAAAATCAGAGCAAAAATAAAACACCTAGTGCAAACTCACTGGGAAATCTGGCAAAAAGACTCATACCATTGCGGTAATCTAAACATTGATCCCACTCCCACAGGAATGGGACACTTCAAAATCAAAAAGAAGTATGGCATCAACAAACCAGAGATAGCTAGGGAAATCCAAAAAGTCATAGAAAGACTTGAGGAACAGGGAGTCCTAATAGAAAAAGGATCCCCATACAATACACCCATAATTGGAATACCAAAGCCTGATAAGCCAGGAAAGTACAGACTTGTCTGTGACTACCGAGACTTGAATTCAGGATCAGTGCCCTTCTCGTCATACTTTAAAGGAACTCAGACTACATTGAATACCTTAAGAAGGGAGAAATATAAAACTACCCTAGACTTATCAAATGGATTTTGGAGTCATCCAATCCCAAAAGAAGAGTGGCCATATACAGCCATAACAGACACCCTAGGGAGACAATTAGTTTGGACCAGACTCCCTCAGGGATACCTAAACAGCCCAGTAATATTTTCTGCAGAAGTCAGAAAAACAGTACAAAACTTAGCTCCGCCAGGACAAATAGAATGCTATGTAGATGATATTTATATCACTCATGGTGACCTAGAAGAACATTTTGCCTGCCTACATAGAATAATGGAACACCTGTACCATAAGGGATATATAATTGGACTAGCAAAATCCCAGATCGCCAGAGAAAATGTAAAATACTTAGGAGTGGAACTAACCAATGAAGGAAAAGGACTAACTGAAGAATACAGTGAAAAAATAGCTGATATTCAACCTCCTACCAAAATTAAAGAATTACAAGCAATATTAGGCCTATGTAACTATGCCAGAGACTTTGTCCCAGGATATGCAGAAATATCTAAACCCCTGTACAAAAAACTAACCGAGAAAGTATTCTCATGGACTGAAGAAGATCAAAATAACCTAAATGAACTAATCAACCAATTAAATAAAGCAGAAAACATGGGAAAGCATGAACCAGGGAAAGACATTACACTAGAAGTAATTATAGGGCAAGAAAGTGCCACCGTAAGAGTAACCAGTCAAGGACAGAACAAACCCTTCCAATATATCTCTTTAAACTTTACAGAAACAGAGAGGAAATACCCAAAAATAGAAAAAACATGGGTAGCCATAACTAGAGCAGTGGAACCCATCAGAAAAATCCAAGGGGAAGGAAAGATAATTATCCTCACGGAATTGGCAGAATTACAATCCAAACAACAAAAAATAGAAAGGAGCCAAAGGGTCCACTCGGCCAGGTATGAAAAATGGGATATCCTACTAGCTGACCCCACTATAGAAATACAGCCCCTTACAGGAAAAACAGATACTTGGTGGACACCGAAATATAAACTAGCTGCTACTGAAGAAAAAACTGAATTCAATCCAGATATGTACATCTATACAGATGGTAGTGCCCAAAGAGGCCTGGATAAACAAGGTAAAGAAGAAAAATTAACAGGAATAGGAATAGTAATCGGTACAAAACTAAACAATGAGTTCCAAGAAGAAAAGGTCTTAGAAATAAAAGGACCACTGGGAGGTTCAGCCCAGAAAACAGAAGTAAAGGCGTTAGAATTAGCCTTAAAAGAAGCAAGCCAATTTCCTGCAGAACTCCAAATTCTCGTTTGTACAGATAGCTTTTATGCCAGTAGAGGCTATAACGAGGAACTAGATAAATGGAGTGAAAAAGGATTCCATGATTGTAGGAATCACCCCATACAATATAGACAAATATGGGAAGAAATAGCTAGATTAAAAGAAAACCTCCCAAATGTAAAAGTAATACATGTCAGAGGACACCAGAAAGAAGGTGAACACAAAAAAGGAAATGATCTAGCTGACCGAGCAGCCAAAGCCGCAAGTTTGGGAAAAGAATATAAAATAAGAGTAATAACTAGGCAAATGCAAAAAGAGAATCAGGACAAAGAATTGGAAGACTTACTTCAGGGCAAGGAAGTAAAAGGATACCCTAAAAATCAGGACTACTGGGAAGAATCTGATGGGGTAGTCAAAACCAAATTTAAAGATCAAACCACAGAACAGGCTAAGATAATACCCCCTAGGAAAGGGAGAAGAGAACTTATCAAGACGGCCCACGAAGGCTTAGGGGCCGTGCATCCAGGAATAAAAACCACTCAGTCACACCTAAAGCAGAAATACTGGTGGCCTGGGATGAATGCAGAAGTTAAAAGATATTGTAATGAATGCAAAACTTGCCTAAAATATAATATCAAGGGAGGAACTAAAAAAGAACCGAAAATTATTCAGTCACAAAATATGGAGCCCGGGGATAAATGGATAATGGATTTTATCGGCCCATTGCCGACCTCTCACGGGAAAAAGCCATTTAAAAGACCGAATAAATATTGCCTAGTATGTATTGATGAATGTACCGGATTCACCACCCTGATCCCAACAAAGAGTTGTAGGACACAAGATGCTATAGAAGCTAGTGAGTTGATTCTGGTCGCTAACGGGCCTCCCAGAGTAATTCATACAGACCAAGGACCTGGCTTTAAAAACCAGGACTTTAACATGTGGTGTACCGCTCATGGGATACAGCTTGAGTTTAGCACACCTTACCATCCTGAATCGGCAGGAAAGGTAGAACGGAGAAACCAAGATGTCAAACTAGCCTTGGCAAAATTATTGTGCATTCGCGGTGGTAGTTGGAGTCAATGGTTGAAGGAGGTGCAGCTGGCCATCAATAACACACCCATAGATCTCTTAGGAGCAGAGAACCATATAACTCCGCACTATTTGAGATATGGAGTACAAATGAATACAGAAAATAAGCCTGAAATAGAAACCCAAACTAAACTTAAAAAAGAATGGATAGATCTCCTAAAAACTAAAAAAGAAGAATTAAGACAACAAAGGGAACAGAAAATTCAAGAAGACAGAAAATTTTGGCAACCTAAAGTAGGAGATTGGGTACAAGAGAAAAAACAAAATAAATCAGGAAGAGCCTTTAAAGCCCGCTATCATTTGCCTCAACAGATAATCCAAGTAGGAAATAGGACAGTGACAGTCGGGAAGGAAGGTAAAGAAAGGACTTTATCTGTAGATAATATAAGACCAGTTAACAAAGACTAAGAACATGGCAGATTGAATGGCTGTATATTTAGGAGAAGAAGAGAAACACAGGGAACAAATGGAGGGATTTTTTAACCTCCAAGAGAGATGTAAACAGCAGAAATGAAAAAAATTGGAAACAAATATTTAAAGGAAACAAAAAACAAAAAACAAACAATATGGAGTTAGGACAATTAGGGAAAGGCAAAAGGATACCAAAAGTATAAAAAAAAAACCAAGAAAGAAGAGACTAAGACGATTAAACAAAAGAAACTCACGGCAGAACGCTGCTCTAAGTGTATTATAGTTCAACACACCCTACTATTTATAGTATTAGCCTTTCTAACTATAGGATGGATACTTCAGGCAGTAATAAAGCGCAGCCTGGAATGTAACACAGGTAATAACCCCGACAGCAACAGTAACTCGACAAATTCAGCAGGAATGCCTCTAATAATAGGAGGATTAACCCTATCCAACATGGCCCTAGTAATGTTAGGACTAATTACGATAAATGTTGCGCAAGCTCAAAAATATGAAACTTGGACAGATCCAAGACCCTCAGCAGAAATAATAGGAGAAGAAATTATAGGACACACATACACCTTAGACATAATAGTCTTAAAACAGGAGCTTGTGAATGAAAACCAAGAACAAGATCAAAGAATAGATAATCTTATACAAAATTGGATAGACGAATTACTATCTTATAGTATACAAAATGTTACAACAAATGAAGAAACCTCAGAGAGAGATAGATGGCTCTACTGTTTATACAAAACGTATAACCGTTCAGACTATCAGATCCAGGATCAAAAAACCACTATAACTGCTCCTATCCTATTATTATAAAAATAACACCCATATAATTGGATGCACCGATAAAGCCACACAATGTTATAGCCCATCAGGATACAATACCGCTCTCCTCCAAAACTGCCCAAATGATAATAGAGCAAAAAGAAATGAAACCCATGGACCATGGTCCTGCAAAATTCCCAACTCAGGAAAAGTAGTATTTAAATGTGGATACACTTATGAAGTTCCTTAGGATAATTACTATGAAAATAATACCAAAAAGTATAACACTGAGGCAGAAAACCCAGATGGAAATCAAACATCTAAATGGAAATCAGTATATCAAGACTGGAAAAAATTAAAATACTTCTTAAAAGACCCACAAAGACAGGGAACTGAAATAAAAGTAGAAAATACAACTCTGTACTGCTACCATTGGGGCAGGATGTACTGCTACAAAACAAAGCAGAATGCCACCTTTTGGGAACAATCTTCTCCTGATAGATGGCTGGTGATAACCACAAATCAAAAAAAGCAGTAACAGCAACGATAATGATAATAATAATAATAATAATAGACAACAACAGGCAGAAGCATATATTAAGGATTTATTCAAAAATCAGAAAATACAATGGGAAAACTCAAAAAACCTAATAATAGAAGTGATAACAATCAAAAAAGACCAAGCCTGGCAAATTGCCTTTAATGACCTTAGAAATCAATTAAATGTAATAACTAGACGATGGTTGCATAACACCGTAAGAACAGAAAACAGGACAACAGCTGATTTAACCTCAAGGGTATACAGATCCCACGTGGAAAACAAAGATCAACAACTAAAGATCTCACTAGTAGAGATCAAATCCATTCTCACAAACGAAAATTACGAAACTAAAATAAAACAACCAATTTGGCAAAGCCTAAAAAATGGGTGGCTAAAAAAGGAAAAATGTATTCAAATTAACAATCAGCCTCAACTGATCGAATTCTCTAATTTAATCCTATTAAAACCCTGTGATAATAACAAGGTTCAATATGTTAAAAAAGATTGCCAGATAGAGTACTTTCATCTGGAAATACCTGGCTAACAAACCAGTCAGGAGAATTTAATGTTACGACAGGACATGTCGGATGTAATGACAAAATTATGAGACAAAACAGAGAAACTTATAAGAACCCGGCAGAAAAAATTAATCTAAAAATAGAAAAACCCAAACCTGACCTAGAACATTTTGAAAGAATGCTAACCATCTATTCAGAAAAGCAATGGATGGAGATAACCTTCTCGGGCCCAACGGATGACGAGAAGCTAAAGACCTTCCAGACCCTAATATCAAAAGAAAGGAAGGCTGACCAAAAAACTCTACAGGAAGAGATAAAAATATGGGTAGAAGAATCAAGAAAAAATTGGTATGATAACTTGCATATTAATGCATGGACTATGTCAGTATTACAAACTACTGCAAACATTTGGGTGCAAATCTATGATTGGATTTATTGGATTCTATCATGACTTGGCCTAGAACAATATACACCGCTCTTAGTGGGACTTATCCTACTCTGGGTGTTTGTGGTCGTAATTTGGCCATTTCTCAAGCCATTAATCAAAGGATTGATTCCAGAACGAAAATAAACCACATTCTGCTTCCTCGACCGGCAAGCTTGGATGAAACCACAGCCAAATACCAAGAAGTCCTAGACTTCCTGGGAAAACAAAACCAAGACTTACTTGGGACTCTGAACTATTGTGAAGGAATGGGAATTTCTCGAACCAATGTGATATTTTCTCCCACATGAAAGAACAATTTAGCCCTGTAGTCATGCCCGTAAGTCTATGGGACGCCTACTGCCACCACCTACCCATTATAGGAGGAAACATTCTGAAAGGACTCCAGCTCCTTTGGGGCTTGGTAGAATATAAATGGGTCCATTTGACCCTAGGTATAGGACTAATTCTCACAATTATGATTGGCTTTGAATTTAAACGAAGAAAATTTGAAATTACTAAGGGAGAATGGGGATCGTTTTTAACACTGATCTACTCAACCATAATCATATCTTTTAATTACGAACCAGAATGGGCCATTTCTTGTGCTACCATTCACTTGATTCTAAAGACATTAATTGTCTGTCATTCGGTCTTAACACAGACCTCAAACCAGGATAAACCTTCGTTTGTCCAAACCAAAAACCAAACCAAACCTTTGAAACACAGACGCGACCCGTCTTTGGGTGACGCTAAATCAGAAAAACAAAATAAGTCCAAGCAGCTACCACCTTGGAAGAAACCAAAACCACAGAAAACCTGCGTACCAAAATGGAACCAAAAACTTACATTACTGGAACTCAACAAACCCTCTGCATCTATGCGAAAAAAAAACAACCTCAATATTCCTTTATCAATATCCAAAAATTAAAGAATGGGTAACTAGAAAGAAGGAAACCAACACCACACGGAATACGGATGGGGGACTGAGCCAAGAACAGTTCTAAAAGAACACAACATTGGACAATGTTTAAATTGTAATGGACGTAAAAAGGCACAGAGACTAATATGCACATTTTGCTCAATGCTATTCGAAGAATTGAATATGAACATATTACTTTCTGTATGCAAACCAACAAAGATGTTGCCAGACCCAGATTTGATCAAAGGGGAACGCATTCGACAAACACCCCTTTCAAAAGAATATATGGTACAGTATGACCGTAGAAGAGGCCATAACCTGGCTGAACACTTAATGATACCCTCCATAGGAAAATATACCTTTGTGGACTGTCTGAACTATGTTGCAAAACTACAAAAGCGGAATGAAGAAAACCTAACTGACCTAAACATGCTCCGATCCAACATAAAACAAGACGAGTTTAATTACGTAACCAGAGAAGCCAACAGACCGTTACCTCATCCACAAATCGATATGATAACCGAATGGTCAAAATGGACATGGTCACCTAAAGCCATAGAAACGGTGGTAACTTATACATCACCGACCCATGATTGGAAATGGACGGAAAGAGAATATAAGAACCCACCTGGATACAATGACTGCCTCCTGAGGGAACTCCGGAGAAAACACAAAATATCCCCCTACATGGCATGCGAAAGAGACCGCAAACAGGATCTCAAAGACTACCATGAGTACAAAATGAGGATTCTGAATGAAAGACCAAAACGGATGGTCCAACAAACTTCATGGTACAGTTGGAAACACGATGGCTGTCAAGGCCCCGAACCAAAACCAACATGGAAACCAGAGGTCCAGCTCTTTGACCACCAACATGATTGGAAACGAAATCCACTGATGAAATTCGTCGGAACCCCAACAACTGAATCTGATCATGAAACCCGCCATGGGAAGTCTGACTCAGAATGATTTCGCATAATTAAATGAAATGTATGCGTTGATTTAATGTTGCCTTTTCCGCTTTACTCACAATAGCTCTCATAATAAGAGCGTCAACTGCAACAAACTACACCGCTGATGAATAAAGTGAAGATAATAATAATGGAGCGCAGAAAAACGAAAAACTCCTGATACATGCTGCTATTGGTACAACAATCATTGTAGAACTCTGTTCAGCTATCATTTGAACTTTTTAAAGACACATGGGGAAATCTCGCTTTTCAAGAGGGGGATGTCACGGGATCCATTACTTCTTCATGAAAAGACTCGATTCCTCTGTGGAATTTTACCTGATTATATTATATTGTATAAGATTAAGCTTAACAACAATGATGCTATTAACTCGTTAAGTGTCATGGGATCCGTCTACTTTTTCATGAAAAGACTCGATTCCTCTGTGGAATTTTACCTGATTATATTATATTGTATAAGATTAAGCTTAACAGCAATGATGCTATTAACTCGTTAAGTGTCATGGGATCTGTCTACTTCTTCATGAAAAGACTCAATTCTTCTGTGGAATTTTACCTGATTATATTAGATTGTAGCAACAATGATACTATTAACTCTTTATTGTATTTTAGCCAAGCAACAATTAAGTATAACTATGACTATGTGGCAACTGCTCTCTACCAGCTACTTATCAGCTACTTATTGTTTTCTCAGCTAATTAAGTGTTTAACGCGACCTTTAAACAATGCTGACCGAGGCACAGTTTGAGATTCCAGTTCTTTAAACAAATGATGTAATTGCTTAACTTAGACTGTAAGGGATATAAAAGCAGAGCTAAAACAGACAGAACTCACTCTTGTCTTGAAACACAGACAATGAGTCACCCAACCATCCTCTGAACCCCCAGGCTTGCAGAAAAGACACATTTGTGCAAAATACGGACCGATCGGATGAAACATACGGACGGCTAAGAGCTTGCTGAAATACGCCTGCCTAAAAGATTCTCGGTTGAGGCACTGCATTCTAGCCTGAAGAAGATACAATCTGAACCAACTAGCTGATACACGCTAGTCTATGAAGATTCCATTTGGGACACTCAGGTATTAAGCTCTGCTTTTATCCTAGGTATCTTTTAAGAACATTCAAAAAGGCTGTAACGATTGTGATAACTGAAAACATCTGATTGTGAGTATTCAACTTATTATATTGATAAATTTCTATTATATTTTACACCACACACTTCGTATTCGCCGAACCTTTATTTCATAAGATATGTTTACCTTTGTGTTGGTATGTTAAGTCTAGAACTTAGCTGAGAAGGCATTAGGATTGACTTAAAGTGAATCCCTCTCACTCCTAGGTGAAAGGATAAACTGAAGGGACCTAGAGACCTGCGATAAACCCAGCCGAGTTTGTAGCTATCAGGACCATACAGTCAATAGGGACCACTGGTAAACTTGACAGGTAACGGCCTCAGGTATATGCCCGAGGTACTGTAGTTTAATCCGGTAGTAACCCATACCTATTGAGGATATCCACCTGAATAACATAACAAGGTTAACTAAAAATTGTATTATCACGCTAATCATCATTCATCTCCTCATGAATATTATAGGTACTTCACTAAAGTTGGAATCATTCAAAGGACCACCTATTTGGATAATTTACAACTAATTCTATTCTTAAAAGCTTGAATATGAAACATGGGTGTTTAAATATTCACTGATTATACGAGAAATGAAGGGTCAGAGAGTCAAAGTGAATAAAAGGTGAAGGAAGCTGTTCCCTGGTTCAAGATCAAAGACCATTCAATGAATTAAAAGGCACAATTACACTGCACCATGTAACTGAAATATTAAACAACAGGATCATAAATCACTCAACAGTATATGCAACATTCAACCATGAAATATATCTTTGTGATTTTCTGTTGTATAGGTGTTCATTTTCAGACTTTATTACATCATTCCATGCATCTAATTTTGCAATTTAAAAAATACATATTGATTATTTCAATAACATTTGCAGCAATTGTCATTTTTAAACACAAACTGAACTCACCTGAAGGAAACAACATTGCAATGTAAAAATGTTTCATTAATTTTACTCTTGGTGAACAGGGCAGTGAGCTGAAATGAAGTAGAAATCATATTGTTACAGGGTGAAACTCTCAATGATTGGAAAAAGAAGACTAAACCATTTTCTTTTACCAGTAACATAAGAGTTAATCTATCTGCAACATATAGTTATTGCAATAATACTGTAATATATTTGTTACCTGGTGAGAAATAATATTTGATGCAGAACTGAAAAGCAAGGAACTGGAATCTTGTAGACTTTGTGTAAACTCAAGGTTGGTGATTGTGAAGGTCACATTAAATTCAATGGGCTTCTCTGTCACATTTGGAGTGCGTGTTGTTGTCAATGCTGGTGGTAATGCTAGCAGAGGACACAAGGAGAACATTAGTCTGAAAATAAAATACACATTTCCAGATGAACATCCTTCCTGCAACCCACAAAAGCCTTAAAGGTCTAAACAAACATCCAAACAACAAAGTACGAGATTATTGACAGCATTCTGTCAATGTTGAGAGATATATTTGCCCATTTGAGTGCTTGTTTTTCTGATTTTGCTGCATGCTGTCTGTGCAGACAATCTATATCTCCAGATGTCTTGGAATGAACTGTTTAAAATGAATAAACCGAATGAACAGATCTTCACACTGGAAATTTCAGATTTCTGTTGTGAGTTTATGAGCTAGTGTTATATTCTGTATAATGCCATCTCGATTTAATTAACAGTTTTTTATACACCTTATACCAAGAAGATTGGATGCAAAGTAACACAGACAAACATTAATTGAAAATTCAAGGAATTTTCAATACCAGAACTCAGCTTCAACATTAGAGAGAAAAATATTAATGCTCAAGAGTAATAGGGAAACCATTGAATCCGCACAAAAACAGCTTTATTTGAAAATACAGTAACAATCATAAGTGGCAGAGTTGCTTTTAGTTTAACATGGGAATACTACAAACTTTACATGAATCTAAGGCTAAGAAGCATACTTACTTGGTAAAGGTGTTGTTTCATGATAACCTGCAAAAAAAGATTGAAATGTTGTTAGTATCATGTACCGTGTGGAATTTACATTTTAGAAATGGTAGTAAAATTTCATGCATTGTTTGAAATGGACCTAATTCATTCTGAATGATATGGCTAATCATGTACAATAAAATTCAAGTGCACAACATATATCTTTAAATGTCCATACCATTTACGTAGAGGCTGTTATTGTCCAGTGAGTAGACCCCTAAGGTGGAGATGTTGTTGGTGTTGTCTCTGAATTCGTGGTACACAGTGACCCTGTCAACATCCTGCGTAGAATCATTTCTAAACGTGCAGAGTGAATACACGCTGGTGTTGGCAACATTTGCCACACTGTGAGAACAAAATGCATTTCAGAGGTTAACTAAAAATTGTATTATCACGCTAATCATCATTCATCTCCTCATGAATATTATAGGTACTTCACTAAAGTTGGAATCATTCAAAGGACCACCTATTTGGATAATTTACAACTAATTCTATTCTTAAAAGCTTGAATATGAAACATGGGTGTTTAAATATTCACTGATTATACGAGAAATGAAGGGTCAGAGAGTCAAAGTGAATAAAAGGTGAAGGAAGCTGTTCCCTGGTTCAAGATCAAAGACCATTCAATGAATTAAAAGGCACAATTACACTGCACCATGTAACTGAAATATTAAACAACAGGATCATAAATCACTCAACAGTATATGCAACATTCAACCATGAAATATATCTTTGTGATTTTCTGTTGTATAGGTGTTCATTTTCAGACTTTATTACATCATTCCATGCATCTAATTTTGCAATTTAAAAAATACATATTGATTATTTCAATAACATTTGCAGCAATTGTCATTTTTAAACACAAACTGAACTCACCTGAAGGAAACAACATTGCAATGTAAAAATGTTTCATTAATTTTACTCTTGGTGAACAGGGCAGTGAGCTGAAATGAAGTAGAAATCATATTGTTACAGGGTGAAACTCTCAATGATTGGAAAAAGAAGACTAAACCATTTTCTTTTACCAGTAACATAAGAGTTAATCTATCTGCAACATATAGTTATTGCGATAATACTGTAATATATTTGTTACCTGGTGAGAAATAATATTTGATGCAGAACTGAAAAGCAAGGAACTGGAATCTTGTAGACTTTGTGTAAACTCAAGGTTGGTGATTGTGAAGGTCACATTAAATTCAATGGGCTTCTCTGTCACATTTGGAGTGCGTGTTGTTGTCAATGCTGGTGGTAATGCTAGCAGAGGACACAAGGAGAACATTAGTCTGAAAATAAAATACACATTTCCAGATGAACATCCTTCCTGCAACCCACAAAAGCCTTAAAGGTCTAAACAAACATCCAAACAACAAAGTACGAGATTATTGACAGCATTCTGTCAATGTTGAGAGATATATTTGCCCATTTGAGTGCTTGTTTTTCTGATTTTGCTGCATGCTGTCTGTGCAGACAATCTATATCTCCAGATGTCTTGGAATGAACTGTTTAAAATGAATAAACCGAATGAACAGATCTTCACACTGGAAATTTCAGATTTCTGTTGTGAGTTTATGAGCTAGTGTTATATTCTGTATAATGCCATCTAGATTTAATTAACAGTTTTTTATACACCTTATACCAAGAAGATTGGATGCAAAGTAACACAGACAAACATTAATTGAAAATTCATGGAATTTTCAATACCAGAACTCAGCTTCAACATTAGAGAGAAAAATATTAATGCTCAAGAGTAATAGGGAAACCATTGAATCCGCACAAAAACAGCTTTATTTGAAAATACAGTAACAATCATAAGTGGCAGAGTTGCTTTTAGTTTAACATGGGAATACTACAAACTTTACATGAATCTAAGGCTAAGAAGCATACTTACTTGGTAAAGGTGTTGTTTCATGATAACCTGCAAAAAAAGATTGAAATGTTGTTAGTATCATGTACCGTGTGGAATTTACATTTTAGAAATGGTAGTAAAATTTCATGCATTGTTTGAAATGGACCTAATTCATTCTGAATGATATGGCTAATCATGTACAATAAAATTCAAGTGCACAACATATATCTTTAAATGTCCATACCATTTACGTAGAGGCTGTTATTGTCCAGTGAGTAGACCCCTAAGGTGGAGATGTTGTTGGTGTTGTCTCTGAATTCGTGGTACACAGTGACCCTGTCAACATCCTGCGTAGAATCATTTCTAAACGTGCAGAGTGAATACACGCTGGTGTTGGCAACATTTGCCACACTGTGAGAACAAAATGCATTTCAGAGGTTAACTAAAAATTGTATTATCACGCTAATCATCATTCATCTCCTCATGAATATTATAGGTACTTCACTAAAGTTGGAATCATTCAAAGGACCACCTATTTGGATAATTTACAACTAATTCTATTCTTAAAAGCTTGAATATGAAACATGGGTGTTTAAATATTCACTGATTATACGAGAAATGAAGGGTCAGAGAGTCAAAGTGAATAAAAGGTGAAGGAAGCTGTTCCCTGGTTCAAGATCAAAGACCATTCAATGAATTAAAAGGCACAATTACACTGCACCATGTAACTGAAATATTAAACAACAGGATCATAAATCACTCAACAGTATATGCAACATTCAACCATGAAATATATCTTTGTGATTTTCTGTTGTATAGGTGTTCATTTTCAGACTTTATTACATCATTCCATGCATCTAATTGTGCAATTTAAAAAATACATATTGATTATTTCAATAACATTTGCAGCAATTGTCATTTTTAAACACAAACTGAACTCACCTGAAGGAAACAACATTGCAATGTAAAAATGTTTCATTAATTTTACTCTTGGTGAACAGGGCAGTGAGCTGAAATGAAGTAGAAATCATATTGTTACAGGGTGAAACTCTCAATGATTGGAAAAAGAAGACTAAACCATTTTCTTTTACCAGTAACATAAGAGTTAATCTATCTGCAACATATAGTTATTGCGATAATACTGTAATATATTTGTTACCTGGTGAGAAATAATATTTGATGCAGAACTGAAAAGCAAGGAACTGGAATCTTGTAGACTTTGTGTAAACTCAAGGTTGGTGATTGTGAAGGTCACATTAAATTCAATGGGCTTCTCTGTCACATTTGGAGTGCGTGTTGTTGTCAATGCTGGTGGTAATGCTAGCAGAGGACACAAGGAGAACATTAGTCTGAAAATAAAATACACATTTCCAGATGAACATCCTTCCTGCAACCCACAAAAGCCTTAAAGGTCTAAACAAATATCCTAACAACATAGTTCAAGATTATTGACAGTATTCTGTCAATGTTGAGAGATATATTTGCCCATTTGAGTGCTTGTTTTTCTGATTTTGCTGCATGCTGTCTGTGCAGACAATCTATATCTCCAGATGTCTTGGAATGAACTGTTTAAAATGAATAAACCGAATGAACAGATCTTCACACTGGAAATTTCAGATTTCTGTTGTGAGTTTATGAGCTAGTGTTATATTCTGTATAATGCCATCTAGATTTAATTAACAGTTTTTTATACACCTTATACCAAGAAGATTGGATGCAAAGTAACACAGACAAACATTAATTGAAAATTCATGGAATTTTCAATACCAGAACTCAGCTTCAACATTAGAGAGAAAAATATTAATGCTCAAGAGTAATAGGGAAACCATTGAATCCGCACAAAAACAGCTTTATTTGAAAATACAGTAACAATCATAAGTGGCAGAGTTGCTTTTAGTTTAACATGGGAATACTACAAACTTTACATGAATCTAAGGCTAAGAAGCATACTTACTTGGTAAAGGTGTTGTTTCATGATAACCTGCAAAAAAAGATTGAAATGTTGTTAGTATCATGTACCGTGTGGAATTTACATTTTAGAAATGGTAGTAAAATTTCATGCATTGTTTGAAATGGACCTAATTCATTCTGAATGATATGGCTAATCATGTACAATAAAATTCAAGTGCACAACATATATCTTTAAATGTCCATACCATTTACGTAGAGGCTGTTATTGTCCAGTGAGTAGACCCCTAAGGTGGAGATGTTGTTGGTGTTGTCTCTGAATTCATGGTACACAGTGACCCTGTCAACATCCTGCGTAGAATCATTTCTAAACGTGCAGAGTGAATACACGCTGGTGTTGGCAACATTTGCCACACTGTGAGAACAAAATGCATTTCAGAGGTTAACTAAAAATTGTATTATCACGCTAATCATCATTCATCTCCTCATGAATATTATAGGTACTTCACTAAAGTTGGAATCATTCAAAGGACCACCTATTTGGATAATTTACAACTAATTCTATTCTTAAAAGCTTGAATATGAAACATGGGTGTTTAAATATTCACTGATTATACGAGAAATGAAGGGTCAGAGAGTCAAAGTGAATAAAAGGTGAAGGAAGCTGTTCCCTGGTTCAAGATCAAAGACCATTCAATGAATTAAAAGGCACAATTACACTGCACCATGTAACTGAAATATTAAACAACAGGATCATAAATCACTCAACAGTATATGCAACATTCAACCATGAAATATATCTTTGTGATTTTCTGTTGTATAGGTGTTCATTTTCAGACTTTATTACATCATTCCATGCATCTAATTTTGCAATTTAAAAAATACATATTGATTATTTCAATAACATTTGCAGCAATTGTCATTTTTAAACACAAACTGAACTCACCTGAAGGAAACAACATTGCAATGTAAAAATGTTTCATTAATTTTACTCTTGGTGAACAGGGCAGTGAGCTGAAATGAAGTAGAAATCATATTGTTACAGAGTGAAACTCTCAATGATTGGAAAAAGAAGACTAAACCATTTTCTTTTACCAGTAACATAAGAGTTAATCTATCTGCAACATATAGTTATTGTGATAATAGTGTAATATATTTGTTACCTGGTGAGAAATAATATTTGATGCAGAACTGAAAAGCAAGGAACTGGAATCTTGTAGACTTTGTGTAAACTCAAGGTTGGTGATTGTGAAGGTCACATTAAATTCAATGGGCTTCTCTGTCCCATTTGGAGTGTGTGTTGTTGTCAATGCTGGTGGTAATGCTAGCAGAGGACACAAGGAGAACATTAGTCTGAAAATAAAATACACATTTCCAGATGAACATCCTTCCTGCAACCCACAAAAGCCTTAAAGGTCTAAACAAACATCCAAACAACAAAGTACGAGATTATTGACAGCATTCTGTCAATGTTGAGAGATATATTTGCCCATTTGAGTGCTTGTTTTTCTGATTTTGCTGCATGCTGTCTGTGCAGACAATCTATATCTCCAGATGTCTTGGAATGAACTGTTTAAAATGAATAAACCGAATGAACAGATCTTCACACTGGAAATTTCAGATTTCTGTTGTGAGTTTATGAGCTAGTGTTATATTCTGTATAATGCCATCTAGATTTAATTAACAGTTTTTTATACACCTTATACCAAGAAGATTGGATGCAAAGTAACACAGACAAACATTAATTGAAAATTCAAGGAATTTTCAATACCAGAACTCAGCTTCAACATTAGAGAGAAAAATATTAATGCTCAAGAGTAATAGGGAAACCATTGAATCCGCACAAAAACAGCTTTATTTGAAAATACAGTAACAATCATAAGTGGCAGAGTTGCTTTTAGTTTAACATGGGAATACTACAAACTTTACATGAATCTAAGGCTAAGAAGCATACTTACTTGGTAAAGGTGTTGTTTCATGATAACCTGCAAAAAAAGATTGTAATGTTGTTAGTATCATGTACCGTGTGGAATTTACATTTTAGAAATGGTAGTAAAATTTCATGCATTGTTTGAAATGGACCTAATTCATTCTGAATGATATGGCTAATCATGTACAATAAAATTCAAGTGCACAACATATATCTTTAAATGTCCATACCATTTACGTAGAGGCTGTTATTGTCCAGTGAGTAGACCCCTAAGGTGGAGATGTTGTTGGTGTTGTCTCTGAATTCGTGGTACACAGTGACCCTGTCAACATCCTGCGTAGAATCATTTCTAAACGTGCAGAGTGAATACACGCTGGTGTTGGCAACATTTGCCACACTGTGAGAACAAAATGCATTTCAGAGGTTAACTAAAAATTGTATTATCACGCTAATCATCATTCATCTCCTCATGAATATTATAGGTACTTCACTAAAGTTGGAATCATTCAAAGGACCACCTATTTGGATAATTTACAACTAATTCTATTCTTAAAAGCTTGAATATGAAACATGGGTGTTTAAATATTCACTGATTATACGAGAAATGAAGGGTCAGAGAGTCAAAGTGAATAAAAGGTGAAGGAAGCTGTTCCCTGGTTCAAGATCAAAGACCATTCAATGAATTAAAAGGCACAATTACACTGCACCATGTAACTGAAATATTAAACAACAGGATCATAAATCACTCAACAGTATATGCAACATTCAACCATGAAATATATCTTTGTGATTTTCTGTTGTATAGGTGTTCATTTTCAGACTTTATTACATCATTCCATGCATCTAATTTTGCAATTTAAAAAATACATATTGATTATTTCAATAACATTTGCAGCAATTGTCATTTTTAAACACAAACTGAACTCACCTGAAGGAAACAACATTGCAATGTAAAAATGTTTCATTAATTTTACTCTTGGTGAACAGGGCAGTGAGCTGAAATGAAGTAGAAATCATATTGTTACAGGGTGAAACTCTCAATGATTGGAAAAAGAAGACTAAACCATTTTCTTTTACCAGTAACATAAGAGTTAATCTATCTGCAACATATAGTTATTGCAATAATACTGTAATATATTTGTTACCTGGTGAGAAATAATATTTGATGCAGAACTGAAAAGCAAGGAACTGGAATCTTGTAGACTTTGTGTAAACTCAAGGTTGGTGATTGTGAAGGTCACATTAAATTCAATGGGCTTCTCTGTCACATTTGGAGTGCGTGTTGTTGTCAATGCTGGTGGTAATGCTAGCAGAGGACACAAGGAGAACATTAGTCTGAAAATAAAATACACATTTCCAGATGAACATCCTTCCTGCAACCCACAAAAGCCTTAAAGGTCTAAACAAACATCCAAACAACAAAGTACGAGATTATTGACAGCATTCTGTCAATGTTGAGAGATATATTTGCCCATTTGAGTGCTTGTTTTTCTGATTTTGCTGCATGCTGTCTGTGCAGACAATCTATATCTCCAGATGTCTTGGAATGAACTGTTTAAAATGAATAAACCGAATGAACAGATCTTCACACTGGAAATTTCAGATTTCTGTTGTGAGTTTATGAGCTAGTGTTATATTCTGTATAATGCCATCTAGATTTAATTAACAGTTTTTTATACACCTTATACCAAGAAGATTGGATGCAAAGTAACACAGACAAACATTAATTGAAAATTCAAGGAATTTTCAATACCAGAACTCAGCTTCAACATTAGAGAGAAAAATATTAATGCTCAAGAGTAATAGGGAAACCATTGAATCCGCACAAAAACAGCTTTATTTGAAAATACAGTAACAATCATAAGTGGCAGAGTTGCTTTTAGTTTAACATGGGAATACTACAAACTTTACATGAATCTAAGGCTAAGAAGCATACTTACTTGGTAAAGGTGTTGTTTCATGATAACCTGCAAAATAAGATTGAAATGTTGTTAGTATCATGTAGCGTGTGGAATTTACATTTTAGAAATGGTAGTAAAATTTCATGCATTGTTTGAAATGGACCTAATTCATTCTGAATGATATGGCTAATCATGTACAATAAAATTCAAGTGCACAACATATATCTTTAAATGTCCATACCATTTACGTAGAGGCTGTTATTGTCCAGTGAGTAGACCCCTAAGGTGGAGATGTTGTTGGTGTTGTCTCTGAATTCGTGGTACACAGTGACCCTGTCAACATCCTGCGTAGAATCATTTCTAAACGTGCAGAGTGAATACACGCTGGTGTTGGCAACATTTGCCACACTGTGAGAACAAAATGCATTTCAGAGGTTAACTAAAAATTGTATTATCACGCTAATCATCATTCATCTCCTCATGAATATTATAGGTACTTCACTAAAGTTGGAATCATTCAAAGGACCACCTATTTGGATAATTTACAACTAATTCTATTCTTAAAAGCTTGAATATGAAACATGGGTGTTTAAATATTCACTGATTATACGAGAAATGAAGGGTCAGAGAGTCAAAGTGAATAAAAGGTGAAGGAAGCTGTTCCCTGGTTCAAGATCAAAGACCATTCAATGAATTAAAAGGCACAATTACACTGCACCATGTAACTGAAATATTAAACAACAGGATCATAAATCACTCAACAGTATATGCAACATTCAACCATGAAATATATCTTTGTGATTTTCTGTTGTATAGGTGTTCATTTTCAGACTTTATTACATCATTCCATGCATCTAATTTTGCAATTTAAAAAATACATATTGATTATTTCAATAACATTTGCAGCAATTGTCATTTTTAAACACAAACTGAACTCACCTGAAGGAAACAACATTGCAATGTAAAAATGTTTCATTAATTTTACTCTTGGTGAACAGGGCAGTGAGCTGAAATGAAGTAGAAATCATATTGTTACAGGGTGAAACTCTCAATGATTGGAAAAAGAAGACTAAACCATTTTCTTTTACCAGTAACATAAGAGTTAATCTATCTGCAACATATAGTTATTGCAATAATACTGTAATATATTTGTTACCTGGTGAGAAATAATATTTGATGCAGAACTGAAAAGCAAGGAACTGGAATCTTGTAGACTTTGTGTAAACTCAAGGTTGGTGATTGTGAAGGTCACATTAAATTCAATGGGCTTCTCTGTCACATTTGGAGTGCGTGTTGTTGTCAATGCTGGTGGTAATGCTAGCAGAGGACACAAGGAGAACATTAGTCTGAAAATAAAATACACATTTCCAGATGAACATCCTTCCTGCAACCCACAAAAGCCTTAAAGGTCTAAACAAACATCCAAACAACAAAGTACGAGATTATTGACAGCATTCTGTCAATGTTGAGAGATATATTTGCCCATTTGAGTGCTTGTTTTTCTGATTTTGCTGCATGCTGTCTGTGCAGACAATCTATATCTCCAGATGTCTTGGAATGAACTGTTTAAAATGAATAAACCGAATGAACAGATCTTCACACTGGAAATTTCAGATTTCTGTTGTGAGTTTATGAGCTAGTGTTATATTCTGTATAATGCCATCTAGATTTAATTAACAGTTTTTTATACACCTTATACCAAGAAGATTGGATGCAAAGTAACACAGACAAACATTAATTGAAAATTCATGGAATTTTCAATACCAGAACTCAGCTTCAACATTAGAGAGAAAAATATTAATGCTCAAGAGTAATAGGGAAACCATTGAATCCGCACAAAAACAGCTTTATTTGAAAATACAGTAACAATCATAAGTGGCAGAGTTGCTTTTAGTTTAACATGGGAATACTACAAACTTTACATGAATCTAAGGCGAAGAAGCATACTTACTTGGTAAAGGTGTTGTTTCATGATAACCTGCAAAAAAAGATTGAAATGTTGTTAGTATCATGTACCGTGTGGAATTTACATTTTAGAAATGGTAGTAAAATTTCATGCATTGTTTGAAATGGACCTAATTCATTCTGAATGATATGGCTAATCATGTACAATAAAATTCAAGTGCACAACATATATCTTTAAATGTCCATACCATTTACGTAGAGGCTGTTATTGTCCAGTGAGTAGACCCCTAAGGTGGAGATGTTGTTGGTGTTGTCTCTGAATTCGTGGTACACAGTGACCCTGTCAACATCCTGCGTAGAATCATTTCTAAACGTGCAGAGTGAATACACGCTGGTGTTGGCAACATTTGCCACACTGTGAGAACAAAATGCATTTCAGAGGTTAACTAAAAATTGTATTATCACGCTAATCATCATTCATCTCCTCATGAATATTATAGGTACTTCACTAAAGTTGGAATCATTCAAAGGACCACCTATTTGGATAATTTACAACTAATTCTATTCTTAAAAGCTTGAATATGAAACATGGGTGTTTAAATATTGACTGATTATACGAGAAATGAAGGGTCAGAGAGTCAAAGTGAATAAAAGGTGAAGGAAGCTGTTCCCTGGTTCAAGATCAAAGACCATTCAATGAATTAAAAGGCACAATTACACTGCACCATGTAACTGAAATATTAAACAACAGGATCATAAATCACTCAACAGTATATGCAACATTCAACCATGAAATATATCTTTGTGATTTTCTGTTGTATAGGTGTTCATTTTCAGACTTTATTACATCATTCCATGCATCTAATTTTGCAATTTAAAAAATACATATTGATTATTTCAATAACATTTGCAGCAATTGTCATTTTTAAACACAAACTGAACTCACCTGAAGGAAACAACATTGCAATGTAAAAATGTTTCATTAATTTTACTCTTGGTGAACAGGGCAGTGAGCTGAAATGAAGTAGAAATCATATTGTTACAGGGTGAAACTCTCAATGATTGGAAAAAGAAGACTAAACCATTTTCTTTTACCAGTAACATAAGAGTTAATCTATCTGCAACATATAGTTATTGCGATAATACTGTAATATATTTGTTACCTGGTGAGAAATAATATTTGATGCAGAACTGAAAAGCAAGGAACTGGAATCTTGTAGACTTTGTGTAAACTCAAGGTTGGTGATTGTGAAGGTCACATTAAATTCAATGGGCTTCTCTGTCACATTTGGAGTGCGTGTTGTTGTCAATGCTGGTGGTAATGCTAGCAGAGGACACAAGGAGAACATTAGTCTGAAAATAAAATACACATTTCCAGATGAACATCCTTCCTGCAACCCACAAAAGCCTTAAAGGTCTAAACAAACATCCAAACAACAAAGTACGAGATTATTGACAGCATTCTGTCAATGTTGAGAGATATATTTGCCCATTTGAGTGCTTGTTTTTCTGATTTTGCTGCATGCTGTCTGTGCAGACAATCTATATCTCCAGATGTCTTGGAATGAACTGTTTAAAATGAATAAACCGAATGAACAGATCTTCACACTGGAAATTTCAGATTTCTGTTGTGAGTTTATGAGCTAGTGTTATATTCTGTATAATGCCATCTAGATTTAATTAACAGTTTTTTATACACCTTATACCAAGAAGATTGGATGCAAAGTAACACAGACAAACATTAATTGAAAATTCAAGGAATTTTCAATACCAGAACTCAGCTTCAACATTAGAGAGAAAAATATTAATGCTCAAGAGTAATAGGGAAACCATTGAATCCGCACAAAAACAGCTTTATTTGAAAATACAGTAACAATCATAAGTGGCAGAGTTGCTTTTAGTTTAACATGGGAATACTACAAACTTTACATGAATCTAAGGCTAAGAAGCATACTTACTTGGTAAAGGTGTTGTTTCATGATAACCTGCAAAAAAAGATTGAAATGTTGTTAGTATCATGTAGCGTGTGGAATTTACATTTTAGAAATGGTAGTAAAATTTCATGCATTGTTTGAAATGGACCTAATTCATTCTGAATGATATGGCTAATCATGTACAATAAAATTCAAGTGCACAACATATATCTTTAAATGTCCATACCATTTACGTAGAGGCTGTTATTGTCCAGTGAGTAGACCCCTAAGGTGGAGATGTTGTTGGTGTTGTCTCTGAATTCGTGGTACACAGTGACCCTGTCAACATCCTGCGTAGAATCATTTCTAAACGTGCAGAGTGAATACACGCTGGTGTTGGCAACATTTGCCACACTGTGAGAACAAAATGCATTTCAGAGGTTAACTAAAAATTGTATTATCACGCTAATCATCATTCATCTCCTCATGAATATTATAGGTACTTCACTAAAGTTGGAATCATTCAAAGGACCACCTATTTGGATAATTTACAACTAATTCTATTCTTAAAAGCTTGAATATGAAACATGGGTGTTTAAATATTCACTGATTATACGAGAAATGAAGGGTCAGAGAGTCAAAGTGAATAAAAGGTGAAGGAAGCTGCACCATGTAACTGAAATATTAAACAACAGGATCATAAATCACTCAACAGTATATGCAACAGTCAACCATGAAATATATCGTTGTGATTTTCTGTTGTATAGGTTTTCACATTTGTAGACTTTATTGCATTATTTCATGCATCTAATTTTGCAATTTAAAAAATACATATTGATTATTTCAATAACTTTTTGCAGAAGTTGTCATTTTTAGACACAAACTGAACTCACCTGAAAGAAACAACGTTGCAATGTAAGAATGTTTCATTAATTTTACTCTTGGTGAACAGGGCATTGAGCTGCAATAAAGTACAAATCATCTTGTTACAGGGTGAAACTCTCAAGGATTGGAAAAAGAAGACTTAACCATTTTCTTTTACCAGTAACATAACAGTTAATCTATCTGCAATGCACAGTTGTTGCGATAACACTGTAATATATTTGTTACCTGGTAAGAGATATATCTTGATAACGAAGTGAACAAGGAACTGGAATCTTGTAGACTTTGTGAAAACTTAAGGTTGGTGATTGTGAAGGTCACATTAAATTCAATGGGCTTTTCTGTCACATTTGGAGTGTGTGTTGTTGTCAATGCTGGTGGTAATGCTAGCAGGAGACATAAAGGACAACATGAGTCTGAGAATACAACAAACATATAGATTACCAGATGTACTCTCTATTCCTGGGATGCTGCCTGGCCTGCTGTGCTTTGACCAGCAACACATTTGCAGCTGTACTCATCTATACAGCAAGCAAAATGCCTAAATGTAAAAATGAATATACTAACAACAAAGTTCAAAATAACTGGCCTTTAATGAATGTTTACACATATGCATGTTCATCTGAAAGCCCTTTTTGTCATTTTTACTGCATGTTGTCAGTTTATACTACATCTGGAACATCAAGTAACTTGCAGTGAACTACTTCACTACTAATGGACTATGCATTTCCATGTAGAATTTTAGCTTGCTGCTTTTTGTTCAATTTCAATTATTACCTACTATTCTTTTTGGCACTCGTTGCATTTTCCGTATCTTGCTTTAATACAATTGACATCAAAGAGTTGAGGTGCAAGTTGAAATTAGGGCCATTAGTTGAACCTTTAAGAAAAATTCTCAATCCTGGAATTTAAGTTCAGCAATAATAGCATGTGCATATTGCATAAGAATGATGTGGAAATCATTACATTCCCATGAGAATAATTTTATTTGAAAATACAGTAACAATCTTAAGCGGAAGAGTTGCTTTTAGTTTACCATGGGAATACAACCAACTGCACATGAGCCTAAGGCTAAGAAGCATACTTACTTGGTAAAGGTGTTGTTTCATGATAACCTGTAAAAAAAGATTGAAATGTTGTAAGTGATCACATTTCAACTTGAAATTGACTATAAAATAGTGTTACAAAGTGAATAAAAATCAGTAAGTAAGATAAGTCAAAAATATTTAATGAAAATGAGTATGTACCATCTACATAGAGGCTGTTGCTGTCCAATGAATAGTTGTCTAAGCTGGTAATGCCATTTGTGTTGTCTCGGAATTCATGGTAGAGTTGAACTTCATCAACTTGCTGGCCATTAACAGGCTTTATAAAAGTACAGAATGCTTCAACTGTACTGTTACCATCATTTGCAGATCTGATACACAAAAATACCAGTGATTAATTTATTAAAACATCATCAACATCAAAGTAAATAACCGAATTAATTTATTGTGTTTGAAGAACTGATTTCTGAAATCAACCTAATGCATATTCTTCCCTTTTGACTTAATTATATTTCATGACATTTGAAAAGATAACCAGCATTATGCATCCGCACAATTCAAGCTGAGATTATTCAATAGCAGGAAGTTTACTACAGAACCATCCAATGAATGAGTGAAATGAAAATTGAGAAGATTGTAAGTATGGGATCATATTATTGCAGTGAGGGAATAGCATCATCGGAGTATGACAAAAAGAAAATGTCTTTTTTTTGACATAATTTGCCTTTTGGGGATACCAATAAAATACAACTAATTGAATTCATATGGAGAGTGTAATCATTCTAATTAGCAACTTTTGTATTAAATTGTAATTGCTTACCGAAAAGATATTGGTTGACAATTCAAGAATGTTGAATTTACTTTGCTGTTTGCATACAGATTATTGAGCTGTAGAAAATTTTAAAAAATAACATTTATTACAAGAATCAAATGACATAGAATCCATTCATCCTTCTTCACTTGGATATCATGCTTACCTCCTCAAGAATATTTTTCGATTCAGCCAGGTATAATGGGGAAGTGAGATTTTGTAGAACTGGTGTGAATGGCAGTGAGAGCACAGTAAATGTTACATTAAATTTTTTTGTTTGAGTTTGAATTGGCTTGTCAGTTTTAGGCACAATGGGGGGTTCAACTGTAAGACAAAGAAGTGCAAGTAAAATTTGATGAAAACACTTAAATCCATTCAAATAAATATGACACTATATTATCCTTCTAGATTTGGTTTTGTCGTGATTACAATGAGGTCAGTCAGGTGGACCCCAGAGAATGAGTTTCCTGATTGGGGCTGTTAATCTGATCCAATCAGGAAGCCCTGGCTGACAGATAAGAACAGGAATGTCAGACATTCTCACACACTCTGAGGGCTGGCTCTGAAGAAACTGGATTAATGTCAAAAACTTTCCACATGTAAATAAAATGTGATCTTGTGACAGGATACCAAAGAGAATATCAGAACTGGACAAAGCAGATGCACATGCACATAGAGAACCCATCTTCAAAAATGCACCAGAGGCAGGAATTACTGCCCAGCTCCCTCCCTGACTCGACAGATTTGACAATTTCCTTCATTGTATTGTCTTTCTTCATTAAGCTTAAAGCCCTCATGAACTTTTCTGCTCCTTGTTCAGAGGCTGACTGGACTACATGATAGCGAGGGGCTTCAGCAGGCAGGCTGGCATATTGTAGCCAAACTCCAGGGTTAACAAGCCCCACTGCACAAATGTTTCAGGTCAATTGGGCATCCATCCCAGTCATTCCACTAACAAAGTATATGAGACCTTCTTGGGGTACACACTGGCCCCATTTCTTTATTAAAATTGAGGTATATTTCAATTGTTGTTTGTATTTTGAATAATGGTTTAAAAATATACATTTCAGAAAAACATCACGCTGGTTTAAAAAATCTCTGGATATAGGTACTGTCAGAAAAATGTTTGTTTATTATCTCACAATTTGTTCTAGTCTGTACCTGTGAAGAAGTGGGTTGTGTTTGTTGTCAATGCTTCACTGGTGGACACCGTCATTGCTGAGCTTGTGACAGGGAAATTTGTTGAGGTTTGAATAGATGGAGAGGTCATTTCTGCTGATGAATAGAAGATTCATATTGTTATGCCAGTCTTCATGGAGCAGTCTTATTTAGTCTAAAGTTTTTATGTGATGTTATAATATGCTATGATCCACCTACCATAAGGCCATCAGGTTTGGAGCAGAAACCTATTGAGTCTGCTCTGCCATGTGATTATGGCTGATAAGTTTCTCAATGCCATTCTCCTGCCTTCTCCCTATAACTGGTGTTCCCCTTACTAAACAAGTCCCTATCTATTCTCTGTCTTAAATACACTAAATGACTGGACTTCACAGCCCTCTGTAGCAATTCATTCTACAGATTTAGTGCAATCTGGCTGAAGAAATTCATCCTCATCTCAGTTTTAAAAAGTTGCCCCTTCACTCTGAGGCTCTGCCCTCAGTTCCAAGTCTCTCTTATTAGTGCAAACATTTTCACATCCACTCTATCCAGGCCTCTCAGTATTCTAAGTAAGTTTCAATCAGACTCCCCCCTCATTCTTCTGAGTGCCATCATTTATAGACCCAGAGTCCTCAACAGCTTCACATTTAACAACCCTTTCATCTAAAGGGTCATTCTCCAACTTCCTCAGAATCCCCTCAAACTCTAGCACATTGTTCCTTAAATTCACGACCCAAAACTGCTCAAATATCCCAAATGTGGTCCAATCTGAGCCTTCTAGCCTCAGCAGTACATCCCCATTCTTGTGTTCTTGCCCTCTCAAAATTAATACCAATATTGCATTTGCCAACTATCAACTGAACCTTCAAGTTAACCATAAACAAATCTTGAACCAGGACTCCCAAGTTGCTTTGTGCTTCAGATTTCTGAAGCCTTTCCTTATTTAGAAAATAGTCTACGCTTCTATTCTTCCCACTAAGTGCAGAACCTCCCATTTACCCACACTGTATTCCATCTGTCACTTCTTTGTCCACTTGCTGAGTGTGTCCAAGTCCTTCTGCTAATTCCCAATTTCCTCAACAAAACCTGTTCCCCCACCTGTCTTTGTGGCATCTGTGATGAGGTACACCCTGAAATGATCTGTGTTATGTAAGTGGGCATAGGTGATGTTTTGAGCTATGAGGAAGTGCCACAAAGAACAGATCAAATCAGATAACATTTTGCCTGGGAGCCCTGGAATCTTCATGTTGGAGCAGCATATTTCAAAATCAGATCAGATATGACAGGTATATTCCACAGTTCAAGCACTAGTGCACATATGACTGAACTAAATAAATTTAAGCAGGTTTTATCAGTGGTATAAAGAGTAACTTTTGAAAAGCAGTATCTTTCTGCAAAGAAAACAATAATGCTTCATTCACGTTTAGAGCTAATGGAATTTACTTCATAAGATAATGATGCAATAACGGCTAATGGGCAAAGTGCAAACACATATTTTTGTCCTGGAATATATTGGGAATAACAGAACTAAACAAAATTCAAAATTCAGCCATTATGTCATTTAATATTCAGAATATGAATTAGGTTGAAAAAAATACAACTGATGATACAAATATATTTTCAAGTCACCTCTTGTAGTGAGTAATGATACTGTTATTGTGGTAGACACAGTTGTTAGTGCTTCGGTAGAGCTCCCTGCAGTTGTTGCTGCTGTTGTACTTGTCAATGCCTCAGCTGATGTAGAGGATGGTCCTGTGAAGATAGTCTGAGTACTTGCACTCAAGGTTTCTGTTGATGCTGTGAGGTTAATTAAGGCATATTTGAAGCAACAGGCAAATGTCTATAGTCATAAACAATATTTTGAGTTTAAACTGGCATGCAGACAAACCAATAGAATTGATTGAACAGATAGAATTTTTTATTTCCACTGACCAGTTGAAGTCGAGCCCTGTGTTGTTGAAGCTGTTGTCGATTCCACTGCTGATGTTGAAGCGGAGCTGCTTGCAGTTGTTTGTGCTGTTGAACTTGTTGGTGCTGGAGTTGATGTTGTAGTCACTGTCTCAGTCGTGGTCTCTGCACTGGTGGTTGAGGTTTCTGCAGTGACTGTGAAAAACATAAATGGCATTTATCAGACTTTTACACCACTTGGAATCAAATGTGACAAATGTTCACCCAGATTATAATTTGCCATGTTCTGTTAAAGCCACTTTGTAAGTAACATTGTCAAGTAAGATAAATGTATGAAAATAGAAACTTGCGAAATGCACCTAGTAACATCCCTGTAAGCTTGTACCCTGCATTATCATGAAATTCAAAGTATGCCTAAGAAATGTTTTCATAATTTCCTGAATTGATTTAGATGCTGCACTGGATTGCAATCAATCAGGTGGAACTAGTGATACTTGTTTGTTGCAAACTCACCACTCGTAGTGAGCGGTGATGTTGAGATGCTTGTCGATGCTGGAGTGGAAGTCACGGTGCTTGTTGCACCAGGTGTGGTAGTTGATGCAAGAGTTGAGGAAGAGGTTGCCAGTGCAGTGGTTGTCTCTGTACTTGCAGTTGATGTTTCTGTTGGTGTAGTGAAAGTAGGACATGCGATTCAGATAGGTGCACAAGGAAAACCATACATAGAAATGTGTTTTGATTTACAAACTACATTGATTTATTCATAATATGATGTAAAATTATTTTACAAAGATATTTGGAAAAGACAAAAAGAGAAGGGAAAGCTGGTAAATCAACCTGTCTGTCTGTAAAATTAATGCAATCAAGAAAAAAAGCAATTGTTGTTCCTTTATTCAGTTTGTTCTGCAAGTATCGCTAAATATTAGAAATCATTACATTGCAATGAAAGGTAACAGGAATCTCACCAGTTCTTGTAGGTGCCTGTGTTATTACAGTTGTTGTGGATTCAGCTGTAGTGGTTGTAGTAGAGCTGCTTGGAGTTGTTGATTCAGCTATACTGGTGGGCGCAGCAGTTGATGTAGAACCCGGTACTCCAGTAGTGGTCACTGTACTCGCAGTTGATGTTTCTGCTGTTGCATTGGAAATAATTAATGGCATAATTGAAATTTACAATCAATTTGAAGGAAGAGGCCCACAAGCATGTTTTAATTTGATTGCAAAAACATTGAATTTACAGACAGAATTTTTATTTCCACTGACCAGTTGAAGTCGAGCCCTGTGTTGTTGAAGCTGTTGTCGATTCCACTGCTGATGTTGAAGCGGAGCTGCTTGCAGTTGTTTGTGCTGTTGAACTTGTTGATGCTGGAGTTGATGTTGTAGTCACTGTCTCAGTCGTGGTCTCTGCACTGGTGGTTGAGGTTTCTAATATAGCCGTGAAAGTAATTAATGACATTTTTGAATTGAAGCCAACTCAAATATAAAGAGCATAAATTCATTTACAAGCTGCTGTTGATCATTATATTTTTGCTTAGTGCAAATTACTTACTGGGAGAAATGGATCAAAATTACAGCAGGGAAAATACATTAAGCAACATCTGCAAATTCTTGAATCTTTATCACAGTGGTCATAAACGCACAAGTATGATAGATAATCAGATTATTATCATTTGGGTCAGGAACAGAACACTCAGAAAATTAGATTGACTTCCAATTTGCAATAATTGGTGAACAACTACACATAAATGTTACTTGGTCAAATTCATTTGGAAAAGACAAAGAAAAGGGACATCTGGCAAACCAGAGTTCCAATCATTATGTTGTTATAAACAGGAAAAACACTATCATTGATATACTTACGACAGTTTACACTTCAAATGCAGTTTTAAAATTGAATGAAATAGGTTGCAGCACAAAGATAACATAAAACATAGAAAATAGAATAATACAGCACAGAACAGGCCCTTCAGCCCTCAATGTTTCGCTGATCTGTGAACTATTCTCAGCTTGTCCCCCTACACTATCCCAAAATCATCCATGTGCTTATCTAAGGATTGTTTAAATCTCCCTGTTGGCTACCTTTGCAGGTAGGGCATTCCACACCGTTACGACTCTCTGCGTAAAGAACTTGCCTCTGACATCTGTCTTAAATCTATCACCTTCTTCTTTCCAATGAGAACAGACCCAAGTCTCTCAGCCTTTCCTCATAGGACCTTTCCTCCAGACCAGGCAACATCCTGGTAAATCTCCTCTGCATGTTTTCCAATGCTTCCACATCCCTTCAGTAATGAGGCGACCAGAACAGTACACAATATTCCAAGTGTGGCCGCACCAGCGTTTTGTTTAGTTACAGCATGATATTATGGTTCCAGAACTCAATCTCTCTACCAATGAAACCTAACACACCATATGCCTTCTTAACAGTGCTATTCACCTGGGTGGCAACTTTCAGGGATCTATGCACATGGACTCCAAGATCCATCTGCACATCCACACTACCAAGAATCTTTCAATTGACCAAGTACTCTGTCATCCTGTTATTCTTCCCTAAGCGCATCACCTCACATTTAACTGCATTGAACTCCATTTGCCACCTCTCAGCCCAGTTCTACAGTTTATCCAAGTCCCCCTGCAACCTGTAACATTCTTCCAAACTGTCCATTACTCCACCAACTTTAGTGTCAATGCAAATTTACTAATCCATCCACCTATGCTTGTGTCTAAGTCATTTATAAAAATGACAAACAGCAGTGGTCCCAAGACAGATCTTTGTGGCATACCATTAGTAAGTGGACTCCAGACTGAATATTTTCCATTAACTACCACTCGCTGCCTTCTTCCAGAAAGCCAGTTTCTAATCCAAACTTCTAAATCACTCTCAATCCCATGCCTCTGCATTTTCTCCATCAGTCTGCCGTGTAGAACATTATCAAAGGCTTTACTGAAGTCCAAGTTTACCACATCAACTGCCCTACCCTCATCTACACGCTTGGTCACCTTCTCAAAAAATTTAGTGAGGCACGACCTGCCCTTGACGAAACTATCTTGACTATCTGAAATCAAATTGTTGCGTGCTAGATGATTATAAATCTTATCTCTCATAATCCTTTCCAAAAGCTTTCCTACAACAGAAGTAAGGCTCACTGGTCTACAATTACCTGGGTCATCTCTGCTGCCCTTCTTGAACAAGGGCACAACATTTGCAATCCTCCAGTCCTCAGTTACTAAACCTGCAGACAATGATGACTCAAATATCAAAGGCAAAGGCTCTGTTATCTCCTCCCTAGCTTCCCAGAGAATCCTCGGTTAAATCACATCTGGCCCAGGGGACTTGTCTGCTTTCATTCCTTCTAGGATTGATAACACCTGTGTATCACTAACCTCGATCCTTTCTAGTCTAATATCTCGTACCTCATTCTTCTCCTCTACAATGCCCTCCTTTTCCTGAGTGAACACCGTTGAGAAATGTTCATTTAGCACCTCTCCGGTCTCTACAGGGTCCACACTCAACTTCCTACTTCTGTCTTTGACTGGCCCTATTCCTACCCTAATCATCCTTTTATTCCTCACATACCTATAGAAAGCTTTAGGGTTCTCCTTTATTCTATTTGCTAAAGACTGCTCATGTCCTCTCTTTGCTCTTCTTAACTCTCTCTTTAAATCCTTCCTAGCTGATCTGTAACTCTCCATTGCATCATCTGAACCATCTTGCCTCATCAACACATAAGCCTCTTTCTTCTTCTTAACAAGAGATGCAATTTAAGTTGTAAACCACAGTTCCCTTACCTTATCACTTCCTCCCTGCCTGCAGGGACGTACCTATCAAGGACACGTGATATCTGTTCCTTAAACCAGCTCCCCATTTCAATTGTCTGCATCCCCAGCATTTTGCTACCCCATTCTATGCATCCTAATTCTTGCCTAATCGCATTATAATTGCCCTTGCCCCATCGATAACACTTGACCTGTTGCATGTACCTATCCCTTTCTGTCGCTAAACTAAACATAACTGAATAATGGTCACTCTCTCCAAAGTGCTCACCTACAACTAAATCAAACACCTGGCCTGGCTCATTACCAAGTACCAGATCCAGTGTGGCCTCCCCTCTTGTCGGCCCTTTGACATACTGTGTCAGGAACCCTCCTGTACACATTGGACAAAAACTGATCCATCCAATGTACTAGAGCTATAACATTTCCAATCAATGTTGGGGAAGTTAAAGTCCCCCATAATGACCACTCTGTTCCTTTCACTCCTAGCCAGAATAATGTAAATAATCCTTTCTTCCACCTCTCTGGAACTCTGCGAGGCCTATAAAAAAACTCCAAGAAGTGTGACCTCTCCTCTCTTGTTTCTACCCTCAGCCCACACTACCTCAGTAGACGGATCCTCATTAGAAGTTGTCTCAGCCACCATTATACAAGATTCTCACCAGTTGTTGTCAATAGTTGTGTTGTTTCAGATGTTGTGGATGCAACTGTAGGTGTTGGACTGGAGCTATTTGTAGTTTTTGATGCTGTTGCATTTGATGGGGCAAGAGGTGCCGAAGAGATTGGGACTCCAGTGGTGGTCTCAGTACTTGCAGGAGAAATTTCTAGTGCAGAAGCAGAAATAATTAATAAATTATTTCAGCACAACCATCAACTGAGAATAATGCACACAAAAAAATGCATTAATTTCCAAATTGCTTTAGCATGCAGCCATTTTGAACAAACATAAATTGTCTACACACTAACATGGCAGCCTGTGACAGAACCAAAGCAGCGACTGCAATTAATGCATTTCTATAATGCTAGGATCACGATGGAGCAAATGATAATTTTTTTATTGCAAACTCACCACTTGTTGTGAGCAGTGACGTTGAAATGCTTGCCGATGCTGGAGTGGAAGTTACGGTGCTTGTTGCACCAGGTGTGGTAGTTGATGCAAGAGTTGAGGAAGAGGTTGCCAGTGCAGTGGTTGTCTCTGTACTTGCAGTTGATGTTTCTGTTGGTGTAGTGAAAGTAGGACATGCTATTCAGATAGGTGTACAAGAAAAACCATACACAGAAATGTGTTTTGATTTACAAACTGCATTGATTTATTCACAATGAGATGTGAAACTGATTTCCAGACTTCATCGGGAAACAGCAAAATGAGAATGTGAAGATGGCAAATGAATGCACCTCTCTGAAAAATTACCAGAATCTGGTAACGACATTAATTGTTTCTTCATTGAGTTTTTGACTAAATACTGCCCAAATTGAGGTACTAATATATTGCAACACAAAGGTAATAGGATTCTCACCAGTTGTTGTAGGCCCTTGTGTTGTTTCGGTTGTCGTGGACTCAGCTGCAGGGGTTGTAGTGGAACTGCTTGTAGATGTTGATTCAGCTGTACTGGTGGACGCAGCAGTTGACGTAGAACTCTGTACTTCAGTGGTGGTCACTGTACTTGCAGTTGATGTTTCTGCTGTTGCAGTGAATGGAATTAATGGCATCATTGATACGTATATTCAATTTGTCTTAATATTTTTAGTTATGTATTAATTTACACATTGCCAGAATCTGTACAAAGTCTTCTAATTGATCTGGTATATAATGGTGGGATGATGTCTCATTAAAACTGCAGTGGGAAGAAAATTAATGTTTCTCTTCTATGTTCCCACAATTCTGAACAAAAATGCAGTAACATTTTGACTTAATCTAGCAACTTCTCCAAATTCAGTTTTGTGTTGAATGCAACCAAATTAATGTACATATGGATTTTTTTATTTCCACTGACCAGTTGAAGTCGAGCCCTGTGTTGTTGAAGCTGTTGTCGATTCCACTGCTGATTTTGAAGCGGAGCTGCTTGCAGTTGTTTGTGCTGTTGAACTTGTTGGTGCTGGAGTTGATGTTGTAGTCACTGTCTCAGTCGTGGTCTCTGCACTGGTAGTTGAGGTTTCTGCAGTGACTGTGAAAAGTATGTAATATATTTTGTCAGGCTATCAGGCTACTTGGAATCGAATGGTGCAAATGTTCACCCATCTTATAATTTGCTATATTATTTTAGTACCATGGTTAGTGAAATTTTGCAGGACGATAAACATAAAAAATTTGAAGTTTGTGAAATGCACCAGCAACAACCCGTACTCTTGAGACCTGCATTCTCATAGACCTAAAAGTAGATGCTGAAGAATTTCATCAAAACGTCCTGACTTCCTTCAGATGCTACACTGAACTTCAATTACTCAGGTGGAACTGGCGATAATTGTATATTGCAAACTCACCACTTGTAGTGAGCGGTGACGTTGAGATGCTTGTCGATGCTGGAGTGGAAGTCACGGTACTTGTTGCACCAGGTGTGGTAGTTGATGCAAGAGTTGAGGAAGAGGTTGCCAGTGCAGTGGTTGTCTCTGTACTTGCAGTTGATGTTTCTGTTGGTGTAGTGAAAGTAGGACAGGCGATTCAGATAGGTGCACAATGAAAACCATACACAGAGACGTGCTTTGAATTCCAGACTGCATTGATTTATTCACAATGAGACATGTAAAAGTGCTTTCCAAAGTTCGTCGGGATAGATCAAAATGAGAATGTGAAGATGGCAAATCAACTAGCGTCTCAGTAAAATTACTGGAATGTGAGAACAACATTTATTGTTTCTTCATTGAGTTTTTGATCAAGTACTGCTCAAATTGAGATATTAATATTTTGCAACACAAAGGTAATAGGATTCTCACCAGTTGTTGTAGGCCCTTGTGTTGTTTCGGTTGTCGTGGATTCAGCTGCAGGGGTTGTAGTGGAACTGCTTGTAGATGTTGATTCAGCTGTACTGGTGGACGCAGCAGTTGACGTAGAACTCTGTACTTCAGTGGTGGTCACTGTACTTGCAGTTGATGTTTCTGCTGTTGCAGTGAATGGAATTAATGGCTTCATTGATACGTACATTCAATTTGTCTTAATATTTTTAGTTCTGTATTAATTTACACATTGCCAGAATCTGTACAAAGTCTTCTAATTGATCCGGTATATAATGGTGGGATGATATCTCATTAAAACTGATGTGGGAAGAAAATAAATGTTTCTCATCTATGTTCCCATAATTCTGAACAAAAATGCAGTAACATTTTGACTTAATCTAGCAACTTCTCCGAATTCAGTTTTGTGTTGAATGCAACCAAATTAATGTACATATGGATTTTTTTATTTCCACTGACCAGTTGAAGTCGAGCCCTGTGTTGTTGAAGCTGTTGTCGATTCCACTGCTGATGTTGAAGCAGAGCTGCTTGCAGTTGTTTGTGCTGTTGAAATTGTTGATGCTGCAGTTGATGTTGTAGTCACTGTCTCAGTCATGGTCTCTGCACTGGTGGTTGAGGTTTCTGCAGTGACTGTGAAAAGTACGTAATATATTTTGTCAGGCTATCAGGCTACTTGGAATCGAATGGTACAAATGTTCACCCATCTTATAATTTGCTATATTATTTTAGTACCATGGTTAGTGAAATTTTGCAGGACGATAAACATAAAAAATTTGAAGTTTGTGAAATGCACCAGCAACAACCCGTGCTCTTGAGACCTGCATTCTCATAGACCTAAAAGGAGATGCTGAAGAAATGTCATCAAAACGTCCTGACTTCCTTCAGATGCTACACTGAACTTCAATTACTCAGGTGGAACTGGCGATAATTGTATATTGCAAACTCACCACTTGTAGTGTGCGGTGACGTTGAGATGCTTGTCGATGCTGGAGTGGAAGTCACGGTACTTGTTGCACCAGGTGTGGTAGTTGATGCAAGAGTTGAGGAAGAGGTTGCCAGTGCAGTGACTGTCTCTGTACTTGCAGTTGAAGTTTCTGTTGGTGTAGTGAAAGTAGGACATGCGATTCAGATAGGCGCACAATGAAAACCATACACAGAGACGTGCTTTGAATTCCAGACTGCATTGATTTATTCACAAGGAGACATGTAAAAGTGCTTTCCAAAGTTCGTCGGGAAAGATCAAAATGAGAATGTGAAGATGGCAAATCAACTAGCGTCTCAGTAAAATTACTGGAATGTGAGAACAACATTTATTGTTTCTTCATTGAGTTTTTGATCAAGTACTGCTCAAATTGAGATATTAATATTTTGCAACACAAAGGTAATAGGATTCTCACCAGTTGTTGTAGGCCCTTGTGTTGTTTCGGTTGTCGTGGATTCAGCTGCAGGGATTGTAGTGGAACTGCTTGCAGATGTTGATTCAGCTGTACTGGTGGACGCAGCAGTTGACGAAGAACTCTGTACTTCAGTGGTGGTCACTGTACTTGCAGTTGATGTTTCTGCTGTTGCAGTGAATGGAATTAATGGCATCATTGAAATATACATTCAGTTTGCATTAATACTTTTCACTACATATTAATTTACATATTGCCTTTATCTGCAATAAGTCCAAACTATTCAAATTGATCGGGTATATAATGGTGGGATGATATCTCATTGAAACAGAAGTGGGAAGAAAATTAATGTTTCCAACCTATGTTCTCATAATTATGATCAAAAATGCAGGAATATTTTGACTTAATCCAGCATCTTCTCATGATGCAGTTTCGTATTGAATGCAACCAAATTTAATTTGCACATGGATTTTTTTTATTTCCACTGACCAGTTGAAGTAGAGCCCTGTGTTGTTGAAGCTGTTGTCGATTCCACTGCTGATGTTGAAGCGGAGCTGCTTGCAGTTGTTTGTGCTGTTGAACTTGTTGATGCTGGAGTTGATGTTGTAGTCACTGTCTCAGTCGTGGTCTCTGCACTGGTGGTTGAGGTTTCTGCAGTGACTGTGAAAAGTATGTAATATATTTTGTCAGGCTATCAAGCTACTTGGAATCGAATGGTACAAATGTTCACACATCTTATCATTTGCTATATTATTTTAGTATCAGGGTTAGCGAAATATTGCAGGATGATAAAATATTAAAATTGAAGCATGTGAAATGCACCAGCAACAATCCATACTTAGGAGACCTGCAGTGTCATAGAACGAAAAGGAGATGCTAAAGAAATGTCATCAAAGCTTCCTGACTTCCTTCAGATACTACACTGGACTTCAATCATTCAGGTGGAACTGGCGATAATTGTATATTGCAAACTCACCACTTGTAGTGTGCGGTGACGTTGAGATGCCTGTCGATGCTGGAGTGGAAGTCACGGTGCTTGTTGCACCAGGTGTGGTAGTTGATGCAAGAGTTGAGGAAGAGGTTGCCAGTGCAGTGGTTGTCTCTGTACTTGAAGTTGATGTTTCTGTTGGTGTAGTGAAAGTAGGACATGCGATTCAGATAGGTGCACAATGAAAACCATACACAGAGACGTGCTTTGAATTCCAGACTGCATTGATTTATTCACAATGAGTCATGTAAAAGTGCTTTCCAAAGTTCGTCGGGAAAGATCAAAATGAGAATGTGAAGATGGCAAATCAACTAGCGTCTCAGTAAAATTACTGGAATGTGAGAACAACATTTATTGTTTCTTCATTGAGTTTTTGATCAAGTACTGCTCAAATTGAGATATTAATATATTGCAACACAAAGGTAATAGGATTCTCACCAGTTGTTGTAGGCCCTTGTGTTGTTTCGGTTGTCGTGGATTCAGCTGCAGGGGTTGTAGTGGAACTGCTTGTAGATGTTGATTCAGCTGTACTGGTGGACGCAGCAGTTGACGTAGAACTCTGTACTTCAGTGGTGGTCACTGTACTTGCAGTTGATGTTTCTGCTGTTGCAGTGAATGGAATTAATGGCTTCATTGATACGTACATTCAATTTGTCTTAATATTTTTAGTTATGTATTAATTTACACATTGCCAGAATCTGTACAAAGTCTTCTAATTGATCCGGTATATAATGGTGGGATGATGTCTCATTAAAACTGCAGTGGGAAGAAAATTAATGTTTCTCATCTATGTTTCCATAATTCTGAACAAAAATGCAGTAACATTTTGACTTAATCCAGCAACTTCTCCAAATTCAGTTTGGTGTTGAATGCAACCAAATTAATGTACATATGGATTTTTTTATTTCCACTGACCAGTTGAAGTCGAGCCCTGTGTTGTTGAAGCTGTTGTCGATTCCACTGCTGATATTGAAGCGGAGCTGCTTGCAGTTGTTTGTGCTGTTGAACTTGTTGGTGCTGGAGTTGATGTTGTAGTCACTGTCTCAGTCGTGGTCTTTGCACTGGTGGTTGAGGTTTCTGCAGTGACTGTGAAAAGTATGTAATACATTTTGTCAGGCTATCAGGGTACTTGGAATCGAATGGTGCAAATGTTCACCCATCTTATAATTTGCTATATTATTTTAGTACCATGGTTAGTGAAATTTCGCAGGACGATAAACATATAAAAATTGAAGCTTGTGAAATGCACCAGCAACAACCCATACTCTTGAGACCTGCATTCTCATAGACCTAAAAGGAGATGCTGAAGAAATGTCATCAAAACGTCCTGACTTCCTTCAGAAGCTACACTGAACTTCAATTACTCAGGTGGAACTGGCGATAATTGTATATTGCAAACTCACCACTTGTAGTGAGCGGTGACGTTGAGATGCTTGTTGATGCTGGAGTGGAAGTCACGGTACTTGTTGCACCAGGTGTGGTAGTTGATGCAAGAGTTGAGGAAGAGGTTGCCAGTGCAGTGGTTGTCTCTGTACTTGCAGTTGATGTTTCTGTTGGTGTAGTGAAAGTAGGACATGCGATTCAGATAGGTGCACAATGAAAACCATACACAGAAATGTGTTTTGATTTCCAGACTGCATTGATTTATTCACAATGAGACATGTAAAAGTGCTTTCCAAAGTTCGTCGGGAAAGATCAAAATGAGAATGTGAAGATGGCAAATCAACTAGCGTCTCAGTAAAATTACTGGAATGTGAGAACAACATTTATTGTTTCTTCATTGAGTTTTTGATCAAGTACTGCTCAAATTGAGATATTAATATTTTGCAACACAAAGGTAATAGGATTCTCACCAGTTGTTTTAGGCCCTTGTGTTGTTTCGGTTGTCGTGGATTCAGCTGCAGGGGTTGTAGTGGAACTGCTTGTAGATGTTGATTCAGCTGTACTGGTGGACGCAGCAGTTGACGTAGAACTCTGAACTTCATTGGTGGTCACTGTACTTGCAGTTGATGTTTCTGCTGTTGCAGTGAATGGAATTAATGGCATCATTGATACGTATATTCAATTTGTCTTAATATTTTTAGTTATGTATTAATTTACACATTGCCAGAATTTGTATTAAGTCTTCTAATTGATCCGGTATATAATGGTGGGATGATGTCTCATTAAAACTGAAGTGGGAAGAAAATTAATGTTTCTCATCTATGTTCCCATAATTCTGAACAAAAATGCAGTAACATTTTGACTTAATCTAGCAACTTCTCCAAATTCAGTTTTGTGTTGAATGCAACCAAATTAATGTACATATGGATTTTTTTATTTCCACTGACCAGTTGAAGTCGAGCCCTGTGTTGTTGAAGCTGTTGTCGATTCCACTGCTGATGTTGAAGCGGAGCTGCTTGCAGTTGTTTGTGCTGTTGAAATTGTTGATGCTGGAGTTGATGTTGTAGTCACTGTCTCAGTCGTGGTCTCTGCACTGGTGGTTGAGGTTTCTGCAGTGACTGTGAAAAGTATGTAATATATTTTGTCAGGCTATCAGGCTACTTGGAATCGAATGGTACAAATGTTCACCCATCTTATAATTTGCTATATTATTTTAGTACCATGGTTCGTGAAATTTTGCAGGACGATAAACATAAAAAATTTGAAGCTTGTGAAATGCACCAGCAACAACCCGTACTCTTGAGACCTGCATTCTCATAGACCTAAAAGGAGTTGCTGAAGAAATGTCATCAAAACATCCTGACTTCCTTCAGAAGCTACACTGAACTTCAATTACTCAGGTGGAACTGGCGATAATTGTATATTGCAAACTCACCACTTGTAGTGAGCGGTGACGTTGAGATGCTTGTCGATGCTGGAGTGGAAGTCACGGTACTTGTTGCACCAGATGTGGTAGTTGATGCAAGAGTTGAGGAAGAGGTTGCCAGTGCAGTGGTTGTCTCTGTACTTGCAGTTGATGTTTCTGTTGGTGTAGTGAAAGTAGGACATGCGATTCAGATAGGTGCACAATGAAAACCATACACAGAGACGTGCTTTGAATTCCAGACTGCATTGATTTATTCACAATGAGACATGTAAAAGTGCTTTCCAAAGTTCGTCGGGATAGATCAAAATGAGAATGTGAAGATGGCAAATCAACTAGCGTCTCAGTAAAATTACTGGAATGTGAGAACAACATTTATTGTTTCTTCATTGAGTTTTTGATCAAGTACTGCTCAAATTGAGATATTAATATTTTGCAACACAAAGGTAATAGGATTCTCACCAGTTGTTGTAGGCCCTTGTGTTGTTTCGGTTGTCGTGGATTCAGCTGCAGGGGTTGTAGTGGAACTGCTTGTAGATGTTGATTCAGCTGTACTGGTGGACGCAGCAGTTGACGTAGAACTCTGTACTTCAGTGGTGGTCACTGTACTTGCAGTTGATGTTTCTGCTGTTGCAGTGAATGGAATTAATGGCTTCATTGATACGTACATTCAATTTGTCTTAATATTTTTAGTTCTGTATTAATTTACACATTGCCAGAATCTGTACAAAGTCTTCTAATTGATCCGGTATATAATGGTGGGATGATATCTCATTAAAACTGATGTGGGAAGAAAATAAATGTTTCTCATCTATGTTCCCATAATTCTGAACAAAAATGCAGTAACATTTTGACTTAATCTAGCAACTTCTCCGAATTCAGTTTTGTGTTGAATGCAACCAAATTAATGTACATATGGATTTTTTTATTTCCACTGACCAGTTGAAGTCGAGCCCTGTGTTGTTGAAGCTGTTGTCGATTCCACTGCTGATGTTGAAGCAGAGCTGCTTGCAGTTGTTTGTGCTGTTGAAATTGTTGATGCTGCAGTTGATGTTGTAGTCACTGTCTCAGTCATGGTCTCTGCACTGGTGGTTGAGGTTTCTGCAGTGACTGTGAAAAGTACGTAATATATTTTGTCAGGCTATCAGGCTACTTGGAATCGAATGGTACAAATGTTCACCCATCTTATAATTTGCTATATTATTTTAGTACCATGGTTAGTGAAATTTTGCAGGACGATAAACATAAAAAATTTGAAGTTTGTGAAATGCACCAGCAACAACCCGTGCTCTTGAGACCTGCATTCTCATAGACCTAAAAGGAGATGCTGAAGAAATGTCATCAAAACGTCCTGACTTCCTTCAGATGCTACACTGAACTTCAATTACTCAGGTGGAACTGGCGATAATTGTATATTGCAAACTCACCACTTGTAGTGTGCGGTGACGTTGAGATGCTTGTCGATGCTGGAGTGGAAGTCACGGTACTTGTTGCACCAGGTGTGGTAGTTGATGCAAGAGTTGAGGAAGAGGTTGCCAGTGCAGTGACTGTCTCTGTACTTGCAGTTGAAGTTTCTGTTGGTGTAGTGAAAGTAGGACATGCGATTCAGATAGGCGCACAATGAAAACCATACACAGAGACGTGCTTTGAATTCCAGACTGCATTGATTTATTCACAAGGAGACATGTAAAAGTGCTTTCCAAAGTTCGTCGGGAAAGATCAAAATGAGAATGTGAAGATGGCAAATCAACTAGCGTCTCAGTAAAATTACTGGAATGTGAGAACAACATTTATTGTTTCTTCATTGAGTTTTTGATCAAGTACTGCTCAAATTGAGATATTAATATTTTGCAACACAAAGGTAATAGGATTCTCACCAGTTGTTGTAGGCCCTTGTGTTGTTTCGGTTGTCGTGGATTCAGCTGCAGGGATTGTAGTGGAACTGCTTGCAGATGTTGATTCAGCTGTACTGGTGGACGCAGCAGTTGACGAAGAACTCTGTACTTCAGTGGTGGTCACTGTACTTGCAGTTGATGTTTCTGCTGTTGCAGTGAATGGAATTAATGGCATCATTGAAATATACATTCAGTTTGCATTAATACTTTTCACTACATATTAATTTACATATTGCCTTTATCTGCAATAAGTACAAACTATTCAAATTGATCGGGTATATAATGGTGGGATGATATCTCATTGAAACAGAAGTGGGAAGAAAATTAATGTTTCCAACCTATGTTCTCATAATTATGATCAAAAATGCAGGAATATTTTGACTTAATCCAGCATCTTCTCATGATGCAGTTTCGTATTGAATGCAACCAAATTTAATTTGCACATGGATTTTTTTTATTTCCACTGACCAGTTGAAGTAGAGCCCTGTGTTGTTGAAGCTGTTGTCGATTCCACTGCTGATGTTGAAGCGGAGCTGCTTGCAGTTGTTTGTGCTGTTGAACTTGTTGATGCTGGAGTTGATGTTGTAGTCACTGTCTCAGTCGTGGTCTCTGCACTGGTGGTTGAGGTTTCTGCAGTGACTGTGAAAAGTATGTAATATATTTTGTCAGGCTATCAAGCTACTTGGAATCGAATGGTACAAATGTTCACACATCTTATCATTTGCTATATTATTTTAGTATCAGGGTTAGCGAAATATTGCAGGATGATAAAATATTAAAATTGAAGCATGTGAAATGCACCAGCAACAATCCATACTTAGGAGACCTGCAGTGTCATAGAACGAAAAGGAGATGCTAAAGAAATGTCATCAAAGCTTCCTGACTTCCTTCAGATACTACACTGGACTTCAATCATTCAGGTGGAACTGGCGATAATTGTATATTGCAAACTCACCACTTGTAGTGTGCGGTGACGTTGAGATGCCTGTCGATGCTGGAGTGGAAGTCACGGTGCTTGTTGCACCAGGTGTGGTAGTTGATGCAAGAGTTGAGGAAGAGGTTGCCAGTGCAGTGGTTGTCTCTGTACTTGAAGTTGATGTTTCTGTTGGTGTAGTGAAAGTAGGACATGCGATTCAGATAGGTGCACAATGAAAACCATACACAGAGACGTGCTTTGAATTCCAGACTGCATTGATTTATTCACAATGAGTCATGTAAAAGTGCTTTCCAAAGTTCGTCGGGAAAGATCAAAATGAGAATGTGAAGATGGCAAATCAACTAGCGTCTCAGTAAAATTACTGGAATGTGAGAACAACATTTATTGTTTCTTCATTGAGTTTTTGATCAAGTACTGCTCAAATTGAGATATTAATATATTGCAACACAAAGGTAATAGGATTCTCACCAGTTGTTGTAGGCCCTTGTGTTGTTTCGGTTGTCGTGGATTCAGCTGCAGGGGTTGTAGTGGAACTGCTTGTAGATGTTGATTCAGCTGTACTGGTGGACGCAGCAGTTGACGTAGAACTCTGTACTTCAGTGGTGGTCACTGTACTTGCAGTTGATGTTTCTGCTGTTGCAGTGAATGGAATTAATGGCTTCATTGATACGTACATTCAATTTGTCTTAATATTTTTAGTTATGTATTAATTTACACATTGCCAGAATCTGTACAAAGTCTTCTAATTGATCCGGTATATAATGGTGGGATGATGTCTCATTAAAACTGCAGTGGGAAGAAAATTAATGTTTCTCATCTATGTTTCCATAATTCTGAACAAAAATGCAGTAACATTTTGACTTAATCCAGCAACTTCTCCAAATTCAGTTTGGTGTTGAATGCAACCAAATTAATGTACATATGGATTTTTTTATTTCCACTGACCAGTTGAAGTCGAGCCCTGTGTTGTTGAAGCTGTTGTCGATTCCACTGCTGATATTGAAGCGGAGCTGCTTGCAGTTGTTTGTGCTGTTGAACTTGTTGGTGCTGGAGTTGATGTTGTAGTCACTGTCTCAGTCGTGGTCTTTGCACTGGTGGTTGAGGTTTCTGCAGTGACTGTGAAAAGTATGTAATACATTTTGTCAGGCTATCAGGGTACTTGGAATCGAATGGTGCAAATGTTCACCCATCTTATAATTTGCTATATTATTTTAGTACCATGGTTAGTGAAATTTCGCAGGACGATAAACATATAAAAATTGAAGCTTGTGAAATGCACCAGCAACAACCCATACTCTTGAGACCTGCATTCTCATAGACCTAAAAGGAGATGCTGAAGAAATGTCATCAAAACGTCCTGACTTCCTTCAGAAGCTACACTGAACTTCAATTACTCAGGTGGAACTGGCGATAATTGTATATTGCAAACTCACCACTTGTAGTGAGCGGTGACGTTGAGATGCTTGTTGATGCTGGAGTGGAAGTCACGGTACTTGTTGCACCAGGTGTGGTAGTTGATGCAAGAGTTGAGGAAGAGGTTGCCAGTGCAGTGGTTGTCTCTGTACTTGCAGTTGATGTTTCTGTTGGTGTAGTGAAAGTAGGACATGCGATTCAGATAGGTGCACAATGAAAACCATACACAGAAATGTGTTTTGATTTCCAGACTGCATTGATTTATTCACAATGAGACATGTAAAAGTGCTTTCCAAAGTTCGTCGGGAAAGATCAAAATGAGAATGTGAAGATGGCAAATCAACTAGCGTCTCAGTAAAATTACTGGAATGTGAGAACAACATTTATTGTTTCTTCATTGAGTTTTTGATCAAGTACTGCTCAAATTGAGATATTAATATTTTGCAACACAAAGGTAATAGGATTCTCACCAGTTGTTTTAGGCCCTTGTGTTGTTTCGGTTGTCGTGGATTCAGCTGCAGGGGTTGTAGTGGAACTGCTTGTAGATGTTGATTCAGCTGTACTGGTGGACGCAGCAGTTGACGTAGAACTCTGAACTTCATTGGTGGTCACTGTACTTGCAGTTGATGTTTCTGCTGTTGCAGTGAATGGAATTAATGGCATCATTGATACGTATATTCAATTTGTCTTAATATTTTTAGTTATGTATTAATTTACACATTGCCAGAATTTGTATTAAGTCTTCTAATTGATCCGGTATATAATGGTGGGATGATGTCTCATTAAAACTGAAGTGGGAAGAAAATTAATGTTTCTCATCTATGTTCCCATAATTCTGAACAAAAATGCAGTAACATTTTGACTTAATCTAGCAACTTCTCCAAATTCAGTTTTGTGTTGAATGCAACCAAATTAATGTACATATGGATTTTTTTATTTCCACTGACCAGTTGAAGTCGAGCCCTGTGTTGTTGAAGCTGTTGTCGATTCCACTGCTGATGTTGAAGCGGAGCTGCTTGCAGTTGTTTGTGCTGTTGAAATTGTTGATGCTGGAGTTGATGTTGTAGTCACTGTCTCAGTCGTGGTCTCTGCACTGGTGGTTGAGGTTTCTGCAGTGACTGTGAAAAGTATGTAATATATTTTGTCAGGCTATCAGGCTACTTGGAATCGAATGGTACAAATGTTCACCCATCTTATAATTTGCTATATTATTTTAGTACCATGGTTCGTGAAATTTTGCAGGACGATAAACATAAAAAATTTGAAGCTTGTGAAATGCACCAGCAACAACCCGTACTCTTGAGACCTGCATTCTCATAGACCTAAAAGGAGTTGCTGAAGAAATGTCATCAAAACATCCTGACTTCCTTCAGAAGCTACACTGAACTTCAATTACTCAGGTGGAACTGGCGATAATTGTATATTGCAAACTCACCACTTGTAGTGAGCGGTGACGTTGAGATGCTTGTCGATGCTGGAGTGGAAGTCACGGTACTTGTTGCACCAGATGTGGTAGTTGATGCAAGAGTTGAGGAAGAGGTTGCCAGTGCAGTGGTTGTCTCTGTACTTGCAGTTGATGTTTCTGTTGGTGTAGTGAAAGTAGGACATGCGATTCAGATAGGTGCACAATGAAAACCATACACAGAGACGTGCTTTGAATTCCAGACTGCATTGATTTATTCACAATGAGACATGTAAAAGTGCTTTCCAAAGTTCGTCGGGATAGATCAAAATGAGAATGTGAAGATGGCAAATCAACTAGCGTCTCAGTAAAATTACTGGAATGTGAGAACAACATTTATTGTTTCTTCATTGAGTTTTTGATCAAGTACTGCTCAAATTGAGATATTAATATTTTGCAACACAAAGGTAATAGGATTCTCACCAGTTGTTGTAGGCCCTTGTGTTGTTTCGGTTGTCGTGGATTCAGCTGCAGGGGTTGTAGTGGAACTGCTTGTAGATGTTGATTCAGCTGTACTGGTGGACGCAGCAGTTGACGTAGAACTCTGTACTTCAGTGGTGGTCACTGTACTTGCAGTTGATGTTTCTGCTGTTGCAGTGAATGGAATTAATGGCTTCATTGATACGTACATTCAATTTGTCTTAATATTTTTAGTTCTGTATTAATTTACACATTGCCAGAATCTGTACAAAGTCTTCTAATTGATCCGGTATATAATGGTGGGATGATATCTCATTAAAACTGATGTGGGAAGAAAATAAATGTTTCTCATCTATGTTCCCATAATTCTGAACAAAAATGCAGTAACATTTTGACTTAATCTAGCAACTTCTCCGAATTCAGTTTTGTGTTGAATGCAACCAAATTAATGTACATATGGATTTTTTTATTTCCACTGACCAGTTGAAGTCGAGCCCTGTGTTGTTGAAGCTGTTGTCGATTCCACTGCTGATGTTGAAGCAGAGCTGCTTGCAGTTGTTTGTGCTGTTGAAATTGTTGATGCTGCAGTTGATGTTGTAGTCACTGTCTCAGTCATGGTCTCTGCACTGGTGGTTGAGGTTTCTGCAGTGACTGTGAAAAGTACGTAATATATTTTGTCAGGCTATCAGGCTACTTGGAATCGAATGGTACAAATGTTCACCCATCTTATAATTTGCTATATTATTTTAGTACCATGGTTAGTGAAATTTTGCAGGACGATAAACATAAAAAATTTGAAGTTTGTGAAATGCACCAGCAACAACCCGTGCTCTTGAGACCTGCATTCTCATAGACCTAAAAGGAGATGCTGAAGAAATGTCATCAAAACGTCCTGACTTCCTTCAGATGCTACACTGAACTTCAATTACTCAGGTGGAACTGGCGATAATTGTATATTGCAAACTCACCACTTGTAGTGTGCGGTGACGTTGAGATGCTTGTCGATGCTGGAGTGGAAGTCACGGTACTTGTTGCACCAGGTGTGGTAGTTGATGCAAGAGTTGAGGAAGAGGTTGCCAGTGCAGTGACTGTCTCTGTACTTGCAGTTGAAGTTTCTGTTGGTGTAGTGAAAGTAGGACATGCGATTCAGATAGGCGCACAATGAAAACCATACACAGAGACGTGCTTTGAATTCCAGACTGCATTGATTTATTCACAAGGAGACATGTAAAAGTGCTTTCCAAAGTTCGTCGGGAAAGATCAAAATGAGAATGTGAAGATGGCAAATCAACTAGCGTCTCAGTAAAATTACTGGAATGTGAGAACAACATTTATTGTTTCTTCATTGAGTTTTTGATCAAGTACTGCTCAAATTGAGATATTAATATTTTGCAACACAAAGGTAATAGGATTCTCACCAGTTGTTGTAGGCCCTTGTGTTGTTTCGGTTGTCGTGGATTCAGCTGCAGGGATTGTAGTGGAACTGCTTGCAGATGTTGATTCAGCTGTACTGGTGGACGCAGCAGTTGACGAAGAACTCTGTACTTCAGTGGTGGTCACTGTACTTGCAGTTGATGTTTCTGCTGTTGCAGTGAATGGAATTAATGGCATCATTGAAATATACATTCAGTTTGCATTAATACTTTTCACTACATATTAATTTACATATTGCCTTTATCTGCAATAAGTCCAAACTATTCAAATTGATCGGGTATATAATGGTGGGATGATATCTCATTGAAACAGAAGTGGGAAGAAAATTAATGTTTCCAACCTATGTTCTCATAATTATGATCAAAAATGCAGGAATATTTTGACTTAATCCAGCATCTTCTCATGATGCAGTTTCGTATTGAATGCAACCAAATTTAATTTGCACATGGATTTTTTTTATTTCCACTGACCAGTTGAAGTAGAGCCCTGTGTTGTTGAAGCTGTTGTCGATTCCACTGCTGATGTTGAAGCGGAGCTGCTTGCAGTTGTTTGTGCTGTTGAACTTGTTGATGCTGGAGTTGATGTTGTAGTCACTGTCTCAGTCGTGGTCTCTGCACTGGTGGTTGAGGTTTCTGCAGTGACTGTGAAAAGTATGTAATATATTTTGTCAGGCTATCAAGCTACTTGGAATCGAATGGTACAAATGTTCACACATCTTATCATTTGCTATATTATTTTAGTATCAGGGTTAGCGAAATATTGCAGGATGATAAAATATTAAAATTGAAGCATGTGAAATGCACCAGCAACAATCCATACTTAGGAGACCTGCAGTGTCATAGAACGAAAAGGAGATGCTAAAGAAATGTCATCAAAGCTTCCTGACTTCCTTCAGATACTACACTGGACTTCAATCATTCAGGTGGAACTGGCGATAATTGTATATTGCAAACTCACCACTTGTAGTGTGCGGTGACGTTGAGATGCCTGTCGATGCTGGAGTGGAAGTCACGGTGCTTGTTGCACCAGGTGTGGTAGTTGATGCAAGAGTTGAGGAAGAGGTTGCCAGTGCAGTGGTTGTCTCTGTACTTGAAGTTGATGTTTCTGTTGGTGTAGTGAAAGTAGGACATGCGATTCAGATAGGTGCACAATGAAAACCATACACAGAGACGTGCTTTGAATTCCAGACTGCATTGATTTATTCACAATGAGTCATGTAAAAGTGCTTTCCAAAGTTCGTCGGGAAAGATCAAAATGAGAATGTGAAGATGGCAAATCAACTAGCGTCTCAGTAAAATTACTGGAATGTGAGAACAACATTTATTGTTTCTTCATTGAGTTTTTGATCAAGTACTGCTCAAATTGAGATATTAATATATTGCAACACAAAGGTAATAGGATTCTCACCAGTTGTTGTAGGCCCTTGTGTTGTTTCGGTTGTCGTGGATTCAGCTGCAGGGGTTGTAGTGGAACTGCTTGTAGATGTTGATTCAGCTGTACTGGTGGACGCAGCAGTTGACGTAGAACTCTGTACTTCAGTGGTGGTCACTGTACTTGCAGTTGATGTTTCTGCTGTTGCAGTGAATGGAATTAATGGCTTCATTGATACGTACATTCAATTTGTCTTAATATTTTTAGTTATGTATTAATTTACACATTGCCAGAATCTGTACAAAGTCTTCTAATTGATCCGGTATATAATGGTGGGATGATGTCTCATTAAAACTGCAGTGGGAAGAAAATTAATGTTTCTCATCTATGTTTCCATAATTCTGAACAAAAATGCAGTAACATTTTGACTTAATCTAGCAACTTCTCCAAATTCAGTTTGGTGTTGAATGCAACCAAATTAATGTACATATGGATTTTTTTATTTCCACTGACCAGTTGAAGTCGAGCCCTGTGTTGTTGAAGCTGTTGTCGATTCCACTGCTGATATTGAAGCGGAGCTGCTTGCAGTTGTTTGTGCTGTTGAACTTGTTGGTGCTGGAGTTGATGTTGTAGTCACTGTCTCAGTCGTGGTCTTTGCACTGGTGGTTGAGGTTTCTGCAGTGACTGTGAAAAGTATGTAATACATTTTGTCAGGCTATCAGGGTACTTGGAATCGAATGGTGCAAATGTTCACCCATCTTATAATTTGCTATATTATTTTAGTACCATGGTTAGTGAAATTTCGCAGGACGATAAACATATAAAAATTGAAGCTTGTGAAATGCACCAGCAACAACCCATACTCTTGAGACCTGCATTCTCATAGACCTAAAAGGAGATGCTGAAGAAATGCCATCAAAACGTCCTGACTTCCTTCAGAAGCTACACTGAACTTCAATTACTCAGGTGGAACTGGCGATAATTGTATATTGCAAACTCACCACTTGTAGTGAGCGGTGACGTTGAGATGCTTGTTGATGCTGGAGTGGAAGTCACGGTACTTGTTGCACCAGGTGTGGTAGTTGATGCAAGAGTTGAGGAAGAGGTTGCCAGTGCAGTGGTTGTCTCTGTACTTGCAGTTGATGTTTCTGTTGGTGTAGTGAAAGTAGGACATGCGATTCAGATAGGTGCACAATGAAAACCATACACAGAAATGTGTTTTGATTTCCAGACTGCATTGATTTATTCACAATGAGACATGTAAAAGTGCTTTCCAAAGTTCGTCGGGAAAGATCAAAATGAGAATGTGAAGATGGCAAATCAACTAGCGTCTCAGTAAAATTACTGGAATGTGAGAACAACATTTATTGTTTCTTCATTGAGTTTTTGATCAAGTACTGCTCAAATTGAGATATTAATATTTTGCAACACAAAGGTAATAGGATTCTCACCAGTTGTTTTAGGCCCTTGTGTTGTTTCGGTTGTCGTGGATTCAGCTGCAGGGGTTGTAGTGGAACTGCTTGTAGATGTTGATTCAGCTGTACTGGTGGACGCAGCAGTTGACGTAGAACTCTGAACTTCATTGGTGGTCACTGTACTTGCAGTTGATGTTTCTGCTGTTGCAGTGAATGGAATTAATGGCATCATTGATACGTATATTCAATTTGTCTTAATATTTTTAGTTATGTATTAATTTACACATTGCCAGAATTTGTATTAAGTCTTCTAATTGATCCGGTATATAATGGTGGGATGATGTCTCATTAAAACTGAAGTGGGAAGAAAATTAATGTTTCTCATCTATGTTCCCATAATTCTGAACAAAAATGCAGTAACATTTTGACTTAATCTAGCAACTTCTCCAAATTCAGTTTTGTGTTGAATGCAACCAAATTAATGTACATATGGATTTTTTTATTTCCACTGACCAGTTGAAGTCGAGCCCTGTGTTGTTGAAGCTGTTGTCGATTCCACTGCTGATGTTGAAGCGGAGCTGCTTGCAGTTGTTTGTGCTGTTGAAATTGTTGATGCTGGAGTTGATGTTGTAGTCACTGTCTCAGTCGTGGTCTCTGCACTGGTGGTTGAGGTTTCTGCAGTGACTGTGAAAAGTATGTAATATATTTTGTCAGGCTATCAGGCTACTTGGAATCGAATGGTACAAATGTTCACCCATCTTATAATTTGCTATATTATTTTAGTACCATGGTTCGTGAAATTTTGCAGGACGATAAACATAAAAAATTTGAAGCTTGTGAAATGCACCAGCAACAACCCGTACTCTTGAGACCTGCATTCTCATAGACCTAAAAGGAGTTGCTGAAGAAATGTCATCAAAACATCCTGACTTCCTTCAGAAGCTACACTGAACTTCAATTACTCAGGTGGAACTGGCGATAATTGTATATTGCAAACTCACCACTTGTAGTGAGCGGTGACGTTGAGATGCTTGTCGATGCTGGAGTGGAAGTCACGGTACTTGTTGCACCAGATGTGGTAGTTGATGCAAGAGTTGAGGAAGAGGTTGCCAGTGCAGTGGTTGTCTCTGTACTTGCAGTTGATGTTTCTGTTGGTGTAGTGAAAGTAGGACATGCGATTCAGATAGGTGCACAATGAAAACCATACACAGAAATGTGTTTTGATTTCCAGACTGCATTGATTTATTCACAATGAGACATGTAAAAGTGCTTTCCAAAGTTCGTCGGGAAAGATCAAAATGAGAACGTGAAGATGGCAAATCAACTAGCGTCTCAGTAAAATTACTGGAATGTGAGAACAACATTTATTGTTTCTTCATTGAGTTTTTGATCAAGTACTGCTCAAATTGAGATATTAATATTTTGCAACACAAAGGTAATAGGATTCTCACCAGTTGTTTTAGGCCCTTGTGTTGTTTCGGTTGTCGTGGATTCAGCTGCAGGGGTTGTAGTGGAACTGCTTGTAGATGTTGATTCAGCTGTACTGGTGGACGCAGCAGTTGACGTAGAACTCTGAACTTCAGTGGTGGTCACTGTACTTGCAGTTGATGTTTCTGCTGTTGCAGTGAATGGAATTAATGGCATCATTGATACGTATATTCAATTTGTCTTAATATTTTTAGTTATGTATTAATTTACACATTGCCAGAATTTGTATTAAGTCTTCTAATTGATCCGGTATATAATGGTGGGATGATGTCTCATTAAAACTGCAGTGGGAAGAAAATTAATGTTTCTCATCTATGTTCCCATAATTCTGAACAAAAATGCAGTAACATTTTGACTTAATCTAGCAACTTCTCCAAATTCAGTTTTGTGTTGAATGCAACCAAATTAATGTACATATGGATTTTTTTAGTTCCACTGACCAGTTGAAGTCGAGCCCTGTGTTGTTGAAGCTGTTGTCGATTCCACTGCTGATGTTGAAGCGGAGCTGCTTGCAGTTGTTTGTGCTGTTGAAATTGTTGATGCTGCAGTTGATGTTGTAGTCACTGTCTCAGTCGTGGTCTCTGCACTGGTGGTTGAGGTTTCTGCAGTGACTGTGAAAAGTATGTAATATATTTTGTCAGGCTATCAGGCCACTTGGAATCGAATGATACAAATGTTCACCCATCTTATAATTTGCTATATTATTTTAGTACCATGGTTCGTGAAATTTTGCAGGACGATAAACATAAAAAATTTGAAGCTTGTGAAATGCACCAGCAACAACCCGTACTCTTGAGACCTGCATTCTCATAGACCTAAAAGAAGATGCTGAAGAAATGTCATCAAAACATCCTGACTTCCTTCAGAAGCTACACTGAACTTCAATTACTCAGGTGGAACTGGCGATAATTGTATATTGCAAACTCACCACTTGTAGTGAGCGGTGACGTTGAGATGCTTGTCGATGCTGGAGTGGAAGTCACGGTACTTGTTGCACCAGATGTGGTAGTTGATGCAAGAGTTGAGGAAGAGGTTGCCAGTGCAGTGGTTGTCTCTGTACTTGCAGTTGATGTTTCTGTTGGTGTAGTGAAAGTAGGACATGCGATTCAGATAGGTGCACAATGAAAACCATACACAGAAATGTGTTTTGATTTCCATAATGCATTGATTTATTCACAATGAGACATGTAAAAGTGCTTTCCAAAGTTCGTCGGGAAAGATCAAAATGAGAATGTGAAGATGGCAAATCAACTAGCGTCTCAGTAAAATTACTGGAATGTGAGAACAACATTTATTGTTTCTTCATTGAGTTTTTGATCAAGTACTGCTCAAATTGAGATATTAATATTTTGCAACACAAAGGTAATAGGATTCTCACCAGTTGTTGTAGGCCCTTGTGTTGTTTCGGTTGTCGTGGATTCAGCCGCAGGGGTTGTAGTGGAACTGCTTGTAGATGTTGATTCAGCTGTACTGGTGGACGCAGCAGTTGACGTAGAACTCTGTACTTCAGTGGTGGTCACTGTACTTGCAGTTGATGTTTCTGCTGTTGCAGTGAATGGAATTAATGGCTTCATTGATACGTACATTCAATTTGTCTTAATATTTTTAGTTATGTATTAATTTACACATTGCCAGAATCTGTACAAAGTCTTCTAATTGATCCGGTATATAATGGTGGGATGATGTCTCATTAAAACTGCAGTGGGAAGAAAATTAATGTTTCTCATCTATGTTCCCATAATTCTGAACAAAAATGCAGTAACATTTTGACTTAATCTAGCAACTTCTCCAAATTCAGTTTTGTGTTGAATGCAACTAAATTAATGTACATATGGATTTTTTTATTTCCACTGACCAGTTGAAGTAGAGCCCTGTGGTGTTGAAGCTGTTGTCGATTCCACTACTGGTGTTGAAGCGGAGCTGCTTGCAGTTGTTTGTCCTGTTGAAATTGTTGATGCTGGAGTTGATGTTGTAGTCACTGTCTCAGTCGTGGTCTCTGCACTGGTGGTTGAGGTTTCTGCAGTGACTGTGAAAAGTATGTAATACATTTTGTCAGGCTATCAGGCTACTTGGAATCGAATGGTGCAAATGTTCAACCATCTTATAATTTGCTATATTATTTTAGTACCATGGTCAGTGAAATTTTGCAGGACGATAAACATATAAAAATTGAAGCTTGTGAAATGCACCAGCAACAACCCATACTCTTGAGACCTGCATTCTCATAGACCTAAAAGGAGATGCTGAAGAAATGTCATCAAAACGTCCTGACTTCCTTCAGATGCTACACTGAACTTCAATTACTCAGGTGGAACTGGCGATAATTGTATATTGCAAACTCACCACTTGTAGTGAGCGGTGACGTTGAAATGCTTGTCGATGCTGGAGTGGAAGTCACGGTACTTGTTGCACCAGGTGTGGTAGTTGATGCAAGAGTTGAGGAAGAGGTTGCCAGTGCAGTGGATGTCTCTGTACTTGCAGTTGATGTTTCTGTTGGTGTAGTGAAAGTAGGACATGCGATTCAGATAGGTGCACAATGAAAACCATACACAGAAATGTGTTTTGATTTCCAGACTGCATTGATTTATTCACAATGAGTCATGTAAAAGTGCTTTCCAAAGTTCGTCGGGAAAGATCAAAATGGGAATGTGAAGATGGCAAATCAACTAGCGTCTCAGTAAAATTACTGGAATGTGAGAACAACATTTATTGTTTCTTCATTGAGTTTTTGATCAAGTACTGCTCAAATTGAGATATTAATATATTGCAACACAAAGGTAATAGGATTCTCACCAGTTGTTGTAGGCCCTTGTGTTGTTTCGGTTGTCGTGGATTCAGCTGCAGGGGTTGTAGTGGAACTGCTTGTAGATGTTGATTCAGCTGTACTGGTGGACGCAGCAGTTGACGTAGAACTCTGTACTTCAGTGGTGGTCACTGTACTTGCAGTTGATGTTTCTGCTGTTGCAGTGAATGGAATTAATGGCTTCATTGATACGTACATTCAATTTGTCTTAATATTTTTAGTTATGTATTAATTTACACATTGCCAGAATCTGTACAAAGTCTTCTAATTGATCCGGTATATAATGGTGGGATGATGTCTCATTAAAACTGCAGTGGGAAGAAAATTTATGTTTCTCTTCTATGTTCCCATAATTCTGAACAAAAATGCAGTAACATTTTGACTTAATCTAGCAACTTGTCCAAATTCAGTTTTGTGTTGAATGCAACCAAATTAATGTACATATGGATTTTTTTATTTCCACTGACCAGTTGAAGTCGAGCCCTGTGTTGTTGAAGCTGTTGTCGATTCCACTGCAGATATTGAAGCGGAGCTGCTTGCAGTTGTTTGTGCTGTTGAACTTGTTGGTGCTGGAGTTGATGTTGTAGTCACTGTCTCAGTCGTGGTCTCTGCACTGGTGGTTGAGGTTTCTGCAGTGACTGTGAAAAGTATGTAATACATTTTGTCAGGCTATCAGGGTACTTGGAATCGAATGGTGCAAATGTTCACCCATCTTAAAATTTGCTATATTATTTTAGTACCATGGTTAGTGAAATTTCGCAGGACGATAAACATATAAAAATTGAAGCTTGTGAAATGCACCAGCAACAACCCATACTCTTGAGACCTGCATTCTCATAGACCTAAAAGGAGATGCTGAAGAAATGTCATCAAAACGTCCTGACTTCCTTCAGATGCTACACTGAACTTCAATTACTCAGGTGGAACTGGCGATAATTGTATATTGCAAACTCACCACTTGCAGTGAGCGGTGACGTTGAGATGCTTGTCGATGCTGGAGTGGAAGTCACGGTACTTGTTGCACCAGGTGTGGTAGTTGATGCAAGAGTTGAGGAAGAGGTTGCCAGTGCAGTGGATGTCTCTGTACTTGCAGTTGATGTTTCTGTTGGTGTAGTGAAAGTAGGACATGCGATTCAGATAGGTGCACAATGAAAACCATACACAGAAATGTGTTTTGATTTCCAGACTGCATTGATTTATTCACAATGAGTCATGTAAAAGTGCCTTCCAAAGTTCGTCGGGAAAGATCAAAATGAGAATGTGAAGATGGCAAATCAACTAGCGTCTCAGTAAAATTACTGGAATGTGAGAACAACATTTATTGTTTCTTCATTGAGTTTTTGATCAAGTACTGCTCAAATTGAGATATTAATATATTGCAACACAAAGGTAATAGGATTCTCACCAGTTGTTGTAGGCCCTTGTGTTGTTTCGGTTGTCGTGGATTCAGCTGCAGGGGTTGTAGTGGAACTGCTTGTAGATGTTGATTCAGCTGTACTGGTGGACGCAGCAGTTGACGTAGAACTCTGTACTTCAGTGGTGGTCACTGTACTTGCAGTTGATGTTTCTGCTGTTGCAGTGAATGGAATTAATGGCTTCATTGATACGTACATTCAATTTGTCTTAATATTTTTAGTTTTGTATTAATTTACACATTGCCAGAATCTGTACAAAGTCTTCTAATTGATCCGGTATATAATGGTGGGATGATGTCTCATTAAAACTGCAGTGGGAAGAAAATTAATGTTTCTCATCTATGTTTCCATAATTCTGAACAAAAATGCAGTAACATTTTGACTTAATCTAGCAACTTCTCCAAATTCAGTTTGGTGTTGAATGCAACCAAATTAATGTACATATGGATTTTTTTATTTCCACTGACCAGTTGAAGTCGAGCCCTGTGTTGTTGAAGCTGTTGTCGATTCCACTGCTGATATTGAAGCGGAGCTGCTTGCAGTTGTTTGTGCTGTTGAACTTGTTGGTGCTGGAGTTGATGTTGTAGTCACTGTCTCAGTCGTGGTCTCTGCACTGGTGGATGAGGTTTCTGCAGTGACTGTGAAAAGTATGTAATACATTTTGTCAGGCTATCAGGGTACTTGGAATCGAATGGTGCAAATGTTCACCCATCTTATAATTTGCTATATTATTTTAGTACCATGGTTCGTGAAATTTCGCAGGACGATAAACATAAAAAATTTGAAGCTTGTGAAATGCACCAGCAACAACCCGTACTCTTGAGACCTGCATTCTCATAGACCTAAAAGGAGATGCTGAAGAAATGTCATCAAAACGTCCTGACTTCCTTCAGATGCTACACTGAACTTCAATTACTCAGGTGGAACTGGTGATAATTGTATATTGCAAACTCACCACTTGTAGTGAGCGGTGACGTTGAGATGCTTGTCGATGCTGGAGTGGAAGTCACGGTACTTGTTGCACCAGGTGTGGTAGTTGATGCAAGAGTTGAGGAAGAGGTTGCCAGTGCAGTGGTTGTCTCTGTACTTGCAGTTGATGTTTCTGTTGGTATAGTGAAAGTAGGACAGGCGATTCAGATAGGTGCACAATGAAAACCATACACAGAAATGTGTTTTGATTTCCATAATGCATTGATTTATTCACAATGAGACATGTAAAAGTGCTTTCCAAAGTTCGTCGGGAAAGATCAAAATGAGAATGTGAAGATGGCAAATCAACTAGCGTCTCAGTAAAATTACTGGAATGTGAGAACAACATTTATTGTTTCTTCATTGAGTTTTTGATCAAGTACTGCTCAAATTGAGATATTAATATTTTGCAACACAAAGGTAATAGGATTCTCACCAGTTGTTGTAGGCCCTTGTGTTGTTTCGGTTGTCGTGGATTCAGCTGCAGGGGTTGTAGTGGAACTGCTTGTAGATGTTGATTCAGCTGTACTGGTGGATGCAGCAGTTGACGTAGAACTCTGTACTTCAGTGGTGGTCACTGTACTTGCAGTTGATGTTTCTGCTGTTGCTGTGAATGGAATTAATGGCTTCATTGATACGTACATTCAATTTGTCTTCATATTTTTAGTTATGTATTAATTTACACATTGCCAGAATCTGTACAAAGTCTTCTGATTGATCCGGTATATAATGGTGGGATGATGTCTCATTAAAACTGCAGTGGGAAGAAAATTAATGTTTCTCTTCTATGTTCCCATAATTCTGAACAAAAATGCAGTAACATTTTGACTTAATCAAGCAACTTCTCCAAATTCAGTTTTGTGTTGAATGCAACGAAATTAATGTACATATGGATTTTTTTATTTCCACTGACCAGTTGAAGTCGAGCCCTGTGTTGTTGAAGCTGTTGTCGATTCCACTGCTGATATTGAAGCGGAGCTGCTTGCAGTTGTTTGTGCTGTTGAACCTGTTGGTGCTGGAGTTGATGTTGTAGTCACTGTCTCAGTCGTGGTCTCTGCACTGGTGGTTGAGGTTTCTGCAGTGACTGTGAAAAGTATGTAATACATTTTGTCAGGCTATCAGGGTACTTGGAATCGAATGGTGCAAATGTTCAACCATCTTATAATTTGCTATATTATTTTAGTACCATGGTTAGTGAAATTTCGCAGGACGATAAACATATAAAAATTGAAGCTTGTGAAATGCACCAGCAACAACCCATACTCTTGAGACCTGCATTCTCATAGACCTAAAAGGAGATGCTGAAGAAATGTCATCAAAACGTCCTGACTTCCTTCAGATGCTACACTGAACTTCAATTACTCAGGTGGAACTGGCGATAATTGTATATTGCAAACTCACCACTTGTAGTGAGCGGTGACGTTGAGATGCTTGTCGATGCTGGAGTGGAAGTCACGGTACTTGTTGCACCAGGTGTGGTAGTTGATGCAAGAGTTGAGGAAGAGGTTGCCAGTGCAGTGGATGTCTCTGTACTTGCAGTTGATGTTTCTGTTGGTGTAGTGAAAGTAGGACATGCGATTCAGATAGGTGCACAATGAAAACCATACACAGAAATGTGTTTTGATTTCCAGACTGCATTGATTTATTCACAATGAGTCATGTAAAAGTGCTTTCCAAAGTTCGTCGGGAAAAATCAAAATGAGAATGTGAAGATGGCAAATCAACTAGCGTCTTAGTAAAATTACTGGAATGTGAGAACAACATTTATTGTTTCTTCATTGAGTTTTTGATCAAGTACTGCTCAAATTGAGATATTAATATATTGCAACACAAAGGTAATAGGATTCTCACCAGTTGTTGTAGGCCCTTGCGTTGTTTCGGTTGTCGTGGATTCAGCTGCAGGGGTTGTAGTGGAACTGCTTGTAGATGTTGATTCAGCTGTACTGGTGGACGCAGCAGTTGACGTAGAACTCTGTACTTCAGTGGTGGTCACTGTACTTGCAGTTGATGTTTCTGCTGTTGCAGTGAATGGAATTAATGGCTTCATTGATACGTACATTCAATTTGTCTTAATATTTTTAGTTATGTATTAATTTACACATTGCCAGAATCTGTACAAAGTCTTCTAATTGATCCGGTATATAATGGTGGGATGATGTCTCATTAAAACTGCAGTGGGAAGAAAATTAATGTTTCTCTTCTATGTTCCCATAATTCTGAACAAAAATGCAGTAACATTTTGACTTAATCGAGCAACCTCTCCAAATTCAGTTTTGTGTTGAATGCAACCAAATTAATGTACATATGGATTTTTTTATTTCCACTGACCAGTTGAAGTCGAGCCCTGTGTTGTTGAAGCTGTTGTCGATTCCACTGCTGATATTGAAGCGGAGCTGCTTGCAGTTGTTTGTGCTGTTGAACTTGTTGGTGCTGGAGTTGATGTTGTAGTCACTGTCTCAGTCGTGGTCTCTGCACTGGTGGTTGAGGTTTCTGCAGTGACTGTGAAAAGTATGTAATACATTTTGTCAGGCTATCAGGGTACTTGGAATCGAATGGTGCAAATGTTCACCCATCTTATAATTTGCTATATTATTTTCGTACCATGGTTAGTGAAATTTCGCAGGACGATAAACATATAAAAATTGAAGCTTGTGAAATGCACCAGCAACAACCCATACTCTTGAGACCTGCATTCTCATAGACCTAAAAGGAGATGCTGAAGAAATGTCATCAAAACGTCCTGACTTCCTTCAGATGCTACACTGAACTTCAATTACTCAGGTGGAACTGGCGATAATTGTATATTGCAAACTCACCACTTGTAGTGAGCGGTGACGTTGAGATGCTTGTCGATGCTGGAGTGGAAGTCACGGTACTTGTTGCACCAGGTGTGGTAGTTGATGCAAGAGTTGAGGAAATGGTTGCCAGTGCAGTGGATGTCTCTGTACTTGCAGTTGATGTTTCTGTTGGTGTAGTGAAAGTAGGACATGCGATTCAGATAGGTGCACAATGAAAACCATACACAGAAATGTGTTTTGATTTCCAGACTGCATTGATTTATTCACAATGAGACATGTAAAAGTGCTTTCCAAAGTTCGTCGGGAAAGATCAAAATGAGAATGTGAAGATGGCAATTCAAATAGCGTCTCAGTAAATATACTGGAATGTGAGAACAACATTTATTGTTTCTTCATTGAGTTTTTGATCAAGTACTGCTCAAATTGAGATATTAATATTTTGCAACACAAAGGTAATAGGATTCTCACCAGTTGTTGTAGGCCCTTGTGTTGTTTCGGTTGTCGTGGATTCAGCTGCAGGGTTTGTAGTGGAACTGCTTGTAGATGTTGATTCAGCTGTACTGGTGGACGCAGCAGTTGACGTAGAACTCTCTACTTCAGTGGTGGTCACTGTACTTGCAGTTGATGTTTCTGCTGTTGCAGTGAATGGAATTAATGGCTTCATTGATACGTACATTCAATTTGTCTTAATATTTATAGTTAAGTATTAATTTACACATTGCCAGAATCTGTACAAAGTCTTCTAATTGATCTGGTATATAATGGTGGGGTGATGTCTCATTAAAACTGCAGTGGGAAGAAAATGAATGTTTCTCATCTATGTTCCCATAATTCGGAACAAAAATGCAGTAACATTTTGATTTAATCTAGCAACTTCTCCAAATTCAGTTTTGTGTTGAATGCAACCAAATTAATGTACATATGGATTTTTTTATTTCCACTGACCAGTTGAAGTCGAGCCCTGTGTTGTTGAAGCTGTTGTCGATTCCACTGCTGATGTTGAAGCGGAGCTGCTTGCAGTTGTTTGTGCTGTTGAACTTGTTGGTGCTGGAGTTGATGTTGTAGTCACTGTCTCAGTCGTGGTCTCTGCACTGGTGGTTGAGGTTTCTGCAGTGACTGTGAAAAGTATGAAATATATTTTGTCCGGCTATCCGGCTACTTGGAATCGAATGGTGCAAATGTTCACCCATCTTATAATTTGCTGTATTATTTTAGTACCATGGTTAGTGAAATTTTGCAGGACGATAAACATATAAAAATTGAAGCTTGTGAAATGCACCAGCAACAACCCGTACTCTTGAGACCTGCATTCTCAAAGACCTAAAAGGGGATGCTGAAGAAATGTCATCAAAACGTCCTGACTTCCTTCAGATGCTACACTGAACTTCAATTACTCAGGTGGAACTGGCGATAATTGTACATTGCAAACTCACCACTTGTAGTGTGCGGTGATGTAGAGATGCCTGTCGATGCTGGAGTGGAAGTTACGGTGCTTGTTGCACCAGGTGTGGTAGTTGATGCAAGAGTTGAGGAAGAGGTTGCCAGTGCAGTGGTTGTCTCTGGACTTGCAGTTGATGTTTCTGTTGGTGTAGTGAAAGTAGGACATGCGATTCAGATAGGTGCACAATGAAAACCATACACAGAAATGTGTTTTGATTTCCAGACTGCATTGATTTATTCACAATGAGACATGTAAAAGTGCTTTCCAAAGTTCGTCGGGAAAGATCAAAATGTGAATGTGAAGATGGCAAATCAAATAGCGTCTCAGTAAATATACTGGAATGTGAGAACAACATTTATTGTTTCTTCATTGAGTTTTTGATCAAGTACTGCTCAAATTGAGATATTAATATTTTGCAACACAAAGGTAATAGGATTCTCACCAGTTGTTGTAGGCCCTTGTGTTGTTTCGGTTGTCGTGGATTCAGCTGCAGTGGTTGTAGTGGAACTGCTTGTAGATATTGATTCAGCTGTACTGGTGGACGCAGCAGTTGACGTAGAACTCTCTACTTCAGTGGTGGCCACTGTACTTGCAGTTGATGTTTCTGCTGTTGCAGTGAATGGAATTAATGGCATCATTGATACGTACATTCAATTTGTCTTAATATTTTTAGTTATGTATTAATTTACACATTGCCACAATTTGTATTAAGTCTTCTAATTGATCCGGTATATAATGGTGGGATGATGTCTCATTAAAACTGCAGTGGGAAGAAAATTAATGTTTCTCATCTATGTTCCCATAATTCTGAATAAAAATGCAGTAACATGTTGACTTAATCTAGCAACTTCTCCAAATTCAGTTTTGTGTTGAATGCAACCAAATTAATGTACATATGGATTTTTTTATTTCCACTGACCAGTTGAAGTCGAGCCCTGTGTTGTTGAAGCTGTTGTCGATTCCACTGCTGATATTGAAGCGGAGCTGCTTGCAGTTGTTTGTGCTGTTAAACTTGTTGGTGCTGGAGTTGATGTTGTAGTCACTGTCTCAGTCGTGGTCTCTGCACTGGCGGTTGAGGTTTCTGCAGTGACTGTGAAAAGTATGTAATACATTTTGTCAGGCTATCAGGCTACTTGGAATCGAATGGTGCAAATGTTCACCCATCTTATAATTTGCTATATTATTTTAGTACCATGGTTAGTGAAATTTCGCAGGACGATAAACATATAAAAATTGAAGCTTGTGAAATGCACCAGCAACAACCCGTACTCTTGAGACCTGCATTCTCATAGACCTAAAAGGGGATGCTGAAGAAATGTCATCAAAACGTCCTGACTTCCTTCAGATGCTACACTGAACTTCAATTACTCAGGTGGAACTGGCGATAATTGTATATTGCAAACTCACCACTTGTAGTGAGCGGTGACGTTGAGATGCTTGTCGATGCTGGAGTGGAAGTCACGGTACTTGTTGCACCAGGTGTGGTAGTTGATGCAAGAGTTGAGGAAGAGGTTGCCAGTGCAGTGGTTGTCTCTGTACTTGCAGTTGATGTTTCTGTTGGTGTAGTGAAAGTAGGACAGGCGATTCAGATAGGTGCACAATGAAAACCATACACAGAAATGTGTTTTGATTTCCAGACTGCATTGATTTATTCACAATGAGACATGTAAAAGTGCTTTCCAAAGTTCGTCGGGAAAGATCAAAATGAGAATGTGAAGATGGCAATTCAAATAGCGTCTCAGTAAATATACTGGAATGTGAGAACAACATTTATTGTTTCTTCATTGAGTTTTTGATCAAGTACTGCTCAAATTGAGATATTAATATTTTGCAACACAAAGGTAATAGGATTCTCACCAGTTGTTGTAGGCCCTTTTGTTGTTTCGGTTGTCGTGGATTCAGCTGCAGGGTTTGTAGTGGAACTGCTTGTAGATGTTGATTCAGCTGTACTGGTGGACACAGCAGTTGACGTAGAACTCTGTACTTCAGTGGTGGTCACTGTACTTGTAGTTGATGTTTCTGCTGTTGCAGTGAATGGAATTAATGGCTTCATTGATACGTACATTCAATTTGTCTTAATATTTTTAGTTATGTATTAATTTACACATTGCCAGAATCTGTACAAAGTCTTCTAATTGATCCGGTATATAATGGTGGGGTGATGTCTCATTAAAACTGCAGTGGGAAGAAAATTACTGTTTCTCATCTATGTTCCCATAATTCGGAACAAAAATGCAGTAACATTTTGACTTAATCTAGCAACTTCTCCAAATTCAGTTTTGTGTTGAATGCAGCCAAATTAATGTACATATGGATTTTTTTATTTCCACTGACCATTTGAAGTCGAGCCCTGTGTTGTTGAAGCTGTTGTCGATTCCACTGCTGATGTTGAAGCGGAGCTGCTTGCAGTTGTTTGTGCTGTTGAACTTGTTGGTGCTGGAGTTGATGTTGTAGTCACTGTCTCAGTCGTGGTCTCTGCACTGGTGGTTGAGGTTTCTGCAGTGACTGTGAAAAGTATGTAATGGATTTTTTCAGACTATCAGGCTACTTGGAATCGAATGGTGCAAATGTTCACCCATCTTATAATTTGCTATATTATTTTAGTATCATGGTTCGTGAAATTTTGCAGGACGATAAACATATAAAAATTGAAGCTTGTGAAATGCACCAGCAACAACCCGTACTCTTGAGACCTGCATTCTCATAGACCTAAAAGGAGATGATGAAGAAATGTCATCAAAACGTCCTGACTTCCTTCAGATGCTACACTGAACTTCAATTACTCAGGTGGAACTGGCGATAATTGTATATTGCAAACTCACCACTTGTAGTGAGCGGTGATGTAGAGATGCTTGTCGATGCTGGAGTGGAAGTCACGGTGCTTGTTGCACCAGGTGTGGTAGTTGATGCAAGAGTTGAGGAAGAGGTTGCCAGTGCAGTGGTTGTCTCTGTACTTGCAGTTGATGTTTCTGTTGGTGTAGTGAAAGTAGGACATGCGATTCAGATAGGTGCACAATGAAAACCATACACAGAAATGTGTTTTGAATTCCAGACTGCATTGATTTATTCACAATGAGAGATGTAAAAGTGCTTTCCAAAGTTCGTCGGGAAAGATCAAAATGAGAACGTGAAGATGGCAAATCAAATAGCGTCTCAGTAAATATACTGGAATGTGAGAACAACATTTATTGTTCCTTCATTGAGTTTTTGATCAAGTACTGCTCAAATTGAGATATTAATATTTTGCAACACAAAGGTAATAGGATTCTCACCAGTTGTTGTAGGCCCTTGTGTTGTTTCGGTTGTCGTGGATTCAGCTGCAGGGGTTGTAGTGGAACTGCTTGTAGATGTTGATTCAGCTGTACTGGTGGACGCAGCAGTTGACGTAGAACTCTGTACTTCAGTGGTGGTCACTGTACTTGCAGTTGATGTTTCTGCTGTTGCAGTGAATGGAATTAATGGCTTCATTGATACGTACATTCAATTTGTCTTAATATTTTTAGTTATGTATTAATTTACACATTGCCAGAATCTGTACAAAGTCTTCTAATTGATCCGGTATATAATGGTGGGGTGATGTCTCATTAAAACTGCAGTGGGAAGAAAATTAATGTTTCTCATCTATGTTCCCATAATTCGGAACAAAAATACAGTAACATTTTGATTTAATCTAGCAACTTCTCCAAATTCAGTTTTGTGTTGAATGCAACCAAATTAATGTACATATGGATTTTTTTATTTCCACTGACCAGTTGAAGTCGAGCCCTGTGTTGTTGAAGCTGTTGTCGATTCCACTGCTGATGTTGAAGCGGAGCTGCTTGCAGTTGTTTGTGCTGTTGAACTTGTTGGTGCTGGAGTTGATGTTGTAGTCACTGTCTCAGTCGTGGTCTCTGCACTGGTGGTTGAGGTTTCTGCAGTGACTGTGAAAAGTATGTAATATATTTTGTCAGGCTATCAGGCTACTTGGAATCGAATGGTGCAAATGTTCACCCATCTTATAATTTGCTATATTATTTTAGTACCATGGTTAGTGAAATTTTGCAGGACGATAAACATATAAAAATTGAAGCTTGTGAAATGCACCAGCAACAACCCGTACTCTTGAGACCTGCATTCTCATAGACCTAAAAGGAGATGCTGAAGAAATGTCATCAAAACGTCCTGACTTCCTTCAGATGCTACACTGAACTTCAATTACTCAGGTGGAACTGGCGATAATTGTATATTGCAAACTCACCACTTGTAGTGAGCGGTGACGTTGAGATGCTTGTCGATGCTGGAGTGGAAGTCACGGTACTTGTTGCACCAGGTGTGGTAGTTGATGCAAGAGTTGAGGAAGAGGTTGCCAGTGCAGTGACTGTCTCTGTACTTGCAGTTGATGTTTCTGTTGGTGTAGTGAAAGTAGGACAGGCGATTCAGATAGGTGCACAATGAAAACCATACACAGAAATGTGTTTTGATTTCCAGACTGCATTGATTTATTCACAATGAGACATGTAAAAGTGCTTTCCAAAGTTCGTCGGGAAAGATCAAAATGAGAATGTGAAGATGGCAATTCAAATAGCGTCTCAGTAAATATACTGGAATGTGAGAACAACATTTATTGTTTCTTCATTGAGTTTTTGATCAAGTACTGCTCAAATTGAGATATTAATATTTTGCAACACAAAGGTAATAGGATTCTCACCAGTTGTTGTAGGCCCTTTTGTTGTTTCGGTTGTCGTGGATTCAGCTGCAGGGTTTGTAGTGGAACTGCTTGTAGATGTTGATTCAGCTGTACTGGTGGACACAGCAGTTGACGTAGAACTCTGTACTTCAGTGGTGGTCACTGTACTTGTAGTTGATGTTTCTGCTGTTGCAGTGAATGGAATTAATGTCTTCATTGATACGTACATTCAATTTGTCTTAATATTTTTAGTTATGTATTAATTTACACATTGCCAGAATCTGTACAAAGTCTTCTAATTGATCCGGTATATAATGGTGGGGTGATGTCTCATTAAAACTGCAGTGGGAAGAAAATTACTGTTTCTCATCTATGTTCCCATAATTCGGAACAAAAATGCAGTAACATTTTGACTTAATCTAGCAACTTCTCCAAATTCAGTTTTGTGTTGAATGCAACCAAATTAATGTACATATGGATTTTTTTATTTCCACTGACCATTTGAAGTCGAGCCCTGTGTTGTTGAAGCTGTTGTCGATTCCACTGCTGATGTTGAAGCGGAGCTGCTTGCAGTTGTTTGTGCTGTTGAACTTGTTGGTGCTGGAGTTGATGTTGTAGTCACTGTCTCAGTCGTGGTCTCTGCACTGGTGGTTGAGGTTTCTGCAGTGACTGTGAAAAGTATGTAATGGATTTTTTCAGACTATCAGGCTACTTGGAATCGAATGGTGCAAATGTTCACCCATCTTATAATTTGCTATATTATTTTAGTATCATGGTTCGTGAAATTTTGCAGGACGATAAACATATAAAAATTGAAGCTTGTGAAATGCACCAGCAACAACCCGTACTCTTGAGACCTGCATTCTCATAGACCTAAAAGGAGATGATGAAGAAATGTCATCAAAACGTCCTGACTTCCTTCAGATGCTACACTGAACTTCAATTACTCAGGTGGAACTGGCGATAATTGTATATTGCAAACTCACCACTTGTAGTGAGCGGTGATGTAGAGATGCTTGTCGATGCTGGAGTGGAAGTCACGGTGCTTGTTGCACCAGGTGTGGTAGTTGATGCAAGAGTTGAGGAAGAGGTTGCCAGTGCAGTGGTTGTCTCTGTACTTGCAGTTGATGTTTCTGTTGGTGTAGTGAAAGTAGGACATGCGATTCAGATAGGTGCACAATGAAAACCATACACAGAAATGTGTTTTGAATTCCAGACTGCATTGATTTATTCACAATGAGAGATGTAAAAGTGCTTTCCAAAGTTCGTCGGGAAAGATCAAAATGAGAACGTGAAGATGGCAAATCAAATAGCGTCTCAGTAAATATACTGGAATGTGAGAACAACATTTATTGTTCCTTCATTGAGTTTTTGATCAAGTACTGCTCAAATTGAGATATTAATATTTTGCAACACAAAGGTAATAGGATTCTCACCAGTTGTTGTAGGCCCTTGTGTTGTTTCGGTTGTCGTGGATTCAGCTGCAGGGGTTGTAGTGGAACTGCTTGTAGATGTTGATTCAGCTGTACTGGTGGACGCAGCAGTTGACGTAGAACTCTGTACTTCATTGGTGGTCACTGTACTTGCAGTTGATGTTTCTGCTGTTGCAGTGAATGGAATTAATGGCTTCATTGATACGTACATTCAATTTGTCTTAATATTTTTAGTTATGTATTAATTTACACATTGCCAGAATCTGTACAAAGTCTTCTAATTGATCCGGTATATAATGGTGGGGTGATGTCTCATTAAAACTGCAGTGGGAAGAAAATTAATGTTTCTCATCTATGTTCCCATAATTCGGAACAAAAATACAGTAACATTTTGATTTAATCTAGCAACTTCTCCAAATTCAGTTTTGTGTTGAATGCAACCAAATTAATGTACATATGGATTTTTTTATTTCCACTGACCAGTTGAAGTCGAGCCCTGTGTTGTTGAAGCTGTTGTCGATTCCACTGCTGATGTTGAAGCGGAGCTGCTTGCAGTTGTTTGTGCTGTTGAACTTGTTGGTGCTGGAGTTGATGTTGTAGTCACTGTCTCAGTCGTGGTCTCTGCACTGGTGGTTGAGGTTTCTGCAGTGACTGTGAAAAGTATGTAATATATTTTGTCAGGCTATCAGGCTACTTGGAATCGAATGGTGCAAATGTTCACCCATCTTATAATTTGCTATATTATTTTAGTACCATGGTTAGTGAAATTTTGCAGGACGATAAACATATAAAAATTGAAGCTTGTGAAATGCACCAGCAACAACCCGTACTCTTGAGACCTGCATTCTCATAGACCTAAAAGGAGATGCTGAAGAAATGTCATCAAAACGTCCTGACTTCCTTCAGATGCTACACTGAACTTCAATTACTCAGGTGGAACTGGCGATAATTGTATATTGCAAACTCACCACTTGTAGTGTGCGGTGATGTAGAGATGCTTGTCGATGCTGGAGTGGAAGTCACGGTGCTTGTTGCACCAGGTGTGGTAGTTGATGCATGAGTTGAGGAAGACGTTCCCAGTGCAGTGGTTGTCTCTGTACTTGCAGTTAATGTTTCTGTTGGTGTAGTGAAAGTAGGACATGCGATTCAGATAGGTGCACAATGAAAACCATACACAGAAATGTGTTTTGAATTCCAGACTGCATTGATTTATCCACAATGAGACATGTAAAAGTGCTTTCCAAAGTTCATCGGGAAAGATCAAAATGAGAATGTGAAGATGGCAAATCAAATAGCGTCTCAGTAAAATTACTGAAATGTGAGAACAACATTTATTGTTTCTTCATTGAGTTTTTGATCAAGTACTGCTCAGATTGAGATATTAATATATTGCAACACAAAGGTAATAGGATTCTCACCAGTTGTTGTAGGCCCTTGTGTTGTTTCGGTTGTCGTGGATTCAGCCGCAGGGGTTGTCGTGGAACTGCTTGTAGATGTTGATTCAGCTGTACTGGTGGACGCAGCAGTTGACGTAGAACTCTGTACTTCAGTGGTGGTCACTGTACTTGCAGTTGATGTTTCTGCTGTTGCAGTGAATGGAATTAATGGCTTCATTGATACGTACATTCAATTTGTCTTAATATTTTTAGTTATGTATTAATTTACACATTGCCAGAATCTGTACAAAGTCTTCTAATTGATCCGGTATATAATGGTGGGATGATGTCTCATTAAAACTGCAGTGGGAAGAAAATTAATGTTTCTCATCTATGTTCCCATAATTCTGAACAAAAATGCAGTAACATTTTGACTTAATCTAGCAACTTCTCCAAATTCAGTTTTGTGTTGAATGCAACTAAATTAATGTACATATGGATTTTTTTATTTCCACTGACCAGTTGAAGTAGAGCCCTGTGGTGTTGAAGCTGTTGTCGATTCCACTACTGATGTTGAAGCGGAGCTGCTTGCAGTTGTTTGTCCTGTTGAAATTGTTGATGCTGGAGTTGATGTTGTAGTCACTGTCTCAGTCGTGGTCTCTGCACTGGTGGTTGAGGTTTCTGCAGTGACTGTGAAAAGTATGTAATACATTTTGTCAGGCTATCAGGCTACTTGGAATCGAATGGTGCAAATGTTCAACCATCTTATAATTTGCTATATTATTTTAGTACCATGGTCAGTGAAATTTTGCAGGACGATAAACATATAAAAATTGAAGCTTGTGAAATGCACCAGCAACAACCCATACTCTTGAGACCTGCATTCTCATAGACCTAAAAGGAGATGCTGAAGAAATGTCATCAAAACGTCCTGACTTCCTTCAGATGCTTCACTGAACTTCAATTACTCAGGTGGAACTGGCGATAATTGTATATTGCAAACTCACCACTTGTAGTGAGCGGTGACGTTGAGATGCTTGTCGATGCTGGAGTGGAAGTCACGGTACTTGTTGCACCAGGTGTGGTAGTTGATGCAAGAGTTGAGGAAGAGGTTGCCAGTGCAGTGGTTGTCTCTGTACTTGCAGTTGATGTTTCTGTTGGTGTAGTGAAAGTAGGACATGCGATTCAGATAGGTGCACAATGAAAACCATACACAGAAATGTGTTTTGATTTCCAGACTGCATTGATTTATTCACAATGAGTCATGTAAAAGTGCTTTCCAAAGTTCGTCGGGAAAGATCAAAATGGGAATGTGAAGATGGCAAATCAACTAGCGTCTCAGTAAAATTACTGGAATGTGAGAACAACATTTATTGTTTCTTCATTGAGTTTTTGATCAAGTACTGCTCAAATTGAGATATTAATATATTGCAACACAAAGGTAATAGGATTCTCACCAGTTGTTGTAGGCCCTTGTGTTGTTTCGGTTGTTGTGGATTCAGCTGCAGGGGTTGTAGTGGAACTGCTTGTAGATGTTGATTCAGCTGTACTGGTGGACGCAGCAGTTGACGTAGAACTCTGTACTTCAGTGGTGGTCACTGTACTTGCAGTTGATGTTTCTGCTGTTGCAGTGAATGGAATTAATGGCTTCATTGATACGTACATTCAATTTGTCTTAATATTTTTAGTTATGTATTAATTTACACATTGCCAGAATCTGTACAAAGTCTTCTAATTGATCCGGTATATAATGGTGGGGTGATGTCTCATTAAAACTGCAGTGGGAAGAAAAATTAATGTTTCTCATCTATGTTCCCATAATTCTGAACAAAAATGCAGTAACATTTTGACTTAATCTAGCAACTTCTCCAAATTCAGTTTTGTGTTGAATGCAACCAAATTAATGTACATATGGATTTTTTTATTTCCACTGACCAGTTGAAGTCGAGCCCTGTGTTGTTGAAGCTGTTGTCGATTCCACTGCTGATGTTGAAGCAGAGCTGCTTGCAGTTGTTTGTGCTGTTGAACTTGTTGGTGCTGGAGTTGATGTTGTAGTCACTGTCTCAGTCGTGGTCTCTGCACTGGTGGTTGAGGTTTCTGCAGTGACTGTGAAAAGTATGTAATATATTCTGTCAGGCTATCAGGCTACTTTAATCAAATGGTGCAAATGTTCACCCATCTTATAATTTGCTATATTATTTTAGTACCATGGTTAGTGAAATTTTGCAGGACGATAAACATATAAATATTGAAGTTTGTGACATGCACCAGCAACAACCCGTACCCTTGAGACCTGCATTCTCATAGACCCAAAAGGAGATGCTGAAGAAATGTCATCAAAACGTCCTGACTTCCTTCAGATGCTACACTGAACTTCAATTACTCAGGTGGGACTGGCGATAATTGTATATTGCAAACTCACCACTTGTAGTGTGCGGTGACGTTGAGATGCTTGTCGATGCTGGAGTGGAAGTCACGGTACTTGTTGCACCAGGTGTGGTAGTTGATGCAAGAGTTGAGGAAGCGGTTGCCAGTGCAGTGGTTGTCTCTGTACTTGCAGTTGATGTTTCTGTTGGTGTAGTGAAAGTTGGACATGCGATTCAGATAGGTGCACAAGGAAAACCACACACAGAAATGTGTTTTGATTTCCAGACTGCATTGATTTATTCACAATGAGACATGTAAAAGTGCTTTCCAAAGTTTGTCGGGAAAGATCAAAATGAGAATGTGAAGATGGCAAATCAACTAGTGTCTCAGTAAAATTACTGGAATGTGAGAACAACATTTATTGTTTCTTCATTGAGCTTTTGATCAAGTACTGCTCAAATTGAGATCTTAATATATTGCAACACAAAGGTAATAGGATTCTCACCAGTTGTTGTCGGCCCTTGTGTTGTTTCGGTTGTCGTGGATTCAGCTGGAGGGGTTGTAGTGGAACTGCTTGTAGATGTTGATTCAGCTGTACTGGTGGACGCAGCAGTTGACGTAGAACTCTGTACTTCAGTGGTGGTCACTGTACTTGCAGTTGATGTTTCTGCTGTTGCAGTGAATGGAATTAATGGCATCATGATATGTACATTCAATTTTTACTAATATATTTAAGTATGTATTAATTTACACATTGCTTTTATCTGCAATAAGTCCTCACTTTTATCATTGATCCGGTACATTATGGTGGGAAGTTGTCTTATTGAAACAGAAGTGGGAAGAAAATTAATGTTTCTCACCTATGTCCTCATAATTATGAGCAAAAATGCAGTTATATGGTGACGTAATCCCGCAACTTCCCATTCTGCAGTTTTGTATTGAATTCAACCAAATTTAATATACATATGGATTTTTTTATTTCGACTGACCAGTTGAAGTCGAGCCCTGTGTTGTTGAAGCTGTTGTCGATTCCACTGCTGATGTTGAAGCGGAGCTGCTTGCAGTTGTTTGTGCTGTTGAACTTGTTGGTTCTGGAGTTGATGTTGTAGTCACTGTCTCAGTCGTGGTCTCTGCACTGGTGGTTGAGGTTTCTGGAGTGACTGTGAAAAATAAGTAATATGTTTTGTCAAGCCATCAGGCCACTTGGAATCGAATGGTGCAAATGTTCAACCACCTGATAATTTGGTATATTTCATGGTTAGTGAAATTTTGCAGGACGATAAACATATAAAAATTGTATCTTGTGAAATACATGAGCAACAACCCATACCCTTGAGACCCGCAGTGACATAGATCTAAAATTACATGCGTAAGAAATGTCATCAAAACGTCCTGACTTCCTTCAGATGCTACACTGGATTTCATTCAATCAGGTGGAACTGGCTATAATTGTATATTGCAAACTCACCACTTGTAGTGAGCAGTGACGTTGAGATGCCTGTCGATGCTGGAGTGGAAGTCACGGTGCTTGTTGCACCAGGTGTGGTAGTTGATGCAAGAGTTGAGGAAGACGTTGCCAGTGCAGTGGTTGTCTCTGTACTTGCAGTTGATGTTTCTGTTTGTGCTGTGTAAGTAGGACATGCGATTCAGATAGGTGGACAAGGAAAATCATACACAGGAATCTGTTTCAATGTACAAACTGCATTGATTTGTTCACAATGAGATGTAGAGCTACTTTCCAAAGTTCATCGGGAGAGATCAAAATGAGAATGTGAAGATGGCAAATCAAGGTGCCGCTCTGTAAAAGTATTAGAATCTGGGAACAACAGTTATTGTTTTTTCATTGAGTTTGTTGTCCATGTGTTTCTCAACATTAGAAATCAATACATTACAGCCAATGGGACTAGGATTCTCACCAGTTGTTGTAGGCCCTTGTGTTGTTTCGGTTGTTGTGGATTCAGCTGCAGGGGTTGTAGTGGAGCTGCTTGTAGATGTTGATTCAGCTGTACTGGTGGACGCAGCAGTTGATGTAGAACTTGGTACTTCAGTGGTGGTCTCTGTACTTGCTGTTGATGTTTCTGCTGTTGCAGTGAATATAATTAATGCCAGAATTGAAACTTACAAGAATCCGCAAACAGCATTTTTATTTCCTCCAAAGTGCAACCCACCCATACCGCTCCTCTTCGTAACCTCATTGTCCCTGAACACTATGGGCAATGTAGCACAGCTAATCCACCTAATGTGCACATTTTGACTGTGGGTGGAAGCCGAACCACCCAGCAGAAACCCTCACAGACACGGGGAGAAGGTGCATACTCCACACGGTACCCAAAGGTGGAATCAAATCCTGTCCCCTGTTGCTCTGAAGCAGCCGTTCTCACCACTGATCCACTGTGTTGCCCTTAACCTGATTTCCTGGACAAATTAGTCAACCATTCATTGGTACCATTTCCACCTACATCTGCCTTTTTGCTACAGATTTTATTTGATAGTGTTAGTTCAAAGCAGTATATCCTTTATTACTCTATTTATTAATAGCTTTTGTGTCAAGATCTTGGTTTGTGTGGAACTGTCTGCCCTGGACCTTCAGCATTTCCTTGATTTCAGTGCATTGTGGCCATTCTGAGTGAGGTCAGAAATTTATAAAAATATTTCAGGTGCATTTTTGTTAACCCATTCTGACAGAGCGCTGAAACTTGTGGCTTGTTATGCATTGGCCTGTTTCAGTTTTTCACACATTTATGTCATTGTAAATTTTCTAGTAGTGGCACAAAGAGAATTTAGCAATTTGTAATGGTGAACAATTGCAATATCTGCCTCCAAGTCGCCGGACAGTCTGAAAACTGTCATTAATCACTTTCACAGTCACATCACTGAGCTCAACTACCAGCGCAGACAGGGTAAAAAATGAGGTCTGCAGATGCTGGAGATCACAGTTGAAAATGCGTTGCTGGTTAAAGCACAGCAGGTCAGGCAGCATCCAAGGAATAGGAAATTCGACATTTTGGGCAGAAGCCCTTCATCAGGAATGAGGAGAGGGTGGCAGGCAGGTTAAGATAAAAGGTAGGGAGGAGGGACTTGGGGGAGGGGCGATGGAGATGTGATAGGTGGAAGGAGGTCAAGGTGAGGGTGATAGGCCGGAGTGGGGTGGGAGCGGAGAGGTTAGGAAGAAGATTGCAGGTTAGGAGGGCGGTGCTGAGTTGAGGGAACCGACTGAGACAAGGTGGGGGGAGGGGAAATGAGGAAACTGGAGAAATCCGAGTTCATCCCTTGTGGTTGGAGGGTTCCCAGGCGGAAGATGAGGCGTTCTTCCTCCAACCGTCGTGTTGTTATGTTTTGCCGATGGAGGAGTCCAAGGACCTGCATGTCCTCGATGGAGTGGGAGGGAGAGTTAAAGTGTTGAGCCACGGGGTGGTTGGGTTGGTTGGTCCGGGCCCGGCTCCACACTCCCCACCAACCCAACCTCCACTCCCGGCTCCACACCCCCCACCAACCCAACCTCCACTCCCGGTTCCACACCCCCCACCAACCCAACCTCCACTCCCGGCACCTTCCCCTGCAACCGCAGGAAATGTAAAACTTGCGCCCACACCTCCTCCCTCACATCCCTCCAAGGCCCCAAGGGATCCTTCCATATCCACCACAAGTTCACCTGTACCTCCACACACATCATCTATTGCATCCGCTGCACCCGATGTGGCCTCCTCTACATTGGGGAGACGGGCCGCTTACTTGCGGAACGCTTCAGAGAACACCTCTGGGACGCCCGGACCAACCAACCCAACCACCCCGTGGCTCAACACTTTAACTCTCCCTCCCACTCCACCGAGGACATGCAGGTCCTTGGACTCCTCGACCGGCAAAACATAACAACACGACGGTTGGAGGAAGAACGCCTCATCTTCCGCCTGGGAACCCTCCAACCACAAGGGATGAACTCAGATTTCTCCAGTTTCCTCATTTCCCCTCCCCCCACCTTGTCTCAGTCGGTTCCCTCAACTCAGCACCGCCCTCCTAACTGCAATCTTCTTCCTAACCTCTCCGCCCCCACCCCACTCCGGCCTATCACCCTCACCTTGACCTCCTTCCACCTATCACATTTCCATCGCCCCTCCCCCAAGTCCCTCCTCCCTACCTTTTATCTTAACCTGCCTGCCACCCTCTCCTCATTCCTGATGAAGGGCTTCTGCCCGAAACGTCGAATTTCCTATTCCTTGGATGCTGCCTGACCTGCTGTGCTTTAACCAGCAACGCATTTTTACCAGTGCAGACAACTGAGACAGCAACTATAGCAACGACTCCCAGGAGCAACAGGTTCAACAGCACAAACAACTGCAAGCAGCTCCCCCTCAAGATCAGCAGTGGAATCATCCACAGTTTCAACAACACAGGGCTCTATTTCAACTGGTCACTATCTGTGAAAAATTTTGTCTGTTCATTCTATCTGTTACATATTCAATAGAACGAGCAGTGTGACTGCCAGACGATAAACTCAGAACACGACCACTTTCATGTTAATGACTGTGGTAATGTAGGAGAGAAGCATAAATGTCAAACCCCTTTCTGCTTCAGTTTTAACATAGCACATCAAATTCTGGGCAATTTAAAATAGTTTGGACAGCTGGCAGGTAAGAAATCTTTCTAAAATTTGCATAATTGCATCCATCTGATTACATTTGATGTGAGTCTCAAATATACCATTAACTATTCCATTGCTCAACAAAAACCACAGAATAGCAAGGACAGACCATACATAAATGCATTGTGTAAACTAATATGTACTTGCGTACCTTAATATGAATTGACCTTAAGTTTTAATTATGCCATTAACTATGCATCAACTCTGCAACAGCAGAAACATTAAATGCAAGTATAGTGGCCACTCCTGGAGTATTGAGTCCAACATTAACTGCTGCGTCCAGCAGTACAACAGAATCAACAACTACAAGCAGCTCCATTACAATCCCTGCAGCCAAGTTCAATACAACTGGATTTCAGTAAGACAGCTGTATAGGTCCACTGATTGATCACTATGTGTCCTCTTGCCCATAGATCCCAGCCCGAGTTGGGAATGAGTAGATAGGCACAAGGTCGATAAAGCTTCTATACAGGTGGAAGAGGGTGTAAAGATCAACTCATACAATATGTTAAATTGTTTGATCTGAAACCACCCCATTACCCGAGCACCTACCAACCATGTAAAAGGGGCTTAAGAGGGTAATTGTGGTATATTGAGTCATTGATATCCCGAGTGGACCAGTCTACCACAAGGGATAAATAGCAGACCTGAAAAAAGAATAGCTGACAATGTTGCTACCAATGGGTCAAATCTGACTCAAAACGATAGGAATACCTAAAAGCTCCAGTAAAACTATTGATATCTGTCTTGTAACCAAAACAATGTTAGAATGAAAATATGCATGAGTAAAGATAGAAAGGAGAAGCAAGAAAATCAAACATATGTAATAGTTTAAAAAGCACAACAGAATTGCAAGCCAGTTTTAAGTCTTTATCTGCAAGGCAGGCCAGTCAAATAGTTATATCCATATTTAGATTAGATTAGACTTACAGTGTGGAAACAGGCCCTTCGGCCCAACAAGTCCACACCGACCCGCCGAAGCGCAACCCACCCATACCCCTACATTTACCCCTTACCTAACACTACGGGCAATTTGGCTTGGCCAATTCACCTGACCCGCACATCTTTGTGATTGTGGGAGGAAACCGGAGCACCCGGAGGAAACCCACGCAGACACGGGTTGCATAGGTGCTATTTAAGCAAAGGTAGAATAAATGAGAGAAAAATAAAATCTGCAGTGAAACAAGACTGTAATTAATGCACAAATCTGAAATGCAGCTCAGGTTGGATCTTAGGTCAGTCTATTCTTGCTCCCTAATTTTCATTGCTGCAAAATTTATGATGTGGGCAGTCACATATGTGACGCTGCACATCTCAATTTTCAGTTTGTAGTCAGCAGTACTGTGTCAGCATTATAGTCTTGCAAAATCTTGTTCCCAATGAAACAATGGACTCCACCCAAAAGCAACATGACCTCAAGTGTATGAAAACAACAGAAAGAGGTCACAGAAATAGAAATGAATATATGTTAAAAATTGTGAAACCAGTCTGATTGCAGCAACATTTTGGTAATTAGCCATTCTGTAAAGGCAGTGGTTTCTCATCTAAATCAGTCAAAACATCAAAGGAACAATGCTGAGACACCATATGTTGGCACCAAATGTTGTTCTGATCTCTTCGTATTACATATGTCCAGTTAAAATATTAGAAAATAATCCTCCAGTTTTTATTTCTGCATTGCATCGTAGGCATAGAACCAACATGTTTTACAAATTGTTTCGATGTAACTGAATCTTCTCAGAATTTAAATTTACAACATGCTTATAGTAGCATGTATTGCAATATGTTTTGCATAACTAAAACTAACAACATAACTGCAAGTTAATTTAAAATTTAATCACATAAGTTAATTTTTTTTGCAGTAATTGTCTGCTACTGACCCAGGGCACCTAACGATCACTGACAGATTTTGAGCATTGCAGTAAATTCGGTATCAACATGGCCTTATTTTTTCTTTAGCCATATTGAAATGATGTTCACTAAAGAATACTATAAACTTGCAACATAGTCAACTTTAAAGAGCCAAAATTGTTTGTAAAAAGCACATAATGATTGTTGATGATCAATTTCAATCTTTTCCCAGCATGTTGTGATGGGTGAACTGATTGCATCAATTTTAAAGAAGTTAATATTGGATATTTTTATGCTCTTCTATATGCAGATGACCAAATCCTCCACGTTATTATGGAATATTTTATTTATTAAGCAGTCGCATTATTTCATTTCAGAAGTTTTCTAATTCAAAATATATTGAGGCAAATTATATGCTTTAGGTCTTTTAGATTTAATCATATTGTCTGAAAAGTTAAACACAAACTGATTAAAATAGATTGAAAGAAATTCAAGCTTCATCTTCTGGAACTCGTATTCCGGTCACGTTTTCATAACTTAACTTGTTATCTCTTTCTATTCCTGAAGTTTTGTTTTTAATTCATTTATGGAATTTATTATCACTGGTTATCCCTAGTTGCCCAGAGGGCAGTTAAAAGTCAATGTAATATAGAAGATAGGAGCAGGAGGAGGCCATTTGGCCCTTCAAATTTACTCTGCCATTCATCACGTTCGTGGCCAATCATTCAACTTAGTAACCCAGTCCTGCTTTCTCCCAATAACCTTTGATCCCATTCTCTCCAAGTGCTATATCTAGCCACCTCTTGAATGTATTCAATCTTCTGGCATCAACTACTTCCTGTGATAATGAATTGCACAGGCATACCACTCTTTGGTTGAAGAAATGTTTCCTCATCTCCCTCCTAAATGGTCCTCCCCAAATTGTCAGACTGTGATCCCATTTCTGGATACACGCACCATTGGGAACATCCTCCCTGCGTTTACCCTGTCTTGTCTTGTTAGAATTTTATAAGTCCCTATGAGATTCCCCCCTCACTCATCTGAACACCAGCAAATACTATCCTAACCTAGTCAATCTCACTTCATATGTCAGTCCCACTGACTGGAATCAGTCTGGTAAACTGCTCCCTCAAGCACAAGAGCATCTTTCCTCAAAAAAGGAGACTAAGCCTCACCAGTACCCTCTGTAACTGCAACAACATATCCCCGTTCCTGTACTCAAAACTTCTCGCAATGAAGGCCAACATACCATTTATCTTCTTTACTGCCTGCTACACCTGAATGATTACCTTAAGCAATTGCTGCACAAGGACACCCAGGTCCTGCTGCACACGCCCATCTCCCACTTTACACCCATTCCGGTCTTAATCTGCCTTCTTGTTTTTGCTTCAAAAGTGAATAACCTCACATTTATCCAAATTATACTGCACCTGCCATTAATTTGCCCACTCACTCAATCTGTCCAAATCACGCTGAAGGATCTCTGCATCCTCATCACAGTTCACCCTCCCACCCAACTTGGTATCATTTGCAAACGTTGAGATGATACATTTTGTTCCCACATCCAAATCATTAATATATATATTGTGAACAGTTGGGGATCTAGCACCAATCCCTGTGGCACTCCCACTAGTTACTGCCTGCCAATTTGACAAGGATCAATTAATTCCTACTTTTCGTTTCCTCTCTGCAAACCAGTTTTCTATCCACCTCAATACACTTCCTCCAATCCCATGTGCTTTAATACTGCACAATAATCTTTGATGTGGGACTTTGTCAAACACTTTCTGAAAGTCCAAATACACCACATCGACTGCCTCCACCTTGTCAACTCTACTAGTTACATCTTCATAGAATTCCAACAGATTATTTTACATCTGGTGTCACATGTAGGTCAGATCTGGTTAGAATGGCAGAATTTCTTCCCTCAAGTACATTAGTGAGACAGGTGGGTTTTTATACACTTCCTCTTATTCTAGTTTCTTTTCATGGATTACAAATTTAACCATTTGTCATGTTGGGATTCAAACCCATGTCACCAGAACATTAGACTTGGGTTCTGGATTATTATTCCAGTGACGTTAGTAATTCTCCACAGTGAAACATAATTTAAACCAGCCCCAAACGTATCTCATTGATGTTTGCTATTTTCTAATTAGATACGAGATCGCTACACTTAAGGATCTGAAACAGAAAAGGATTCATGTTGAAACATTGGATTCAGGAGTATTCCAGCAGCTCTCATTTGTTTTGTCAGATTTGGTGTATCGTGGCAATGTTTTTCAAAAATCACAATCACAGAAGTGTTACAGAAGAGGAGCCCATCAACCTATTGCTCTGTACCAGATCACCAAATGAACATCGTGACTTACTGCTGGTCTTCTACCTTTTCCCTTGTTTCTATTTAAATAATTATCCAATGTCCTTTTGAATATATCAACTGAACATGCCTCCACCATACTTCCAGGCAGCGCATTTTGTGAAAAAGATTTGTCTCATAAATATGTAAAGTGTACTAGACTGTCAATATAGCTGAGCTTGCAAAGTGTTTTGCAATCAACGTTTACCATGTGCACATTTCTTCACAGACCTGCACTTCACCTCATGAAACAGTCTTGTCTTAAACTAGCCTTATATCTAACACAAACAAATCAGATTTTACCACATTTCTCATTATGAATATATTATTGACTATCTCATTGTAAAGTTTTCCTTCATCTCTGTAACCTAGGAACAATGAGAAACCAAATCCAAGAAGATGAAACATTATTGCAATGAAAAATACTAAATTAACCTGACTATTTAAACCACTATTTTTCCTCTCTTGCTAGATTACCATAATACTTCTGGAAAATAGAATAATCACTCTACATGTTGTCATAATTAACTAATGTATTGTCACTTTGAACTCTTACCTGAAAGACAGAGGCTACTCACAATCACATGCCAAAATAACATGATTGATTTAAACTTTTTACAATTCATTTTTCCAGAAGTTGAAATTTGCTAATTGCATGAAATCAAATCTGTCCTCTCTCACAGAAAGCCGTTCAGTAGTGTGTGAAGCCTTGCTAAAATCAAATATATCACATCTTCAAATTATGAAGTGTTTTGGTATGCTTGACGTCTCAAATAAAACCACACCTTATTTTGTTCACTGACAGAAAGATAGGTTTAATACGTAGTAAAAGGTGTAACCTTTGTAATGACCACAGAAAGAGCTTCCCCACCCAAAAGTTCTTCAGTCTGATATTGTCTGTTCTATAATATCCATGAGTTGACTAATCAGTCTCTCCAGTTATGAAGGAACTTTTAGACGTAGACATAGACTATTTATAAATATAACAGTCGTCAGACAAGTGAAAAGCATAAAATAATGTTTCCTGTTACCACAGAAACTGTGCAATACTTTATATACTTCAAATGAAACAGAATGGACAGAAGACTTTGTATCCTAGCCTCAGCAATAATGTACTTATGGGTGTGTCCTAATGTAGACGTTCATTTCCATTTTAACTGGCATTAGTATTTTTCTTTAGTTCAGAATACACGAGGTTAAGAAATTAAGTGAGGCACTATACTGTAGTTATTTTCTAATTAATTAGAATTTAAAATTTCTCATAAAATGGAACCATTTGAAGCAGATATTTTATGCAATCTTTTCTGTTTTTATGCGTATAACTCATGACCGGTTTCCTGTTCGAGAGAAAGTAAAGATTCTTTGCTTAGAGCATCCTGTTCTGATGGCTTCAGTGGTTTTCCTAAAAACATCTAGAATGAGCGGGTTTACATGTTTGCTTTTGGCAGTGGATTGCCTGGCATTGGTTGAGATATAAGGACCAATATGGCATGATCTCAATATGGCTAGAATTTGAAAGGCCAATCTAAAGGTGGAATTGGAGAACAGAAAGAAAGGGTTGAATCTTGTAGGGGTCTGAAAAATGTGGGCTATGGTGAGAAACATGGCAGAATTACTTGAGAAATCCAGTGAGGACTATCTTGATGTTGGAAGCAGCTCACTATCTTTTGTCAAAAGTTCTAGGCATTGAGGCAAGATTCTTGTTAGGGAGCAGGGGTTGCCCACAAGGCGGGAATTATTGATTGCTAACAACCCGATTAATGTTCCCAAATTATCTGAGTGGAATTGCTTTGTGTTAGTGATGTTGGATGGCTGATGGTTGGGAACATGTGGCTATTGCAAATGGTGCTCACATTGGTCCACTTCTGAAAACTAGGTGATTCCCACATGAATAAAAATGCCTCAGATGGCAATATGAGCACTCAGTGGTGCAGTTTTCTTCATTCCATTCCCTTTCCTTACATTCCTCCTTCTTAAAGTTGACTTCAGAAGTTCTGTATTCTACCCCTCCTTGCTCCTACATGTTCAAAGCTCATTGCTGAGCAGTATTGGACAGCATGTTACAGCTGTTCTGACTGGGGTGGACTATGAGATGCTACCACCAGATCCTCTGTGGCACTTAAGATGTATCTTCAGCCCTCTGGTGTCATCTTCTATTATATATCTGGAGGCATTAATTGTAATGGCGTTGGATTTTGATTTCTCAAGGATGCCAACATGTTATGACCAGCTGAGGAAAGGTGAGTCAGCTGCACTCTTTTTTGAAGACCCGCAACAAAAAAGTTTAATTCTTTAATCATACTTCAAATGCAATGCAGTTGCATAGAAACCCTACAACATGGTAGGAGATCATTTGACACATCAATTTCTGCATCAACTTGCTGAACAGGATCCCATCCAGACCTAGTCCTGTACCTTATTCCCATACCCCCACATTTCCATTGGCTAATCTACTTTGCCTGCACTGCCTAGGCACTACAAACAGTTTAGATTAGATTACTTACAGTGTGGAAACAGGCCCTTCGGCCCAACAGGTCCACACCAACCCGCCGAAGCGCAACCCACCCAGACCCATTCCCCAACATTTAGCTCTTCACCTAACACTACGGGCAATTTAGCATGGCCAATTCACCTAAACTGCACATTTTTGGATTGTGGGAGGAAACCGGAGCACCCGGAGGAAACCCACGCAGACACGGGGAGAACACGCAAACTCCACACAGACAGTTGTTCCAGATTGGAATTGAAACCAGGTCCCTAGCGCTGTGGAGTAGTCATACTGAGCCACCACCCACCTCTTGTGAACTCAAAATTGAAGAAGCCAACTGCAAGATTTTCTAGAGCAAAATAAAGAGTTTTATTGCTTACAAATCTCAAGGAAAACACTAAAACATAACATCGAATACATGCTCAATGTACAGGTGTTGAGTTTTAAAAAGGGCAAAGTATCTAATGAGAAAAGGAAGATGATAAATCTCACTGAGAATCCTACATAAATCTACAATAAAAATCTTCTTATGAACAGGAGTTCACAGTAGTGTCCCCTTGTCTGGGCTGGAATCTACAGATTCAATTCTAGTGTCCCTGTTATAGGAAGGATGTTGTGAAATTTGGAAGGGTTCAGAAAAAGATTTGCAAGGATGTTGCCAGGGTTGGAGGGCTTGAGCTACAGGGAGAGGCTGAATTGGCTGAGGCTGTTTTCCCTGGAGTGTCAGAAGCTGAGGGATGACCTTAAGGAGATTTATAAAGTCATGAGGGGCATAACTAGGATAAGTCTTTTTCCTAGGGCGGGGGAGTCCAAAACTAGAGGGCATAGGTTTAAGTTGAGAGGGGCAAGATTTAAAAGGAACCTAAGGGGCAACTTTTTCAAGCAGAGGGTAGTGTGTGTGTGGAATGAACTGCCAGAGAAAGTGATGGAGACTGGTACAATTACAGCATTTAAAATGCATCTGGATGGGCATATGGTTTGGAAGGGTTTAGAGGGATATGGGCCAAATGCTGGCATATGGGACTAGATTTATTTAGGATATCTGATCGGTGTGTGCACGTTGGACTGAAGGGTCTGTTTCTGTGATGTATACCTTTATGACTAATTTCTATCTCAGGCGGTGGCAGGTATACCAAACAAGTTGATTGTCAGGAACCTGGAAATTCTTCCAAAGCCCCTGTGGCAGACAGTAAGGACAGAAAAGTTATCTGCAGTAATGTCAGTGCAAAAACCTTCCCACATTGAAAGCCTCTGCGTGCAGGTGTTTGCAATGACCCCAGCATCATTCTGTTCTGAGGGATTAGCGTATATGCAAACATATCTTCTTATGGGTACACAGCACTTGTACATTGATACATTCCTGAGGGCTCATGAATATAACTGATTGATCAGAGGATGTCAGGTATGCCATGGAGGTACAGTCGTTGATTCCATGCATCTGTGGAGAAAAGGCACACTTGCAAGTTTGAGACCTGCTCAGTCTGACAGGCATTGCTGCAGACAAATTTCACATAGTTGCTGGCCTGGGAAGTAACCCATCAGACAACAGTCACACGCATTTGTAGACTGATACCTGGGAAATTGAGGATATGTCTCCAGCAGATCCATAGGAAAAATAGAAAGAAAAACAGTGGAGAGGACTGGTTATTTTGACAGCCACTGGCAACACGCAATCACCAGATCCAGCAGACAGTATATCTCTTTCCCAGAGGCTACAGGTGTCTGCCACCACCTGACATCACACCCTGTGCCTCCTGAAAGCCTCCTGGCTTTCTGACATATCAAGAAAATTCAGCCTGTGTACGCACTGAAGCACCTCCTGAAGGCTGCACACTGTTACGGCTGGGCTGGTCTCTACCATTAACCTGTAATTCTCCCAACAGTATGACCAGTTTTTTGCTCATACCACTCCTCCCCCAATGTCCAATCTAAGGCAATCAATACAGCATGCACCCTTCTGATAAAAATCAACTAACAGAATCCCTACAGTGTGGAAACAGGCCCTTCGGCCCAACAAGTCCACACCGGCCCTCCGAAGAGTAACCCACCCAGACTTATTCCCCTACATTTACCCCTGATTAATGTACCTCACCTACACATCCCTGAACATTATGGGACAATTTCGCATGGCCAATTCACCCTAACCTGCACATCTCTGGATTGTAAGAGGAAAATGAAGTCCCTGCCAAGTGTAGAAAGTATAATTGCAATGAAAGTGCTGTCCCGTTTATCAGTACGAAAACAGCTGTGCAACTATCTATTGCAACTCTTAATTAGTTCTCTCAGTTGCTGGAAAACACGATCTGTTATGAAAAGTATGTTGAAGTTTTACTCTGAGTGAGAAATTAGGACATGTTAATAGGCAACTCACATTTCCTGAGGAGGGTGTGTATGAACAAGCTAATTTTTTTCAATTTAAAACTGAAAGTCATTGCTTTGGAGCTTGGTTCCTGATATCATTTAAGTACAAATGTCAGAATAAATGCAGATTAAAATTAACAAGTTACCAATCAAGAGAGCTAACATGGTCTGTTTGGATTGAATCTTATTAGAATTTGGTTAAGTGTCAGTTTTGTCAAATTTCAGGCAGGGTTTCTCTCTGCAGGCACTTGAGTTTCCTGACATGATCATTCCAATCTCATATGCCATGCCCTAGGACTCTATGATGCTTCTTTTCTCTAACCTGGATTCTCCCAGTCACTGTGGGTGGAAGTACTCACCACAGCCAGGAATCCTTGGAGGTCTGGTGCCGGCACCATGCTTGACTTTCAGCTGTGCTCCCAGACAAGTCGGGACTGCCTTTCACCCTCAACATAGTAGAACATCAGCCACAAACCAAAACCTCCTGTGGTACATTGGCACGCCTCACACTTTCTTCCACCTGCAACTGCATATTTCTACACCAGTTGCAGTTTAAACACCAGGCACACAGTTTCCCTTTCCTTTGCCACATCCATTTGTTTGAGCCTGTACCCTTCTGAGTTAAAAATATAGGAAGTGACCTTATTCAAATATAGAAGATTTCCAGGTAGTTGGACAAGGTAGATGCAGACAGATTGTTTCCCTTTATAGAAGAGTCAGTTATCTCAGAGTAATCTCAGCACAATCTCAGAGTAAGATGTTGCCCATTTTCTCTCTCAGAGGGTGGTGAATTTGTGGAATTCTTTACTGCAGAGGGCTGTTGAGGCTAGGTTGTTGAGTTTAGTCAAGGCTGAGATAGACAGATATTTAATCATGAAAGAAATCCAGGATTCTGAGGATAAGAATGGAAAGTGGAGTTAAAGATAATCAAAACAGCCATGAAATCATTGAATGGCAAAGAAGAAGCTATTGGCCGAATGACCAACTTGTGCTCCTATATCTTATGATTAATTATAGGGTCACAGTCTCAGGGGGAGGAGTCAGTTGTTTTGGGCTGAGATAAGGAGAAATCTCTTCATTGAACAGGTTGGAAATCATTCAAATTCATTTCCTTAGTATTGTAGATGTCCTGTTGTTGAAAATATCAATGGCTGGAATAGACAGATTATTTTGTGTCCCATAGAACCCAAAAGATAGCAATCAGTGTCCAGGGACGTGGAGTTGAAGCACTTTAGCCATGACCAAGTGAATGGAAGGGCAGATCTCAGGGGCAGCTGGATATACTTCTGCACCTATTCTTTAATTTTATGTTCATTGAAACTTCCACTACACATATTTTCTGCTATTGAATCCTTTGACCTACTGCACTCTGAGACCTTTTGTGTTTCAATTTCTGCACTCCACCCGGCCATAGACCTTTCATTCTTCTTTGCACCCTCATCCATTCATTTCCTCAAAATCTGTTTCTTTCCCAGTTCAGATGAAAAGTCACAGATCTGTAACCCTTACTTCTCTTTCTCTTTGACAGCTATGCCAAGTCCGCCGAGTATTTTCAGCATTTTTCTGATTGAAATTAGCTATTTATATTTTCTTTGAGCATGTCAGTCATATAATGTCAGAGTTTGGATAAGACACTTAAACATCAACAAAGTGAAAAATGGATCAAAGTTAAGCGTTACAAACTGTACAAACAACATATCAGATTTGTTACTGTTGTTTCCTGAGTTAATCTGAATTTATTGGTATAAAAAGAAGCAGGCAGCTACTTACCTGTGAAAGAAAAACAATCAATTTTAAATCACTCCAAGAACCGGTTACACCAGTTTACACGAGGGTGCAGGCCTTAAAGGGAAAGTCCAATTCAGAATCTAAACATCAGATAGGCAAAAGGATCAACAATTTATTTTGTGTGACTTGTCGGGCAAAATAAGTGAATATTTACAGAAGATGTGGTGACAATAGTGGTAAACCAGAGGATTGTGAAGCCTTTAAAAACCAGCAGAGGACAACTAAAAAAGCAATAAGGCAGAAGAAGCTGAAATATGAGGGTATGTTAGTTAGTAATATATTCCTGAGATGCTGCCTGGCCTGCTGTGCTTTGACCAGCAACACATTTGCAGCTGTGATCTCCAGCATCTGCAGACCTCATTTTTTACACAGTAATATAAAGGAAGATAGTAAGAGTTTTTTTAGATATATGAAAGGCAAGAGAGATGCAAAATTGGACATTGGTCCACAGGAAAATGAGCTATAGAACTGGTAATGGAGAGCAAAGAAATGGTGGATGAGCCGAACAGGTACTTTGTATTAGTCTTCATGATGGAAGACACCAGTAGCATACTAGAACTTCAAGAAAGTCATGGGGCAGAGGCAAGTGTAGTGACCATATTATTAGATTAGATTAGATTAGATTAGATTAGATTAGATTTGATTACTTACAGACACGGGGAGAACGTGCAAACTCCACACAGTGAGTCGCCTGAGGCGGGAATATTATGCACTGTCTTCTGATCTACCACCTACTTTACACAATTATCTGAGTTTTCTTTGCATTTGACGCTATCTTATAAAAGTGTAAAAAATCATGAGAGGCATGGATAGGGTGAATACACTCAGACTTTTTCCCAGGGTTGAGGAATCGAGGACGAGATGGCATCAGTTTAAAGTTAGAGGGAAAGAATAAAAAGGAACCTGAGGGGCAACTTTTTATACACAGAGGGTGGTATGCATACGGAATGAGTTGCCAGCAGAAGTGGTTGAGGTGCATACTTTAACAGTATTTAAAAGGCATTTGGACAAATACACGATTGTCAAGATTTAGAAGGATATGGGCCAAGTGCAGGGAAGTGGGTTAATGTTGATGGACATTTTGGTCGGCATTGACCAGCTTGAGCTGAAGGGCATGTCTCAGTGCTGTAGGACTCTATGACTCTATGACTACTGTATTTAATTTAAACAAGGACAATTATGAGGACATGAAAGCAAAGCTAATGAATTGGTGGAGGGTGATGGTGATAGTTCGGAGGGGTGGGATAAGTGGGAAGGAAGATGTACAGGTGGGACAGTTCAAGAGGTCGGTGCCGAGTTGGAGAGTTGGATCTGGGATGAGGTGGGTGGAGGGGAGACAAGGAAACTTGTGAAATCGATGTAGATGTCCACCCCTCTCCCCCACTCCAACCTCTCACCCTCAGAACGTGCAGCCCTCCACTCCCTTCGCTCCAACCCCAACCTCACCATCAAACCGGCAGACAAGGGAGGCGCGGTAGTAGTTTGGCGCACCAACCTTTATACTGCTGAGGCCAAACACCAGCTCACGGACGCTTCCTCTTATCGCCCCCTTGACCATGACCCCACCTCCCACCACCAAACCATCACCACCCAGACCATCCATAACCTCATCACCTCAGGGGATCCCATCTACCGCCTCCAACCTCATAGTCCCACAACCCCGCACCGCCCGCTTCTACCTCCTGCCCAAAATCCACAAACCTGATTGCCCCGGCCGACCCATTGTCTCAGCCTGCTCCTGCCCCACCGAACTCATCTCCGCGTACCTCGACACTGTTCTGTCCCCTTTAGTCCAAAAACTCCCCACCTACATTCGGGACACCACCCACGCCCTCCACCTCCTCCATGATTTTCCCTTCCCCGGTCCCCAATGCCTTATCTTCACGGTGGACATCCAGTCCCTGTACACCTCCATCCCCCATCACGAAGGACTCAAAGCCCTCCGCTTCTTCCTTTCCCGCCGCACCAACCAGTATCCTTCCACTGACACCCTCCTTCGACTGACTGAACTGGTCCTCACCCTGAATAACTTCTCTTTTCAATCCTCCCACTTCCTCCAAACTAAAGGAGTTGCCATGGGCACCTGCATGGGCCCCAGCTATGCCTGTCTCTTCGTAGGATATGTGGAAAGTCCATCTTCCGCAGCTACACTGGCACCACACCCCACCTTTTCCTCCGCTACATCGATTACTGTATCGGCGCTGCCTCGTGCTCCCACGAGGAGGTTGAACAGTTCATCAACCTTACCAACACCTTCCATCCCGACCTCAACTTCACCTGGACTGTCTCAGACTCCTCCCTCCCCTTCCTAGACCTTTCCATTTCTATCTCGGGCGACGGACTCAACACAGACACCTACTATAAACCGACTGACTCCCACAGCTACCTGGACTACACCTCCTCCCACCCTGCCCCCTGTAAAAACGCCATCCCATATTCCCAATTCCTTCGTCTCCGCCGCATCTGCTCCCAGGAGGACCAGTTCCAATACCGTACAGCCCAGATGGCCTCCTTCTTCAAGGACCGCAGATTCCCCCCAAACGTGATCGACGATGCCCTCCACCGCATCTCCTCCACTTCCCGCTCCTCCGCCCTTGAGCCCCACTCCTCCAACCGCCACCAAGACCGAACCCCACTGGTTCTCACCTACCACCCCACCAACCTCTGTATACAGCGTATCATCCGCCATCATTTCCGCCACCTCCAAACAAACCCCACCACCAGGGATATATTTCCCTCCCCTCCCCTATCAGCGTTCCGCAAAGACCACTCCCTTCGTGACTCCCACGTCAGGTCCACACCCCCCACCAACCCAACCTCCACTCCCGGCACCTTCCCCTGCAACCGCAGGAAATGTAAAACTTGCACCCACACCTCCTCCCTTACTTCTCTCCAAGGCCCCAAGGGATCCTTCCATATCTGCCACAAATTCACTTGCATCTCCACACACATCATCTATTGTATCCGCTGCACCCGATGTGGCCTCCTCTATATTGGGGAGATGGGCCGCCTACTTGCGGAACGTTTCAGGGAACACCTCTGGGACGCCCGGACCAACCAACCCAACCACCCCGTGGCTCAACACTTTAACTCTCCCTCCCACTCCACCGAGGACATGCAGGTCCTTGGACTCCTCCATCGGCAGAACATAAGAACACGACGGTTGGAGGAAGAGCGCCTCATCTTCCGCCTGGGAACCCTCCAACCACAAGGAATGAACTCAGATTTCTCCAGTTTCCTCATTTCCCCACCCCCCTCCTTGTCTCAGTCGGTTCCCTCAACTCAGCACCGCCCTCCTAACCTGCAATTTTCTTCCTGACCTCTCCGCCCCCACCCCACTCCAGCCTATCACCCTCACCTTGACCTCCTTCCACCAATCACATCTCCATCGCCCCTCCCCCAAGTCCCTCCTCCCTACCTTTTATCTTAGCCTGCCTGGCACACTCTCCTCATTCCTGATGAAGGGCTCTGGCCCGAAACATCGAATTTCCTGTTCCTTGGATGCTGCCTAACCTGCTGTGCTTTAACCAGCAACACATTTTCAAATCGATGTAGATGCCATGTGGTTGGAGGGTCCCAAGGTGGATCTCTCCAGTTGTCAGGTGGCCTGGATTTGGTAGCAGAGGAGGCTCAGGACTTGCATGTCCTTGGGAGAGTAGGAGGGGGAATTGAAGTGGTCAGCCACAGGGCGGTGGGGTTGTTTGGTGCACGTGTCCCAGATATGTTCCCTAAACGTTCCACAAGTTGGCATCCTGTTTCCACAATGTAGAGGTGACCTCATCGAGAGCAACAGACACAGTAGATGATGTGTTTGGAAGTGCAGGAAAATCTCTGCTGGATGTGGAAGGATCCCTTGGGGTCTTGGATGGAGGTGAGGGGAGATGTGGCCGCAGGTTTTACACCTCTTGTGGCAGCAAGGGAAGGTGCTGGGAGTGGACGATGGTTGGTGGGGGTCATGGACCTAATGAGGGAGTTGCAGAGGGAATGGTCTCTGTAGAATGCAGGTAGGGATGGGGAGGGAAATATATCTTTGGTGGTGTCTGATTGTAGGTGGCAGAAATGGTGGAGGATAATGCGCTGTATCTGAAGATTAGTGGGGTGGAGAGTGAGGATCCGGGGTTCTATTCTTCGTGGTTGGAGGGGTGAGGTTCGAAGGCAGAGGTATGGGAAGTGGAAGAGATGCTAATGGGGGATAAAGACATGGCAGACAATTTGAACAGAAAGGCTGAATGGCCTATCTTGTTCTTTGTTCATATCATATATTATTAATTGCATATTCAAGAGCTGGGGAAAAAAATAACATAATAACATTCCATATGAATAATGACCAGAGCCTTTGTGCAAATGTTGACTGATGTGGAGTGGACGTCCAGGCTCTTGACAAAACCTTGCAACACGTAGATCAGTGAGTAATGCTGTTTGAACCAAAAGGCTAAATCGCTGAAGAGGTGAGCATATATTGAACTGCAGAGGGGTATTTGAGGGATGCCTCTGTTTCAGTGTTTCCTTTGGATGAAATGTTAAATAAAAGCCATGCATTATTTTAAAGTGAAGTCGGGGAGTTCACTATTATTTCTCCTTCAATCAGCACATCAAACCAGATTACCCAGTTATTATCATGTATCATAAATAATCATCATCACCATTGCTTAACTGCTTATCTGACGTGCAGTACTGGTCGAACAGAAATTGCCACTAATTAAATATTATGAAGATTGAAGGCATTGTTTCCAATCTCCATTCCCCAGCTCATAACAACAGATTCCATTCTCCCTGACAACAACCTGAGATTAAGCCGATCTGTTGCAAACTGGTTGTCACATCTGATTGAAGGTGAGCATCTGACCTCATAATGGTGTCATCCAAAAGATTGGTTATTTCTACTTCTGTAATGGGAGCAGTTTTTCTTTATCCACCTTATCCAAACCAGTCATAATCATGTAAACCTTAATCAAATCCCCCCCTCAATTCAATTTCCTGTAAAAGGGATTTCATATAACATAACTCAGGGAGATCAGGAGAAATCTCTTTACCCAAAACGTAGTGAGCCTGTGGAATTCTCTGCCACTGAAAACTGAGGAGGCAAAATATTGAAGACTTTCAATACAGTTCTTCAGGCTAAAAAGATCAAAGGATGTGGGAGAAAGCAGGAATAGGATACTGAGTTAGATGATCAGCCGTGATCATATTGAAAGGTGGAGTAGGCTCAAAGGCTCTACTCTGCTCCAATTCTTTGTGTTTCTATGTTACCCAGCTTCACACCTGCCTGAACTCATGTGCTGCTGAAACCCTTATTAATATTTCATGACCTCAAGACTTATGTGTTCCAATACACTCCTAATTACTCTCACACATTCTATTCTTTGTAAACCTGATGTCATCTAACACTATGTCCATGCTTTAATTTACAAAAGCTCTTCCCTAATCAATAGACAGCCCCTTCCAAACCCACGACCACTTCCATCGAGAAGGACAATGGCAGCAGATTCATGGGAACACCACCCCCTGCAAGTTCCCCTCCAAGCCACTCACCACCTTGACTTGGAAACATATCATCTTTTTTTTGCTGTCACTGGGTTAGTCCTGAAAAAGGGTTACACCCAAAACGTTGGCATCTCCACCTCCTGATGCTGCCGGGCTTGTTGTGTTCTTCCAGCCTCCTGCTGGTCTACTTTGGATTCCAGCATCTGTAGACTTTTTTGCCTCTAGCTGGGTCAAAATTGGCTCCCAGTGAAGCAATTTTGAAATTCTTACCCTGTGACTATTATTATAATTCTCACTCGTGTTGTTAAATCCTTTCATGGCCTCACTGCACCCTATGTCTTCCAGGCGCACAACACTCAGAGATGTTTGTGCTTCTGTAGCCTGGTCTCTTCTGCAAGTAACTTCTGAATGCTTGAATTTGAATTGAATTAGGTTTATTGTCACATGGACTCAGTGCATGTGGAGAGTTTACACATTGTCAGTGATGGTGCCATCTTAGATATAAATGTACCTAGGTTCAGAATCTTAGCTACAAAGCAAAAAAAATGAAAAACAAAGTTAAAAAGTTAAACATTACATCCTTCATGTTAAACATTGGGATACATCATTAACTGATCAACAACGCAGTCCATAAAAGCTTGCTCGTGCTGGATTTGTACTCCTCACAGGGGTTGGACCTCTCCCACTTCGGATTTGACCTTACCCACACCACTGTCTTGGGCTGTCCATTCCTGCTCTCGCAGATGCCACCCCAGGCTGCCTACTCCCTCACTCACCGTCCCGTGCTGCCTACTCCTTCACTCAACGTCCTGTGCTGCCTACTCTCTCCCTCACCGTCCCAAGCTGCCTACTCCCTCACTCACTGTCCCGTGCTGCCTACTCCCTCACTCATCGTCCTGTGCTGCCTACTCCCTCACTCACCGTCTCGTGCTGCCTACTCTCTCCCTCACCGTCCAGTGCTGCCTACTCCCTCACTCACCGTCCCATGCTGCCTACTCCCTCTCTCACCATCCCAAGCTGCCTACTCCCTCACTCACCATCCCGTGCTGCCTACTCTCTCCCTCACTGTCCCATGCTGCCTATTCCCTCACTCACCGTCCTGTGCTGCCTTCTCCCTCACTCACCGTCCCAAGCTGCCCACTCCCTCACTCACCGTCCCATGCTGCCTACTCTCTCCCTCACTGTCCCATGCTGCCTACTCCCTCACTCACCGTCCCATGCTGCCTACTCCCTCACTCACTGTCCCATTCTGCCTGCTCTCTCCCTTACTATCCCATGCTGCCTACTCTCTCTCACCGTCCTATGCTGCCTACTTCCTCTCTCACCGTCCCGTGCTGCCTACACCCTCACTCACCGTCCCATGCTGCCTACTCCCTCACTCACCGTTCCGTGCTACCTACTCTCTCTCACCGTCCCATGCTACCTACTCCCTCACTCACCGTTCCGTGCTGCCTACTCCCTCACTCACTGTCCAGTGCTGTCAACTCCCTCTCTCACAATCCCGTGCTGACTACACCCTCACTCACTGTCCCATCCTGCCTACTCCCTCCCTCACCGTGCCATGCTGCTTAATCCCTTACTCACTGTCCTGTGCTGCCTACACCCTCCTTCACTGTCCCATGCTGCCTACTCTCTCTCTCACCGTCCAGTGCTGCCTACTCCCTTACTCACCGTCTCATACTGCCTACTGTCTCCCTCGCCGTCCCATGCTACCTAACCCCTCTCTCGCCGTCCCATGCTGCCTAACCCCTCTCTCGCCATCCCATGCTGCCTGCTCTCTCTCCTTGGCCGTCCCATGCTGCCTATTCCCTCTCTCGCCATCCTTGCTGTCAACTACCACCCTCACCGTCCCGTGCTGCCTCCTCCCTCTCTCACTGTCCCATGCTGCCTACTGTTTCCCTCATCGTCCCGTGCTGCCTACTCCCTCCCTCGTCGTCCCGTGCTGTCTACACATTCCCTCACCGACTCATACTGCCTACTTCCTCTTCCACCGTCCCGTGCTGCCTACTCCCTCTCTTACGTCCCATGCTGCCTACTCCCTCACTCATTGTCCCGTGCTACCTACACCCTCCTCACCGTCCCATGCAGCCTACTCCCACCTCACCGTCCCATGCTGCTTAATGTCTCCCTCACCGTTTTCTGCTGCCTAACCCCTCTCTCGCCGTCCCATGCTGCCTAACCCCTCTCTCGCCGTCCCATGCTGTCTGCTCTCTCTCCTTGGCCATCCCGTGCTGCCTTTTCCCTCTCTCACCATCCTAGCTGTCAACTACCACCCTCACCGTCCTGTGCTGCCTACTCCCTTCCTCATCATCCCGTGCTGTCTACACACTCCATCAACATCTCATGCTGCCTACTCCCTCCCTTGCCGTGCTGCCTATCCCTCACTCACTGTCCCATTCTGCCTACGCTGTCCCTCACCGTCCTATGCTGCCTATTCTCTCTCACCGTCCCATGCTGCCTATTCTATCTCACCGTCCCGTGCTGCCTACTCCCTCACTCACTGTCCCATGCTGTCAACTCCAACCCTCACCGTCCCGTGTTGCCTACTCTCTCCGTCATTGTCCCATGCTGCCTGCTCCCTACCTCATCGTCCCTTGCTGCCTACTCCTTCCCTCATTGTCCCGTGCTGCCTAACCCCCCTCTTGATGTCCCATGCTGCCTACTCCCTCTCACACTGTCCCGTGCTGCCTACTCTCTCCCTCATTGTCCCATGCTGCCTACTCCCTCCCTCACCGTCCCGTGCTGCCTACTCCCTCACTCACTGTCCCGTCTGCCTACTCCCTCTCTCAATGTTCTGTGCTGCCTACTCCTTCACTCGCAGTCCCATGCTGCCTAGTCCCACCCTCACTGTCCCATTCTGTCTACTCCCTCACTCACCGTCCCGTGCTGCTTATTTTCTCCCTCACCGTCCCGTGCTGTCTACTCCCTCACTCACCATCCCGTGCTGCCTACTCCCTCCCTCAACGTACCGTGCTGCCTACTCCTTCTCTCACCGTCGTGCTGCCGACTCCCTCTCTCCACCCCATGCTGCCTACTCCCTCACTCACCGTCCCTTGCTGCCTACTCCCTCACTCACCGTTCCATGCTACCTACTCTCTCACTCACCATCCCATGCTGCCTACTCTCTTTCACTGTCCCATGCTACCTACTCCCTCTCTCACCATCCTGGGCTGCCTACTCCCTCCCTCACCATCGCATGCTGCCTACTCTCTCACTCACCATCCTATGCTGCGTAATCTCTCACACTGTCCCGTGCTTCCTACTCCCTCACCGTCCTGTGCTGCCTACTCTCTCTCACCGTCTCGTGCTGCCTACTCCCTCCCTCACCATCCCATGCTGCCTACTCCCACCCTCACTGTCCCATGCTGCCTGCCTATTCCCACCCTCACTGTCCCATGCTGCTTACTCCCTCACTCACTGTCCCATGCTGCCTACTCCATCACTCACTGTCCCATGCTGCCTACTGTCTCCCTCTCTGTCCTATGATGCCTACTCCCTCCCTCACGTCCCGTACTGCCAACTCCCTCTCTAACCATCCCATGTTGCCTACTTCCTCACTCACTGTTCCGTGCTGCTTACTCTCTCTCTCACCGTTCCCTGCTGACTAACCCCTTTCTGTCGTCCCGTGCTGCCTAACCCCCCTCTCTCCATCCTTGCTGTCAACTCCCACCCTCACCGTTCCGTGCTGCCTACTGCCTCTTCCACCGTCCCGTGCTGCCTTCTCACTCACTCGCTGTCCCATGCTGCCTACTCCCTCACTCACTGTCCCGTGCTGCCTACTCCCTCACTCACCACCCCATGCTGCCTACTCCCCCGCTCACTGTCACATGCTGCCTACTCCCTCCCGCACCGTCCCGTGCTTCCTAATCCCTCACTCACTGTCCCGTGCTGCCTACGCCCTCATTCTCTGTCCCATTCTGCCTACTCCCTCACTCACCGTCTCATGCTGCCTACTTTGTCTCACTGTCTTGCTGCATACTCCCTCTCTCACTGTCGCGTGCTGCCTACTCCCTCCCTCAATGTCCCGTGCTGCCTACTCCCTCTCTCACCGTCCCATGCTGCCTACTCACTCACTCACCATCCCATGCTGCCTACTCCCTCTCTCACCATCCCGTGCTGCCTACTCCCTCCCTCACCATCTATGCTGCCTACTCCCTTCCTCACTGTCGCGTGCTGCCTACTCCCTCCCTCATCATCCCGTGCTGCCTACTCCCTCCCTCACCATCCCGTGCTGCCTACTCCCTCCCTCCCTCACCATCCCGTGCTGCCTACTCCCTCCCTCACTCACCATCCCATGCTGCCTACTCTCTCACCGTCCCACGGTGCCTACTCTCTCACTCACCACCCTATGCTGTCTACTCTCTCACACCGTCCTGTTCTGCCTACTCCCTCCCTCACCGTCCCATGCTGCCTACTCTCTCTCACCGTCCCGTGCTGCCGACTCCCTCGCTCACTGTCCTGTGCTGCCTACCCCCTCACTCATCGTCCCCTGCTGCGTATTCTCTCTCACCAGCGTTGCTGCCTACTCCCTCACTCACCGTCCCATGCTGCCTACTTTCTCTCACTGTCCCATGCTGCCTACTCCCTCACTCACCGTCCCATGCTGCCTACTCTCTCTCACTGTCTCGTGCTACCTACTCCCTCTCTCATTGGCCCGTGCTGCCTACTACCTCGCTCACCGTCCCATGCTTGCCTACTCTCTCTTACTGTCCCACGCTGCCTATTCCTTCTCTCACTGTCCCACGCTGCCTATTCCCTCCCTCAATGTACCATGCTGCCTACTCCCTCTCTCACCGTCCCGTGCTGACTACTCTCTCACCGTCGTGCTGCCTACTCTCTCTCTCTGTCCCATGCTGCCTACTTCCTCCCTCACTGTCACGTGATGCCTACACCCTCACTCACCGTCCCATGCTGCCTACTCCCTCACTCACTGTCCCATGCTGCCTACACCCTCCCTCATTGTCACGTGCTGCCTACTCTCCCTCTCACTGTCCCATGCTGCCTATGCCCTCAATCTCCACCCCATTCTGCCTACTCCCTCACTTACCGTCCCATGCTCCCTACTCTGTCTCACCATCTTGCTGCCTATTCCCTCTCTCACTGTCGGGTGCTGCCTACTCCCTCCCTCACTGTCTTGTGCTGCCTACTCTCTCACTCATCGTCCCAAGGTGCCTACTCCCTTTCTGACCGTACCTTGCTGCCTCCTCCCTCCTTCACCGTCCCATGCACCCTACTCGCCCAATCATCTTCCCTGTGCTGTTTTCTCTCTCTCGCCATCCTTATTGCCTACTTCCTCACTCACCGTCCCATGCTGCGTACTCTCTCTCACCCGCATTGCTGCCTACTCCCTCACTAACCGTCCCATGCTCCCTACTCTGTCTCACCGTCTTGCTGCCTACTCCCTCTCTCACTGTCGCGTGCTGCCTACTCCCTCCCTCACCATCCCGTGCAGCCTACTCCCTCCGTCACCGTCCCATGCTGCCTGCTCCCTCACTCAGCATCTCATGCTGCCTTCTCTCTTTCACTGTCCCGTGCTGCCTACTCCCTCTCTCCCTATCCCATGCTCCCTACTCCCTCTCTGACCATCCCGTGCTGCCTCCTTCCTCCTTCACCGCCCCATGCAGCCTACTCCCTCACTCACCAACCTGTGCTGCCTACTCTCTCACCGTCTTGCTGCCTGCTCTCTCTGACCGTCTTGCTGCCTACTCCCTCAATCACCGTACCATGCTGCCTACTCTCTCTCACCGTCCCGTGCTGCCTACTCCCTCCCTCACCATCCCATGCTGCCTACTTCCTCACTCACCGTCCCATGCTGCTTACTCCCTCACTCACTGTCCCGTGCTGCCTACTCCCTCCCTCACCATCCCGTGCTGCCTACTTCCTCACTCACCGTCCCATGCTGCTTACTCCCTCCCTCACCATCCCATGCTGCCTACTTCCTCACTCACCGTCCCATGCTGCTTACTCCCTCCCTCACCATCCCGTGCTGCTCCTCCATCACTCACCGTCTCGTGCTGCCTATTGTCTCCCTTACCATTCCCTGCTGCCTAACCCCTCTCTCGCCGTCTCATGCTGCCTGCTCTCTCTCCTTGGCCATCCCGTTTAGCCTTTTCCCTCTCTCACCATCCTAGCTGTCAACTACCACCCTCACCATCCCATGCTGCCTACTCCCTCACTCACTGTCCCGTGCTGCCGACTCCCTCACTCACCGTCCCGTGCTGCCTACTCCCTCTCTCACCATCCCATGCTGCCTACTCCCTCACTCAACATCCCTTGCTGCCGGCACCCTCTCTGACCATCCCGTGCTGCCTCCCTCCTCCTTCATCGTCCTATGCACCCTACTCCCTCATTCACCGTCCCATGCTGCCTACTCTCTCTCACCGTCGTGCTGCCTACTCTCTCTCAATGTCCCATGCTGCCTACTCCCTCTCTCACTGTCCCATGCTGCCTATTCCCTCCCTCAACGTACTGTGCTGCCTACTCCCTCACTCACTGTCCCATGCTGCTTACTCCCTCACTCACCGTCCCGTGCTGACTACTCTCTCTCACCGTCGTGCTGCCTACTCTCTCTCTCTGTCCCATGCTGCCTACTTCCTCCCTCACTGTCACGTGCTGCCTACACCCTCACTCACCGTCCCATGCTGCCTACTCCCTCCCTCTCTGTCTCGTGCTGCCTACTCTCTCACTCATCGCCCCATGCTGCCTACTCCCTCTCTAACCGTATCTTGCTGCCTCCTCCCTCCTTCACTGTCCCATGCACCCTACACCTCCAATCATCTTCCCTGTGCTGTTTTCTCTCTCTCACCATCCTTGCTGCCTACTTCCTCACTCACCGTCCCATGCTGCGTACTCTCTCTCACCCGCATTGCTGCCTACTCCCTCACTAACCGTCCCATGCCCCCTATTCTGTCTCACCGTCTTGCTGCCTATTCCTTCTCTCACTGTCGCGTGCTGCCTACTCCCTCCCTGACCGTCCCATGCTGCCTCCTTCCTCCTTCACCGTCCCATGCAGCCTACTCCCTCACTCACCGACCTGTGCTGCGTACTCTCTCTCACCGGCCTTGTTGTCCACTCCCTCACTCACCGTCCCGTGCTGCCTACTCCCTCTCTCATCGTCCCCTGCTGCCTGGTCCATCCCTCACCGTCCCATACTGCCTACACCTTCCTTCACCATCCCATGCTGTCTACTCCCTTACTCACCGTCCCTTGCTGCCTCCTCTCTCTCATCGTTCCGTGCTGCCTACTCCCTCTCTCACTGTCCCCTGCTGCCTAGTCCGTCCCTCACCGTCCCGTGCTGCCTTTTCCGTCCCTCACCGTCTCGTGCTGTCTACTCCCTCCCTCACCTTCCCATGCTGCCTACACCCTCCTTTACCACCACATGCTGCCTACTCCCTCTCTCACCGTCCCATCCTGCCTACTCTCTCTTGCTGTCACATGTTGGCTACTCCCTCACTCACCGTCCCATGCTGCCTACTCTCTCACTCGCTGTCCGTGCTGCCTACACCCTCCTTCGCTGTCCCGTGCTGCCTGCTCTCTCTCACTGTCCCATGCTGCCTACTCCCTCCCTCAACGCCCCATGCTGCCTACTCCTTCACTCACCGTCTCGTACTGCGTACTCTCTCCCTCACCGTCCCGTACTACCTACTCACTCACTCACCATCCCATGCTGCCTACTCCCTCCCTCACCGTCTCGTGCTGCCTACTCCCTCTCTCACCGTCCCATGCTGCCTACTCCCTTACTCACTGTCACATGCTGCCTTCTCCCTTCTTCACCGTCTCATGCTGTCTACTCCCTCCCTCACTGTCCCATGCTGCCTACTCCTTCTCTCACTGTCCATGCTGTCTTCTCCCTTCTCAATGTCCTGTACTGCCAACTCCCTCTCTAACCATCACGTGCTACCTGCTCACTCCCTCACCGTCCCGTGCTGCCTACTCTCTCCCTGGCTGTCCCTTGCTGCCTGCTGTTGTTCTCACCATCCTGTGCTGCATGCTTCCACCCTTGATGCCGCCTTCTTTCGCCATCGCTGCCGAAAAGAAGAAAAATATGAAGATGAAAGAGAAACGTAGAGAGGGAGGAAGAAGGCTGTGGTGGCTTGGTGCTGGGGAACAGACAGCCTCAGGAGCCAGAATGCTGCCTACCCTGCCAAATCTGCCAGCATTTTACTCGTCCCTTAACCTCTCTACAACGCTATGCACCTCTATTTCACTCCCTTGCTTTTAAGCCCTCTTTAAAATCTACCTCTTTCATCAACCTCTTGATTAACTGACATAACACTGCCTTATGTAGCTCTTCATCATACCTTCTTTCATAATGTTCTTGTGCATTAAATGCTTTGGAATGCATAATTACATTGAACGTGATGAATAAATATGTTACTGAACTATATGGGATCATTGGCTTTATGAATAAAGACATATAGTGCAAAACCAATTACATTATGTGAAATATTACAATCTTCTAGTTGTAGGCCTCAGCTGGGGAATTGTGATCTAACAAGGGTGGAGCACTCTGAAAGATTTTAAGGCTTTGAAGGCAGTGGGGAAGAGGTTTCCTGGAATGAAAATCAGATGTTGAGAGCAGGGAGATTGTTTTCTCTGGTGCATTAAAGATCATGACGCAATTTAATAAAGGTATGAAACATTTGGATAGCAAAGAAAGGGGAGGAAGCTTCTGTATAAAATCAATATCTGGTGGACATGGATTTTATACAGCTGTGAAATGAATTAGTGAGGAATGTTGGATAATTTTATTGAGATATGAAGTTATGGTCTGAAATGAACTGCTTGAAAGGGTGATGAAACCAGATAAATTATCCAAACGGTGAGAGGTTTCAGAGGCCCAGATTGGGAGAGATCTGAGTGTCCCAGTGCATGAATGACTGAAGGTTTTGAGGGTACAGCTTACTACACAGAGAAAGCAAAAGCAAATCAATAATAAATAAGCATGTTCCCATACCAAGATATGCCCAATACTTGGAAGTACCTTAGGCCAAGTTCTAAGCAGCCTGAGAGCTGTAATGGCTGCATACACTTGCTGGTGCTGACAATGAGATTGACCAACAGCTCCTGAGTCAACAGCAGAAGTCTCACTGTTCGTCCATTTAGACCAGTGGCCACGTATTCCCGTGGCAGCAGGTTTCCAATATAAAAGCAGCTTCAAGCTAACTTCCTTTCTGGGAATACCACCCATCAACCCTACCCACACATTCCCCGCCTCCCCTTGAAGTGTGTTAATTTCTGACGCTCAGAGAAAGAGCCAGAGGTAGGACAAAGTGAAAACTCCTTCACTGAGCTAAATGGAATGATATTTTTTTTCCCTTATCTGTTTGATTCTAATTCAAGAAGTTATTTTTTCACTGCTGTCAGTTTTAAGTGTATTTACATGAAAGGAAACCCCTAATTTCTGACCTGATTAAGCAAAAAATAGTATTTCTGTTTCTGGAGATTACAAAGAAGGGAACAACATTTCCAAACTTCTTAGGAATTTATAGCACTCCTCCCTAATATCTTCTTGATTAATCACCTCCTGGGTGGAGAATGAGCAGAATGGCTAAATGTTTTGGATTCTGATTACAAATCTCAAAACATTACCATGAATGATAATTGTAGAAATGCTCTTCAGCCCCATGAGTTTCCAAAGTCAAATACTTCCTTCATATAATTCCCCAATTTGGAGAAAGCCCCTTTCAGCTGCTCTTTAATGCCTGTCCTTTCCTCCTCCCTCTTCAGTTCATTCTCCTTTTTGCACAGTTTTGAGATAACTAGATTTAACCTTTATGGAGATTTTTTTTAGCTGACACTTGGGCTCTTTACAGACCATTGAGACTTTTCTATTATCTTGCTACGGCATATTTCAAAGTCTTTACTTTTACTATCGAAGGTGGAAGAAGGTACTTTTTGATTCAGTTTATTCAGAAGCAATATAAACAAAAAACTAATAGACAATTTCAACAGAACATGGTACACAGACAGGGTATAGACCAATGAAGAACAGGTTAGTTTTTAACAAAGGCTGGAATATTTTAAAGGATCCATTAACACAGGCAGATAGGATGAATGAACTTTTTTTTAAGAATGTTGTTGATTATTCCAGCCATGGATTTTCTCAGCTGCTGTGTTAGATTTTGTCATTACATGTTAATCATTGCAAGGCAAATGGGTAAGACGGTGGCACAGTTGCTGCCTCACTGTGCCAGGGTCCCATGTTTGATTCCAGACTCAGGTGACTGTCTGTGTAGACAAACTTCACACAGACAGTTGGTTTCCTCTGGTTTCCTCCCATAGTTCAAAGATGTGCAGGAATAGCCATGCTAAAGTGTCCAGGAATATTCAAGCTGGATGGATTAGCCATTGTAATTTTGGAGACAGGGTAGACCTCTTTCCATATTGTCGGGATTCTATGATTCTAAATTGAACAGCAACTCTGGATTTGTGGAAATCTGGGAGTTGTTATTAGATATAAGCAAGTAACCCTGAGAAAGCAGCTATGCAAAAGTCATAAGTGGCTCAAAGATGTGTTCTGATGCTGCTGAGCAGCTGATAGGTGTCAGCTCTTCACTGGTGCTAGCTAATGGCAGAGTTCCCATTAAATGTTGGCTTCTGAGAGCAATAACAAATGTATGTCATCTTGTCCTGAGAAAACATTTTCTTAGCTCTTAAAACTTTGAAGATGCATATTGAGGAGCATTTTGTAGAAGAAATGAATATTCAATTAATATCGTGAGAGTTTGATTGTTATGTTTCTGTTTTATGCCATCATATGGTTAGATATTGAGCAGTGTAAAAAACCCCAAATACTTTAATGAAAAATAGTACAAAATAGAAAATGTATACTAAATGCCCTCAACACCTTGACATTTGACACTTTAAAGTGTTTACTGCTTCAATGCATGAAGAATATTCAAGACAAGACATGACACTTGTCACAACCTCTTACCTGTGATGCTACCAAGCTCTTTTCTGCTCATCCATTCAGCCGGGACAAACATTCTGTAAAGACCAATAGAAAATATGTATGGTATTTTCAAATAGCTACACCTTACTTTGCACACTGAAACAAACTGGATGTTGTGCAGAATATCTTCAGTAGTCCATAGCTACAGAAATAAATAAAAGGTGTGGAGATTTGGCTCCACCCTAAATCAAGCTGAAGGCCATTGTTTTCCTTTCCTAAATGTTAATGCTGAAACAATTTGAGTCATTCTTCACATCTTGAACTTTCTGTACATGGGCTTACCACATTTATAAGTTATTATGCCTATCCACGTCAAACTAAAACAATAGTAGTGATTGCAGTTCTGAAGAACTTGTATGGAATTTACCTTCCTCTGAAGATAGCAAAAGAGTGGCAAGAAGGGGAAATAATTGAGTGACTTTGCCCTGGAGAGAAACAGTGTCACTATCTTCTTGTTACCTCTGTAGTTAATTCTGTTTGAGAAGGGCTGTGGTCGGCTTTCTGGGCTCAGCAGCACCTAAGGTTCAATTGATGGTCATTTAAGAGTCTTAACTCACCATGTTCCCTTTCTGGGGACAATTGAGGGGATCGATGGTGGAAAAGGGTGCAGCCTCTGAATGCCAACCCTGTGTCTCTGACTCTAACTCTTTGACTCTCCTCCCCAGGGACACACACCCTAAGAGAAGAAAGAAAAGTTTCTTCTTGCTGCTGTATCTCTCGGGAGTGTGGTGGGAATGAGCAGTGGGCATTAGGACCCAGAATTGACAATATTGAGGGCTCTGATGGAGAGATACTCAGCTCAGCTATTCATGATCTGATTGACAGGCGATATAGTTTGATGTCTTTCCAGTGAGGGCAGCAAAATACTCACAAGATAACATGCCTGCCCACACACACACACAAAAGGGAAAATTGCCTCTGGTTTAAAGAACAGAGTACAAAAGGGAACTTTGGAGATCTCATGGCTCTGTGTTAGTGTCCATATCTCTGAGCCAGAAGGTCAGTGTTTTAGCCTCAGCTATTCCAGAGATGTGTAATAACATCTCTGAACATGTTCATTTCAATATTAGCAGGAGATCATTTTGAATGCTGGCAAATAGCCTATTGAAACCATTAAGTATGTAGAGCCAGTTCCACAGAGTAAGATATGTTGTTTGCATGTCTGACCCTAATTTTGCAAGGAACGTGCTTATCACTGCTGCCTTATAGTGCCAGGGATACAGGTTTGATTCTAGACTTGGGTAACTGTCTGTATGGACTTTGCACATTCTCCCTGTGTCTGTATGGATTTCCACCGAATGCTCCAGTTTCTTCCCATTGTCCAAGGATTTGCAGCTTCGGTAGATTGGCTATGGTAAATGTTGCCCTGTGATCTTCAGGGATATGCAGGTTCAGTGGGATAGTCATGGTTAAAAACCCAGCGTGAGGTCACAAGTAAGGGGTGCGATGCTCTTCAAATTGTCGGTGCAGACTGAATCACCTGATTGGCTTCTTTCTTCACTGTAGGAATTCTATGAAGAGATTTACTCAGAACTTGTTCCTGACTGGAAACTCCCCAGACGATGACAGAAAAGTTTTAGGGATACCCTTAATATATCCATGAAGAGGTCAAAAGTCTTTGGGGCCCCTCGCATGTGACCGAGCCAAACAGAGAGGATTTATTCAGGAAGGTACATCAAAATACTTCTCAAGAACACCCAAAGGCAGTGCTGAAAAAGCAGAGAGAGCACACAAACCTCCCAACAATTCATGTATTTGACTCTTCAATTTGCAGATATCCTACATATGGCAGAGTCCATAGATTATGCTTTGGATTTACTGGCCATCTCAAAACCTATTGACCTGGAATTGAAGCTAGTTATCTTAAATCTGGAGCAATTGTCTGAGACATAGAAGGAGGCTTGAATGAACAAAACAATGTGTGTCTGCACTATCAGAAAGGCTATATGGATCTTGAAATTTATAACTAGAGAAACAAGAGATGTCCTAACAGAAGGTATGAAGGAATCTATACAAGATATTGTAATGGCCATTATGGAATTGCTGTGGAACTCTGGATGACGTGTTATACTAAGGATGACCACTATTTAGAGACAATAGAGAAGAGGGGAAGCCAAAATGGTACCTAGCTATGAGACAAAGTTATAACTGAAAGAAATGTGGATGCTCTAAATCACAAACAAAAATAGAAGTTGCTGGAAAGGCTTAGTGGGTCTAGCAGCACCTGTGAAGGGAAATTAAAGTTAATATTTCAGGTCTGGTGACCCTTCCTCAGAACTGATGGTAGCCGGGAAAATGCCCATGCATATGCAGAAGATAGGGTGGAGGGAGGGGTAAGGAGTAAATGATAGGTGGGGATAGAGCTCAAAGAGAGAGAAGAACATAAGACCATTTGACATAGGAGTGGAAGTAAGGCCATTCGGCCCATCGAGTCCACTCCGCCATTCAATCATGGCTGATGGGCATTTCAACTCCACTTACCCGCATTCTCCCCGTAGCCCATAATTCCTCATGAAATCAAGAATCTATCAATCTCTGCCTTGAAGACATTTAGCGTCCCGGCCTCCACTGCACTCTGCGGCAATGAATTCCACAGGCCCACCACTCTCTGGCTGAAGAAATGTCTCCGCATTTCTGTTCTGAATTGACCCCTCTAATTTTAAGGCTGTGTCCATGGGTCCTAGTCTCCTCGCCTAATGGAAAAAACTTCCTAGCGTCCACCCTTTCCAAGCCATGGATTATCTTGTAAGTTTCTATCAAGCCTCCCCTTAATCTTCTAAACTCCAATGAATACAATCCCAGGATCCTCAGCCGTTCCTCGTATGTTAGACCAACCATTCCAGGGATCATCCATGAGAATCTCCGCTGGACATGTTCCAGTGCCAGTATGTCCTTCCTGAGGTGTGGGGACCAAAACTGGACACAGTACTCCAAATGGGGCCTAACCAGAGCTTTATAAAGTCTCAGTAGCACAACGGTGCGTTTACATTCCAATCCTCTTGAGATAAGTGACAACATTGCATTCGCTTTCTTAATCACGGACTCAACCTGCATGTTTATCTTTAGAGAATCCTTGACTCGCATTCCCAGATCCCTTTCTACTTTGGCTTTACGAATTTTCTCACTGTTTAGAAAGTAGTCTATGCTTTTATTCTTTTTTCCAAAGTGCAAGACCTCGCATTTGCTCATGTTGAATTCCATCAGCCATTTCCTGGACCACTTTCCTAAACTGTCTAGATCCTTCTGCAGCCTCCCAACTTCCTCAGTACTACCTGTCTGTCCACCTAACTTCATATCATCGGCAAACTTTGCTAGAATGCCCCCAGTCCCTTCATCCAGATCATTAATATATAATGTGAACAGCTGCAGCCCCAAAACTGAACCCTGTGGGACATTGCTTGAACCGGTTGCCATTCCAAAAAAAACCTTTTATCCCAACTCTCTGCCTTCTGTCAGACAGCCAATCCTCAATCCATACCAGTAGCTCACCTCTAACACCATGGGCCCTCACCTTGCTCAGCAGCCTCCCGTGTGGCACCTTATCAAAGGCCTTTTGGAAGTCTAGATAGACCACATCCACTGGATTTCCCTGGTCTAACCTACTTGTCACCTCTTCAAAGAATTCCAACAGGTTTGTCAGGCACGACCTTCCCTTACTAAATTCATGTTGACTTGTTCTAGTCAGACTCTGCTCTTCCAAGAATTTAGAAACCTCATCCTTAATGATGGATTCTAGAATTTTACCAACAACCGAGGTTAGGCTAATTGGCCTATAATTTTCCATCTTTTATCTTGATCCTTTCTTGAACAAGGGGGTTACAACAGTGATCTTCAAATCATCCAGGACTTTCCCTGACTCCAGTGACTCTTGAAAGATCTCAACCAATGCCTCCGCTATTTCCTCAGCCACCTCTCTCAGAACTCTAGGATGTATCCCATCGGGGCCAGGAGATTTATCAATTTTAAGATCTTTTAGCTTTTCTAGCACTTTCTCTTTTGTAACAGCAACCAAACTCAACTCAGCCCCCTGACTCCCTTTAATTGTTGGGATATTACTCATGTCTTCCACTGTGAAAACTGACACAAAGTACTTATTAAGTTCTCCTGCTATTTCCTTATCTCCCAGCACTAGGCTTCCAGCATCAGTTTGAAGTGGCCCAATGTCTACTTTTGCCTGTCGTTTGTTTCTTATGTATTGAAAGAAACTGTTACTATCATTTCTAATATTACTGGCTAGCCTACCTTCATATTTGATCCTCTCCTTCCTTATTTCTCTCTTTGTTATCCTCTGTTGTGGTTCTGTTCGCCGAGCTGTTATCCTCTATTTGGTTTTGTAGCCTTCCAATCTTCTGATTTCCCACTGCTCTTGGCCACTTTATAGGATCTCTCTTTTTCTTTAATACATTTCCTGACTTCCTTTGTCAGTCATGGCTGTCCAATCCCTCCCCGGATAATCTTTCTTTTCTTGGGGATGAACCTCTGTACAGTGTCCTCAATTAAAACCACAAACTCCTGCCATTTTTGCTCTACTGTCTTCTCCTCTCAGCTCTGCTCCCAGTCTATTTTTGTCAGTTCCTCTCTCATGCCCTCATAATTACCTTTATTTAACTGTAACACCATTACATCTGATTTTGCCTTCTCTCTTTCAAACTGCAGACTGAACTCTACCATATTATGATCGCTGCTTCCTAAGTGTTCCCTTACTTTAAGATCTTTTGTAAAGTCTGGTTCATTACAAAGCACTAGGTCCAGAATAGCCTGCTCCCTTGTGGGCTCCATGACAAGCTGTTCCAAAAAGCCATCCTGTAAGCATTCCATGAATTCCTTTTCTTTGGAAAGTTGGAAAGTCAAAGAAATGGATGACAATCTGGCTTGGAGGGTGAATAGTTGTTAATGGGGCCTGTTAGTGATGAACAGTAGATAATGTTAATGGTAGCCTATGTGGTAACAAACTCTCAAGTGTAGGGTAGGGGGCTCAGGCATGGGAGAGATCAGGATCTAAAATCATTGAGCTCGATATTGAGGAGGGAGGGAAGGTATCCAAGTGGAAAATGATGTGCTGTAGTTCCAGCTTGCGGTGAGCTTTGCTGGAGCATTGCAGGAAACCTGAGACAAAGATGTTGGCCAGGGAACAGGGCGATGTGTTACCGAAGCAAGTCTGAGTCACAGAAAAAGACCTGATGGGGTTTTTGGAGCTTCCTCATCCAGTGAACCTTCCCAAACTTAATCCCTCCCTTCCATTATTTAGTTTAAATTCTTCTCTACTGTCCCAGTTATCTGACTTAGTTAGGTGGGTAATCAATGTTGGCATTGCCAATAAAACCCATGAAATAATTGAATAAAATCCTTCTAAACTATTTTCACTTGTTGACATTCTGATCCCTGAAAAGTGCACTTAGTACTTTCACCTTACATATTTAAAACACAATATAAATTTCGGTTGTCGGCAGCAGGTGATGGGAGGACTAGTTATTGAAAGATTTTTAAAAAACAATACAAGTTTAAAATAAATGTATCATATTTACTTGTGTATTGGTCAAGTTTTGAAGCTGAAATTAGGGGGTCAGCTTATACATGAGTTATTGCTTTCGAAGGAATGAAATGTATGCTTGGCATGAGTCAAAAAATGGACAAAGAGCCAGATCTCTGTATAAAATAATAAACAACAAAAGGGAACAGTATTATGGCCAATTTTGAATATTTACCAGATGTTTCAGTAACAACAGAAAAGATGGTAAAAGGGGGGGAGATGTGGCATTGTTGATCAGGGACAATATTACAGTTGTAGAAAGGATGTTTGGGGACTCGTTAACTGAGGTAGTATGGGTTGAGGTTAGAGACAGGAAAGGAGACGTCATCATGCTGGGAGTTTTCTATAGGCCTCCAAATAGTCCCAGAGATGTAGAGGGAAGGATAGCAAAGATGATTCTCGATAGGAGTGAGAGAGGTGGTTGTCATGGGGGACTTCAGCTATCCAAATATTGACTGGGATCACTACAGTACAAGTACTATAGATGGGTCAGTTTTTGTCCAGTGTGTGCAGGAAGGCTTCCTGACACAATATGTAGACAGGCCTACAAGGGGCGAAGCCGCTTTAGATTTAGTACTGGGTAACGAGCCTGGCCAGGTGTTAGATTTGGAAGTAGGTGAGCACTTTGGAGACACAATTCTGTCAGGTTTACTTTAGTGATGGAAAGGGATAGATGTACTCCACCGAGCAAGAGTTACAGCTGGGGGAAGGGAAATTACGATGCAATTAGGAAAGATTTAGGAAGCGTAGAATGGGGAAGGAAACTGCATGGAATGAGCACATTAAAAACATGGAGCTTATTCAAGGAAAAGCTCCTGTGTGTCCTAGATAAGTATGTACCTGTCAGGCAGGGAGAAAGATACAGAACGTGTGAGCGGTAGTTTACTAAGGAAGTGGAATCCCTGGTCAAGAAGAAGAAGAAGGCTTATGTTAGGACAAAATGTGCAAACTCAGGGTGCTTGAGAGTTACAAGGAAGTCAGGAAAGACCCAAAAGGAGAGCTCAGAAGAGCCAGGAGGAGACATGAGAAGTTGTTGGCGGATAGGATCAGGGTTAACCCTAAGGCTTTCCATAGGTATGTCAGGAACAAAAGAATGACGAGAGTTAAATTAGGGCCAATCAAGGATAATAGTGGGAAGTTGTGTGTGGAGTCAGAGGAGATAGGGGAAGCACTAAATAAATATTTTTTGACAGTGTTCACTACAGAAAATGAAAATGTTGGTGGGGAAGATACAGAGATACTTGTATCTTGACTAGAAGAGATTGTGGTTTACAAGGAAGAGGTATTTGAAATACTGCAGAGTGTGAAAATAGACAAGTCCCCGGAGCCGGATGGGATCTATCCTAGGATCCTCTGGGAAACAAGAGAAGAGATTGCCAAGCCTTTGGCATTGATCTTCAAATCATCGTTGTCTACAGGAAGAGTGCCTGAGGATGGAAGGATAGCAAATGTGGTTCCCTTGTTCAAGAAGGGTAGTAAAGACAACCCTGATAATTACAGACCAGTGAGTCTCACTTCAATTGTTGGTAAAGTGTTGGAAAAGGTTATAAGAGATAGGATTTATAACCATCTAGAAAAGAATAATCTGATCAGGGACAGTCAGCACAGTTTTGTGAAGGGTAGGTTGTGCCTAACGAATCTTATTGAGTTTTTTGACAAAGTGACCGAACAGGTAGATGAGAGTAAACTGGTTGATGTGGTGTATATGGATTTCAGCAAGGCATTCAATAAGGTTCCCCACAGTAGGTTATTATACAAAATGCGGACAAATGGGATTGTGGGAGACATAGCAGTTTGGATCAGTAATTGGCTTGCTGAAAGGAAACAGAGGGTTTGTAGTTGATGGAACATGTTCACCTTGGTGTCCAGTTACTAGCGGCATACCGCAAGGGTCGGTGTTGGGTCCATTGCAGTTCGTCATTTTTATAAATGACTGGATGAGGGCTTAGAAGGGTGGGTTAGTAAATTTGCAAATGACACTAAGGTCGGTGGAGTTGTGGATCATGATGAAGGATGTAGAAGGTTGCAGAGAGACATAGGATGCAGAGCTGGGCTGAGAGGTGGAAAATGGAGTTTAATGTGGACAAGTGTGAGGTGATACACTTTGGATGGAGTAATTGGAATGCAAAGTATTGGGCTAATGGTAAGATTCTTGGGAGTGCAGATGAGCAGAGAGATCTCGGTGTCCATGTACACAGATCCCTGTAAGTTTCCATCCAGATTGACAGGGTTGTTAAGAAGACATACAGTGTTTGGCCTTTATTAATACAGGGATTGGGTTCTGGAACCAGGAGGCTATGCTGCAGCTGTACAAAGCTCTGGTATGGCCACACTTGGAGTATTGTGTACAGTTCTGGTCACCGCATTATAAGAAAGATGTGGAAGCTTTGGAAAGAGTGCAGAGGAGATTTACTAGGATGTTGCCTGATATGGAAGGAATGTCTTATGAGGAAAGGCTGAGGGCCTTGAGGCTGTTCTCATTAGAGAGAAGAAGGTTGAGAGGTGACTTAATATAGACATACAAGATAATCAGAGGGTTAGACAAACTGGACAGGGAGAACCTTTTTCCAAGTATGGGGATGGCAAACACGAGGGGACACAACTTTAAAGTGAGGGGAGATAGGCATAAGACAGATGTCAGAGGTAGTTTCTTTGCTCAGAGAGTAGTGATATAATATGGTTAATGTAATTTCTGCAGTTTCATGCATTTATACACACACACACACACACACACACACTCTACTCATACATTCACACACACACACACACACACACACCTCACACATAAACCCACACACATACACACACCTACACACACACACACACACACTCACTCATACACATACACACACCTACACACACACTCACACACACAACATACACACACACACCTCACACATAAACCCACACACATACACACACCTACACACACACTCACTCACACACACACACTCTCTTGGTATGAGTGGGGTAATTTCTGTACTAAAACTGAGGTTTAATGAATAGAAGCTAAATTATGAAACCAATGATTGACTAGGCCATAATGAAGCATGAACTAGAAGTTACCTCTGTAAAGCCAGGAACATGGTAACCTTGGGCAAGAAACCAAGGAATGCTTCGATTAGACACAGAGGGCAAAATACAATGAAAGCTCTTTTCATGACATACACAAAAATCAATAAATGTTATAACTAGTAGAACATGAAGATAAGGGAATGTGCCAAATAGCAGAAATTGTAAAATAATATAACATTTTAATTAAAGAAATTGGCAGAGAAAAGCGTGAAATGCTTTAACCAATGGAATTGTCATTAATGATTTTTAATGTAAGAAAATCCATAGCGTGAGATGTTTAAACCAATGAAATTATCACCAATGTATTTGAATGGAAAAATAATGTATAAGTATTAGTGCTGTAAAATCTCCCGTTGCGATTTCCGAAATCCTTTTTGGAAACTTGCCCAATCTTCGAAGATTGAATAAACATCTGTTGCTCCGTTTGTGTGTGTCTCGCAGTATTTCGATTTGCCACGGGAGAAGTGATAGCCGGTGGGGATAAGGGCTGATACCAGTCAACTTGGAGTTCGCCTTTTTGAACTTAACTTTGCGGACAGTCTCCCTTGATACAAGGGTTAAAGGACAGTCCGTGGTTGGCAGAGTTCGGAGGCAGGACCCGGTTGTTCTGAATCAGATCCCTAGAGTTAGAATAGTTAGCCAAGTGTCAGGAACTATTCTCCGGAGATTCAGAAAGCCTAGACAGAATTCACTTATAACAGTAGTAAGGGTATGGAATGCTTTGCCTGCAACGGTAGTAGATTCGCCAAGTTTAAGTGTATTTAAGTCATCATTGGACAGGCATATGGACGTACATGGAATAGTGTAGGTGGGATGGGCTTCAGATTAGTATGACAGGGCGGCGCAACATCGAGGGCCGAAGGGCCAGGACTGCGCTGTAATATTCTATGTTCTATGTTCTAAAATAACTGTCTCCATTCTGCCTACTATGGTAGAATGGTAATGTCATAAAGTATTCCAGTTAACAGTACCGTAAAATGCATGTATGTATATGTACAAAAGGTAATATGCATACCAGCAGGTGGTCAGGCCATCTCCCAGGGTATTTGTATAACACACAATTCATGAAATAAAAACAGAGGAGCAGTAAAAACAAGAAAAAAGTTTGAAATTATTTTATTTGAAAAGACTGCATGAAACTGTTTATAATGTATGATAAACACATCACATCAAAAAACTTATATTCACAGCAAACACCTCTTCTCACAGTATACCACAAATATTATGGGATAGTTGTTCAAAACAAAAGTTACCAGTACATGCAAAAGTCCATTAAAATCCTTCAAATTCACTGTCCTCATCAGTTGCACCACTGAATAATTCATTCCAGTCGCCTGGGTCAAGCATATCATCGTATGGATCATCTTCATCTGCATTCTCAAGGGAATCATCAATTGATTTGTCATCACTTCAATCTGACCATAAACAGACATCCTCAGTACCATCTAAAGCATTAGAAACTCCATATTTTTTGAAGGCTTTTACAATAATTTCAGTTCTCACTTCCTTCCAGGACTCAACAATCCACTCACATGCAGTTGCAAGTGATAGAACATGCATGTTGCCACCCTTTGTGAAGATATTTCCCCTTCTTGCATCCAAGTGTCCCTTTTCTTCCATACTAAGTCTGTAAAAAATTTACTGATGCTAACATCCAGTGGCTGCCCCGTGTTCGTAAGATCTCCACGAGTCATTGCAATGTCAGTATTGTTAGCTCAAAGTTCACTGATAACACTTCACTCTGTGTGATCTGAACACATCCCATACCAGTAAGCTTTTTTCCTTTCTAAGTCCATCTGGTCGCATATTCCAGACCTCCCTAATCCAAATTTTGCAGCCACCTTCATCCATCCACCCTTTTTCTTGGAGGAGGACAGCAATGCCTTTCAGAATTTGCTGTTTGGGCAGAGTTTTCTGTTTAAAAATCACCATAGGCTTTAACTTTGTTCCATCTGCCATACAACCAAGTACCAAAGTGAATCAACTTCATTCATGGCCAGTAGTCTTGCTCCAATCTTGTCCACAGATCTGTTCCCTGGCATATCAAACTTCATTTGGTCTTCTCTGCACCTTCAATAAATTTTAGTTTAAACCATGCTGTATACTTGTTTCTTTGTGATGCCATTTTGTCAGAAAAATTTGAGGGAGTTTTACAATAAGTTCAAGCACAACTGTACACAACACCTACTTCTAAGAAACTGAGGTAACAGCGGGAAGACAAGGCCGAGGGCTGCCATAGGGTGTCGCAGTTATTTGCATTCACAGGTCAAATATACATACGTAAATACTATATAAATAAATATATACAGCATATATCGTTATCAACATTCAATTTAACCATTTGAAAATCGCATTGTGCAAATATATACTGGTGCGCTTATCATGTGATGACGCAGTTATTTCATTTGAAACAAAAATGTGCAAATCATGCCCTTTATGGCTGCATATGTGGTCAGGAAGAGACCCCCAAAAAACCAGGGTCATCCTATACATGACATATATGAAAAATACCAGAATGTTTGGACAAAAATTAGAGGTGGACTTAAACATGAGATTGAGAGTGTGGTGTGGAAAATCACAATAGGTCAGGCAGCATCCCAGGAACAGGAAAATCAACATTTCAGGCAAAAGCCCTTCATCAGGCCTGAAGCTGGGAGCCTCAGGGGTGGAGAGATCGACCTATATGTGGTAGTTAGGAGCTGCCTGGCTATCGAGGCATGACAAATGGGTAATGATTAGATTAGATTACTTACAGTGTGGAAACAGGCCCTTTGGCCCAATAAATCCATACTGGCCCACTGAAGTGCAACCTGCCCAGACCCATTTCCCTACATTTACCCCTTCACCTAACACTACGGGTAATTTAGCATGGCCAATTCACCTAACCTGCACATTTTTGGACTGTGGGAGGAAACTGGAGCACCCGGAGAAAACCCAGGTAGGCACGGGGAGAACGTGCAAACTCCACACAGTCAGTCACCTGAGGCGGGAATTGAACCCGGGTCTCTGTCGCTGTGAGGCAGCAGAAGAGTGGGTAGTGGTGTCAGATGTATGAATAGGAGATGTCAAAAAAGAATATTTAAATATATACTATAGCTTGAAGGATACTGAGTAGCTTGAAGGTTTTCATATTCTCACAGTGAATGTAATTGGAGATGATATGTGAATTGTTGATGACTCTGTGCTTGCAGTATGAAGGAGGTTTCAGTTAATACAATTTGATTATCTATCTTCCCCTAATGTCCAAATGGGAGCAATATTTATTTATTAGTGCAGGTGTAGAAAGCAATTAAAGGTAGGTGAAGAACATGTGTTTGATAAACGTTAAATATTTCACATTAGTGGAACTCAGTACCAAGGTACCCGATCGATTTTCTGGTTTGGCAGTCCTGATTGGGTCTAACAATCTTTTTTTGTAGCATTAGGAGAATCAATAGTATTCAGAGATTTCATGCAGCAAATATTACAGTCAATGTCAGTATTATGAGAAGTCCACACCTTGTGACAGAAGAGCAACATGCTTGGTCTTGTTCAAAACTGTTGTGATTTGTTCTGATTTTGCAGCTTTGTTTATGCCACTTTCCTGACAGCGTTGAATGCAGCTGTGCACGCATGTTATTGCAACAGCCAAAACAATTCATAAAACCTGTTAGACTGCAGTCAACCAGCTACTTGGCTTACAGACATGCTGTGTTCTTGTTTACAGTAGAAATAGGCATGAGCTCCTTCTAACTGTCAATTTTTATAAGCCATCAGCGGCGACTGGTTAGTAGCATTAAATAGTGCTTGAAAAACATTAATTTGTTGTAGTCTTAAGAGACTAACTTTAAAAAGAAATTCCAACTTGCGGTTGTTAACAAAAATAATTGCTTCACAAATGGATGTAATTGTCTCTGAATAACGTTGGGTAATGGTAAGACAGTTGTGAGAATATGTTAAGCCGCAAGAGTCATATTTGCAGCAAAAACATTCCATTCATTATTAACCTAATCTCATCTTATTGATACACATTTTTAGATTCTCCCACAATCTAGAGAGAAACTGGATGACGACAATCCTGACATAAAAGTAAAAATCGGTATTTGACATCTCCAGCTTTCCGCCTGCTCCTCTCGGGCTGTATCTTGGACAACAGTCACCAATATCTCAGGTCACAAGCCATGGGCAGTAACTACCTGCATCCCCCATCCATGGAGGTTAGCATCAGGCAAGTACAGGCCTCACTGTATCATTGTGGAACATCTCTGACTCATTTATAATACAGTTTTCCACTTCAACCTTTCATTTTGGAGCACACCATCACATTTCAGAGTAATGCTGCTGCCAGGTCACTCTGTGCAGCGACAAACACCCAAGTTATGGACTGGGCCTCAAGGTTATCTAACACTCAATCATTTTCCATCTACTTTGATGCTTACCACATTCTTGTGTGACATTGACATTTTTCACTTTGACCCCTCAGCCTGACCTTAAAGCATTGCAGTACTTTTAGACTAGACTTACAGTGTGGAAACAGGCCCTTCGGCCCAACAAGTCCACACCGACCCGCCGAAGCGAAACCCACCCATACCCCTACATTACCCCTTACCTAACACTACGGGCAATTTAGCATGGCCAATTCACCTGACCCGCACATCTTTGGACTGTGGGAGGAAACCGGAGCACCCGGAGGAAACCCACGCAGACACGGGGAGAACGTGCAAACTCCACACAGTCAGTCGCCTGAGTCGGGAATTGAACCCGGGTCTTCAGGCGCTGTGAGGCAGCAGTGCTAACCACTGCGCCACCGTGCCGCCCACACGTCTTGCCTTGTCTGACCATAGACGCAAAGTCAGCAGCTTGTCATGGCTTTCTGCAGTGATCAGTCATAGGGGTGAATCTGTTGCACAACACGACATTGGTGAGCATGACAATTCCACTGCACATACTTAACTAAACAGCCATGTCTCAAAGCCAAATGGGGTATTCCTCAGTGATAGTTGGGGGTGGGAGGGTGGGGTGGGGGTTGCTGTTGACAGGCTGATACTGTTAATCAAGGATGTCATCAGAAAACAGTCCAGGAGTTTGGACGTGATCACTTGGCTATAAGTCAGGGGTCTTATACCTCTCCCATCCTAGAGTATGGGCCATGTTCAGCCCTGTAGGTCCAGTGTAACCAGTCTGGGGAATCACAAATCAGCTGGAGATTTGCACAGCAATTAGTCAGGGGTCTGTTCATTTACCAGTCATGGCTGTCTCTCAAAATTAGTCAGGCATTGCACCATAGTTGGATCTAGTGATGTATCCACTGATAATCTAGGAGAGTCCTCACAGACCTCTGTGTGGCAGGATAACTGGGAGACTCAATTGTGGAAATTGGAGACAGCATGCAGAGGGGATAATAAGAAAGGGGTACCTCAACATATATGGGGTGCTGAGAAGATACAGCATGGGAGCAAAAGAGGTTCTGCGTAATGGGGGTGGTGGTCATTAACAGGCAGCACCACCTGGCTTTGTTGGAGGGATTAGTGATCATAAAATCCTGCACATTAACCTACTGTGTTGATTAAAATTCCTGACCTTAAGCACTCTTGTCTACGTCTAGCAACATTATGAATCAATTGTTCCAATGACTGTGAGGCTTAAGCAATGTTTTGCTGCCTGGAAAAATTCACCTTTATTAGCGAAGCAGCAATCACCTTCCACGAGCCCATGGCCCTCACATGGTGCAAGAGCTGCTCACTTCACATTTTGGATCATAAATGTTTATACTGTTATCCTACATGCAATGTATGGTTTGATTACTTTATAGATTGGGAGAGGTTCTCATTATTGTTGGAACCTTCCTACGGTAAGTACACCTAAAGGTTGAGCAACAGATGTCTGAATCAGGACAATGATATGCAACATCCATATCGAAGCATTGTTGGGGGCTGCCATGTCCCAGTGTTTGGACAATGCTGTTCAAATGTTACATGAGTGTTGAATGATTACATGACTGAGGGATTACCTTCCTTCTAATATTGCCTCACCAGGTTCATTAGAACCATCACAAGGAACAGAAACTATGGTCATCCCTGTGTCTGCTGTACCGAGGATGTTGTGAATGAGGAACACATGCATGTACAATCCCAGAAGCAGCAGCAACCTCCAGTAAGTTAATACAGATAGTTTACACTAAAGCTAAGACTGAAAGAGTTCCAGATTGTTATTATCTTAGAAACAGTTCTGATGAGGAAGTGGAGACATTCCCACAGACCTATTAATGAAGAGTAGATAGATATTCGTTAAGTAATGATGCTACCCAGATGTCATTCGGAGATATTGCCAGTGGCACATGAAATACCTATGGCAGGAAATAGAGGAATCTGGAAAATGTAGGCATCAATTAATAGGCCTATACTTCATAAAGGGGCAGCGCAGTTCTCCACAACATGGCACACACGTGCCACTAGGGAAACCCAGCATGTAATCAGATGAGCACTTTTGTTAGCCATACCAGTTTTCAGCCTAGTGTTAGTGGATTGTGAAAGATTATTACCGAAAATGAAAGCATTATGCCATTTGAATTGTTTTGTGATCATGTCAGAGGTCCATTAAAATTGATTAAGGAGTTGTTCCTGAATGAGAAAGACAACTGCTCAATGTTCCTGTTGCTAAAGGAGACTCAGAAAGATGTGTTAAATAATACAGGACCATTTAAACATTTCACAGGTGAAAATGAGAGAATTGGGAAGATAAATGTTCAACAATAAGAATGCATTGTGGAGGATTAGTATTGTTGCCATTGCAAGGTGAACTCCGGAAAGTGAATTTCGGTGGTCCATTTCAATCAGGATTAGTAAAGTGACTTACCTAAAAAAACTTATGATCATAAAAAGAAGAATGTCACATAAACATGCTGAAAATGTATTAATGTAGGGAAGAGAAGAAGGGACAAGTGTATCAAGTGATAAGAAAAATGGAATATTACAGAGATATTGAGATTGAGATAAATTGTCCTCAACATGAATGTCCTATAAGTCAATTAGCTAACATATAGAAATACTGGGACAATTACATCATATTCTTATATTTAGAGTAAAGAAAGATGAAAGGATCTTTTAAGACTACTGCAAAAGTATGAGATGGATCTGGATATATTACATTAGTGAGAACTGATATGGATGAAGGATAGTCAGGTGAATTGGTCATGCTAAATTGCCCATAGCGTTCAGGGTTTATTAGGTGCATTAGTCAGGGGTAAATGTGAGGGAACGGTTCTGGGTGGGTTACTCTTCAGAGGGTTGGTGTGGACTTGTTGGGCCGAATGGTCTGTTTCCACACTGTAGGGATTTTATGATCTAAAGACTCTTTGGAAACTGTGAACAAAGGCTACTTTTTTTGAACTTGCAGCAGATGACCTGGCAGTCAAAGTATTTTAACATCAGTTTTACTAATACTGAATGACAACTGAAGACTTGTATGTTAAGTTTAAAGAGCATGGAATTTTTAAAAAATGTGTAAATGTATCAATTATAGAGATGATATTTGTTCATCATGCAGTTTTACATGAATTCCATTAGCTATGACACCCATCTAACCTACAAACAACATCCTGATCTGTTTTTCCCAGAAAAACAAGCTCAGCTCCATGAAAATCCATTTCCTAGTGTTACATTCAGTTAAATGCTGCCTTCAACTAACAGCAGTTACTGTCAGGTGACTTCAGAATTCAGCTCTATTGGAATAAAACTGTCATAAGATCTGAAGTTGCATATCCTAACGGACACCAAAATAAGCTTCAAACAGAAGGCTTTTGATGACTAAAGCAATGATTCGCCCCCACCTCATGGCTGATGATTAATAGAAAGGGAATTGGTTAGGTTAGCTTTGGCCTGTTTTTTCATGTTGCCAAAAGCACTATGAAGTGGATTATTATGGAGTCGAGTAGACCATAAGATCATAAGACATAGGAGTGGAAGTAAGGCCATTCCTTCGCAGCTCTTTAAAAATGGTGAGAGGGACCCAGAAAGAAAGCCTCATTCCTGTTTCTGAAAGTGCCAGGTTTTTTTTCTAGTTGAGGATATGAGTGGAACATGTTTCACATAGCAAAAAAACCAAACTCAACAGATCATTTTAACTCAACATATCCATTAACGGCTCTTACAAGATCCTCAACATGAAGTGATGGGTGTCATAGCTAATGGAATAGATGTAAAACTGCATGATGAACAAATATCATCTCTATAATTGATACATTTACACATTTTTTTTTAAATTCCATGCTCTTTAAACTTAACATACAAGTCTTCAGTTGTCATTCAGTATTAGTAAAACTGATGTTAAAATACTTTGACTGCCAGGTCATCTGCTGCAAGTTTGAAAAAAGTAGCTTTTGTTCACAGTTTCCAAAGAGTCTTTAGACCATAGAATCCCTACAGTGTGGAAACAGACCATTCAGCCCAACAAGTCCACACCAACCCTCTGAAGAGTAACCCACCCAGAACCATTCCCCCACATTTACTCCTGACTAATGCAGCTAACCTACAAACCCTGAATGCTATGGGCAATTTAGCATGGCCAATTCACCTGACCTGCACATCTTAGGGCTGTGAGAGAAAACCCGAGCACCCGGAGGAAACCCACGCAGACACGGGGAGAATGTACAAACTCCACACAGTCAGTTTCCTGAGGCTGGAATCAAACCCAGGTTCCTGGTCCTGCGAGACTGCAGTGCTAACCACTGAGCCACCATGCTGCCCTAAATGATTCAGCAAGGGTTATTATTTTGTGATTTTTACTGCTTGCTTGAGTTTCAAAATTTCACTTCTCTCAGCAGGAGTCTTGAGTTCACAGTTTAATTGATAGTTTAAAGAGGATATTCAGAGTTGGCAGTGTTGTAGCTGTGTAGGAACAACTTTTATCTGGAGCATGGTTAGCATTGGAGCAATAGTCTTCTGTAGCATAATTGGAATTTCGTTGGAATCTGCAACTTTTGCTGTGTCCAGAGCATTGGGTCAGTATGTTTTCTTCTACGGAGACCTCCAAGGTCTGTGAAGGGCAGTGATTTATGGAACTGAAAATCAGTACTGTGAACAATGTGGGTTCACTGAGCTCTGTGCATGGAGGTAAAAACAATGACTGCAGATGCTGGAAACCAGATTCTGGATTATTGGTGCTGGAAGAGCACAGCAGTTCAGGCTGCTCCTTGGATGCTGCCTGAACTGCTGTGCTCATCCAGCACCACTAATCCAGAATCTGTGCATGGAGCCTCAGAGCTGCACCTGAAAAGGAGCATTGTTCCAGAACACATTTTTTAAATCATAATTATCACTTGCAGTAAATCTAATCAGCTGAAAACTGATATGGTGTGGATTGCAGGATGTGGCTAAAATCATCATTCACTCGACATTCGTCACCTGGTTTACCAGTTCAGCTGCATTATGAAAGACTGGACCCACTCCAAGTATCTATCGAGAGCTTTCAGAATCAACCTGCAAGGTCATTTGCAGTTTCTACCAGTGAAAGTCAGCACTTCCATCCACAGTGGAACATACCTGTTCATTCAACCAGCCCTGGTTTGCATTTATCCAGTGGGTAAATACTTCTGATATAATCTCATCCTTTCAACTGCTTTTCTTGATCACTTTAAACTAGCATCTTGTATGTTCAGATAATTCCTGCCCTAGTTACTAACTCTGCAGATCAATTCCATGACCTCTGAATTCTACAAACCCTGTCCCACTTTTGTCCTATAACCCAATAATCATTTACAGGCTATTGAATTTTTTTTTAATTTTGCTCAAACTGATACCAACCAAGTGAATCTGCTAGATCGTCTTTGTATGTCATTAAACTCCTTCCTATGATCTACAGGCACATAGCACTCAAATTAAGATTTTATGTAGGTTAAAGGTGAATACTACCTCCAATAACTTTCATTATCTATGAATTTGACACTGAATAACATTGTGAAAATATTTGTATGTAAGCTTATAACGTACTGTAATTTACCGAACTATGTAAAAAAGATGACGTTTATTGAGTATATTTATTGACTGTCAGCGCATTCACAATGATTAACAGCAGTTAATTGTTATAAAAATAATGTTTATGTAAATATATAGTAGCTATGTAAAATTTACTTTTTATTCCTAGACTATCAAAACTTATTATATTTAATTTACATCTATAATTGTTAATGCCATAATCTATCACTGCCAGTGTGGTCTTTGTGCTCACAGTTTCCCGAGGTACATTTCTTTTGCATTCTGTTATTGGCAGTGACAGTATGAATAACCACCCTGATAATTGCATATAAATATATAACAGCAAAAACAGTTTTCAATGTTAAAGTACAGAGTAATGATTTGTAAGAAGAAAATGCATGGACAGATTTTAAGAAGTACAATAAGTGTTAATGACATTCAGTACTCATAAGCGAATATTCAAAGAGCTTAACATATTTGCATTCTTTGATCTTTCTCTCTCTCCCTCTCTCTCTCTATCTCCATTTCCTTAGCATTTGAAAAGAAAGCTAGCATGTCCAAAATGGGAAGTTATCCAGGTGAGGTATAATGATTCCTTTGTCTCTAAAGTTGAGGCAGATCACAAGCAGGTTGTCAGAAGCTGGAGAGAATTGTGTCATAGGTTTTGCAAAGTTAGATAGGGGTTTATTCAGTTACCGGACCCTCCTGGTGCCTCAAATGCATGTAAATATAGTCAGGTTCAAGTAAGAGATGGCTGTAGTTTGTTTGGATGGAACCAAACTCCCATGTTTGTTCTTTTCTTTGATATGCCACTGTACAGTACTGAACTGTATTTTTGACTATATATCTGTTTCTATTTAGATATTGTTTATGTATAAAATATATTTTGAAAGACAAAAGAATTGTGTGATGGATAGAAATAAAAATGGAGAAGATAACTTTTGGATGGGTAGTGGCTCTTAGTACATCTATGAAGCCACTGAAGTGGAAATTTAAATCTAATTTTAAATAGTTTTCCAAGTATAATTGTTCCTTCTGTAGCTAATATTTGTCCCATATATATCAGAGTAAATTCAAAGCCTGAAGGTACTGGAATTCCTAAGCTAATTTTCAGGATGTAGTAGTGTATCATTTATGTTTGAAACTTTGGAGACAGATTGAAAGTTATGTTTTGCTCTGAGAAATGTCTGATTTTTAAGGTTTGTTTCTGAAATACTCTTCACAGAAAAATTGCATGCATATCCAAGTAAACCAAGCAGATAGATTACCAAGAATACAATCAAGGAAGAATAAAGATCTTTGAGGAAATGGTGAACAGTACTCAAAAGTCAAAAATGATGCAGTCAGAAATATATAATTGAATTTTAGTTTGGCAGTACATTCTTTTTTTTCTCTCTGTAAATGACAAAGATTATTTCATTCGTTTCTTGTTAGTCATCATTGTAATGATGATTTGCTGCTGAACTACTATTTTCCTTGCAGATGTGTATAGTATATTCCAAAAGGATCTTGTAACATGTTGTAGAAACCAGTAAATTTGTTCCTTACACATAAGGCAATCTAGAAGTAAACAGAAACAGCAAGCAATTAGGAAGGCAAATGGTATGGTGGCTAACATTGCACGAGGATTTGAGTTCAGAAGTATGGATGTTTACTGCAGTTATACGGGGCATTGGTGAGACCAGTCTTGGAATACTGGGTATTGTTTTAGTCTCCTTCTCAAAGAGAGTATAAGATGCTGTAGAGGAGTACTGCAAAAGTTTGCTAGGCTAATCTCTAGAATGGCAGGCTTGTCCTATGAGGAGAGATTGGTTCAACTGAGCTTATATTCATTCGAGTTTAAGAGAATGAAAGGGGACCTGATTGAAACATACAAAATTCTAACAGAGCTGGAAAGGATAGATGGAGAAAGGATGTTTTTCCTGGTCTAGAAGCAGGGATACAGTCTCAGGTAAACCATTTTGGACTGAGATCAGAAAATAATTCTTCATTCAAAGGATTATGAACTGCAGAATCCTTTTCTCCATAAAGGCTGTGGAGGCTAAATTTATGAATATATTCAAGAAAGAGACAGAATGTTAGATTTTAAAGGCATCAAAGAACATGGGGAGAAAGTGGGAATACGGCATTAAAATGGAGGATCAGCCATAATCATATCGAATGGCAGAGCAGGCTGAAAGGATTAAATGGACAACTCTTGCCGCTAGTTTTTGTGCTCCACAATGTTTATTTGTGAAGCTGTAATGTGTGAAATATTACAATTTGTCAGTATTGTGAGTACAAGAGACACATGCCACATTCAGACAAATTAATTAAACAAATTGAAAAAGCAGTCTGTGAAAGGCCATTTGATGTGGTATTTTGAGCTGAAGCTTTCATTTGATTATTTTTATTGTTACAGTGCAGCTGTAATTTCTGACCTTGGTCTATCTGACCTAATTAATCTGCAGATTAGAGCGAGACTGCATCCAGTGCTTCCTGCAGCCAGAAATCTGAAGGTACCAGGAAATAGCATATATGCACCCAATACCCCTCACACCCAGACCACTTTACACAATTTTCTCGGTTGGAGATGCAGGCATCATCCAATATATCTGGGGAACTAACTAAAACAGCATAATAACGTGGCAATATTCAGCAACATTTTGTACTGTTCTATCCCAACATTGCCTTCATTCCTAATCTTTGACTTTAGTTGCTCTACTGAGTTTTGAGTTTGTTATTGTTATTTACCTTTAGTTTGTGGTTTGATTTGGATTTGAATACTATTTAGATTTCTTCAGGTAACTTCTAGATTGTTCTGGATTTGGTACGTTTTCTGTTCTTTGGATCAAAGTCTGGTATGTTTCCTCAGACTCCATTACTTATAACCTAGTATGTCTAAACATCTCTTTCTTGGATAGACTATTTCATGATTTTTCTCATAATCTTGCAAATGACTAATAAGCAGTATAGATAGAGTTAACGATTATTGTCTTTTTCCTAGAATGGGGGATTTCAAGACTTGGGGGCACATTTTTAAAGTGAGAGGAGAGAGATTTGAAAAAAAAGTCATGAGGCGCAAATATTTTTACACAGAGAGGGGTTCGTGTGTGGAATGAACTTCCCGAGGAAGTGGTGGATGTAAGGGATGGATGCTTAAAAGACATTTGGATAAGCACATGAATAGGTAAGATTTGGAGGGATATGGACCAGGAACAGGTAAGTAGGACTCGTTTAATTTGGGATTACGTTCGGCATGGACTAGTTGGACTGAAGGGTCTGTTTCCATGCTGTATGACCCTATGGTTGTTGATATGATTATTACATCATGATATACATCACTATCTCAATACTGCAGTCAATAGCCCAAATCTCCATTATCTGGGCATTGGGATGTCAACATGTGGCAAAAGGAATGTTTGATGTAACAAAAACATTGAACTAACAAATTAAGCTTGTGAAAGCTTCAAAAAGCATTTTTTGCAAATAGTTTTGAGAACATTTCTGGAATAGAAACATTCAAATACATCTTTCATCTCTGATACCGGTTTGAGAAATTATTGAGTTGTTTTAGATAATCTTTTCCGTCAATAGTTTTGAAAAATTACTGAGTAAATATTTAATAGAACTTTAGTTTGGCCAAGTAATTCTGCAACTAGTAAACAGGCAAAACAAACCTGCATTCCTGAATGTGATGGCTGGTCTACAATTTTGTAATACGATATCATTAAGGCAACTGAATATACTTACCAAGAGAGCTAAAATTGTAATGAGGAACAGAGCAAGCAGAATGGCAAATACTATAACTATGATGGCCCAATACGGTAATTCAAATCGATCAGAGAAGACAGGAGCCATGGCGTCTGCATGGAGATAAACACAATATAAAAATACAATTGTACATACAATAATAATGAAAATAACCAATAAATACATTCCAATTATAGCTTATGCTTAAGCTTATAGAAAATATATTCAATATTTTTGGGCAAGCATTACGATAAGCTATAAATGGAAAACAAGACTTGTTTTAACATTGTGGTCATAGACTTTAGGTGTCCAGGAACCAGGGTGCATGTTCAAGAGCAAGGTAAAGAGTGATGAGGGCTTAATTTAGAACAAAGTATGAACAGCTTGGTAATATTGTAGCAAAACCTATCCTGGACTTGAACATTATGCTACTTTGTGTTTTTTTTGTACATGGGATTTGGGCATCACTGGCAAGGCCAGTATTTATTGCCCATTTCTACTTGCCCAAAGTGCAGTTCAGAGTTAAGAGTGGTGGTTATGGATCACATATAGGCCAGACTAGGTAAGAAAGCAGATTATTTTCCCCAAAAGGAACTGTATGTTAAAGTATCAAATTAAAGAAAAACCGCAAGAACTGCGATGCTGGAAATCAGAAACAAAAACAGGAATTGCTGGAAAAGCTCAGCAGGTCTGGCAACATCTGTGGAGAGAAAGCAGAGTTAATGTTTTGGGTTCAGTTCTGAGCAAGGGTCACTGGACCAGAAATGTCAGCTCTGATTTCTCTCCACAAATGCTGCCAGACCAGCTGAGCTTTTCCAGCAATTTCTGTTTTTGCTTCTGATTCAAAGAGTTTGAATTACACAATATAAAGTGTGTTGAATGAGGGAATTTGCTTTTGTTGTGATGCAGTAGTGAATTCAAATCATTTCTCCAAGCTGAAACCTGAAAGGATCTGGTCCATCAGATTTGAATGGATAATCACTTTAAATTCCACAGAAGGTGTTGCTTAGCAACATGTTTCAGTTAAAGGAAGTCAACAACTGCAAATGTGTTGCTGGTCAAAGCACAGCAGGCCAGGCAGCATCTCAGGAATAGAGAATTCGACGTTTCGAGCATAAGCCCTTGGCTTATGCTCGAAACGTCGAATTCTCTATTCCTGAGATGCTGCCTGGCCTGCTGTGCTTTGACCAGCAACACATTTGCAGCTGTGATCTCCAGCATCTGCAGACCTCATTTTTTACAAGGAAGTCAACAAACCAATGTTCATTTTATGCCCTCTCAGAAGCACGTTTTTCATGCCTAATCTTTACTGAAATATATGTGGCACTCATAGCACTTTTTGATACCACCAAGCCTTTAAAAGCCCACCTTGTTTCCTTAGGTCTCTGAACATCGCCTGTCCTATTTTCTTCTTGCATTTGCTCCTTCTGCCATGAATGTGCTTAAGCATCAACCTGTTGGTGCATCCAGTGTATAAAACTATGTGTAGCCCTGCTGACCACAAACTCTTTCTAGGCTCTTTTAAACATTGGTTCATATTGATACAAATTAAGACTGGAGGAGTTTTAGAAAACATTCACATTTTAGAACAATTGTTGAACAAAGATCTATGAAATTATAGTTCTGTGTTATGATATATAGTATCCTTTAATTCCCATGTTATATATTGGAGGTAGCAGGAGAGTAAAATGCAGAAAATATTTATATGTATTTGATATTCCTAATTTATCCCACCTTAAGGCACAGTATAAGTTTATGATCACAATTAACTTTCACAGCAAATTGCACACCTTTATGTTTATTAGAATGACTGTTCGATGCTAATAAAAATCATGACAAAATATGTGAATCAATTCAGAATAACAATGCAGGACCGATACATACCCACAGATACACTATCACTTCTAAGTTGAAACGATCTGCCAAGCCATCTTGATCCATTTGTTCCAACATCAAATTCTGATCTCAGTTCTTTTGCAAGGATTGGTCTGTTTGATTTTGAAGGATCAAAGTAGCAAGAAGTGGAAACTTTGATTGATCCTGGACTGTTGAAACAGACCAGAAATTAAAATAGAAATAAAATCTTAATTATATAGTGAATGAAGTCTTTTTCACAGCATATATATATGGTTAATATAGACAATTAGATTGGTTAAAAATAATGCTACTGCAAGCAGAAAGTCTCATAATTAAAAATTGAAAATGGAAATTGTAATTTGGGACACATAGACTGGAAAGTAATGTCCAATAGGTGCGCACATGCTATTTTCCAGATTGCATATTTAACTGCAAGTATGCACCTACTGGAAGTTATTGTATATTTTAATTATTATTGGTGTTTCAACATATAAAAATGAAATAATTTTTTCTTTCTTTCAATCCAACAAAACAATTTATAGAAATGTCATGAGACTAAAAATGTTAACTCTGTTTCTGTCATCACAGATGCTGCCAGACCAACAGTTTCTATTTTTATTATTTTCCCACTGTTTGTGCTAGAATTTTATGAGGGCTTTGGGGATATTGCTAGTGAGAAAAAAGTTGGAGAGAAGGATCTGGGGTCTAATAAGGGATGGAACAGGAGTCCTCAGGCAGATGGGTCATGGAATGAGTTTAATCACATAGGATCCTCAGGTAGCCAGTGCAATCCTGGGCACAAAAGTTAAGGCACAGAGAAGGTCATTAGATCCATTATGTTCACACTGGCTCTTCAAGTATGCATCATTACCTCCTGCCAATCTCCTGCTTTACCCTCATACTCTTGCATGTTATTTCTATATAAATAATCAGCTAATGCCCTCTTGAATGCTTCAATTGAACTTGCCTCCACCATAAATCCAGGCAGTGCATTCCTTACCCTAACTATTAGCTTTCACATCTCACATTTGTTTCTTTAGCAAATCATTTTAAATATATGTCCTCTGCTTCTTGATCCCTTTGAAAGCAAGAACTGTTTCGCTCTATCACCCCTTATAATTTTGAAAATATCTATCAGACCTTTTCATAGCTTTCATTCCTCCATGAACAACAAATCCAACTCTTTCAATCTATCCTCATATTGAAATTTCTCATCCCTGGAACCGTACTTGTAAATTGCTTCAGCATTCTATCCAATATATTCATATCCTTCCTATAATGTGGTGCTCAATATTGTATACTATATTCCAACTGAGGTCTAACAAGTATCTTATCCAAATTCAACATCACTTCCTTGCTGTTCTACTTTATGCCCTGATTAATAAAGCCAAGATCGCATTGGCTTCATGAGAGGCTATCTCAGCCTGTCCTGCCAAGTCCCTCTGCTCCTTCCTCCTCACCACCGCCCCCCCACCACTGCCACTGCCCCACCCCCTTAACTTTAGATCTCTACTGCCTATTTTGCTTTATCTTCCATTGTTCTTCCTCGCAAAATGCATCACCTCACAGCTCTTGTGTTAAAACCCTGTCTGCCACCTATCTGCCCACTCCAGCCACATGTCAGTGTCTTTCTGGAGTTGTATATTGTCCTCCACGCAGTTTGTAAAAGTTTCAATTTTTATATTATCCATTGTCTTTGATGCTATCAGCTACATCATTAATGTTAGTCATGAAAAGCAAGGGCCCCAGTGCAAACTCCTGCACAAACCTACCTCAAAATAAAATACATTGACAATTAGTTTTTGCTTTCTATCACTCAGTCAATTTTGTTTCCCTTTTATTCCACAACCAACATCTTTCTTAATAGGTCAGTTGTATGACATAGATATTAAATTCCTTCTGGAATTCCAAGTATATCACATTCATCACCAAGCCTTTCCATTATCTCTTCAAAGAATTCCAGCAGGTTATTTAAACACAATTGTCCTTTTAGAAATCCACCTGGCTCTTCCTAATCAACACAACCTCTTCTGTGCGACTATAAATTCTATTGTGAATAGTTGTTTCTACATGCTTCTTCACCACTGAAGTAAAACTGAGTGGTATGTAATTGCTGGACTTGACCTTACTGCCTTCCTTCAAAACACTTAGAAGCATCTGAACAACAAACTGTTAAATTGTTTACATCGCACACCAACAAAAAGAGGCATGAACCTTGTTAAAGCTAACTATTCTCCCACAGTTGACTACTTTTCCTTAATAAGTGTTTGAAGCTTTCTTAGGATCTAAAGGGAAACCTCAGGCCAAAGATGCTCACCACCGTAATCACAATTTTAAAAATGGAATGGAAATAATTTATGTCTTGAATAAGCCAACATATGTGCCTGCTGCCCTCCCAGTATTTTAAGGCCAGATCAAAAGGAAACTATCTCAATAGAAGTTGTACCCCAAATATCTTGATTCTCCATTCAGTAAAAATCTTGACCTTTTCCACTCTGTACTCCAGAACCTTTAAAGTAAACTTCTTTTACTTTATTTATGCTTCACTTCTAACAGTTTATAATGCTTCAAATTCTGAATGTTTTTTTGCAATTACCCTGTTAAAAAACAAAAGGCTATGTGTCGTTCGCTTAAATGCCACGATACATGACAAAGAAAAATGAATAGGCCACTTGGCCCCTCAGGCCTGCTCTGCCATTCAATAAGAATGTAGCTGATATGGTTTTGACTTCAGCTCTACACTATTGCGTACCTTTGAGAATCATTCATCCTCTTGATAATCAAGAATCTATCTACCTCTGCCTTTTTAAAAAAATCTGCATTCACTGTATTTTGAGGAAGGGATTAAACAAACAGACAAACTATTGAAGTTGTGAAGTTAAAACTAGATCTTCTTTCACATTTCATTGAATAAAGAATACTTACTTTAGAGTCTTGGTAACTGCTGATATGTAGCTTTTATTTTTAATAATTTTAACTTATTTTCTTTATCCCTCACATTCCCACTGCTTAGGCTATACATTTATTTTTGCTCGGACCATAATGAGATTTCATGTAGTGGGTTACTGACCTAAATGATTTTACTCAGCTTACATAAGAATGGTATTTTTTTTTAATCTTACCTTAAACTAGTGATGTGGCAAAATTTATAACTGTCCTTTAACATGCTGTTTTCAAATAAATTTGAGAGCTGAAGAAATATAAGAGTAATTGTAAATTTTCTCTTTTCAAAACATATAAAGTTATACTTAAAACAGCAATTAATAACTTAGAATAGCAAGTTTAAAATATAGTTTCTACTTTTGTTTGTAACAGTGAAAAATATTTCAAAGTCTGTATTGAATAACTAACTAAATCAAGTGCAAACAATTTGCTTTCTGGAAACCATTATTTAATATACAGGTATTTTAAATAAATATTCTAATGTTAATGCTGTTAGTGAAAAACAAAGTGCATACGTTTCGCATAATATTTGTTGTCATGTGTTTGTATTCAGCAGAACTTGGAATTTGGAGTCCATCTGTAAAGTTATAGTTTATTACTGTGAAGTTAACTTCAAAGGTGAGATCTCCCTGTTTTTCTGACATTACTGGCAGCTCTCGTTCTACAGGTGTAGCAGGTTCCACGGTGGTTTTCAGTTGCTCACAACCTAAAAAGAAAGTGTGTTTTTAATGTTTTCCAAAACTCATGCAACAATAATTGTAATTGACTGTAAAGACTGTACGAAAAGTTTACATAAGACCAGTTGGAAAGTAAAGCAAATCAAGAACTGCTGGAGGCATTTATATTTAAATATTTCAAAGATTTGCTTAGTAAAGTTTTAAATAAATTAATAAATGTAGATAAAAAATTAAAGCTGAAATTAGAAACTTGTTTTCTCTAGTTCTGCAATATAAGCATATGTAAAGGACCCTAAAGTTGAACCTAATTTTATGTTAACAATGAATTACGTAATTTTCAGTTAATTCTTGATTTTCAAGCAGACAAACAAGATGAAGTTATATTCCAATGTCTGTCAGTTTAACAGTTTAGCAGAACTAATCTATTAATGTTGCCAAAAAAGCACTTCGCTTGCTGTAGTTTCCTGACGGCACTGTGAGTTTATTTAGCAAGCAGTCATATAACGCAAACTGGAAAGGACCCATACTGATTCCTGAAGTGATTCCTCAGTTAAATTGTGATGAAGGTCCCACAAATGGTCTCAAATTCCTAATGCTACAGGGAGAGAAATCACTGAAGTCTATGTAGTCAACACCCCACCCAGCAACATTTATATACCTGGATACTGAATGAAAGTGGTATTGGGTCTAATTATAGTGGCTTCTACAGTTGGATAGTCTTTCAATATCCAGTGCCCACAATTCACATTGAATAATGCCACTTGGGACAGATGTTGAGAGTATTGAGTTGGTGTTGCACTGTGGCCCAACGGTTAGCACTGCTGCCTCACAGCACCAGGGATCTGGGTTTAACCAAAGCCTAGGGCACTGTTTTTATGAAGTTTGTACATCTCCCCATGTCTGCATAGGTTTGTTCTGGTTTCCTCCCATAATCCAAAGATCTGCAGGTTAGTTGGATTGACTGTGTCCATTGGGTCCAGGGATGTGCAGGCTAGGTGGGTTAGCCATAGGAAATTCTGGGTCATGGGATTGATGGTCAGGATGGGATGCTCCCCAGAGGGTCTGTGTGGACTTGATGGGCCTAATGGTCTGCTTTCACTCTATAGGAATTCTATGATTTGCATGCATCATTTAAGATTCCAAAGGTGTTGAGTGAGATGGCGAAGGGATAAAAATCATGCATGAGAATTTTCAATATTAAGTGTTATTTGTAACATGTATCAATTGTTTCAACTGAGGGTCTGCAAATTGATAACAATGAAATTGCAACAAAGTCTTAAATTAACTATCTGTACTATGAACAAAATGAAATGGAGTTTGCGGACAGTTCTTTCATTTGAGAGATCTGCCTTTGAATAAAATGATTAAAAACATTTGGTTTCTGCTTGTCTATTAAAAATAAATTTTGGATTATGTCAACCCATTTCTTACTAGATATAACTCCAAATTTATGTCAAATTGACAATCTATGTCAGGGAAATTATGATATCCCCACTCCAGCATTATACTCATATAGATGTAGGTTTGCTTGCTGAACTGGAAGGTTCATTTTCAGATGTTTTGTCACTATGCTAGGTAACATTATCAGTGAGCCTCTGGCTGAGGCGCTGGTGGTATGGCCCACTTTCTATTTATGTGTTTGGGTTTCCTTGAGTTGGTGATGTCATTTTCTGTGGTGATGCTATTTCCTGTGGTGATGCCATTTCCTGATCTTTTTCTCAGGAGAAAAAGAACAGGAACTGGCATCACCACAGGAAATGACATCACCACAGGAAATGGCACCACCAACTCAAGGAAACCCAAACACATAAATAGAAAGCCGGCCATACCACCAGCGCTTCATCCAGAGGCTCACCGATGATGTTAAATAGTATGGTGACAAAACGTTTGAAAATGATCCTTCCAGCTAAGCCAGCAAATGATCCAGAACCTCAACCTGAGCTACAAATCTTCTCAAAATGCGTTATAAGTATATGTTAATTTAGGACTAATAATTAAGTTGGAGTAAAATAAACATTTTTCTTCAAAACCTGTGACCAGAGAATGTGGGTTGTTTATACATTGGCTCAAAATGAAGAGAAACTCCAATCCCAAATGCTAACATCTCGTGTCGGAATACAAAAAAATTATTTTTAAATGCAGCAACCTAACAGTGAAATTAATCTAAAACAAGATTATAATAATCCAGTGGTCAATAGGTCAATACTTAGTAATTGTACACAGAGACCAGTGGAACAATGGACTCTTCTCCAATTACTGCCCATTGGCATTGTAATGAAAAAATACAAATAAATTTAGTTAATTTCTTAAATGAATAAATATTGTAATTTAGCAACTAAAAAACATACTAGTTCACTGGTTGAGAACATGGTTCAATAAATGACGAAGCAAATGACCATTGCTCGCACAAGTTATCTCAGCTGAAATTCGTTCTGATATGGATTGTCTGATTGAAATATACGAAGGACATATGCTAAGATAGAGATTAAATTAAATGGTCAATAGTTAGATACCAGTTATCAGGAGGCTGTTGCTTTCAAGTGTGTACGTTGTTAGAGTTGAGGTATTGTTTGTTCTTTCTTGGAATGCCTGCTTCACAATAACTTCATCAACTTTCTGAGGGCCATTTCTGAAAGCACAAGCTGCTTGTACTTTCACATAAATCTCATTTGTAGCACTGCCAGAAACAAAAATATTTGTAATCACAGTTCATAAGTAATAATATTCATCTTCAGATAGATTTCAGTTAATCCATTTGAATGAATTGCGTACCTTTAACTTTTACAAGCATATCACAAATATCTAAAAGAAGGTTGGAGAGTGAGGGGGGAGAAAGATATAAAAGGAGCCTAAGAGGCAACTTTTTCGCAGAGGTGATGCGTGTATGGAATGAGGTGCCAGAGGAAATGGCGGAGGCTGGTACAATTACAGCATTTAAAAGGCATATAGATGGGTATGTGGATATGAAGGGTTTAGAGGGATATGGGCCACATGCTAGGAACTGGGACTTGATTAGGCCAGGATATCTGGTTGGCACGGACGAGTCGGAATAAAGGTTCTATTCCATGCTGTACATCTCTATGACTCTGTGACTCTATGGCTTAAATTATTATTGTTTTGAATAGAGAGTGCAAATACATTTTAACTCTGCTGGTCAATAATTGCTTGTTACAACATGTAGGAGGGTCAGGTGTTTGCATAGAATTTTACTTTGAAATTCTTTCAGGAAAGGATATTAGGAGGTTGACCCAGTAGAGGTAACAATAGTATTCTGCCTAGAGACCAGATGGGAGCACTCCAATTGGCCACTGTCAATTATCATCAACAGGAAGAATTGAAGTAAGTTGAAATTTAAAGGTATTTAAAATGAACTTTATTGGAAGTTTCAGATCATGTTTGATCTATTTTGGGGTATAAGTCAACCACTTTGGACTGATTTCAAACTCAAACTCAACTCATGGACACACAGTGTAAAGGCCAATAGACATGAATTTGCTGCTATCAAAATGCATTCCCATTCCTTGATGATGGTTTAGTGATAGGATTTGATTAGGTAAATATATTTTAAGATACTTAGTGGTGATTCTTTAAATATCATATACCAGTCAAATAAATGTTTATTCTTATATATACTGAATTTTTAAAAATCAGGGAAATAAACAGTCAATATCCCTCCTTGATATTCCTCAGAATAGAATGGAATAGTTCTTAAGACACGTTATGAACTCACTTTTGGAATGATGCATTCAAATAAACCAAATCTACTCACAAAAACAAACTATTAAGGAAACTAGAAATGTGATATAAAAACAGAAAATGCTGAAAATATTCAGCAGATCCAGTAATATCTGGGGAGATGTACAAAAGTTAGCAGTTCAGATCAATAGCCTTTTAGTTTTACTGAGTATTTCCAGCATTTTCCTTGTTCTTATTAAGTTTAACCATGTTTTGTTTATGCATAACTACACTGGTCCTGAAGTATTCACCTTGGCTGATAAAAATGAGTCATGCAGTCTCATAGCGTTAGAAATGTTTAATTTCACTGATCCATATTTACCTTATAAAGTTAGATTTTTAAAGGGAATTGTGTGAATATTGTTTTCAGTTTTTTTTAATTCAAGACTGTAAAAATCTAAAAGTATTTGTGATTTTCTTTTTTATAAACAGACTCTTTCTTCATGAACCCCAGGTTGTACAACAACATTGTGGGAACAAATCATACAATTTAACATTGAGTCATTCACTAAATAAAAAGCTTCTTATTCCAGTCTTCATTTTAAAATAAAAAAGTTGAATATGTAAGAAACTCTTGAGATACATCAGCAACAAGGTAAAAGATATAAAAGGAGTTAAATTCTACATAGTCTTTAATTTACAATCAAATCTGCAACAGCTAAAGAAGATTTCTTACCTTAAAGAGGTGATTGTACACTCTAAAAATGCTGCATTTATATTGCTGTTGCGATATAATTCATTGAGCTGCAAAAAAAATCACGATTTAATAAGATCTTGACATTACTTAAGGTATTTTTTTCAATAAATATTCTTTTGGCTTATTTAGATATACCTGATGAATAATAGTACTTGATGCAGATAGATACAATGGTGAAGTGATATCAAATAGGGCTGGATTGAGTGGTAGGTTTGTGATGCCAAAAGACACATTGAAGCACAAAGGTTTCTGGCCCTCAATTGGATTTTGTGTCACAGGCATGATTGGTGGTTCATCTGGAAAGATAGCGAGCGCAAAATTAAATACATTGAGAGTTTTATTTCAGATCTTTATTCTTTACATTTTACAATAGAAACAAAACTGAGGCAGCTTGAAGCCAATGTGTGAACATTTCACACAATGTGTAAAAACTGGAGAAAAAATGTCACTGTTTTCTAATCTTAGTTTCCACATTTCAAAATTTTGATTCTGATGAGTTTTTACCTTCAAACTGAATCATTAGTATTGCTACAGAAATAATGCTTCCTTAAAACTGCATGGCTCATAATAGTTTGGATGTGAGCAATGTTCTCCTGTTATAGATATTTTTTTAAACAACTTGTTCAGAGACTTTAACAAAGACAAATATTGCTGGAAAGGCTCAGCAGGTTTGGCTGCATCTGTGGAGAGATGTCAGAGTTAATACTTCAGGTCTGGTGACCATTCCTCAGAACTGGTCAGAGACATTATTGCACATCTCTGCAGTAAGTGGGGCTTGAATCTAAGTCTCCTGGCTCAGGGGTCATGACCACTGTGTCACAAAAGCCCTTCATTCTTCACTTATATTAAGGATACAAGCTAACTCTAAAACAGGCACACCAAGTGAAAACTTTGAGGGGCTGACATGTTAATAAAGAATGCGTGAAAGACATCTGACTCAATATTGGATTGGGCTATTTTCCAGGCATCCTGAAACATATGTAAATAATTTCCATGTGGAGTGAAGGAAATAACTGTATAAGAATGGTTAACAAATCTTCATGAATTAGCAATGCAAACGAGTCTTTAAAAGTATAAACGTGATACAGTTAAGGTGCAACATAAGAGAAGACTAAGTTTACATTTGGCAAGTTTTCAATCCAATCCAGCTAAAAACCTGGAAAAGGAAACACCACAGAAAGGCACCAAAAGGCTGTGAAATAGCCTAAACATCTGGTGATGTGGACATTAGATAATTAACTCTGTGAATCTGCTGCTTGAGTGCATTTCCCCATTTCCATGCCATCACTTGTGTTGCTCAAGCAAGTAACTTTTGTTCATGGTTAGTTGATTATGTTGTTAAAGAGACACAAGGTATGAGCTTTGTTTGACTAAGGACTGAGAGAACATAGTCAGATGAGATTTGGACTCCTGGTCAGTCAGTGCTAGATGAATTGTCAGCCTGACAAGCTCAGGCATTTTGCCTGATTGCTACCCATCTCCTCTACTCCATTTCAATCCTGCTGTGGAATCCCGGCTGGTGAACTGGCAAAACCACCAGAAACCAAACTCATTACTCACCAAGGGCGCTGGACATTACTGCTGTGAGTGCTGGCCCACAGGGGTCAAATGTTGGTCAAGCTGACCACTGCCATGTTATGGTATTGGTTGGCCCCTTTGATACCTCTTCTGGCGTTTGTCATAAAGATATAGAAGATGCTCATCTACCTCTTCTGGTACAAATGGCTGCACTGTGAGGCACCGCATCTCCTTCTTGGAGAGGCAGTGAAGGCAGGATGTGCCTTTGCACCCAGGTGGTGACTTTCCACCTTCAGACTCTGCTAAAATACGTTTAATTTGAGCCCCTTGCAATGGTGTGCCTGGTCACAAAAAAATAGGTTTACGGCCTCAATTATGACTGCAACTCCTGCTCATGGACTTTTTCCTTCTCCGTAACACTTTCTGGGAGTTTGTAGCCATTTTGTGAAGATTGTGTAAGATGCAGCATAGAGAAATGGCTATCTATTCTAATTCTTTTCATAGCCATGTAGATGTATTTCATAATTATGTGAGATGGGGCAACTAAAATGTGAAGATCATTAAAGAAAGAGGACATCTGCAGTCTGATTGTCAGGTCATTTAAATTTTCCAATCACTGTAATTGCTTAAGTTATAGTTAGATTCATGAAAACTATAACTTTAAGTAAAACAACTTTAAATGAGACATAGGTTTTCACAAAAATCAATATTCAAATTGGAGATAAGTTCCCATATGACATTTCACACTCAGAAATAAACAACGGATGTGTTAAAATACTGCAACATACATACAGTCTTCCCACCTAAAATAACTTGTAAACTGAAATAAATCACTAGATATTAAAGATATTATGTTAGAATATTTTAGAGAAGTAATGAGCAAAATTACTAAAATCATACTCACTGATTTGAGTGGTGGGCTTGTGATAGTCTGTAAGAGAATAGTACATCAGAGTTAAATTAGTCAATTAGAAGTTGTTGTATTCTGGTTTGAGTAGTCGACTGTCGGCAATCTCCTCTCTCTAAACTGACTCTAAAATCTACCTCACTATCAGTGGTGGAGGATAGACTGCAGATGAGTATAAACTGAAGAGACACTTACCTCACATAATGAGAGGTATTGCCTGATAGAAATAAGTAGTTTACATTAACTTGCTAGGCATAATCACGAAGGACTATCAGGAGCTCAGGAAAACACAACAGCTCCTCTCAGAACAGGCTGCAATTGCCTCCTCCCAATGAATTGGAGACATCATCAGATTGTAGAGAGTTTAATGTGATGTGGACTCCATTAGATCCACTATATAACACAATGGAAGCTTTCCTGTTATATTCCCCTAAAATAGTGCATACGTCTTGCGCAAAAAGGAGATTGAAGGCTTTGGAGCATTTAATCCAATATAAGAAGGAACAATGCAGAGGCATATTCCCTGTAGAAAAGTTGAACCCAACAGGCATTCCATTTTGAGGCAGCATTACAATATCAGAGTGCAAAATATGAACCATGCCCTCTGTGAACACAACTGCACTCAGGAGATTCTTGATTGGTTTTGAAATATGATGTAAAATAACTCGAAGGTTTTATAAAAGATTGACAATAAACACTGGCTTTGTCAATGATAAAAGTTAAAAGTCACACAACACCAGGTTGTGGTACAACAGGTTTATTTGGAAGTACTTGCTCCCAGACCGCTGCTCCATCATCAGGTAGCTGTGGATCATAAGACACAGAATTTATAGCAAAAGATCCTGCTCCACAACAACCTGATGAAGGAACCACACTTCAAAAGCTATTGCTTCCAAATAAACCTGTTGAACCCCATAACCTCGTGTTGTGTGATTTTTAACCTTGTCCAGCCCAGTCCAACACCAGCACCTATATATTCTTGTCAGTGATGTTCACACCCAAAAAACAAACTATAAAATGTTCATACCATTTACAAAGAGACTGTTACTGTCCAGATAATAAGGTCCCAGAGTAGTGATGTTGATTGTGCTGTAATTGAACTGCTGGTATGCAATAACTCTATCAATTTGTTCTGCAGCAGAATCATTGGCAAAGGAACAGATTGCATACACTTTGGTAAATTGACTGCTGGTAGCACTGCCAAAGAATAAAAAAAATCAAAGAAATATGCAACACGATGTTGAAGTAACACTGGATCCAATTTGAATGTATATTTTGCTAGATCAGAACTGAATAGAAAACAATGCAATTCTATTTGACAATTTATTAGGAGGTTCATATATGCGTTGAGACAACTTCTGTACTACCTTCAAAGCTTTGTTACGTTGGCAAGTCTAACAGTGTAGCTTCCTCTCCAATGTTTCACAAAACCAATCCAAATTATTTGTCATTATTTACTCTTCAAACTTTTCAAAACTTTTAAAACTTCTGTGAAGTAAAAAGATGTGTGCTGTGACCACAAACCAAATGTTAGAAGTTTAGTTTATACTGGAAGATTAGTTTTTAAGTGACATTTAGGTACGAAGTACATTAAATTTGTGCGTAGCTCTTAAAGGATGGAGAGACAAATAGAATTTATTACCAGATAAATGCAAACAATTGAATCACTTTCTGTAATATGGAATATAATTGTTCACAAAATCTAGAAGTCAGAAGAGGTTAATATATTAGAATAGAATAAATTAGAATATGATTTGGTCAGCTGCAACTGTCACAAATCACAAACCTTTTACTTGACAAAAGTTTTAAAAGTTTTCAAGAGTAAATAATGACAAATAATTTTGATAGGTTGGGTGGACCATTGCAGAGGAAGCTACACATTTGGAAGATGCAAATACATAAATGAAACAGAGTTGAGGTAATATTGTGTACTAGACAGTCAGTAGATTATCCAAAAAGACACCTCAAATGGGACAATCAATTATTCTTAAGAGATATGTGAGAATGACTGAAAAGGAAATAATTAAATGATGCGGGACAAGATCAGTGAAATGAAAATAATACTTTCCTGTGCAGACAAAGAGACACATAGCTTAAAAGATTGTTTAGTTTGAATGAAAGGGATAATACAGAAGATCTCTTACCTTAAGGAAATTACTTTGCAGTCAATAAACTCAGAGCTAATTTCACTTTCATTGTATAAGGTGTTTAGCTGTAAGAAATACATTTTTATTGTTTCAAAAGATGAAAATATGAATGATCAGCAAATCATTTGAATAAATAATGTTCTGATGCTGTACCTCATGAGTAATAATAGTTGACGCTGATTGGTACAGTGATGATGTGTGGTCATGCAAAGACTCCATGAATGGCAAACTGGTTATAGTGAAGGTCACATTAAATTCTGATGGAGGTTGGTTCAGCTTTGCTGTTTTGAGTAGAAATATACAGAATTGTATTACAAAACCAACAATGGAGCTATAATAATACATTTTCAGTTCCAATCATGCTATAAACAAGTCATTCAAAACAAAACAACATTTATTTGCAAATGTCAATATTAATTCTGACAATTATTATTAAGCATGAAAAGCATTGTGTTTTAGGATTGCTCAGTTGAATAAATTATATAACTAACTGGGGAAATATAAAATTAATGAGAAAACAAAACATTTTCTTAAATTAACTCAGGTTTTTCAAAATAAAATGTTTTGAGAGGTGTACACCACTGGCAATGTCATTCCAAACAAAAGTAAGAATAGTAATTTGGTAATATATGAGAGTTTTATAGGTTTGTATGTCACTGCCATAGCAATGCACTTGCCAATCAGGATCCACTTTCCAACCAATCAAACTAGCTCTCAATGCTGGCAAACTCAAGGAACTCATTATTGACTTTTAGCTAGATGTTTCTCATGCCCCCCTACACATTAAAAGCACAGAGGTGGAACAAGTGGAGAATGTCAAGCTCCTGGGAGTGGTCATCCACAACAAGCTTTGTTGGACTCTTCATGTGGATACACTGGTTACCAAGGCCCAACAATGTCTCTCCTTCTTCAGGCACCTGAGGAAATTTGGCAAATACCCTTGCCAACTTTTGTAGGTACGCCATCAAGAGCATTCTGTCTGGATGTATCACTACCTGGTATGGCAACTGCACCATTCAAGATTGGAGATGGTTACAGACAGTGGTGAACTCGGCCTGAACAATCGCAAAGGCCAATGTCCCATCTATAGAATCCATCTACCGGGCCCACTGTCAAGGAAAGGCAGCCAGTATTCTCAAACATCCATCCCACCCTGGCAATGTTTTTCTACAACCTCTATCATCGGGGAGAAGGTACAGAAGCATGAATACACTTACCAACCGGTTTCAAAACAGTTTCTACCCTATTGTTGTTAGAATACTGAATGGACTCACAAATTCTTAACATTTGCTTGTATCTGTGTTTTTGTTTTTGCTGCTGTTTACTTATTATTTGCTTATCTATGCTACTTAACTATGTTATCTGCCTGTATTGCTCACAAGACAAAGCTTTTCACTGTGCCTCAGTACATGTGACAATAAATTCAATTCAATTCAATTCAATTGTCCTCTTGTGCTGTATAAATGCTGGTCATTCCCTTGAATTAGTATTCTTGTGAATTGTCCTGATATGTGCAGAACAAAAAAATTCACCAAACTGTGTCTTATATAAGCAATATTCAAGATTCAAAAGAAAATTTGAACATGTGTCTGGAGATCTCATGAGGGCTATTTTGCATTCTCACTAACTCCTTTACCTTCTCTGTATGAACTGACAGATCGAGTATTTAGATTCACAGAATGAAACTGAGATGAATTCATCAGTTTCACAACGATCATCAAACCGCCTTTAATCTTAAAGCCACAACACACAAGAGAAACTTTAATTGCTGTGACAACTTAATATTTAAAGTGACACCAGACAGCAAGAATAAATGAGCAACAAAGTGTTTCTTTTTAAATAACGCACTACATTAAAAGCAGATTGATTTGCAAGGATTTGGAGTTGCTGGTGTTGGACTGGGGTGTACAAAGTTAAAAATCACACAACAACAGGTTATTGTCCAACAGGTTTAATTGGAATCACTAGCTTTCAGAGCCTGTGAGTGGAGTAGCTGCTGATTTCAATGTTTCTCAGTTTGATATCAGGGGAAAATCTTTATCTCCTTGATCACCCCCAGGATTCTTATTTCTGAAACATTTCGGCCACCGCTGAGGGAGAATTCACCTGCCATCCCTATGCATTTTGAACACTAATCCTGAATTACTTTTGAACCTAACAGCATGCTTGACCATCTTGAAGAGTATTTTAAACTCAAACACATTGTTGAAATTCTGGACTTAAAGTATAATAGATTGAGTCTTCCAAAAATACATTCGTGAAGCAGTTGGCCTTTTTATACTATTAATAGTTCAGTGACATTACCATTATACCACTGACATCCCACATATCAAGCATATTTTATTAAGCAGTGAAACCAACATTACTTAATATGAAAAAAAATTCCTCATGATATTCCAGATAATTATTAAATGATGAGGAAAACTATAAGAGATTTGTTAAAATAATAAATATAACAGGACCATTTGTTGTATCCTTTCACAGGATGTGGATATCATTAGCTCAATCAACATTTATTAATTGTCCTTGAGAAGGTGGTGATAAGCTTTCTCCTTGACACACTCTGGTTGGTGTTGGTACATCAGCGGTGCTGATGGGATGGAAGAACCGTGATTTTGATCCAGTGTCAGTGGAAGAGAAGTGATATATGTCTCAGTCAGGATTGGTGTGTGGCTTCAAGGAGAAGCTACCAATGGTGGTATTCCCATGTATCTGTTGCCTTTGTTCTGCGAATGCAATGTTGTCATTTATCTCAAGAGGGTTGGAATATAAAAGCACGGTTGTGCTACTGAGACTTTATAAAGCCCTGGTTAGGCCCCATTTGGAGTACTGTGTCCAGTTTTGGTCCCCACACCTCAGGAAGGATACACTGGCACTGGAACATATCTAGCGGAGATTCACATGGATGATCTCTGGAATGGTTGGTCTAACATATGAGGAACGGCTGAGGATCCTGGGATTGTATTCATTGGAGTTTAGAAGATTGAGAGGAGACTTAATAGAAACTTACAAGATAATACATGGCTTGTAAAGGATGGATGCTAGGAAGTTGTTTCCGTTAGGCGAGGAGACTATGACCCATGGACACAGCCTTAGAATTAGAGGGGGTCAATTCAGAACAGAAATGCTGGGACATTTCTTCAGGCAAAGAGTGATGGGCCTGTGGAATTCATTGCCGCAGAGTGCAGTGGAGGCCAAGACGCTAAATGTCTTCAAGGCAGAGATTGATAGATTCTTGATGTCACGAGGAATTAAGGGCTACGGGGAGAATGGTGGTAAGTGAAGTTGAAATGCCCATCAGCCATGATTGAATGGCGGAGTGGACTCGATGGGCTGAATGGCCTTACTTCCACTCCTATGTCTTATGGTCTTATGGTCTTATGCTGTGTGGTAGATATCCCAGGTTTGAAAGGTGCGCTCAAGGGAACCTTGGTGAATTGCTGCAGTGTGTATTGGAGGTCATAAACTCTGCTGACACTGTATGTCATTTCTGAAGGAATTAACTTTTAAGATGGCAGCCAGTGTAGCAATCAAATGGGCAATTTTGTCAAGAGGAATGGTGTTGAGTGTCTTCATTGTGACAAAATGGAAGTACAGATTATTCAACACTGACAAAGGAAACAAGCAGAAATCATACTCACCATTTGAACCAGTTGTTTCCTGGTAGTCTGGAAAGAAAGTAGTGTAATTTAATGCACTTGTATTGAATTCTGATACTGTTCTGAATATAGTACAATATGTGTCATGTTTAAGTACAGTAAATATATTGCAGCAGAAAAAAGAGGATAAATGGTGTCAGACTTATAGAGAATGAACTAAATTCAAACAAACTCCACTCAATTACAGTAAAGTTGGCATAGTCTTACAACACTGAAAATATGTTGCTGGTTAAAGCACAGCAGGTTAGGCAGCATCCAAGGAACAGGAAATTCGATGTTTCGGGCCAGAGCCCTTCATCAGGAAGGGCTCTGGCCCGAATAGTCGAATTTCCTGTTCCTTGGATGCTGCCTAAACTGCTGTACTTTAACCAGCAACACATTTTCAGCTCTGATCTCCAGCATCTGCAGACCTCACTTTTTACTCAATAGTCTTACAACACCGCAGGATCACTCTCTCATTGGAGAGAGACAATGGTTTAACTTGAGGGTCACGATGCCAAGGCAGGGGTGAGGTTGAGTAGGAGAATCCTTCAGGGTAACTCACTCAGTGCAGGAATTGAATCCACACAGTTGGTGACACTCTGCATTACAAACCAACTATCCAAGTGACTAAGGTAAACTAAACCCTATCAATATAAGTGTAAGGATTATCTGGCCCCACTCTCCCTGTGAACACAGATCCCCAGTTCACTTCATCAGTGGTTTCTTCAGTATAATGTAAAATAATAAGGCAATTCATACCATTTACATAGAGACTGTTTTTCTCCAAAGAATAAGGTCCCAATTCAGTGATGTTCTTTGTGTTGGAATTAAACTGATGATATGCAATAACTCTATCGACATGTCCAGCAGATATATTATTGAAGGAACAATTTGCAAACACTCTGGTCTCCTGATTGTTTGTGGCACTGCAAAAGTGGAAAATAGTAATGACAATTTAAGAAATATCTGAATGAATGATGAAGCAAAACTGGAGTTGCTCAACTGTGTGTTGCTTCCCATAATTTATTAATTCATTCTTTAAACATCAGAAGCAATAGGTTTTAAAAAGGAACAGAACATTCAGTAATTTTATGCTGTACAACATGCTACAGAATTTTTGGAAAGTTTATGCAAGTACTGAAATTACAAAATCCTGTCAGTAACAGACATGTCATGTTGCCAGATGTTAATAGTAGTTTAAATGTTCTGCAGCTGAAGGATTATTGTAGTGTACTGATTTCTGTGAAGTTACCATGTGTAAAAAAAATTTCACAAACATATTGTGCAAGTTTGTCTATATTTATAAAAGATGAAGAAAGCAAATTTTTAAAAATGCAGAGAAGTACAATCAATTGAGTCTCATTCTGTGATGCAGAACATAAATATTTGTATATAGAAAGTAAAGATATAAGAATAATGATGTATCAGCAATGACTGTCCAAAATGAAACAATTTTTATTTGATGAGTTTATCAAAAAGATACTTAAGAATCGAAGGGTGAATAATGATGAACAATTTCCATTCATTGTTGAATCATGAGAAAGCAGAGTTTCAATGTAGAAATGTCATAGAAAGCTTAAATGAAGCAGCTTGAAGAAATAATTTGAAGGGAAATTAGATCAGACAATGGGGAGTAATGTCACAAATAGCAATGATATTTCTAAGAAAACTGAGATAATCACTTGAAGCAAAATATTGTTCAAACCTACTGGGCATGTTCAGTGAAATAACCTGGGACTGTTTTGGATGTAATACTAACAAAGCGATAAAGAGCCAAATGGAAGTGTTCTGTGCTTAAACTTCTTGGATTCAATTAAAACGTGAAGATTGAGTACCATAAGAAATCTCTTACCTTAAGGAGATTACTTTACAGTCTGTAAACTCAGCACTTATATTACTCTTGCTGTACATTAGGTTGAGCTGAAAGAAAGATACTTTCATTTTTAAAAAAAGGAAAATATAAATGGTTAGCAATTAATTTGAATAAATATCATTCTGATGATGTACCTCATAAGTAATGATCGAAGATGCTGATTGATACAATGGTGATGTGTGGTTATGTAATGCTTCCATGAATGGCAAATTGGTTATAATGAAAGTCACATTAAATTCAGGTGGAGATTGGTCCTGATTTGATGTATCCACTGGAAATATAAAAAATTGGGTACTGGAATGATCAATGCTATTCCAATGCTGATCTATGTTAGACCATACATATGCAAAACAAATAGAGATATTTGCAACATTTAACTGAAATCTCAAAATTCATATTTATGCACTCATTGTTCAATGTGAAATGTTAATGTTAGAATTGATGTTACAGAAATAACTGAGGAATGATAAACAGAAAATACTTGGATTAAAACAACCAAAGTTGTATGATGACTGCAAATATTGAAGTGTTAACAAAGAAACCAACTGAAATGATCATACTCACTGGTTGGAGGTATTGCTTCATGATAGCCTGAAAATAGAATAATGTGATGGAGTCAGTTGGATATGTGAATATAATGCCAGGAAAGGTTTGAGCACTTGATGCAACTTGTAAAATTTACATCATTATCAAAACCAGGATTTCTTATGGACATAATGAACTTTAATTACAACATGTGGTTTTTAACAGAGCACATACAGTCAAAGGATGACTGCGGATGTAGGTTCAGGGGCTTTCTGGAAAAGCTATCTGTGAACCCATGGAGTGTCACACCTATGGACTATCAGGGAACTTCAAAAGAGAGACTTAAAGGGAAGAAATAAAGAGTGCTGATCTCTCAGCAGAAAGCAATCTCTTTCAGATTATGTTCCAAAGTACAGACATGTTTGTATTTTATTCTTCCAGGAATATACAAAAAAAAGGTTAAAAAATACTGCAGGTTCTGGTTTATGTGCATCAGAGGGCTGATGTGCCAGTGTGAAGATCACAGCTTGAGGACAGCCATTAGGTAAATTTACACCATAGGGAGAAGAAAGACCTCACTCACTATAATACATGAAGGCAAACAAACCAGTGAAGTTATTATCAAAAAGGAAACAGGACAAAGGCTTGGCAGATAATTGGAGGGCCAAGAATCTTGAAATCAACTGTCAGTGTTACTGGTATCATTCAACTTAATGATAATAACATTCCACCATCTACTCTTCATGGAACCCAGAGACAACTGTATATATTTTTTCAAATGTTATCTTTTTACTCAATTCACTTTTGTAAACTATGCGAATGTGTGCCACATATTATTGCAAATCCACGCATTTAATGGCTCATAGATTTAATCTTTCTTTAAATCAAGAAAGCCTGGTTAATTTGACTCCAACTTCATTTGGATTTGGAAAAGGCATCCAGGAAAGTAGTGTTCATTTTAAATGAATCTGGTTTGAGAACAGACAAGAGATGGGTTGAAATAAGAGGAGCCAGATAATCTCTCCTCATTTGGGAGTATCCTGTCCAGAATTATAACAAATTGGGGAACCTTGATTAGGGACTGATCATAACAGTGTCCATGTGGAAGATAAATTTCATTCAAAGATATTACCACACTATTGGAATACAGATTAGACAGTCCACATTCCCTATGATCATCAGTCCCAATGGAATTTTATTCTGTTCTTTAAAGCATTATGTAAAATAGGCTTGCTATTCATACCATTTACATAGAGACTGGTTCTGTCCAATGAATAAATTCCCAGCTTAGTGATATTTTCTGTGCTGTAATTGAACTGGTGATACACAGTAACTCGATCCATTTGTTCTGCAGCAGACTTCTTGTTGAAATAACAAATTGCATAAGCTTTGGTCAGCTCACTGATTGTCGCACTGTCAAAGATGAAAGATAAAAAGAATGAAAGAATTAAAGAAATATGTAATAGAACTGTGACATAACACTGACGATAGTCAAATACAAAGCTTTTCACAAGAATATATCAATTCATTATTTAAATGCTTAAAGAGTTTTTTTATACTGAAGCAATAACTTTTCAAAATAAGGATCAAAATATTCTGCAATCTTATATTGAACATGATCATGTTCCTTCTGACACTTTTCGTTAAGTTTGTATAAGGTTTAAGATAACAAAATCCTGCCAGTTACATAGTGTTGATGTTGCCTGATATTAATTCTCATGTAAATGTGCTGCAACTACAAAGCGCACGTAGTATCCCTTATTCATACATTGAGATCATCCTATAAATTGCATTACAATGTGTAACATGCAAAGTTATGTGCAGCCTTTAAATAGCAGAAATATAGAGTGAAGTAATATTTATCAGCAGAAAAGTCTAATCAACTGATTCACATTTTGTAATACAGCATGTCACTGTTTGCAGTAAAATGTGAAGAAGCTGTACAGGACATTGGTTAGGCCACTTTTGGAATATTGCCTGCAATTCTGGTCTCCTTCCTATTGGAAAGATGTTGTGAAACTTGAAAGGGTTCAGAAATGATTTGCAAGGGTGTTGCCAAAGTTGGGGTATTTGAGCTATAGGGAGAGGCTGAACAGGCTGGGGCTGTATTCCCTTTAGTTCCGGAGGCTGATGGGTGACCCAATAGAGGTTTATAAAATCATGAGTGGCATGAATAGGATAAATAAACAAGGTTTTTTTTTCCCCTGGGGGGGGGGGAATTGTCCAGAGCTAGTGGGCATAAGTTTAGGGTGAGAGGGGAAAGATATAAGGGGGACCTAAAGGACAACTTTTTCACACAGAGAGTGGATAATGTATGGAATGAGCTTCCATAAGAAGTGGTGGAGGCTGGTATAATCACAGCATTTCAAAGGCATCTGGATTGGTATGTGAATAGGAAAGGTTTCGAGGGATATGGACCAAATGCTGGCAAATGGGATTAGATTAGGTTAGGATATCTGGTTGGCAAGGATGAGGTGGACTGAAGAGACTGTTTCTGTACTGTACTTCTCTAAGATTCCATAACAGACATCTAGATTTATCAGTGACGACTGTCCAAAAACAACTGATATTTATTTATCAAAGATCTGAACCAATGGATTTACTGAAGCAAAATCCTTTAAAATATTCAAAACATTTATACAAACATAATGTTATCCCTTGTGACAATTTTTTGCAAGGTTCATTCAATGACTGAGATAGCAAAATCCTGTCAGTGACATACCAGTGATTAATCATTGTTTAAAAACATCCAACTGCAGGGTCAGGTTATACCATTTTACAGAATAATACCACTCATGAATGCCATTCAAACATATAGTATGCAATTTTGTCTATACTTTCAAAAGAAAGATTGCAGAGAAAAGAAAGTAATTAGCCACAAAAATATACAATCATTTGAATAACATTCTATGATTTAAAACAGCAATGTTGCATACAGAAAGTGGAGATACAGGAAGCTAGATGTATTAGCAATGACTGTCCAGAAACATAAATTCTTGTTTAGTGGAAGTCTGAAAGGTTTGTAAAAAGTTTAGGATGAAAAATTATGCATGTCTAATAATTGATGAATCATTAAAGCAGGGTAATCATCAATGTAGAAATAGCACAAAACTATAAAGGAAGCAGCTTGCAGAGATATTTTGAAGGGACCTAGTTGAGACAACAGGAAGTAACGTGCCAAATGGCAATCAGTATTTTTTCAAGAAAAATGAGATAACTATTTGAAATGGAATACTATTGAAATGTTAAAATAAAATGAAGAGAAGTGCATGCTGGAATATAAAGCAAAAATTACTGGAGAAACTTAGCAGGCCTGAAGCATTTATCGAGAGAAAACAGAATGAAAGGTTTTAGGTGCAGTGACACGTCTTCAAACTGGACTTGAAGTATCATCTCAGTTTTTTTCTCCATAGATGCTGCCAAGATCTGCTGAGTTTCTCTCGCAGTTTCTGTCTTTTGTTGTTTCTGTTCAAATCTTACTGGATATGTTCAGTGAAGTTAAATTATAGTGTGGAGGACTGTTGTAGGTTGCAACAGGACACTGACAGGATGCAGAGCTGGCCTGAGAAGTGGAAGATGGAGTTCAACTTGGAAAAGTGTGAAGTGATTCATTTTGGAAGGCCGAATTTGAATGCAGGTTATAGGGTTAAAGGCAGGGTTCTTGGCAGTGTGGAGGAACAGAAGGATCTTGGCATCTACGTCCATAGATCCATTAAAGTTGCCACTCCAGTTGATAGGATTGTTCAGAAGGCATATGGTGTGTTTGCTTTCATTAGCCGGGGGATTGAGTTTAAGAGTCACGAGGTAATGCTGCAGCTCCCTAGAGCCCTGCTTGGACCACACTTGGAATATTGTGTTCAGTTCTGTCGCTTCATTATAGGAAGGATGTGAGCTTTAGAGAGGGTGCTGAGGAGATTTACCAGGATGTTTCCTGGACTGGAGGGCATGTCTTACAAAGAAAGGTTGAATGAGCTTGGGCTTTTCTCATTGGAATGAAGAAGGATGAGAGGTGACTGGATAGAGGTGTACAAGATGAGGAAAGGCATAGATAAAGTGGATAGCCAGAGACTTTTTCCGTGGGTGGAAATGGGTATCATGAGGAGGCATAATTTTAAGGTAATTGGAGGAAGGTTTAGGGGAGATGTCAGAGGTAGGTGCTTTACACAGAGAGTGGTGGAATGCACTGCCAGCAGGGTAGTAGAATCAGATACATTAAGGATATTTAAGTGACTCTCGGATAGGCAGTGGATGATAGTAAAATGTAGGCTATGTAGGTTAGTTTGATCTTAGAGTAGGATAAAAGGTTGGCACAACAGTGAGGGCTGGAGGGCCTGTACTGTATTGTTCTATATTCTGTGTATAGATAGTAAAGTATGTTGTGAAGTTAACATATCAAATGAAATAGACAATACAGATAGTTGAAGTGAATGGGCAAATATCTGCCAGATGTAATAGACTATGGTGAATTGCGAAGTTGTTCACTTTGATAGAAGAATGAATAAGAAGCAGTCTATTCATTAAATAGAGAACATCTGCAGAATTCCAAGGTACAGCAAGATCAAGATGTGTTCCACTGCATGAGTCACAAAAAGTTTGCATGCAGACACAGTAAGTAATTTAGAAATGGAATGCTATTCTTTATTATGAAAGGAATTAAACGTAAAAGTGAGGAGTCTGATTAAACAAGGTATTGGTAAGACCAGATCTTGAATACCATGTACAGTTTTGGTCTCCTTATTTAAGAAAGGGTATAGATGCATTAGAGATGGTTCAGATAAGTTTTACGAGAGTGATTCCCGGAGAGTGGGGTTGTCCTATGAGGAAAGAGGATGGGTTTGTTTTCTTTGGGGTTTAGCAGACTGACAGGTGATTTGTTTGAAGTGTATAGATCCTGAACTGCACAGACTACATGGACATGGTTTGCAAGTTCTCTCTTGTGGGTGAATCCAGAACTAAGGGACATTGCTTTAACATTAGGACAGCGATGAGAGAAACTTGTTTCTCTTTGTGGGGCTGAGTGACTTTGGAACAATGCATGCAGGGTCATTGAATATTTTTAAAGTGGAGATAGTTGGTTTATTGTTCGCCAAGGTTATCTGAGGTAGATGGGAAAGTGGAATTCAGAACGCAAATAGTTCAACCATGATCTTATTGAATGAAGACCAGGCTGGAAGGGCCAAAAATTTTCCCTAACTTATATGTGTGAATGTAAAAGAGATTGATAGCTTTATAAATCATACAAGTATATGGATGAAGAGCCAAATGGAGGCATTTCGAGCAAAAGCTCAAAGATTCAATGAAAACTTGAAGATGAGGAATGGCACAAAATAATTCTTACCTCAAAGAGATAACTTTGCAGTTTGTAAATTCAGCACTTATATCACTCCTGCTGTACATTAAGTTGAGCTGAAAGAAATGTATTTGCAGTGTTTAAAAAATGAAAGTATAAATGATCAGCAATTAATTGTAATAAATATTATTCTGATAATGTACCTCATTAACAAGAATAGCTGATGCTGATTGGTACAGCCGTGATGATTTGTCATTAAACGATTCCACAAATGGCAAACTGGTGACAGTGAAGGTCACATTAAACCCACGTGGCAATGATTTCTGAGTTGGCATTTGCGCTAGAAACATAACAAATTAGGTACTAAGATAAATAATGCTGCTCCATTGTTGCTCCAATTTACAATTACATTTGTGCCACAAACACAAGAATTATCTGCAACATTTAGTTGAATTATTAACATTCATATTTATGTATCAATCTTTGCTCAGTGTGGAAAGGAGGCAGTTCTAATAATCATTTGAATCTAGGACATTATAGAATAAATTGTGCGAATATAGAATTAAAAAGAAAAGTAAATACTGATAAGGTAACAGGAGCTGCAGGTTATGAGTGACAAGAGAAATGTTAACAAATAAAACCAACTGAAACCATCATACTCACTGGTTGAGGGTGTTGATTCATGATAATCTGAAAACAGAATAGAGTAATTTCATCAACTGGCAAATTTCTGAAGCTGATACAAAATTCTTTTAATGCTTTTGTTTGATTGGAGGCAGAGGTAGTGTGCACATTTAATGAGACACTATATTAACATTACTGCGCCACATTGCCATTGTAGAAGCTGAATGCACGATATCTTCATTCAATGATTTCTGCCACTCTATTGGCAAACAGATTAGCCAGCCCATATTCAGCCCAAGGAGCATAGATCCCAATGAGATTTTACACTGTTCTTTACAACATAACATAAAATAAGTAGGCTCTTCATACCATTTACATAGAGACTGTAAATTGTACGAAATAAAAAGAGAGTTATTTTATGGAATAAATAGTGCAACTACATTGCTGATCTATTTTATAGTTCCATTTGTTGTACAAGTCATGCAAAATAAAAGGAATATTTGCAACATGTAAATATTGGCATGAAATGTTAGCTTTTACATTGTTTTGTTCATAACAGTGTATGCTTGAATTAAACAAGGAATGTTTAATTTAATAAGGAAGCCCACACACTTTCCTAAGTTAGTCAAAAGGCAGTTTTCATGGTCGTCCAAAATTGTTAACAAATGGAAGGAGCAGAAGCCATCACACTTACCATTTGGAGGTGTAGGTTCATGGTAATCTGAAAAGTGTAATGTAATTCAATCAATTTATCTTTTTCTGAATATAGTAGAAAACGCATAATGTTTCTTCAATTGTATTGAAGCCAGAAAATGTATGATAATTGGTAATACCAAAGATAACAAGGCAGTAGTACACCTCCAGTGCTCAATTAAAAGGAATTCCATTCAAAGCTAATCTGACAATATTATCTACATTAGAATGCAAATCATGTGGCCCACACTCTCTGTAGACACAGGTCCCTAATTCAATTCTTATGTTGCTTATCCAGTATAATGTAAAATAACAAGACAGTACCTACCATTCACATAGAGACTGTTCTTGTCCAGAATATAAGGTTTCAATGTAGTGATGTTCTTTGTGTTGTAATTGAACTGATGGTATACAGTAACTCTATCAACCGACTTCGCAGCAGAAATATTGTTGAAGCTACAGATTGCATACACTTTGGTCATGTGCTTGCTTGTCCCACTGTCAAAGATGAAATAACAAAACAATTAATGAACCTTATAACTGAATGTCGAAGTACGATTGAGTTAAGTTCAACTGAATATTGATATTTACTCAAATGTAACATTTAAAAGGATGGAAAACATATTTTTAAGAGAAACAAAAAATTAAAATTCATAAAGTGTGTGAGATTTTGAGGCCTGATACCTGGCAGACCACCCAGAAATAATTTTCCTGCTACTGTGATGACAGGCTCAAAAAATAGGTTATACTTTTTTTGGGTAAAAAATGAGGTCTGCAGATGCTGGAGATCACAGCTGCAAATGTGTTGCTGGTCAAAGCACAGCAGGCCAGGCAGCATCTCAGGAATAGAGAATTCGACGTTTTGAGCATAAGCCCTTCATCAGGAATAATGGAACAGTTTTCCTAATGAAGTGGGAAACCTATTGGTTAAATCTGAATTAAGGTTAAATCTGTGGCTTCGCATATACTTAGCAAATGAATGCTGCCACCTTCTTAGAGATGGTCAAACTTTGGCAGACCAGGAAGCCATTGAAATTAATGTTCCTTTCTCCCTGGAGTGGACTGTGTTCATAAAAGACTACAATCATAACCCAAGACCCATTGGAAAATCTTCCCTCCAACTGTAAGTGCCTGCTCAGACTACCTGCTGCCACAATAATAATAGGAGAAAGTGAGGACTGCAGATGCTGGAGATCAGAGCTGAAAATGTGTTGCTAGAAAAGCGCAGCAGGTCAGGCAGCATCCAATGAGCAGGAGAGTCGACATTTCGGGCATGAGCCCTTCTTCAGGAATCATTCCTGAAGAAGGGCTTATGCCCGAAACGTCGACTCTCCTGCTCTTTGGATGCTGCCTGACCTGCTGCGCTTTTCCAGCAACACATTTTCAGCCACAATAATAATGGTGGGAAAGGAGAGTGCCTGCAGCCTCTGAAACAGAAAAGGAAAAGTCTGAGGTGAGGTTTATGGAGGGAGGGGGAGTGGTAGGAATCTGCGGAATCCCAGGTTGGCATTGATAGACCAGAGGAAGATTCCTTGCCTGTGTCTCACAAAATATAAACTTACTTTTTGAGCCAAAACCAACGGGAGAGCCTTCATTATTTATCATGTTCAGCCAAAGCATAAACGACTAATGACAATGTAAAATTTATTGCACTCACTATACAATTCCTCAGATAGCAATTAACTATGAAGTTAATGACTTTGTGCATTGGTGTTAAAAGATCTTTCCTGCAGGCGATAGATTTATCCTTAGACTGTGAAATGAAATTGATCACATTGCCAGGACTCAATGGCCTGAGTTATAGGGAGAGGTTGGACAAGCTAGGATGTTTTTCCTCAGAGTTTATGAGACTGAGGGGGAATCTTATACATAGAGATTTACATAGATTACTTTCGGTGTGGAAACAGGCCCTTCGGCCCAATAAGTCCACACCGACCCTCCGAAGAGCAAGCAACCCACCCAGACCCATTCCCCTACATTTACCCCTTCACCTAACCCTATGGGCAATTTAGCATAGCCAATTCACCTAATCTGCACATTTTTGGATTGTGGGAGGATCCCGGAGCACCCGGAGGAAACCCACGCAGACACGGGGAGAATGTGCAAACTCCACACAGTCAGTTGCCTGAGGCAGGAATTGAACCCGGGTCTCTGGCGCTGTGAAGCAGCAGTGTAACCACTGTGCCACCGTGCCGCTTATAAATAGAAGTATATAAAATCATGAGAGGCATGGATAGGATGAATGTCGTCAGTCTTTTTTCCTAGGGTTGTGGAATCAAGGACTAGAGGGCATCAGCTTGAGGTTAGAGGGAAAAGAATAAAATGGAACCTGAGTAATAACGTTTTTACACAGAGGGTGGCACATATATGGAATGAACTGTCAGCAGAAGTGGTTGAGTCAGGAACATTAACAACACTTAAAAGGCATTTGGACAAATACACGGATAGGAAAGGTTTAGAAGGATATGGGCCAAGTGCTGGGAAATGGGTTTAACATTGATGGACATTTTGGTTGGCACAGACTGTATTGGATTAAAGGGCCTGTTTCCATGCTGTAGGACTCTGTGTTCTGTGGCATAAGGTTAACATTTCAGTTTGTAACCTGATTTTATCGAAACTATTTCATTTATATCTCCATTAATCTTAATGGAATACAATGCAGGTAATACCGTAATCGATGGTTGACAATGTCAGTTTATTGGTCAGGCAGCAAGTTAAAAAAATCTTTCCCTTTGGATATATTTCTTCACAGGGCAATATATGATGAGTTGTGTTCATCAGATTCTCGAAGACAAAACATTGATTTTTTTATGCAGGTTTTGAAAAGATTCAAATAGCAAATACAGGTAGTGACAATTTATTTCAATTGGTTGATGAATCAGAAACTCCAAGTGATGCCCATTTAGGGTTTCTGTGATAGCATTTTGAAGCAAGAAAGTACGTGGTCTTACCACAAGCAAGCACGAAAGATGAAAATATCATAACATTTACCAGATATAGAAATGTTTACCAGAGAAGGAAAGCTGTTAAATTATTCTGTGGAAGAGCACGGAAACTATCTACAGGCAGATAGATTCAGAATTCATATAACCTGAGAACATGACTGAGGATGCACTGAAGCTTCCTGATTTAATGATACAATTAAAATATTAGGATAAGATATAAAAACCCTCTTACCTGAGGGAAATTACTTTGCAGTCTGTAAATGCAGTTTTTATATCACTGTTTTTAAATATGGAATTGAGCTGCAGGGAAAACATTGTATGTTACAACAAGAAAATAATATACTAAATTAACAGATTATCATTTGAATAAATGTCAACTTGATGGTATACCGTATAAGTAATGATAGTTGATGCTGATTTGTACAAGCGTGATGCATTGTCATGCAATTCTTCCATGTATGGTAAATTTACAATTGTGAAGGTCACATTAAATCCAGACTCTTGGTTCTGATTTGGTGCTTGAGCTAGAAAGAATGAGAAGTATATAATTTAACAACTAATATATTCAGTTACTTATCTGTTGTACATTTCTATTTGTACTATAGAAATTTCATAGTAAACAAAAGGGACAAGAAACATAATCTGCATCTTACAACATTCAATTGAAATTATTACATTTTGTTTCCAACAAAATAATTGACTAGCATGGAATATGAACATAGTAATTACTTATTGAATCCAGATCACTGTAGTACCAAATAGAAATGAAGCACTTTGTTGAAATAATAAAGAGTAAATGTGAGATGATAGAATAGGAATTTTAACAAATTAAAATAAAAAAAACTCACTGGTTGTAGGTGTTGATTCATGATAATCTGAAAATAAAATAGCACATTGTAATTAACGGGACTCTGTTCAATCTATGAAATATTTCATGCATAATGCATTATATCCAGGTAAAACCTTAAGCCTTTGCTAAGTTACCAGGGATAAATAATTGGTCCAGAATGATCATGGAGCAATTAAAATTCCCATCTCCCTTGTGCCATGTCTTGTTGAAATAAGCAGTATGCAAAATTTTTGGTGCCTCTTCATTTGCCTGACTCTAGTGTGCACTCAAGCAGGAACCATACTGATGTCTGGCTGCTTCGTCACCAGGAGACTAAACAGCATGCAAAGTTAAAGTGTGATCCAGCTGGTTTTCACTCAATGTCCCTCTTGAAGAGAGCTGCACAGATAAAGAAAGTCTGTATTGAGGAGTTTTAAGGATGTACATTAAGTCAGCCAGGACAGCTGATTGATTTGTGATGCTACCAGCACAAGATGAGTATGCCTTTACCCTTTCCCAACACTAGGTGGCACACAGACTGTGCTGGACATGGTTGGCAATGCAGCTGTACCATTTGCTCCTTTCAAGTTTCCCAGATTGCAATACAAGTAATGCTAGAGCCTAACATTAGAGTCAAAAGATAAGATTTCTGTACCATAATCCCATTGGAGAAGCTCAGTTCAAGAAGGATTCTGTTTATAGATAACACAACAATATCTGAGTACAGATTATCTAATTCACTTTCACATCACCTTGGGTACGATATTTTATAAATATCCCAACAATTCATACCATTGACATAGAGACTGTTCGGGTCTAGAGTATAAGGTTCCAAAGTAGTGATATTCATCGTGTTGTAACTGAACTGATGGTATGCAATAACTCTATTGACTTTCCCTGCAGTAGAATTATTGTTGAAAGAACACATTGCATACACTTTGGTCTTCTGACTGGCTGTCGCACTGGCAATCAAAAAAAAGTCTTTGTTAACTATTTGTTATAATAATATTAATTATCATTAGAAATCAATGGCATTTCTTTTAACAAATCTTCATATATTTAATAATATTTAAATGTTTCCTGATTTTCTAGAATTACGTCTACGGGGAATAATTTATGAGCTTCATCAAGTTATAACGGCTTGACAAAGACAGAATACTCAGTACCTAATTAAGATATCACAGTACACAATTTGTAATCTCTTCCAATTATGCTTCAACAGTAAGGTCCTGTTGTATTTATCTCTTAAAAGTTTGAAATTGATCACAAAAGCATATTCAGAACAAGGAAGACGACATCAACTCTAGGAACAATCCATTACATAATAAACTAAATATTACTAATAAAAATATTTAATCTTGTTTTACACATTATGTTTGAAGATTAATAGAAACCATCATTTTCCATGATTACAATGCAACTATTTATTAAGTGATAGTACTCACCTTAAAGATCCAATAGTACATTTTGAAAATGTTGCTTTTATATTGCTACCACGATATAATTCATTCAGCTGCAATGCAAATATGTTCAGAGTTCAGTGGGCTGGGTATAGTAAATGATAACCAAAACATGTTAATAATTATTGTTTTCCCAGAATACCTTATGAGTAATAATATTTGATGCAGACTTGTATAGTTCTGATTTTTCATTGTGTAGCTGCTCCATAAATGGCAAATTATCAATGGTGAAAGTTACATTAAAACTGGATGGTCTCTGGCTCTGAATTGGATTTTTTGTTACAGGCACGATTGGTGGTTCCGCTAGAAAGGAAGATGAACACATGATTAAACATAAATATTGCTGTACTGTAGGTTCTATTACCTCTCTTAATCATAGGAAAAAAATTAAAGAGAAAACAAGTGCTCTTTTTGTTCAGCATTGTAAATTACAGTCAAACAGACCATGAAACCCTGAATCAGGCCAACAGTATGATACCAAGAACTTACTCCAAGCTCCACATCAAGGACAATAATGTCTGCAGGGGAGTCCTAAATAAATGGAGTAAAGGGATCTAATAAGAATTCATAAACATTGTATGACTACATTTTGCCATTGGGAAGTTAGGAATTACTATTCAAGAGCATTTCATCAGTTTGTATTGATCATTTTGCATCAGCATATTACTTTCAAATTGTAGCTATGTTGACAAAGCTAGACCTACAAAGCATTCACTGAGCCATCATGCAACTGGTCTGGCAGAGTCCTCAGAATAACCAGAAACCCTATTCATGGCAATAATTCTTCAAAATTTCTCAAAATAGCATTAACAATTTTGTTGAACCAAAGTCCAGTAGCAGATAGTGTGCTTAGATTTTCAACAATGTACTGGATGAGTACTACTTTCCCAACAACTAAAGAAAAAAAACAGACTTACTAATCAGTGGGAGTGCTTCATGGTAATCTAGAAATAGAATAAGATAATATCATTAATACAAATAACACAATTCAGTCTAAGTCTATAAAGTAAAATAAAACAAAAACAGGAATGGTAATAGTCCATAACCTGTTTCTGAATCATTTAATAACAAGAATACTTTAATTTGTGACTATTGAATGAGAAGCAGTTGAAGAATAGGACAACCAGAATCATTGAATACATGACGAATACAATGCCAAAGCTGGGAATTTGATAAAATTGGGAATTTAGAGTAGAGGGAGAAGGAGTTTTTTTTAACTATTTCCTTTGTCTCCAGTAATTTGCTAGTGTTTTTCTTTAATTTCTCAAAGCTTATGTCTGTTGTTAATGATCCCCTTTGATCAATAGATACAGCTCACTGGAATTCTGTAAAGTACATGCCTTGCTCCACAGGAACTTCAAATCACAACTGCAAGTCATGCCTGGAATCTCTTCAGCTGCAGCAACTCCAATCTGACGTTTGGAGCTGGGGTACAGCTGGAGTCACTGTGGAATATCTGTCAAGCTAAGAGCTATGTAGACAGAATTTTTATGGAGGTGGTCCCAGGTTTCTGAAGGCAGAAAGGAAATGAATAACACCCAGATGGTCATGCAAGATCACACGAGTAGTGCAGGAATCCAAATCTCAACCCAGTTTTCAATACTAGTGAGCATTATGGTCTGTCTGGGAAGTGCAGCCTGTGCTGAGTCAATGTCAACACAGGTGACTCAATTAGACAGTGTGAGCAGGGAGTTGGGGATTCAATTCTGAAGGTATCTGGCAGGCCACATTAGCAATTCAGATTAGCATGTTTCCTACCCGATGCTAGAATCCAGGATGTCACTGAATGGCTGCAGAATATTCTGCTGAAATCAATGCATTCCATGGATTTCAGAGGTCCACATTCTCAAAGAACATTAGGGGCTGCATAGGTTAGATATTAGCCATATTGTTGGTAATGATGCATATACAATTACAAAGGATGTACAAAGAGTTATTCCAAAAAACAATGAAATACCATTCACATAGAGGCTGACACTGTCCAACCTGTAGAGTCCCAAGTTAGAAATGTCTTTGGTTTTGTTTTCAAACACACGATACACAAGTACTCTGTCAACGTGCTGAATTTCTGGATAAGGCTTGAACGCACAGATTGCCGTCACTCTGCTTCTGTCACCATCGATCATGCTGCAGAAAAACAAAAGTACAATTTTAGCCAGAAGTACTTGGAAACAATAGAGTTAATATGATCATGAAAGCAAAGCTGATTGGTAGGCAAATTGAAGCGATCCTTGCTGGAATGAATGTTGTAGATTTCCCAAAGAGTGGCAACCTCTCAGAAAGGTAGCAGCTTCACATTTCTGACAAACAATCTGGTCAGAGCTCCTTCCAGAAAAGCAGAGCCATTCTTCCATTCTGACACTTCTTTCCCAGTACAGAGCTGGAAGAGGAGGGGCAGCCATGCCTATATTTCATCATTGTTTTCTGCAATGTAAAAGTTCAGACAGCCACTTTGACAGTTGCTGACAAAAGATAAGTACGTAAGATAACTGTATTGTTTGGCTGGAGGGTGAGGTGCTGTTTGGGTAGAGGGGATAGTGTGCCAGATAATTAAGGTGCCAGGTGGGGATGATTCCAGGTGGGTAGGGTGTAAGATGCTGGTAGATTGACATGGGGTGTGGTTGCTGGGGATCAATGGACTAGTAATGTTTTCCCTAGACGGTTAATTCGGATTCCCAGGTAAGGTTTTAGCGACCCAGGTTCAAAACCTGCCATGGCAGATGGAAAGTGAAATCAATTAAAATTTGGAATAAAGAGTTTGCTGATGACCATGTAACCATTGTTGATTGTCAGTAAAAACCCATTTGGTCCATTAATGCCCTTTAGGGAAGGGAACTACTATCTTTATGTGGTCTGGCCCACATGTGACTCCAGACCCACACCAATGTGGTTGACCCTTAACTGCCCTCTGGGCAACTTGGGATACTGGCAAAACTGGAGATGTCCTCATCCCATGATTTAATTTGTAAAAAGTGGTTAGACAGGAGTGTGCCAGGTAAATAGGGTGACAGCTGACTAGGGGATAGGCGGCAGTTGCTAGAGGGAAATGGTGCCAAGAAAATAATCATACTATGGAAACTGGGCAGAATGCCTGCTAAGTAGGGGGTGGGATAGCACGTGTGTAGGGATTAAGGTGTGTAGGATCCTATGATGTAAGGGTGTAAGGGGACCTTGCCACTGCAATGTTTAAGTTATAGTGGGATGAGCGACAGAGTCAGAGTTGGTGTGAAGAGAGGGAGGGCCTGATGTGGTGTTGGGTTTGGGTCCTGGTTTAGGTGCTGGTAAGCATTGGCAGGTTTGGGGGTCTGGTGACAATGGAGGAAGTCAAGAGGTTGGGTCCACCTGCATCAATGGACTGAGACAGGGGTTTCAGATGCAAATCAGGGAGGGGCGTTGGATCCCCAGAGGGATGCCAGACCCTGCAGTGAGACAGGAAAGGGGATCAGTTCAATGCGGTCAGATCTGGGGATTGTAAAGGATCTGGTGGAGGCGAAGTTGGGATGCCTGAGGTAAATATGGGGCCTGTTCAGAAGTTCCACGGGAATTAGACTGTGTATTTAGTAGTCCAACATTTTCTGAGTAATTATTTTACTTAATTTCATTAGAATTGTCCAAAGTCTCCAATTGTGGAAGATTTCAGAGAGTTCCAAGCATAATGGAATCAGTTTCCTGTCATTCCTTTGGGATCTGTTAAAATGTGGATTGAGCAGGGTCCCCATGCGCAATTACAAACAATACTGAATTAATGACTGTCAAGATATCAGAAATTCCAAGCCTGCATACCTATATACAAATTTATTTTAAGTGATCCTCTTTGAACATTATGGCTAGGTGTGAATTTTACAATTAGCTCCGTATTATAGAAATAAGATTCAAACAGATAAATTCGACGATCGCTGACAATTCTTACCTGAGCATATGTACTGAACAACGTGAGAATGTTGCTTTAATGCTGCTGTTTTTGAATAGGTCATTTAGCTGTAAGAAAATAATAAACATGCCTTAGATGCAGGAGCACAAGATATTACCAAGAAGATACTGCCAAAATCTTCCTACCTTTCTTACTTACCACTTTTCCAATTTTCATAGTCTCTAAAATGGAGTTTGACTGAATTTGCTGGAATCCTGGTCTATTTATTATGAAGGTCACATTATAGTCAATAGGTCTCAGTTTCTTTTCTGGAGTTGTTGTCACACTTAAAACAGGAATCATAGCTGTGGAAGAAGAAAATAATAGTTCAGTTCTCAGCAAATACAAAAATAATTAAATGTAAGTATTTTTACCAAGTAGAAGCATTAACTATTTTAAATTAGTGGAGAAAGGATATCCCAAAACTTCTCTATACTTGGACATCTCGCATTAAAGATACTTCCATGTTTAATTTGATATAATGTTTGGATGCTCTGTGACTGATTCTAATCACTCATACTCAATGCTTGCAAGAGTTGATTCATGGTGACATTTGTTCTCATCATATATACAAATATAAGCAGGAGTAGGCCATTCAGCCTTTCAAGTTAGCTCTTCTATTCGATATGATCATGGCTGATCATTCATCTCAGTTCCCTGTTCTAGGTTTTCCCAGCTTTGATCACTTTAGTCCAAGAACTCCACCCAACCCATTCTTAAAAGTCTTCAATGTTTTGGCCTCAAATGTTTTCTCTGGCATTTGATAAAGTGCTACACAAAAGGTGAATTCACAAGGTTGGGTTTTGGGTTAATTTATTAGCTTGGATAGGTGAATGGCTGACTGACAGAAGACAGAGAATCAGGATAAATGCATTTTTCTGGATGGCAAGATGTAACTAGTGGGATGCCATAGGGCTCGGCCCCCAGCTATTTACAATCCATGACTTGGATACAGGAATAGAAAGCACCATAACCAAATTTGCAGACAACACAAAAATAGGCAGGACATAAATTGCAATGGGGAAATAAGAACCTTACGAATACATATATGTAGGTTAGGAGAGTGGGCCAAAATGTGGCAGTTGGAGTTTAATATGGATAAATGTGAGGTCATGCAGTTTAGTTGATAAAAATGGGAAGGTGACTTATTATCTAAATGGGGAGAGACTGGTAGGTGCTCCAGTGCAGAGACGTCTAGGTGTCATAGAAAACTGGAATGTAGGTCCAACAGATAATAAAAAAACTGAATGGAAGATTGGCTTTTATAGTTTAAGAAAAAGAATACAAAGGCAAGGTAGTATTGTTGCAACTATATTGGTAAGATGGCACCTGGAGTATTGTGCACAGTTTTGGTCCTCTCATTTTATGAAAGATGTAGTGGTATTGGAAGCAGTTCAGAGGAGGTTGACTAGATTGATCCCAAAGAGGAGGGGTTTGTCATATGAAGAGAGATTGAACAGTTTAGGCCTATACACTCTGGAATTTAGCAAAATGAAAGGATATCAAATTGAGATATTCAAGATGATAAAAGGTGTGGATAAAATAGACTTGGAACGGATGCTTCCTCTTGTGGGGCATTCTCGGATGAGAGCTCATTGTCTTAGGATTAGGGGTAGAAAATTTAAAACAGAGTTGAGAAACTACTTCGCCAAAAGGGTTGCTAATCTGTGAAATTCGTTACCCTAAAATGCGATGGATACTGGGACAGTGAGTAAGTTTATGGAGGAGTTAGACACATTTTTAATTGGTAATGGGTTGAAGGGATATGAAGAGAAGGCAGGAAAATAGTAGTGAGGAACATATCAGCCACGATCAAATGGCCTAATACTCCTCCATTATCTTATGAACTTAGGAACTCTGGCAGAGAATTTCGCAGACTCACCTCTCTCTGGGTGACAAAATCATCGCTGTCCTCAAATCCTTACCCCAGCCTGTGATGGCTGGTTCTGGACTCCCTGGACACCAAGAACATCCTTCCTGCATCTACCCAATCCAATACAGCCAAACTTTCATAAGTTTATCTGAGACCCCATCATTCTTCTAAACCCTAGTGAAAATAGTCACAACTGATTCAGTCTCTCTCACAGTGTATCAGTCCTGCCATTCAGGAATAGCCTGGAGTCATTCAGTCCAAAATAACTTCCATGAATGGAGTATTTAATATAGAATGGCATAGCAAATATAAAACAAATGTTTAATTAGACTAGTTATGCTGGAATGTTGATTATTCCTTACAAATTCATCATTAAGCATACTTACTGCTTGCAAGACGTGTCTTGTGGTAATCTAGAAATGTAAAAAGAAAGAAGTGTCACAGGAAGGTACCACAATTCATCTTATTGTCATGTCACAAATAATCTTAATTATTAAATACTATAATATTTAATTAAATATGATACCCTCTTCCACTCTCTTCTATCAAGCAGTAGAGTTGCTTTTTCTCTGCGTCTTTTCTGTAGCTGTAACACTATATTCTGCATTTGGTTCTACTATCCTGATGTACTTATGTACAGTATGGTTTGTCTGGTTGGCATGCAATACAGTACTTTTCACTGTATCTCAGCATGTGAGACACCAGTAATCAAAGTCTTTGCATTCATTTCCTCACATTTGAAGAGATGCTTAGTATTCTACATAACAACTGTGCCTATGTATGAACTGACCACACAGAACCTAAATTGAGTAATGACTGGATGAGTACCATTTACATAGAGGCTGTCATTGTCCAAAGTGTATGGGCCCAACTTAGAAACATCTTTGGTCTTGTTTTCAAACACATGATACACAAGGACTCTGTCAATGTCCTGAAAGGTAGAATCGTTTCTGAAGGAACATATTGCTGTCACTGCGCTGCTGTCACCATTTAACATGCTGCAAAATATTAAACAAAGATTAGCATCAAAGGCAGGAACTTTGATGCAACATAATAATCATGCTAACAAAGACAAAAATTATGACATAGGAGTGGATAATTTTAGGATGGAAGTCATTTGTCAGCAAAGAAAAACAACCTTTCTCTGCAGATCCATTCTTTGTAAGTGACATCTTGTTCATTCTAAATATTTGTCAATGTTGGCAAATTAATTCACACATTAATATTGAAACATTAACTGCAATATTCTGAGTGCAAGAGTCCAGGGCAAGATCATTGCACATGTTTTGTATAAGTGGCAATATTACTTACCTGAATGAATGAAACCTGCATCTGGAGAATGTTGCATTTATGCTGCTATTTTTGAAAAGGTCATCGAGCTATAGGGAAAAGAAGAAAAACATAATTTAGGTCAAAACAAAAGAAATTTAGAAGGAATGTCTCCCCTCAGAAATTATTTATAGAATGATCTCACCTCATTTACAATCATTCTTGTATGACTGGATGAGTTTGATTCAATGTCTTGGAATGATGGACTACTTATAATATATGTTACATTATAGTCAATAAGACTTGGTTCCGCCATAGGAGTTACACGTGGCAATGCAGCTGTAGAAAAAGAGGAAAACTGTTAATTCTACACAAGGAAAGAAACTTACCAGAGAAGAAGAATACCCCACTGTGGAAAAAATAACCAGATTAACCAATATATTGGATATCGCATGAAAATTGGTTTCAAGTAGTAATTGAATATTGATGCATTAATTGATGCATTGAATATTGATGACAAGAAATATATCAAGCATTCTTCCTAAGTTGCATGGAAACTAACCATGGGGCACACGGTGGCTCGGTGGCTAGCACTGCTGCCTCACAGCGCCAGGGACCAAGGTTCAATTCCCACCTCAGGTGACTGTCTATGTGGAATTTGCACATTCCCCCGATATCTGTGTGGGTTTCTTCCAGGTGCTCTGTTTTCCTCCCACAATCCAAAGATAAGCAGGTCAGATGAATTGGCCATGCTAAATTGTCCATAGTGTTAAGTGCATTAGTCAGGGGGAAATGGGTCTGGGTGGGTTACTCTTCGGAGGGTCGGTGTGGACTTGTTGGGCCAAAGGGCCTGTTTCCACACTGTAAATAATCTAAACTATTGCATTGAGGAATTTCAACACACTCACTTCAACCAATTGTATTTGATTTAATATTCTAAATATTCATCAATATTAAGGCCAAAATAATATGATGATGCTACAAATGAATTATTCATAAAATTATACCACAATCTTTACAAAAAAAAGATAAATTTACATGAATTTAAGCCATTTCCTGACAATAAGAAAAGTATCAATACTCACTGGTTACAAGACGTGCCTCATGATAATCTAAAACAAAAAGATGATCAAGTTGTTACACAAGGTTATCACAATGTTTCTCATGAATTAAAGGTGCAATAATTGAACTGCTGCACTAATAGCAACCAATCCAATCAATGACAAAAACTCCAAAAACAGTTTTATGGAGAATGTAAGAACTGTTGAATGTCAGTAACATCCGGGGAGGAATGTTAAGACATTTTATGGAAACTTTTATTTGTTCAATGTTGGGAGCAATTTCAGTTGAAAACCTCATCACCTTGACAGCAGTCAAATGAGGAGAAAGTGAGGACTGCAGATGCTGGAGATCAGAATCGAGAGTGTGGTGTTAGAAAAGCGCAGCTGGTCAGGCAGCATCCTAGGAGCAGGAGAATCAACATTTTGAGCACAAGCTGTTCTTCAGGCCTGATGAAAAGCTTATGCACGAAACGTTGATTCTCCTGCTCCTGGGGTACTGCCTGACCTGCTGTGCTTTTCTAGCTCCACATTCTCGACAGCAGTCAAATGAGTAAACCATTGAATTAGCATGTTGGTGATATGTAATTATTGATTTGGAACATTTCCTGGAGTCTCCATCAAAAATGTAAAATAAACCAGATCAAGATTTGAGAAAATATCAGTATAAATATTATTGCGAAATCGAAAACAAATTGAGGACTGGGTATCTCATGCAAAAACCTTCATTTATTTTGTGTGTGCAGACATCAGAAAGGAGTGTCAAATGCAAACAGGAGCTGACTGAGAATTTAATATGTTTTTCACAGTGATCTCTTTTGCTTTCTTTCTGTCAAGGGCATAAACAAATGAAATAAGGTGCCTGAAAATTCAGAAATTGTTCAAAAATGTTTAAACTCAATTAAAGAGTTATGATTTCTTCTGAAATGCAACAGATGATACAATCCAGCATAATAAGAAGTTATACTGCTGTCATATTGTCGCAGCATTAAAATGGTGCATAGATTCTTCCCTCTATCGTCCAATTGGAATGTATACAATATCTGGCTAAGAGAGATATTCTGTACATATAATTCTTTGTCAGCAAAAAATTGCACTATCCAGCATAGACTCTGTCCTTCTGACCAACTAATGGTACAAGACATAAATTGTGACTTTGCAAATGTTCCCTGCCATTGCAAGTAGTGCTGGGTGTAATGCGTTAAAACACTGTCTACCCATTCATGAGAACAGAGCATGGGTAACAAACAAAGAGTTAGGCAGAATATTGACTGGATAACTACCATTTACATAGAGGCTGTCTTTGTCCAATGTGTATGGCCCCAACTTCGAAATATCTTTCGTTTGATTTTCAAACACATGATACACAAGCACTCTATCGATGTCCTGAATGGTAGAATCATTTTTAAAGGAACACATTGCTGTCACTGTGCTGCTGTCATCATTGACCATGCTGCAAAATATTGAAAGAAGATTAGCATCAAAGGGAGGAACTTGGACCTGACGGAGTCATTACATCACCAAGAGAAACATGATGACGTCAGTGGAGGACAACTTTTACAGGTGAATCATTTGTCAGCAAAGCACAGCTCTGTGCAATGAACATTTCCCTGCACGTCTGATCTTTGCAATAACAATAACTTCTTCCTTATGGATAACCATTAATTTATACTGTAATGTTCTGAGAGCAAGACTCAAGTGCAAGATCATTGTAAATATTGTGTATAAATTGCAATGTTTCTTACCTGAATGAATGAAATCTGCAGCTGGAAAACGTCGCATTTATGCTGCTGTTTTTGAATAATCCATCGAGCTAAAGGGAAAGAAACCAAAACATACTTTAGGCAAAGAGACAAAAGAAATGTGAAATGAAAATTTCCCCTTCAAATAGATTTGTTGAATTATCTCACCTCACTTACAATCATGCTTGTCTGATTGGAAGAGTTTGATTCCATATCTTGGAATGATGGAGTACTTATAACAAATGTCACATTGTAGTCAGTCAGTTTTGGTTCTCCATTTGGAGTTACAGTTGGAATTAAAGCTGTGGAAAAAAAAGGAAAACAGTTTATCCCACACAAAGAAACAAACTGAGGATGTATTGAAAGAACGAGAGCCTATTGCTGAAATAGTGGCCAGATTTGGCAGGAGCAATGGGAGATTGTATGAAAATTGATTTCAACAATTAATTATTATTCAGTCGAAAGTTGCTTCATGAATAATCAGAGAATGGATCGAAAGAGCGAGAGCCTGTGCTGAACTTTTGTACAGACTAAGTCAATTTCAACACACTGACTTTAAGCAATAGTACTTTACCTATTCCTCTACAAGGTAATCAGAATTAAGGCCAAGATAATCTGATGATACATCTGAGGAGTCATTTATTGGATCACAGTGTATACTTCCTAATCAATGTGCACAAGCAGAAAATCTTTCCAAACAAGATGAAATGCAATTACTCACTAGTCAGAAGTTGTGCCTCATGGTAATCTAGAAACAATAGAAAATCACAAGGTTAGCATAATGTTTCTTGTTCATGAAATGTGTAATAACTGAACTAACACTGAAAGACCAACCAATTGGATCAATGTCAATGACTCCAACAACAGCTTTAAGATGAAACTAAGAACTGTAAGTGCCAGTAATATTGCTGAGGAGGTTTGTAGGCCTTTTTGAGGACATATTAATTTGTTTAGTGTTGGGAGCACATTTAATTTCAAGTCAAATGAGCTGAATATTTCATTAGAATGTTGTTGATGTTATTATTAATCTGAAATGTTTCGTGCTATCTCCTGTGTGAAATGTACATTGGATGATATCATGGTTTTTAGAAGATAATGGTCCAAATATTATAGCAAATTCTAAATGAATTGAGGACTGAGTGTAACATGTAAATACCTTCATGTACCTTGTGTGTGCAGATGTTAAAACATAGTGCCAAACCCAAAGAGGATCTGACTGAGAATTTAGTATATTTTTCACAGTAGTCTCTTTTGTCTTCTTTCTTTCAAAAGGGACAAAGAAATGGAGTAAGTTATCTAACATACTTTTGAAAGAGTTCAAAAAAAATTCTGAACACTTTTCCATAATTATGATTGGTTCTGGGATGGTACAATCCAGTTTAAAAATAATTTATGGTGCTGACATACTGCCAGATTATTGGCACAATACAGAGAATCTAAGCTTTGTCTCAGAATCTGCATGAATGCAGTTTTGAGCTCAGTGAGGTGTTGATATTCTTTGTCAGTATAGTTCAACATAGACTCTTTCCTTCTAACCAACTAATGTTCAGGGATTTGCACATGTTCCCCACCATTGCAGGTGGTGCTTGGGATAATGCATTAGAACACTGACTATCCATTCGTCAATACATAGCATGTGAGACAAACAAAGAGTAGGCCGAATATTGACTGGATACATACCATTTACATGGAGGCTGTCTTTGTCCAATGTGTATGGCCCCAACTTTGAAACATCATTGGTTTTATTTTCAAACACACGATAAACGAGCACTCTATCGATGTCCTGAATGGTAGAATCATTTTTGAAGGAACACATTGCCGTCACTGTGCTGCTGTGACCATCAACCATTCTGCAAAACATCGAAAGAAGATTAGCACCATAGGCCGCCACATTGATCTGATATAGTCACCACATCACCAAGATAAAGATGATGACTTCAATAGAGGGCAATTTTGACAGGTGTCTAATTTGGCAGCAAGGCAAAGCTCTGTGCAATCAACATTTCATTGCACATCCATTTTGTGTAATAACAATGACTTCTTCCTTCTGGATAACTGTTAATTTAGTATTCATATAATGTTCTGAATGCAAGACTCAAGCTCAAGATTATTGTAAATATTACATATGAATTGCAGTATTTCTTACTTGAGTGAATTAAATCTGCAACTGGAGAATGTGCCATTTATGCTGCTGTTTTTGAATAGTTCATTGAGCTACAGAAAAATAAAACAAAGCATACTTTCAGTAAAGAGACGTAAAAAGTTTGGAATTATAATTTACTTTTCAAATACATTGTTGAATTATCTCACCTCATTTACAATCATGCCTGTCAGATTAGAAGAGATTGATTCAATGTCTTGGAATGATGGACTACTTATAATAAATGTCAAATTGTAGTCGGTAAGTTTTGGTTCCTCTGTTGGAGTAACAAGTGGAATTGCAGCTGTGGAAAAAGAGGAAAATAATCTATCCCACACAAAGAACCAAACTGAGAATATATTGAAAGAGTGACAGCCTGTTGTTGAAATAGTGGACAGATTAAGTGGACAAGATCCATGAGAGATTCCGTAAAAATTGAATGCAACAGTTAATTATGGTTTAATCTAAATCAGTTGCATTAATGTAAAGAAAGATGACAAGCATCCTCCCTGAATTCATTGAAACTAACCAGCTACCTCTTCAATACTGTCAATTTCAACACACTGACTTCAAGCAATAGTACTTTACCTATTCATCTCCAGGTTAATGTGTATTAAGGCCAAGGTAATCTGATGACATACCTGATGAATCATTCATTAAATCACAACATCTACTTCCTGAAGAGAAAAAGAAAAATTTGCTCAAGCAGAAAATCTTTCCAAACAAGATGAAATGTATTTACTCACTGGTCAGAAGTTGTGCCTCATGGTAATCTAGAAACAAAAGAAAGTCACAAGGTTAGCATAATGTGTCTCACTAATTAAACGTGGAACAACTGAACTAACACTGAGAGAACAACTAATCGGATCGATAACAATGACACCAGGAACAGCTTTAAGATGAAACTAAGAAATGTCAGGTGCCATTAACATCGCTGAGGAGGCTTGTGGACCTTCTTTTTGGAAATGTTTATTTGTTCAATGTTGGGAACACATTTAATTTCAACTCAAAGAGCTGAATATTTCATTAGCATGTTGTTGATCAGTGATTATTGACTCATAATATTCCTTATTATCATCAGTCTGATATGTGCTCTAAATTATATCAGATCTTTGAGAAAATATTCCTGTAAATGTTATGTCAAAATTACAATCAGATTGTGGACTAGGGATACGTAAAACAAAAATCATCATTTATTTTGTGTTGGTAAACATTAAAAGATAGCGGCAAAAGTCGAAGAGGAACTGACCGAGAATATAATATGTTTTTCAGAATACTCTCTTTTGCCTTCTTTCTTTCAAGTGGTCAAAGAAATAAAATTAGTTGGCGGAGCCTCTTTTGGAAGAGTTCAAAAAATTTCTAAACTCAATTTCAGAGCTCTGATTCATTGTGTGATGTAATAGATGGTACAAACCAGTGCCAAAAGAATTTATGGTGCTGACATACAGGCAAATTATGTGTTCAATTCAGAGAATCTGGACTTAATCCCACAATTTGCATGAATGGAATTTTGAGCTCAGTGTGATATTATGTAAATTATATTCTTTGTCACCAAAAACATTGCATGGTCCAACATAGACTCTGTTCTTCTGATCAACTAATGTGAGGGGATTTGTATTGCGACTTTGCACAAGTTCCCTTCCATTGCAAGTGGTGCATTAGAATACTGACTACCTATTTGTGACTACATAGCATGTGATTCAAACAAAGAGTAGGCAGAATATTGACTGGATACCTACCATTTACATGCAGGCTGCCTTTGACCAATGTGTATGGCCCCAATCTCGATAACTCGTCAGTCTTATTTTCAAACACATGATACACAAGCACTCTATCGATGTCCTGAATGGTGGAATCATTTTTGAAGGAACACATTGCCGTCACGGTGCTTCTGTCACCATCGACCATGCTGCAAAATATTGAAAGAAGATTAGCATCAAAGGGAGGAACTTTGATCCAAAGTAGTCACTATATCACCAATGGAGGGCAATGTTTAGAGGCAAATCATTTGTCAGCAAAGGAAAACTCTGTGCAAGCAACATTTCATTACACATCCATTCCCTGTAATAACAACAACTTTGTACTTCTAGATAACAGTTAATTTCTCATTCACTGTAATTTTCAAGATTCAAGTGCAAGATCAGTGTCAATATTACATGTAAATCATAATATTTCTTACCTGAGTGATTGAAATCTGCAACTGGAGAACGTAGCATTGATGCTGCTGTTTTTGAACAGCTCATTGAGCTACAGGGAATTAGATCAAACATAATTACATTGAAAGAAAGTAATTTGCAACTAAAATTTCTCTTTCAAAAAGATATGTTGTATTATCTCACCTGGTTTACAATCATGCCTGTCTGATTGGAAGAGTTTGATTCAATGTCTTGGAATGATGGATTACTTATAATAAATGTCAGATTGTAATCAGTAAGTATGAGTTCCTCTGTTGGAGTTACAAGTGGAACTACAGCTGTGGAAAAAGAGGAAAACAGTTTATCTCACACACAGAAACACACTGAGGATGTATTGGAAAAACAAGAGCCTATTGCTGAAATAGTGCCCAGATTTACAAGGAACAATGGGAGATCCCATGAACATTGGTTTAGAGAGTTAATTATTATTCAATCTAGACCTGCAGTATTGATGACAAGAAAGATGTCAAGTATTAGCCCTGAATTTGTGCATGCCTACCGGCTTCTGCATAAGTGCTGACAATTGCAACATGCTAAATTTAAATAATACTCAGTTACTGAATCAACTATTATGTAAACAATGCTATTTCAAAATAATATGGTTGGTCTGACTGAATCATCCATTAAATCACAACACGATCTTGGCAGAATAGAAATAAATGCGGATGTGCAAAAATATTCCAAAAAATAAAGTAAACTAGTTTCTACTTACTGGTTACAAGAAGTGCCTCATGGTAATCTAGAACAAAAAAGAGCATCGTGTTGTCAGACAAGTCTATCACAATGTGTCTCATTAAATAAATGTGCATGAAATGATGCAACATATTAACGTAGCCAATCTGATCAATGCCCATCTCCGAGAAATATTTTCAGATGAATGTGAGAACAGTCAATGTAAATAACATCAAGTGAGGAATTTACAGATATTATTGTAGAACTGTTTTTTTTTGCAATGTTGGGGCCACAATTAGTTTGAAGGACAACATTACGTTACCAAGTTTCAAATGAACCAAATATTTAATTGGCATGTTGTTGATTTGAATTAATTCTTAATCTGCAATGTTTCTTGCTATCTCCTGTGTGATGTGCAATACGTCATATCATGGTTGTTGGCAGATATTGCTCTAAATATGACAGCAGATTCCAAACAAATTGAGGACTGAGTTTAACATGTAAATAGCTTCATGTATTTTGAGTGTGCAGGTGTTAAAAGGTAATGCCAAACTCAAAGGGGAACTGACTGCGAATTTAACACATTTTTCACAACAATCTGTTTTGCCTTCTTTCTTTCGAGGTGACAAGCAAATGGAGTAAATTTGAAAGAGTTCAAAAAATTTCTAAACTCAATTCCAGAATTATGATTCAGTTTGGGATGCAATAGATGGTACAATCCAGTGTAAAAAGAATTTATGGTGCTGATGTACTATGAGATTATTACACAATACAGAGAATCTAGGCTTAATCCCACGATCTCCACAAATGCAGTTTTGTGTTCAGAGCATCAATTATATTCCTGGCCAGCAAAGAATTGCATGGTCCAACATGGACCCTATTCTTCTGACCAATTCACGTTGGGGGATTTGAATTGTGATTTTACACATATTCCCTTCCATTACAAATGGTGCTTGGCATAATGCATTAGATGCTGATTACCTATTTATCAATACACAACATTTCAGACAAACCAACAGTTAGGCAGAATATTGACTGGATAACTACCATTTACATAGAGGCTGTCTTTGTCCAATGTGTATGGCCCCAATATCGAAACATCTTCAGTCTTATTTTCAAATACATGATACACAAGCACTCTATCGATGTCCTGAATGGTAGAATCGTTTTTGAAGGAACACAGTGCCATCACTCTGCTTCTGTCCCCATTGACCATGCTGCAAAACAGTGTAAGAAGATTAACATGACTGGCAGGAACTTTGATCTGATGCAGTCTCCAAATCACCAAGATAAAAATCATCACTTCAATAGAGGACCAGTTTTACAGGTGAATCATTTGTCAGCAAAGCAAATCTCCGTGCAATGACTATTTCATTTCACATCTGTTTTGTATAATAACAATGACTTCTTCCTGCTGGATAACTGTCAATGCTCCTTGAGCAAGACTCGAGCTCAAGATCATTCTAAATATTGCAATTGCAATATTTCTCACCTGAATGATTGAAATCTGCAACTGGAGAACGTAGCATTGATGCTGCTGTTTTTGAATAATTCTTCAAGCTACACGAAAGAAAACAAAACATTAGGTAAAGCGACGAAAGAAGTCTGGAACTATAATTTCCTCTTCAAATACAATTATCTCACCTCATTTACAATCATGCCTGTCTGTTTGGAAGAGTTTGAGTCAATGTCTTGGAATGATGGACTACTTATAATAAATGTCACATTGTAGTCAGTAAACTTTGGTTCCTCTATTGGAGTAACAAGTGGAATTGCAGCTGTGGAAAAAGAGACAAATAGTCTATCCCACACAAAAAACAAACTGAGAATATATTGGAAGAGTGAGAGTCTGTTGCTGAAATATTGAACAGATTAAGTGGACAAGATCCACGAGAGATTCCATAAAATTGATTTCAACAGTTAATGATTATTTAACTCAAATCGGTTGCCTTAATGTAAAGAAAGATATCAAGCCTTCGCCCTGAATTCATTGAAAGTAACCAACTACCTCGTCTGTGCTGTCAATATCAACACACTGACTTCAACCAGTAGTACTTTACCTATTCATCTCCAGGTTAATGTGTATTAAGGTCAAAATAATCTGATGATACACCTGATGAACCATTCATTAGATCACAACATCTACTTCCTAAACAGAGAAAGAAAAATTTGCACAAGCAGAAAATCTTTCTGAGCAAGATGAAACGTATTTACTCACTGGTCAGAAGTTGTGCCTCATGGTAATCTGGAAACAAGAGAAAGTCACAAGGTTAGCATAATGTATCTCGCAAATTAAACATGTAACAACTGAACTAACACTGAGAGAACAACCAATCGGATCGATGACAATGACACCAGGAACGGCTTTAAGATGAAACTAAGATATGTCAGGTTCCCTTAACATCGCTGAGAAGGCTTGTGTACCTTTTTTTGGAAATGTTTATTTATTCAATGTTGGGAACACATTTAATTTCAACTCAAAGAGCCAAATGTTTCATTAGCATGTTGTTGATCAGTGATTGACTTATAATGTTCTCTAATATCATCAGTCTGAAATGTACACTAAATTATATCAGGTCTTTGAGAAGATATTACGGTAAATATTATGTCAAAATTACAAGCAAATTGTGGACTAGGGATATGTATAGCAAAAATCATAATTTATTGTGAGTTGGCAAACATTAAAAGATAGTGGCAAAAGTCGAAGAGGAACTGACTGAGAATATAATATATTTTTCAAATATCTTTTGTCTTCTTTCTTTCAAGTGCACAACAAAATACAGAACGTTGTGTGAGCCTCTTTTGGAAGAGTTCAGAAAATTTCTAAACTCAATCCCGGAGCTCTGATTCATTGTGTGATGTAATAGATGGTACAATCCAATGCCAAAAGAATTTATGGTCTGACATACTAACAAATTATTAGCACAATGCAGAGCATCTATTATATTCTTTGTCACCAAAAACATTGCATGGTCCAACACAGACTCTGTCTTTCTGATCAACTCATGGTAGAGGATTTGAATTGTGACTTTGGACCAGTTCCCTTCCATTGCAAGTGGTGCTTAGGATAATGCATTAGAATACTGACTACCTATTTGTGACTACATAGCATGTGATTCAAACAAAGAGTAGGCAGAGTATTGACTGGATACCTACCATTTACATGCAGGCTGCCTTTGACCAATGTGTATGGCCCCAATCTCGATAACTCGTCAGTCTTATTTTCAAACACATGATACACAAGCACTCTATCGATGTCCTGAATGGTGGAATCATTTTTGAAGGAACACATTGCCGTCACGGTGCTTCTGTCACCATCGACCATGCTGCAAAATATTGAAAGAAGATTAGCATCAAAGGGAGGAACTTTGATCCAAAGTAGTCACTATATCACCAATGGAGGGCAATGTTTAGAGGCAAATCATTTGTCAGCAAAGGAAAACTCTGTGCAAGCAACATTTCATTACACATCCATTCCCTGTAATAACAACAACTTTGTACTTCTAGATAACAGTTAATTTCTCATTCACTGTAATTTTCAAGATTCAAGTGCAAGATCAGTGTCAATATTACATGTAAATCATAATATTTCTTACCTGAGTGATTGAAATCTGCAACTGGAGAACGTAGCATTGATGCTGCTGTTTTTGAACAGCTCATTGAGCTACAGGGAATTAGATCAAACATAATTACATTGAAAGAAAGTAATTTGCAACTAAAATTTCTCTTTCAAAAAGATATGTTGTATTATCTCACCTGGTTTACAATCATGCCTGTCTGATTGGAAGAGTTTGATTCAATGTCTTGGAATGATGGATTACTTATAATAAATGTCAGATTGTAATCAGTAAGTATGAGTTCCTCTGTTGGAGTTACAAGTGGAACTACAGCTGTGGAAAAAGAGGAAAACAGTTTATCTCACACACAGAAACACACTGAGGATGTATTGGAAAAACAAGAGCCTATTGCTGAAATAGTGCCCAGATTTACAAGGAACAATGGGAGATCCCATGAACATTGGTTTAGAGAGTTAATTATTATTCAATCTAGACCTGCAGTATTGATGACAAGAAAGATGTCAAGTATTAGCCCTGAATTTGTGCATGCCTACCGGCTTCTGCATAAGTGCTGACAATTGCAACATGCTAAATTTAAATAATACTCAGTTACTGAATCAACTATTATGTAAACAATGCTATTTCAAAATAATAAGGTTGGTCTGACTGAATCATCCATTAAATCACAACACGATCTTGGCAGAATAGAAATAAATGCGGACGCGCAAAAATATTCCAAAAAATAAAGTAAACTAGTTTCTACTTACTGGTTACAAGAAGTGCCTCATGGTAATCTAGAACAAAAAAGAGCATCGTGTTGTCAGACAAGTCTATCACAATGTGTCTCATTAAATAAATGTGCATGAAATGATGCAACATATTAACGTAGCCAATCTGATCAATGCCCATCTCCGAGAAATATTTTCAGATGAATGTGAGAACAGTCAATGTAAATAACATCAAGTGAGGAATTTACAGATATTATTGTAGAACTGTTTTTTTTTGCAATGTTGGGGCCACAATTAGTTTGAAGGACAACATTACGTTACCAAGTTTCAAATGAACCAAATATTTAATTGGCATGTTGTTGATTTGAATTAATTCTTAATCTGCAATGTTTCTTGCTATCTCCTGTGTGATGTGCAATACGTCATATCATGGTTGTTGGCAGATATTGCTCTAAATATGACAGCAGATTCCAAACAAATTGAGGACTGAGTTTAACATGTAAATAGCTTCATGTATTTTGAGTGTGCAGGTGTTAAAAGGTAATGCCAAACTCAAAGGGGAACTGACTGCGAATTTAACACATTTTTCACAACAATCTGTTTTGCCTTCTTTCTTTCGAGGTGACAAGCAAATGGAGTAAATTTGAAAGAGTTCAAAAAATTTCTAAACTCAATTCCAGAATTATGATTCAGTTTGGGATGCAATAGATGGTACAATCCAGTGTAAAAGGAATTTATGGTGCTGATGTACTATGAGATTATTACACAATACAGAGAATCTAGGCTTAATCCCACGATCTCCACAAATGCAGTTTTGTGTTCAGAGCATCAATTATATTCCTGGCCAGCAAAGAATTGCATGGTCCAACATGGACCCTATTCTTCTGACCAATTCACATTGGGGGATTTGAATTGTGATTTTACACATATTCCCTTCCATTACAAATGGTGCTTGGCATAATGCATTAGATGCTGATTACCTATTTATCAATACACAGCATTTCAGACAAACCAACAGTTAGGCAGAATATTGACTGGATAACTACCATTTACATAGAGGCTGTCTTTGTCCAATGTGTATGGCCCCAATATCGAAACATCTTCAGTCTTATTTTCAAATACATGATACACAAGCACTCTATCGATGTCCTGAATGGTAGAATCGTTTTTGAAGGAACACTGTGCCATCACTCTGCTTCTGTCCCCATTGACCATGCTGCAAAACAGTGTAAGAAGATTAACATGACTGGCAGGAACTTTGATCTGATGCAGTCTCCAAATCACCAAGATAAAAATCATCACTTCAATAGAGGACCAGTTTTACAGGTGAATCATTTGTCAGCAAAGCAAATCTCCGTGCAATGACTATTTCATTTCACATCTGTTTTGTATAATAACAATGACTTCTTCCTGCTGGATAACTGTCAATGCTCCTTGAGCAAGACTCGAGCTCAAGATCATTCTAAATATTGCAATTGCAATATTTCTCACCTGAATGATTGAAATCTGCAACTGGAGAACGTAGCATTGATGCTGCTGTTTTTGAATAATTCTTCAAGCTACACGAAAGAAAACAAAACATTAGGTAAAGCGACGAAAGAAGTCTGGAACTATAATTTCCTCTTCAAATACAATTATCTCACCTCATTTACAATCATGCCTGTCTGTTTGGAAGAGTTTGAGTCAATGTCTTGGAATGATGGACTACTTATAATAAATGTCACATTGTAGTCAGTAAACTTTGGTTCCTCTATTGGAGTAACAAGTGGAATTGCAGCTGTGGAAAAAGAGACAAATAGTCTATCCCACACAAAAAACAAACTGAGAATATATTGGAAGAGTGAGAGTCTGTTGCTGAAATATTGAACAGATTAAGTGGACAAGATCCACGAGAGATTCCATAAAATTGATTTCAACAGTTAATGATTATTTAACTCAAATCGGTTGCCTTAATGTAAAGAAAGATATCAAGCCTTCGCCCTGAATTCATTGAAAGTAACCAACTACCTCGTCTGTGCTGTCAATATCAACACACTGACTTCAACCAGTAGTACTTTACCTATTCATCTCCAGGTTAATGTGTATTAAGGTCAAAATAATCTGATGATACACCTGATGAACCATTCATTAGATCACAACATCTACTTCCTAAACAGAGAAAGAAAAATTTGCACAAGCAGAAAATCTTTCTGAGTAAGATGAAACGTATTTACTCACTGGTCAGAAGTTGTGCCTCATGGTAATCTGGAAACAAGAGAAAGTCACAAGGTTAGCATAATGTATCTCGCAAATTAAACATGTAACAACTGAACTAACACTGAGAGAACAACCAATCGGATCGATGACAATGACACCAGGAACGGCTTTAAGATGAAACTAAGATATGTCAGGTTCCCTTAACATCGCTGAGAAGGCTTGTGTACCTTTTTTTGGAAATGTTTATTTATTCAATGTTGGGAACACATTTAATTTCAACTCAAAGAGCCAAATGTTTCATTAGCATGTTGTTGATCAGTGATTGACTTATAATGTTCTCTAATATCATCAGTCTGAAATGTACACTAAATTATATCAGGTCTTTGAGAAGATATTACGGTAAATATTATGTCAAAATTACAAGCAAATTGTGGACTAGGGATATGTATAGCAAAAATCATAATTTATTGTGAGTTGGCAAACATTAAAAGATAGTGGCAAAAGTCGAAGAGGAACTGACTGAGAATATAATATATTTTTCAAATATCTTTTGTCTTCTTTCTTTCAAGTGCACAACAAAATACAGAACGTTGTGTGAGCCTCTTTTGGAAGAGTTCAGAAAATTTCTAAACTCAATCCCGGAGCTCTGATTCATTGTGTGATGTAATAGATGGTACAATCCAATGCCAAAAGAATTTATGGTCTGACATACTAACAAATTATTAGCACAATGCAGAGCATCTATTATATTCTTTGTCACCAAAAACATTGCATGGTCCAACACAGACTCTGTCTTTCTGATCAACTCATGGTAGAGGATTTGAATTGTGACTTTGGACCAGTTCCCTTCCATTGCAAGTGGTGCTTAGGATAATGCATTAGAATACTGACTACCTATTTGTGACTACATAGCATGTGATTCAAACAAAGAGTAGGCAGAGTATTGACTGGATACCTACCATTTACATGCAGGCTGCCTTTGACCAATGTGTATGGCCCCAATCTCGATAACTCGTCAGTCTTATTTTCAAACACATGATACACAAGCACTCTATCAATGTCCTGAATGGTGGAATCATTTTTGAAGGAACACATTGCCGTCACGGTGCTTCTGTCACCATCGACCATGCTGCAAAATATTGAAAGAAGATTAGCATCAAAGGGAGGAACTTTGATCCAAAGTAGTCACTATATCACCAATGGAGGGCAATGTTTAGAGGCAAATCATTTGTCAGCAAAGGAAAACTCTGTGCAAGCAACATTTCATTACACATCCATTCCCTGTAATAACAACAACTTTGTACTTCTAGATAACAGTTAATTTCTCATTCACTGTAATTTTCAAGATTCAAGTGCAAGATCAGTGTCAATATTACATGTAAATCATAATATTTCTTACCTGAGTGATTGAAATCTGCAACTGGAGAACGTAGCATTGATGCTGCTGTTTTTGAACAGCTCATTGAGCTACAGGGAATTAGATCAAACATAATTACATTGAAAGAAAGTAATTTGCAACTAAAATTTCTCTTTCAAAAAGATATGTTGTATTATCTCACCTGGTTTACAATCATGCCTGTCTGATTGGAAGAGTTTGATTCAATGTCTTGGAATGATGGATTACTTATAATAAATGTCAGATTGTAATCAGTAAGTATGAGTTCCTCTGTTGGAGTTACAAGTGGAACTACAGCTGTGGAAAAAGAGGAAAACAGTTTATCTCACACACAGAAACACACTGAGGATGTATTGGAAAAACAAGAGCCTATTGCTGAAATAGTGCCCAGATTTACAAGGAACAATGGGAGATCCCATGAACATTGGTTTAGAGAGTTAATTATTATTCAATCTAGACCTGCAGTATTGATGACAAGAAAGATGTCAAGTATTAGCCCTGAATTTGTGCATGCCTACCGGCTTCTGCATAAGTGCTGACAATTGCAACATGCTAAATTTAAATAATACTCAGTTACTGAATCAACTATTATGTAAACAATGCTATTTCAAAATAATAAGGTTGGTCTGACTGAATCATCCATTAAATCACAACACGATCTTGGCAGAATAGAAATAAATGCGGACGCGCAAAAATATTCCAAAAAATAAAGTAAACTAGTTTCTACTTACTGGTTACAAGAAGTGCCTCATGGTAATCTAGAACAAAAAAGAGCATCGTGTTGTCAGACAAGTCTATCACAATGTGTCTCATTAAATAAATGTGCATGAAATGATGCAACATATTAACGTAGCCAATCTGATCAATGCCCATCTCCGAGAAATATTTTCAGATGAATGTGAGAACAGTCAATGTAAATAACATCAAGTGAGGAATTTACAGATATTATTGTAGAACTGTTTTTTTTTTGCAATGTTGGGGCCACAATTAGTTTGAAGGACAACATTACGTTACCAAGTTTCAAATGAACCAAATATTTAATTGGCATGTTGTTGATTTGAATTAATTCTTAATCTGCAATGTTTCTTGCTATCTCCTGTGTGATGTGCAATACGTCATATCATGGTTGTTGGCAGATATTGCTCTAAATATGACAGCAGATTCCAAACAAATTGAGGACTGAGTTTAACATGTAAATAGCTTCATGTATTTTGAGTGTGCAGGTGTTAAAAGGTAATGCCAAACTCAAAGGGGAACTGACTGCGAATTTAACACATTTTTCACAACAATCTGTTTTGCCTTCTTTCTTTCGAGGTGACAAGCAAATGGAGTAAATTTGAAAGAGTTCAAAAAATTTCTAAACTCAATTCCAGAATTATGATTCAGTTTGGGATGCAATAGATGGTACAATCCAGTGTAAAAGGAATTTATGGTGCTGATGTACTATGAGATTATTACACAATACAGAGAATCTAGGCTTAATCCCACGATCTCCACAAATGCAGTTTTGTGTTCAGAGCATCAATTATATTCCTGGCCAGCAAAGAATTGCATGGTCCAACATGGACCCTATTCTTCTGACCAATTCACGTTGGGGGATTTGAATTGTGATTTTACACATATTCCCTTCCATTACAAATGGTGCTTGGCATAATGCATTAGATGCTGATTACCTATTTATCAATACACAGCATTTCAGACAAACCAACAGTTAGGCAGAATATTGACTGGATAACTACCATTTACATAGAGGCTGTCTTTGTCCAATGTGTATGGCCCCAATATCGAAACATCTTCAGTCTTATTTTCAAATACATGATACACAAGCACTCTATTGATGTCCTGAATGGTAGAATCGTTTTTGAAGGAACACTGTGCCATCACTCTGCTTCTGTCCCCATTGACCATGCTGCAAAACAGTGTAAGAAGATTAACATGACTGGCAGGAACTTTGATCTGATGCAGTCTCCAAATCACCAAGATAAAAATCATCACTTCAATAGAGGACCAGTTTTACAGGTGAATCATTTGTCAGCAAAGCAAATCTCCGTGCAATGACTATTTCATTTCACATCTGTTTTGTATAATAACAATGACTTCTTCCTGCTGGATAACTGTCAATGCTCCTTGAGCAAGACTCGAGCTCAAGATCATTCTAAATATTGCAATTGCAATATTTCTCACCTGAATGATTGAAATCTGCAACTGGAGAACGTAGCATTGATGCTGCTGTTTTTGAATAATTCTTCAAGCTACACGAAAGAAAACAAAACATTAGGTAAAGCGACGAAAGAAGTCTGGAACTATAATTTCCTCTTCAAATACAATTATCTCACCTCATTTACAATCATGCCTGTCTGTTTGGAAGAGTTTGAGTCAATGTCTTGGAATGATGGACTACTTATAATAAATGTCACATTGTAGTCAGTAAACTTTGGTTCCTCTATTGGAGTAACAAGTGGAATTGCAGCTGTGGAAAAAGAGACAAATAGTCTATCCCACACAAAAAACAAACTGAGAATATATTGGAAGAGTGAGAGTCTGTTGCTGAAATATTGAACAGATTAAGTGGACAAGATCCACGAGAGATTCCATAAAATTGATTTCAACAGTTAATGATTATTTAACTCAAATCGGTTGCCTTAATGTAAAGAAAGATATCAAGCCTTCGCCCTGAATTCATTGAAAGTAACCAACTACCTCGTCTGTGCTGTCAATATCAACACACTGACTTCAACCAGTAGTACTTTACCTATTCATCTCCAGGTTAATGTGTATTAAGGTCAAAATAATCTGATGATACACCTGATGAACCATTCATTAGATCACAACATCTACTTCCTAAACAGAGAAAGAAAAATTTGCACAAGCAGAAAATCTTTCTGAGTAAGATGAAACGTATTTACTCACTGGTCAGAAGTTGTGCCTCATGGTAATCTGGAAACAAGAGAAAGTCACAAGGTTAGCATAATGTATCTCGCAAATTAAACATGTAACAACTGAACTAACACTGAGAGAACAACCAATCGGATCGATGACAATGACACCAGGTACGGCTTTAAGATGAAACTAAGATATGTCAGGTTCCCTTAACATCGCTGAGAAGGCTTGTGTACCTTTTTTTGGAAATGTTTATTTATTCAATGTTGGGAACACATTTAATTTCAACTCAAAGAGCCAAATGTTTCATTAGCATGTTGTTGATCAGTGATTGACTTATAATGTTCTCTAATATCATCAGTCTGAAATGTACACTAAATTATATCAGGTCTTTGAGAAGATATTACGGTAAATATTATGTCAAAATTACAAGCAAATTGTGGACTAGGGATATGTATAGCAAAAATCATAATTTATTGTGAGTTGGCAAACATTAAAAGATAGTGGCAAAAGTCGAAGAGGAACTGACTGAGAATATAATATATTTTTCAAATATCTTTTGTCTTCTTTCTTTCAAGTGCACAACAAAATACAGAACGTTGTGTGAGCCTCTTTTGGAAGAGTTCAGAAAATTTCTAAACTCAATCCCGGAGCTCTGATTCATTGTGTGATGTAATAGATGGTACAATCCAATGCCAAAAGAATTTATGGTCTGACATACTAACAAATTATTAGCACAATGCAGAGCATCTATTATATTCTTTGTCACCAAAAACATTGCATGGTCCAACACAGACTCTGTCTTTCTGATCAACTCATGGTAGAGGATTTGAATTGTGACTTTGGACCAGTTCCCTTCCATTGCAAGTGGTGCTTAGGATAATGCATTAGAATACTGACTACCTATTTGTGACTACATAGCATGTGATTCAAACAAAGAGTAGGCAGAGTATTGACTGGATACCTACCATTTACATGCAGGCTGCCTTTGACCAATGTGTATGGCCCCAATCTCGATAACTCGTCAGTCTTATTTTCAAACACATGATACACAAGCACTCTATCAATGTCCTGAATGGTGGAATCATTTTTGAAGGAACACATTGCCGTCACGGTGCTTCTGTCACCATCGACCATGCTGCAAAATATTGAAAGAAGATTAGCATCAAAGGGAGGAACTTTGATCCAAAGTAGTCACTATATCACCAATGGAGGGCAATGTTTAGAGGCAAATCATTTGTCAGCAAAGGAAAACTCTGTGCAAGCAACATTTCATTACACATCCATTCCCTGTAATAACAACAACTTTGTACTTCTAGATAACAGTTAATTTCTCATTCACTGTAATTTTCAAGATTCAAGTGCAAGATCAGTGTCAATATTACATGTAAATCATAATATTTCTTACCTGAGTGATTGAAATCTGCAACTGGAGAACGTAGCATTGATGCTGCTGTTTTTGAACAGCTCATTGAGCTACAGGGAATTAGATCAAACATAATTACATTGAAAGAAAGTAATTTGCAACTAAAATTTCTCTTTCAAAAAGATATGTTGTATTATCTCACCTGGTTTACAATCATGCCTGTCTGATTGGAAGAGTTTGATTCAATGTCTTGGAATGATGGATTACTTATAATAAATGTCAGATTGTAATCAGTAAGTATGAGTTCCTCTGTTGGAGTTACAAGTGGAACTACAGCTGTGGAAAAAGAGGAAAACAGTTTATCTCACACACAGAAACACACTGAGGATGTATTGGAAAAACAAGAGCCTATTGCTGAAATAGTGCCCAGATTTACAACGAACAATGGGAGATCCCATGAACATTGGTTTAGAGAGTTAATTATTATTCAATCTAGACCTGCAGTATTGATGACAAGAAAGATGTCAAGTATTAGCCCTGAATTTGTGCATGCCTACCGGCTTCTGCATAAGTGCTGACAATTGCAACATGCTAAATTTAAATAATACTCAGTTACTGAATCAACTATTATGTAAACAATGCTATTTCAAAATAATAAGGTTGGTCTGACTGAATCATCCATTAAATCACAACACGATCTTGGCAGAATAGAAATAAATGCGGACGCGCAAAAATATTCCAAAAAATAAAGTAAACTAGTTTCTACTTACTGGTTACAAGAAGTGCCTCATGGTAATCTAGAACAAAAAAGAGCATCGTGTTGTCAGACAAGTCTATCACAATGTGTCTCATTAAATAAATGTGCATGAAATGATGCAACATATTAACGTAGCCAATCTGATCAATGCCCATCTCCGAGAAATATTTTCAGATGAATGTGAGAACAGTCAATGTAAATAACATCAAGTGAGGAATTTACAGATATTATTGTAGAACTGTTTTTTTTTTGCAATGTTGGGGCCACAATTAGTTTGAAGGACAACATTACGTTACCAAGTTTCAAATGAACCAAATATTTAATTGGCATGTTGTTGATTTGAATTAATTCTTAATCTGCAATGTTTCTTGCTATCTCCTGTGTGATGTGCAATACGTCATATCATGGTTGTTGGCAGATATTGCTCTAAATATGACAGCAGATTCCAAACAAATTGAGGACTGAGTTTAACATGTAAATAGCTTCATGTATTTTGAGTGTGCAGGTGTTAAAAGGTAATGCCAAACTCAAAGGGGAACTGACTGCGAATTTAACACATTTTTCACAACAATCTGTTTTGCCTTCTTTCTTTCGAGGTGACAAGCAAATGGAGTAAATTTGAAAGAGTTCAAAAAATTTCTAAACTCAATTCCAGAATTATGATTCAGTTTGGGATGCAATAGATGGTACAATCCAGTGTAAAAGGAATTTATGGTGCTGATGTACTATGAGATTATTACACAATACAGAGAATCTAGGCTTAATCCCACGATCTCCACAAATGCAGTTTTGTGTTCAGAGCATCAATTATATTCCTGGCCAGCAAAGAATTGCATGGTCCAACATGGACCCTATTCTTCTGACCAATTCACATTGGGGGATTTGAATTGTGATTTTACACATATTCCCTTCCATTACAAATGGTGCTTGGCATAATGCATTAGATGCTGATTACCTATTTATCAATACACAGCATTTCAGACAAACCAACAGTTAGGCAGAATATTGACTGGATAACTACCATTTACATAGAGGCTGTCTTTGTCCAATGTGTATGGCCCCAATATCGAAACATCTTCAGTCTTATTTTCAAATACATGATACACAAGCACTCTATCGATGTCCTGAATGGTAGAATCGTTTTTGAAGGAACACTGTGCCATCACTCTGCTTCTGTCCCCATTGACCATGCTGCAAAACAGTGTAAGAAGATTAACATGACTGGCAGGAACTTTGATCTGATGCAGTCTCCAAATCACCAAGATAAAAATCATCACTTCAATAGAGGACCAGTTTTACAGGTGAATCATTTGTCAGCAAAGCAAATCTCCGTGCAATGACTATTTCATTTCACATCTGTTTTGTATAATAACAATGACTTCTTCCTGCTGGATAACTGTCAATGCTCCTTGAGCAAGACTCGAGCTCAAGATCATTCTAAATATTGCAATTGCAATATTTCTCACCTGAATGATTGAAATCTGCAACTGGAGAACGTAGCATTGATGCTGCTGTTTTTGAATAATTCTTCAAGCTACACGAAAGAAAACAAAACATTAGGTAAAGCGACGAAAGAAGTCTGGAACTATAATTTCCTCTTCAAATACAATTATCTCACCTCATTTACAATCATGCCTGTCTGTTTGGAAGAGTTTGAGTCAATGTCTTGGAATGATGGACTACTTATAATAAATGTCACATTGTAGTCAGTAAACTTTGGTTCCTCTATTGGAGTAACAAGTGGAATTGCAGCTGTGGAAAAAGAGACAAATAGTCTATCCCACACAAAAAACAAACTGAGAATATATTGGAAGAGTGAGAGTCTGTTGCTGAAATATTGAACAGATTAAGTGGACAAGATCCACGAGAGATTCCATAAAATTGATTTCAACAGTTAATGATTATTTAACTCAAATCGGTTGCCTTAATGTAAAGAAAGATATCAAGCCTTCGCCCTGAATTCATTGAAAGTAACCAACTACCTCGTCTGTGCTGTCAATATCAACACACTGACTTCAACCAGTAGTACTTTACCTATTCATCTCCAGGTTAATGTGTATTAAGGTCAAAATAATCTGATGATACACCTGATGAACCATTCATTAGATCACAACATCTACTTCCTAAACAGAGAAAGAAAAATTTGCACAAGCAGAAAATCTTTCTGAGTAAGATGAAACGTATTTACTCACTGGTCAGAAGTTGTGCCTCATGGTAATCTGGAAACAAGAGAAAGTCACAAGGTTAGCATAATGTATCTCGCAAATTAAACATGTAACAACTGAACTAACACTGAGAGAACAACCAATCGGATCGATGACAATGACACCAGGTACGGCTTTAAGATGAAACTAAGATATGTCAGGTTCCCTTAACATCGCTGAGAAGGCTTGTGTACCTTTTTTTGGAAATGTTTATTTATTCAATGTTGGGAACACATTTAATTTCAACTCAAAGAGCCAAATGTTTCATTAGCATGTTGTTGATCAGTGATTGACTTATAATGTTCTCTAATATCATCAGTCTGAAATGTACACTAAATTATATCAGGTCTTTGAGAAGATATTACGGTAAATATTATGTCAAAATTACAAGCAAATTGTGGACTAGGGATATGTATAGCAAAAATCATAATTTATTGTGAGTTGGCAAACATTAAAAGATAGTGGCAAAAGTCGAAGAGGAACTGACTGAGAATATAATATATTTTTCAAATATCTTTTGTCTTCTTTCTTTCAAGTGCACAACAAAATACAGAACGTTGTGTGAGCCTCTTTTGGAAGAGTTCAGAAAATTTCTAAACTCAATCCCGGAGCTCTGATTCATTGTGTGATGTAATAGATGGTACAATCCAATGCCAAAAGAATTTATGGTCTGACATACTAACAAATTATTAGCACAATGCAGAGCATCTATTATATTCTTTGTCACCAAAAACATTGCATGGTCCAACACAGACTCTGTCTTTCTGATCAACTCATGGTAGAGGATTTGAATTGTGACTTTGGACCAGTTCCCTTCCATTGCAAGTGGTGCTTAGGATAATGCATTAGAATACTGACTACCTATTTGTGACTACATAGCATGTGATTCAAACAAAGAGTAGGCAGAGTATTGACTGGATACCTACCATTTACATGCAGGCTGCCTTTGACCAATGTGTATGGCCCCAATCTCGATAACTCGTCAGTCTTATTTTCAAACACATGATACACAAGCACTCTATCAATGTCCTGAATGGTGGAATCATTTTTGAAGGAACACATTGCCGTCACGGTGCTTCTGTCACCATCGACCATGCTGCAAAATATTGAAAGAAGATTAGCATCAAAGGGAGGAACTTTGATCCAAAGTAGTCACTATATCACCAATGGAGGGCAATGTTTAGAGGCAAATCATTTGTCAGCAAAGGAAAACTCTGTGCAAGCAACATTTCATTACACATCCATTCCCTGTAATAACAACAACTTTGTACTTCTAGATAACAGTTAATTTCTCATTCACTGTAATTTTCAAGATTCAAGTGCAAGATCAGTGTCAATATTACATGTAAATCATAATATTTCTTACCTGAGTGATTGAAATCTGCAACTGGAGAACGTAGCATTGATGCTGCTGTTTTTGAACAGCTCATTGAGCTACAGGGAATTAGATCAAACATAATTACATTGAAAGAAAGTAATTTGCAACTAAAATTTCTCTTTCAAAAAGATATGTTGTATTATCTCACCTGGTTTACAATCATGCCTGTCTGATTGGAAGAGTTTGATTCAATGTCTTGGAATGATGGATTACTTATAATAAATGTCAGATTGTAATCAGTAAGTATGAGTTCCTCTGTTGGAGTTACAAGTGGAACTACAGCTGTGGAAAAAGAGGAAAACAGTTTATCTCACACACAGAAACACACTGAGGATGTATTGGAAAAACAAGAGCCTATTGCTGAAATAGTGCCCAGATTTACAACGAACAATGGGAGATCCCATGAACATTGGTTTAGAGAGTTAATTATTATTCAATCTAGACCTGCAGTATTGATGACAAGAAAGATGTCAAGTATTAGCCCTGAATTTGTGCATGCCTACCGGCTTCTGCATAAGTGCTGACAATTGCAACATGCTAAATTTAAATAATACTCAGTTACTGAATCAACTATTATGTAAACAATGCTATTTCAAAATAATAAGGTTGGTCTGACTGAATCATCCATTAAATCACAACACGATCTTGGCAGAATAGAAATAAATGCGGACGCGCAAAAATATTCCAAAAAATAAAGTAAACTAGTTTCTACTTACTGGTTACAAGAAGTGCCTCATGGTAATCTAGAACAAAAAAGAGCATCGTGTTGTCAGACAAGTCTATCACAATGTGTCTCATTAAATAAATGTGCATGAAATGATGCAACATATTAACGTAGCCAATCTGATCAATGCCCATCTCCGAGAAATATTTTCAGATGAATGTGAGAACAGTCAATGTAAATAACATCAAGTGAGGAATTTACAGATATTATTGTAGAACTGTTTTTTTTTTGCAATGTTGGGGCCACAATTAGTTTGAAGGACAACATTACGTTACCAAGTTTCAAATGAACCAAATATTTAATTGGCATGTTGTTGATTTGAATTAATTCTTAATCTGCAATGTTTCTTGCTATCTCCTGTGTGATGTGCAATACGTCATATCATGGTTGTTGGCAGATATTGCTCTAAATATGACAGCAGATTCCAAACAAATTGAGGACTGAGTTTAACATGTAAATAGCTTCATGTATTTTGAGTGTGCAGGTGTTAAAAGGTAATGCCAAACTCAAAGGGGAACTGACTGCGAATTTAACACATTTTTCACAACAATCTGTTTTGCCTTCTTTCTTTCGAGGTGACAAGCAAATGGAGTAAATTTGAAAGAGTTCAAAAAATTTCTAAACTCAATTCCAGAATTATGATTCAGTTTGGGATGCAATAGATGGTACAATCCAGTGTAAAAGGAATTTATGGTGCTGATGTACTATGAGATTATTACACAATACAGAGAATCTAGGCTTAATCCCACGATCTCCACAAATGCAGTTTTGTGTTCAGAGCATCAATTATATTCCTGGCCAGCAAAGAATTGCATGGTCCAACATGGACCCTATTCTTCTGACCAATTCACATTGGGGGATTTGAATTGTGATTTTACACATATTCCCTTCCATTACAAATGGTGCTTGGCATAATGCATTAGATGCTGATTACCTATTTATCAATACACAGCATTTCAGACAAACCAACAGTTAGGCAGAATATTGACTGGATAACTACCATTTACATAGAGGCTGTCTTTGTCCAATGTGTATGGCCCCAATATCGAAACATCTTCAGTCTTATTTTCAAATACATGATACACAAGCACTCTATCGATGTCCTGAATGGTAGAATCGTTTTTGAAGGAACACTGTGCCATCACTCTGCTTCTGTCCCCATTGACCATGCTGCAAAACAGTGTAAGAAGATTAACATGACTGGCAGGAACTTTGATCTGATGCAGTCTCCAAATCACCAAGATAAAAATCATCACTTCAATAGAGGACCAGTTTTACAGGTGAATCATTTGTCAGCAAAGCAAATCTCCGTGCAATGACTATTTCATTTCACATCTGTTTTGTATAATAACAATGACTTCTTCCTGCTGGATAACTGTCAATGCTCCTTGAGCAAGACTCGAGCTCAAGATCATTCTAAATATTGCAATTGCAATATTTCTCACCTGAATGATTGAAATCTGCAACTGGAGAACGTAGCATTGATGCTGCTGTTTTTGAATAATTCTTCAAGCTACACGAAAGAAAACAAAACATTAGGTAAAGCGACGAAAGAAGTCTGGAACTATAATTTCCTCTTCAAATACAATTATCTCACCTCATTTACAATCATGCCTGTCTGTTTGGAAGAGTTTGAGTCAATGTCTTGGAATGATGGACTACTTATAATAAATGTCACATTGTAGTCAGTAAACTTTGGTTCCTCTATTGGAGTAACAAGTGGAATTGCAGCTGTGGAAAAAGAGACAAATAGTCTATCCCACACAAAAAACAAACTGAGAATATATTGGAAGAGTGAGAGTCTGTTGCTGAAATATTGAACAGATTAAGTGGACAAGATCCACGAGAGATTCCATAAAATTGATTTCAACAGTTAATGATTATTTAACTCAAATCGGTTGCCTTAATGTAAAGAAAGATATCAAGCCTTCGCCCTGAATTCATTGAAAGTAACCAACTACCTCGTCTGTGCTGTCAATATCAACACACTGACTTCAACCAGTAGTACTTTACCTATTCATCTCCAGGTTAATGTGTATTAAGGTCAAAATAATCTGATGATACACCTGATGAACCATTCATTAGATCACAACATCTACTTCCTAAACAGAGAAAGAAAAATTTGCACAAGCAGAAAATCTTTCTGAGTAAGATGAAACGTATTTACTCACTGGTCAGAAGTTGTGCCTCATGGTAATCTGGAAACAAGAGAAAGTCACAAGGTTAGCATAATGTATCTCGCAAATTAAACATGTAACAACTGAACTAACACTGAGAGAACAACCAATCGGATCGATGACAATGACACCAGGTACGGCTTTAAGATGAAACTAAGATATGTCAGGTTCCCTTAACATCGCTGAGAAGGCTTGTGTACCTTTTTTTGGAAATGTTTATTTATTCAATGTTGGGAACACATTTAATTTCAACTCAAAGAGCCAAATGTTTCATTAGCATGTTGTTGATCAGTGATTGACTTATAATGTTCTCTAATATCATCAGTCTGAAATGTACACTAAATTATATCAGGTCTTTGAGAAGATATTACGGTAAATATTATGTCAAAATTACAAGCAAATTGTGGACTAGGGATATGTATAGCAAAAATCATAATTTATTGTGAGTTGGCAAACATTAAAAGATAGTGGCAAAAGTCGAAGAGGAACTGACTGAGAATATAATATATTTTTCAAATATCTTTTGTCTTCTTTCTTTCAAGTGCACAACAAAATACAGAACGTTGTGTGAGCCTCTTTTGGAAGAGTTCAGAAAATTTCTAAACTCAATCCCGGAGCTCTGATTCATTGTGTGATGTAATAGATGGTACAATCCAATGCCAAAAGAATTTATGGTCTGACATACTAACAAATTATTAGCACAATGCAGAGCATCTATTATATTCTTTGTCACCAAAAACATTGCATGGTCCAACACAGACTCTGTCTTTCTGATCAACTCATGGTAGAGGATTTGAATTGTGACTTTGGACCAGTTCCCTTCCATTGCAAGTGGTGCTTAGGATAATGCATTAGAATACTGACTACCTATTTGTGACTACATAGCATGTGATTCAAACAAAGAGTAGGCAGAGTATTGACTGGATACCTACCATTTACATGCAGGCTGCCTTTGACCAATGTGTATGGCCCCAATCTCGATAACTCGTCAGTCTTATTTTCAAACACATGATACACAAGCACTCTATCAATGTCCTGAATGGTGGAATCATTTTTGAAGGAACACATTGCCGTCACGGTGCTTCTGTCACCATCGACCATGCTGCAAAATATTGAAAGAAGATTAGCATCAAAGGGAGGAACTTTGATCCAAAGTAGTCACTATATCACCAATGGAGGGCAATGTTTAGAGGCAAATCATTTGTCAGCAAAGGAAAACTCTGTGCAAGCAACATTTCATTACACATCCATTCCCTGTAATAACAACAACTTTGTACTTCTAGATAACAGTTAATTTCTCATTCACTGTAATTTTCAAGATTCAAGTGCAAGATCAGTGTCAATATTACATGTAAATCATAATATTTCTTACCTGAGTGATTGAAATCTGCAACTGGAGAACGTAGCATTGATGCTGCTGTTTTTGAACAGCTCATTGAGCTACAGGGAATTAGATCAAACATAATTACATTGAAAGAAAGTAATTTGCAACTAAAATTTCTCTTTCAAAAAGATATGTTGTATTATCTCACCTGGTTTACAATCATGCCTGTCTGATTGGAAGAGTTTGATTCAATGTCTTGGAATGATGGATTACTTATAATAAATGTCAGATTGTAATCAGTAAGTATGAGTTCCTCTGTTGGAGTTACAAGTGGAACTACAGCTGTGGAAAAAGAGGAAAACAGTTTATCTCACACACAGAAACACACTGAGGATGTATTGGAAAAACAAGAGCCTATTGCTGAAATAGTGCCCAGATTTACAACGAACAATGGGAGATCCCATGAACATTGGTTTAGAGAGTTAATTATTATTCAATCTAGACCTGCAGTATTGATGACAAGAAAGATGTCAAGTATTAGCCCTGAATTTGTGCATGCCTACCGGCTTCTGCATAAGTGCTGACAATTGCAACATGCTAAATTTAAATAATACTCAGTTACTGAATCAACTATTATGTAAACAATGCTATTTCAAAATAATAAGGTTGGTCTGACTGAATCATCCATTAAATCACAACACGATCTTGGCAGAATAGAAATAAATGCGGACGCGCAAAAATATTCCAAAAAATAAAGTAAACTAGTTTCTACTTACTGGTTACAAGAAGTGCCTCATGGTAATCTAGAACAAAAAAGAGCATCGTGTTGTCAGACAAGTCTATCACAATGTGTCTCATTAAATAAATGTGCATGAAATGATGCAACATATTAACGTAGCCAATCTGATCAATGCCCATCTCCGAGAAATATTTTCAGATGAATGTGAGAACAGTCAATGTAAATAACATCAAGTGAGGAATTTACAGATATTATTGTAGAACTGTTTTTTTTTTGCAATGTTGGGGCCACAATTAGTTTGAAGGACAACATTACGTTACCAAGTTTCAAATGAACCAAATATTTAATTGGCATGTTGTTGATTTGAATTAATTCTTAATCTGCAATGTTTCTTGCTATCTCCTGTGTGATGTGCAATACGTCATATCATGGTTGTTGGCAGATATTGCTCTAAATATGACAGCAGATTCCAAACAAATTGAGGACTGAGTTTAACATGTAAATAGCTTCATGTATTTTGAGTGTGCAGGTGTTAAAAGGTAATGCCAAACTCAAAGGGGAACTGACTGCGAATTTAACACATTTTTCACAACAATCTGTTTTGCCTTCTTTCTTTCGAGGTGACAAGCAAATGGAGTAAATTTGAAAGAGTTCAAAAAATTTCTAAACTCAATTCCAGAATTATGATTCAGTTTGGGATGCAATAGATGGTACAATCCAGTGTAAAAGGAATTTATGGTGCTGATGTACTATGAGATTATTACACAATACAGAGAATCTAGGCTTAATCCCACGATCTCCACAAATGCAGTTTTGTGTTCAGAGCATCAATTATATTCCTGGCCAGCAAAGAATTGCATGGTCCAACATGGACCCTATTCTTCTGACCAATTCACATTGGGGGATTTGAATTGTGATTTTACACATATTCCCTTCCATTACAAATGGTGCTTGGCATAATGCATTAGATGCTGATTACCTATTTATCAATACACAGCATTTCAGACAAACCAACAGTTAGGCAGAATATTGACTGGATAACTACCATTTACATAGAGGCTGTCTTTGTCCAATGTGTATGGCCCCAATATCGAAACATCTTCAGTCTTATTTTCAAATACATGATACACAAGCACTCTATCGATGTCCTGAATGGTAGAATCGTTTTTGAAGGAACACTGTGCCATCACTCTGCTTCTGTCCCCATTGACCATGCTGCAAAACAGTGTAAGAAGATTAACATGACTGGCAGGAACTTTGATCTGATGCAGTCTCCAAATCACCAAGATAAAAATCATCACTTCAATAGAGGACCAGTTTTACAGGTGAATCATTTGTCAGCAAAGCAAATCTCCGTGCAATGACTATTTCATTTCACATCTGTTTTGTATAATAACAATGACTTCTTCCTGCTGGATAACTGTCAATGCTCCTTGAGCAAGACTCGAGCTCAAGATCATTCTAAATATTGCAATTGCAATATTTCTCACCTGAATGATTGAAATCTGCAACTGGAGAACGTAGCATTGATGCTGCTGTTTTTGAATAATTCTTCAAGCTACACGAAAGAAAACAAAACATTAGGTAAAGCGACGAAAGAAGTCTGGAACTATAATTTCCTCTTCAAATACAATTATCTCACCTCATTTACAATCATGCCTGTCTGTTTGGAAGAGTTTGAGTCAATGTCTTGGAATGATGGACTACTTATAATAAATGTCACATTGTAGTCAGTAAACTTTGGTTCCTCTATTGGAGTAACAAGTGGAATTGCAGCTGTGGAAAAAGAGACAAATAGTCTATCCCACACAAAAAACAAACTGAGAATATATTGGAAGAGTGAGAGTCTGTTGCTGAAATATTGAACAGATTAAGTGGACAAGATCCACGAGAGATTCCATAAAATTGATTTCAACAGTTAATGATTATTTAACTCAAATCGGTTGCCTTAATGTAAAGAAAGATATCAAGCCTTCGCCCTGAATTCATTGAAAGTAACCAACTACCTCGTCTGTGCTGTCAATATCAACACACTGACTTCAACCAGTAGTACTTTACCTATTCATCTCCAGGTTAATGTGTATTAAGGTCAAAATAATCTGATGATACACCTGATGAACCATTCATTAGATCACAACATCTACTTCCTAAACAGAGAAAGAAAAATTTGCACAAGCAGAAAATCTTTCTGAGTAAGATGAAACGTATTTACTCACTGGTCAGAAGTTGTGCCTCATGGTAATCTGGAAACAAGAGAAAGTCACAAGGTTAGCATAATGTATCTCGCAAATTAAACATGTAACAACTGAACTAACACTGAGAGAACAACCAATCGGATCGATGACAATGACACCAGGTACGGCTTTAAGATGAAACTAAGATATGTCAGGTTCCCTTAACATCGCTGAGAAGGCTTGTGTACCTTTTTTTGGAAATGTTTATTTATTCAATGTTGGGAACACATTTAATTTCAACTCAAAGAGCCAAATGTTTCATTAGCATGTTGTTGATCAGTGATTGACTTATAATGTTCTCTAATATCATCAGTCTGAAATGTACACTAAATTATATCAGGTCTTTGAGAAGATATTACGGTAAATATTATGTCAAAATTACAAGCAAATTGTGGACTAGGGATATGTATAGCAAAAATCATAATTTATTGTGAGTTGGCAAACATTAAAAGATAGTGGCAAAAGTCGAAGAGGAACTGACTGAGAATATAATATATTTTTCAAATATCTTTTGTCTTCTTTCTTTCAAGTGCACAACAAAATACAGAACGTTGTGTGAGCCTCTTTTGGAAGAGTTCAGAAAATTTCTAAACTCAATCCCGGAGCTCTGATTCATTGTGTGATGTAATAGATGGTACAATCCAATGCCAAAAGAATTTATGGTCTGACATACTAACAAATTATTAGCACAATGCAGAGCATCTATTATATTCTTTGTCACCAAAAACATTGCATGGTCCAACACAGACTCTGTCTTTCTGATCAACTCATGGTAGAGGATTTGAATTGTGACTTTGGACCAGTTCCCTTCCATTGCAAGTGGTGCTTAGGATAATGCATTAGAATACTGACTACCTATTTGTGACTACATAGCATGTGATTCAAACAAAGAGTAGGCAGAGTATTGACTGGATACCTACCATTTACATGCAGGCTGCCTTTGACCAATGTGTATGGCCCCAATCTCGATAACTCGTCAGTCTTATTTTCAAACACATGATACACAAGCACTCTATCAATGTCCTGAATGGTGGAATCATTTTTGAAGGAACACATTGCCGTCACGGTGCTTCTGTCACCATCGACCATGCTGCAAAATATTGAAAGAAGATTAGCATCAAAGGGAGGAACTTTGATCCAAAGTAGTCACTATATCACCAATGGAGGGCAATGTTTAGAGGCAAATCATTTGTCAGCAAAGGAAAACTCTGTGCAAGCAACATTTCATTACACATCCATTCCCTGTAATAACAACAACTTTGTACTTCTAGATAACAGTTAATTTCTCATTCACTGTAATTTTCAAGATTCAAGTGCAAGATCAGTGTCAATATTACATGTAAATCATAATATTTCTTACCTGAGTGATTGAAATCTGCAACTGGAGAACGTAGCATTGATGCTGCTGTTTTTGAACAGCTCATTGAGCTACAGGGAATTAGATCAAACATAATTACATTGAAAGAAAGTAATTTGCAACTAAAATTTCTCTTTCAAAAAGATATGTTGTATTATCTCACCTGGTTTACAATCATGCCTGTCTGATTGGAAGAGTTTGATTCAATGTCTTGGAATGATGGATTACTTATAATAAATGTCAGATTGTAATCAGTAAGTATGAGTTCCTCTGTTGGAGTTACAAGTGGAACTACAGCTGTGGAAAAAGAGGAAAACAGTTTATCTCACACACAGAAACACACTGAGGATGTATTGGAAAAACAAGAGCCTATTGCTGAAATAGTGCCCAGATTTACAAGGAACAATGGGAGATCCCATGAACATTGGTTTAGAGAGTTAATTATTATTCAATCTAGACCTGCAGTATTGATGACAAGAAAGATGTCAAGTATTAGCCCTGAATTTGTGCATGCCTACCGGCTTCTGCATAAGTGCTGACAATTGCAACATGCTAAATTTAAATAATACTCAGTTACTGAATCAACTATTATGTAAACAATGCTATTTCAAAATAATAAGGTTGGTCTGACTGAATCATCCATTAAATCACAACACGATCTTGGCAGAATAGAAATAAATGCGGACGCGCAAAAATATTCCAAAAAATAAAGTAAACTAGTTTCTACTTACTGGTTACAAGAAGTGCCTCATGGTAATCTAGAACAAAAAAGAGCATCGTGTTGTCAGACAAGTCTATCACAATGTGTCTCATTAAATAAATGTGCATGAAATGATGCAACATATTAACGTAGCCAATCTGATCAATGCCCATCTCCGAGAAATATTTTCAGATGAATGTGAGAACAGTCAATGTAAATAACATCAAGTGAGGAATTTACAGATATTATTGTAGAACTGTTTTTTTTTTGCAATGTTGGGGCCACAATTAGTTTGAAGGACAACATTACGTTACCAAGTTTCAAATGAACCAAATATTTAATTGGCATGTTGTTGATTTGAATTAATTCTTAATCTGCAATGTTTCTTGCTATCTCCTGTGTGATGTGCAATACGTCATATCATGGTTGTTGGCAGATATTGCTCTAAATATGACAGCAGATTCCAAACAAATTGAGGACTGAGTTTAACATGTAAATAGCTTCATGTATTTTGAGTGTGCAGGTGTTAAAAGGTAATGCCAAACTCAAAGGGGAACTGACTGCGAATTTAACACATTTTTCACAACAATCTGTTTTGCCTTCTTTCTTTCGAGGTGACAAGCAAATGGAGTAAATTTGAAAGAGTTCAAAAAATTTCTAAACTCAATTCCAGAATTATGATTCAGTTTGGGATGCAATAGATGGTACAATCCAGTGTAAAAGGAATTTATGGTGCTGATGTACTATGAGATTATTACACAATACAGAGAATCTAGGCTTAATCCCACGATCTCCACAAATGCAGTTTTGTGTTCAGAGCATCAATTATATTCCTGGCCAGCAAAGAATTGCATGGTCCAACATGGACCCTATTCTTCTGACCAATTCACATTGGGGGATTTGAATTGTGATTTTACACATATTCCCTTCCATTACAAATGGTGCTTGGCATAATGCATTAGATGCTGATTACCTATTTATCAATACACAGCATTTCAGACAAACCAACAGTTAGGCAGAATATTGACTGGATAACTACCATTTACATAGAGGCTGTCTTTGTCCAATGTGTATGGCCCCAATATCGAAACATCTTCAGTCTTATTTTCAAATACATGATACACAAGCACTCTATCGATGTCCTGAATGGTAGAATCGTTTTTGAAGGAACACTGTGCCATCACTCTGCTTCTGTCCCCATTGACCATGCTGCAAAACAGTGTAAGAAGATTAACATGACTGGCAGGAACTTTGATCTGATGCAGTCTCCAAATCACCAAGATAAAAATCATCACTTCAATAGAGGACCAGTTTTACAGGTGAATCATTTGTCAGCAAAGCAAATCTCCGTGCAATGACTATTTCATTTCACATCTGTTTTGTATAATAACAATGACTTCTTCCTGCTGGATAACTGTCAATGCTCCTTGAGCAAGACTCGAGCTCAAGATCATTCTAAATATTGCAATTGCAATATTTCTCACCTGAATGATTGAAATCTGCAACTGGAGAACGTAGCATTGATGCTGCTGTTTTTGAATAATTCTTCAAGCTACACGAAAGAAAACAAAACATTAGGTAAAGCGACGAAAGAAGTCTGGAACTATAATTTCCTCTTCAAATACAATTATCTCACCTCATTTACAATCATGCCTGTCTGTTTGGAAGAGTTTGAGTCAATGTCTTGGAATGATGGACTACTTATAATAAATGTCACATTGTAGTCAGTAAACTTTGGTTCCTCTATTGGAGTAACAAGTGGAATTGCAGCTGTGGAAAAAGAGACAAATAGTCTATCCCACACAAAAAACAAACTGAGAATATATTGGAAGAGTGAGAGTCTGTTGCTGAAATATTGAACAGATTAAGTGGACAAGATCCACGAGAGATTCCATAAAATTGATTTCAACAGTTAATGATTATTTAACTCAAATCGGTTGCCTTAATGTAAAGAAAGATATCAAGCCTTCGCCCTGAATTCATTGAAAGTAACCAACTACCTCGTCTGTGCTGTCAATATCAACACACTGACTTCAACCAGTAGTACTTTACCTATTCATCTCCAGGTTAATGTGTATTAAGGTCAAAATAATCTGATGATACACCTGATGAACCATTCATTAGATCACAACATCTACTTCCTAAACAGAGAAAGAAAAATTTGCACAAGCAGAAAATCTTTCTGAGTAAGATGAAACGTATTTACTCACTGGTCAGAAGTTGTGCCTCATGGTAATCTGGAAACAAGAGAAAGTCACAAGGTTAGCATAATGTATCTCGCAAATTAAACATGTAACAACTGAACTAACACTGAGAGAACAACCAATCGGATCGATGACAATGACACCAGGAACGGCTTTAAGATGAAACTAAGATATGTCAGGTTCCCTTAACATCGCTGAGAAGGCTTGTGTACCTTTTTTTGGAAATGTTTATTTATTCAATGTTGGGAACACATTTAATTTCAACTCAAAGAGCCAAATGTTTCATTAGCATGTTGTTGATCAGTGATTGACTTATAATGTTCTCTAATATCATCAGTCTGAAATGTACACTAAATTATATCAGGTCTTTGAGAAGATATTACGGTAAATATTATGTCAAAATTACAAGCAAATTGTGGACTAGGGATATGTATAGCAAAAATCATAATTTATTGTGAGTTGGCAAACATTAAAAGATAGTGGCAAAAGTCGAAGAGGAACTGACTGAGAATATAATATATTTTTCAAATATCTTTTGTCTTCTTTCTTTCAAGTGCACAACAAAATACAGAACGTTGTGTGAGCCTCTTTTGGAAGAGTTCAGAAAATTTCTAAACTCAATCCCGGAGCTCTGATTCATTGTGTGATGTAATAGATGGTACAATCCAATGCCAAAAGAATTTATGGTCTGACATACTAACAAATTATTAGCACAATGCAGAGCATCTATTATATTCTTTGTCACCAAAAACATTGCATGGTCCAACACAGACTCTGTCTTTCTGATCAACTCATGGTAGAGGATTTGAATTGTGACTTTGGACCAGTTCCCTTCCATTGCAAGTGGTGCTTAGGATAATGCATTAGAATACTGACTACCTATTTGTGACTACATAGCATGTGATTCAAACAAAGAGTAGGCAGAGTATTGACTGGATACCTACCATTTACATGCAGGCTGCCTTTGACCAATGTGTATGGCCCCAATCTCGATAACTCGTCAGTCTTATTTTCAAACACATGATACACAAGCACTCTATCAATGTCCTGAATGGTGGAATCATTTTTGAAGGAACACATTGCCGTCACGGTGCTTCTGTCACCATCGACCATGCTGCAAAATATTGAAAGAAGATTAGCATCAAAGGGAGGAACTTTGATCCAAAGTAGTCACTATATCACCAATGGAGGGCAATGTTTAGAGGCAAATCATTTGTCAGCAAAGGAAAACTCTGTGCAAGCAACATTTCATTACACATCCATTCCCTGTAATAACAACAACTTTGTACTTCTAGATAACAGTTAATTTCTCATTCACTGTAATTTTCAAGATTCAAGTGCAAGATCAGTGTCAATATTACATGTAAATCATAATATTTCTTACCTGAGTGATTGAAATCTGCAACTGGAGAACGTAGCATTGATGCTGCTGTTTTTGAACAGCTCATTGAGCTACAGGGAATTAGATCAAACATAATTACATTGAAAGAAAGTAATTTGCAACTAAAATTTCTCTTTCAAAAAGATATGTTGTATTATCTCACCTGGTTTACAATCATGCCTGTCTGATTGGAAGAGTTTGATTCAATGTCTTGGAATGATGGATTACTTATAATAAATGTCAGATTGTAATCAGTAAGTATGAGTTCCTCTGTTGGAGTTACAAGTGGAACTACAGCTGTGGAAAAAGAGGAAAACAGTTTATCTCACACACAGAAACACACTGAGGATGTATTGGAAAAACAAGAGCCTATTGCTGAAATAGTGCCCAGATTTACAAGGAACAATGGGAGATCCCATGAACATTGGTTTAGAGAGTTAATTATTATTCAATCTAGACCTGCAGTATTGATGACAAGAAAGATGTCAAGTATTAGCCCTGAATTTGTGCATGCCTACCGGCTTCTGCATAAGTGCTGACAATTGCAACATGCTAAATTTAAATAATACTCAGTTACTGAATCAACTATTATGTAAACAATGCTATTTCAAAATAATAAGGTTGGTCTGACTGAATCATCCATTAAATCACAACACGATCTTGGCAGAATAGAAATAAATGCGGACGCGCAAAAATATTCCAAAAAATAAAGTAAACTAGTTTCTACTTACTGGTTACAAGAAGTGCCTCATGGTAATCTAGAACAAAAAAGAGCATCGTGTTGTCAGACAAGTCTATCACAATGTGTCTCATTAAATAAATGTGCATGAAATGATGCAACATATTAACGTAGCCAATCTGATCAATGCCCATCTCCGAGAAATATTTTCAGATGAATGTGAGAACAGTCAATGTAAATAACATCAAGTGAGGAATTTACAGATATTATTGTAGAACTGTTTTTTTTTTGCAATGTTGGGGCCACAATTAGTTTGAAGGACAACATTACGTTACCAAGTTTCAAATGAACCAAATATTTAATTGGCATGTTGTTGATTTGAATTAATTCTTAATCTGCAATGTTTCTTGCTATCTCCTGTGTGATGTGCAATACGTCATATCATGGTTGTTGGCAGATATTGCTCTAAATATGACAGCAGATTCCAAACAAATTGAGGACTGAGTTTAACATGTAAATAGCTTCATGTATTTTGAGTGTGCAGGTGTTAAAAGGTAATGCCAAACTCAAAGGGGAACTGACTGCGAATTTAACACATTTTTCACAACAATCTGTTTTGCCTTCTTTCTTTCGAGGTGACAAGCAAATGGAGTAAATTTGAAAGAGTTCAAAAAATTTCTAAACTCAATTCCAGAATTATGATTCAGTTTGGGATGCAATAGATGGTACAATCCAGTGTAAAAGGAATTTATGGTGCTGATGTACTATGAGATTATTACACAATACAGAGAATCTAGGCTTAATCCCACGATCTCCACAAATGCAGTTTTGTGTTCAGAGCATCAATTATATTCCTGGCCAGCAAAGAATTGCATGGTCCAACATGGACCCTATTCTTCTGACCAATTCACATTGGGGGATTTGAATTGTGATTTTACACATATTCCCTTCCATTACAAATGGTGCTTGGCATAATGCATTAGATGCTGATTACCTATTTATCAATACACAGCATTTCAGACAAACCAACAGTTAGGCAGAATATTGACTAGATAACTACCATTTACATAGAGGCTGTCTTTGTCCAATGTGTATGGCCCCAATATCGAAACATCTTCAGTCTTATTTTCAAATACATGATACACAAGCACTCTATCGATGTCCTGAATGGTAGAATCGTTTTTGAAGGAACACTGTGCCATCACTCTGCTTCTGTCCCCATTGACCATGCTGCAAAACAGTGTAAGAAGATTAACATGACTGGCAGGAACTTTGATCTGATGCAGTCTCCAAATCACCAAGATAAAAATCATCACTTCAATAGAGGACCAGTTTTACAGGTGAATCATTTGTCAGCAAAGCAAATCTCCGTGCAATGACTATTTCATTTCACATCTGTTTTGTATAATAACAATGACTTCTTCCTGCTGGATAACTGTCAATGCTCCTTGAGCAAGACTCGAGCTCAAGATCATTCTAAATATTGCAATTGCAATATTTCTCACCTGAATGATTGAAATCTGCAACTGGAGAACGTAGCATTGATGCTGCTGTTTTTGAATAATTCTTCAAGCTACACGAAAGAAAACAAAACATTAGGTAAAGCGACGAAAGAAGTCTGGAACTATAATTTCCTCTTCAAATACAATTATCTCACCTCATTTACAATCATGCCTGTCTGTTTGGAAGAGTTTGAGTCAATGTCTTGGAATGATGGACTACTTATAATAAATGTCACATTGTAGTCAGTAAACTTTGGTTCCTCTATTGGAGTAACAAGTGGAATTGCAGCTGTGGAAAAAGAGACAAATAGTCTATCCCACACAAAAAACAAACTGAGAATATATTGGAAGAGTGAGAGTCTGTTGCTGAAATATTGAACAGATTAAGTGGACAAGATCCACGAGAGATTCCATAAAATTGATTTCAACAGTTAATGATTATTTAACTCAAATCGGTTGCCTTAATGTAAAGAAAGATATCAAGCCTTCGCCCTGAATTCATTGAAAGTAACCAACTACCTCGTCTGTGCTGTCAATATCAACACACTGACTTCAACCAGTAGTACTTTACCTATTCATCTCCAGGTTAATGTGTATTAAGGTCAAAATAATCTGATGATACACCTGATGAACCATTCATTAGATCACAACATCTACTTCCTAAACAGAGAAAGAAAAATTTGCACAAGCAGAAAATCTTTCTGAGCAAGATGAAACGTATTTACTCACTGGTCAGAAGTTGTGCCTCATGGTAATCTGGAAACAAGAGAAAGTCACAAGGTTAGCATAATGTATCTCGCAAATTAAACATGTAACAACTGAACTAACACTGAGAGAACAACCAATCGGATCGATGACAATGACACCAGGAACGGCTTTAAGATGAAACTAAGATATGTCAGGTTCCCTTAACATCGCTGAGAAGGCTTGTGTACCTTTTTTTGGAAATGTTTATTTATTCAATGTTGGGAACACATTTAATTTCAACTCAAAGAGCCAAATGTTTCATTAGCATGTTGTTGATCAGTGATTGACTTATAATGTTCTCTAATATCATCAGTCTGAAATGTACACTAAATTATATCAGGTCTTTGAGAAGATATTACGGTAAATATTATGTCAAAATTACAAGCAAATTGTGGACTAGGGATATGTATAGCAAAAATCATAATTTATTGTGAGTTGGCAAACATTAAAAGATAGTGGCAAAAGTCGAAGAGGAACTGACTGAGAATATAATATATTTTTCAAATATCTTTTGTCTTCTTTCTTTCAAGTGCACAACAAAATACAGAACGTTGTGTGAGCCTCTTTTGGAAGAGTTCAGAAAATTTCTAAACTCAATCCCGGAGCTCTGATTCATTGTGTGATGTAATAGATGGTACAATCCAATGCCAAAAGAATTTATGGTCTGACATACTAACAAATTATTAGCACAATGCAGAGCATCTATTATATTCTTTGTCACCAAAAACATTGCATGGTCCAACACAGACTCTGTCTTTCTGATCAACTCATGGTAGAGGATTTGAATTGTGACTTTGGACCAGTTCCCTTCCATTGCAAGTGGTGCTTAGGATAATGCATTAGAATACTGACTACCTATTTGTGACTACATAGCATGTGATTCAAACAAAGAGTAGGCAGAGTATTGACTGGATACCTACCATTTACATGCAGGCTGCCTTTGACCAATGTGTATGGCCCCAATCTCGATAACTCGTCAGTCTTATTTTCAAACACATGATACACAAGCACTCTATCAATGTCCTGAATGGTGGAATCATTTTTGAAGGAACACATTGCCGTCACGGTGCTTCTGTCACCATCGACCATGCTGCAAAATATTGAAAGAAGATTAGCATCAAAGGGAGGAACTTTGATCCAAAGTAGTCACTATATCACCAATGGAGGGCAATGTTTAGAGGCAAATCATTTGTCAGCAAAGGAAAACTCTGTGCAAGCAACATTTCATTACACATCCATTCCCTGTAATAACAACAACTTTGTACTTCTAGATAACAGTTAATTTCTCATTCACTGTAATTTTCAAGATTCAAGTGCAAGATCAGTGTCAATATTACATGTAAATCATAATATTTCTTACCTGAGTGATTGAAATCTGCAACTGGAGAACGTAGCATTGATGCTGCTGTTTTTGAACAGCTCATTGAGCTACAGGGAATTAGATCAAACATAATTACATTGAAAGAAAGTAATTTGCAACTAAAATTTCTCTTTCAAAAAGATATGTTGTATTATCTCACCTGGTTTACAATCATGCCTGTCTGATTGGAAGAGTTTGATTCAATGTCTTGGAATGATGGATTACTTATAATAAATGTCAGATTGTAATCAGTAAGTATGAGTTCCTCTGTTGGAGTTACAAGTGGAACTACAGCTGTGGAAAAAGAGGAAAACAGTTTATCTCACACACAGAAACACACTGAGGATGTATTGGAAAAACAAGAGCCTATTGCTGAAATAGTGCCCAGATTTACAAGGAACAATGGGAGATCCCATGAACATTGGTTTAGAGAGTTAATTATTATTCAATCTAGACCTGCAGTATTGATGACAAGAAAGATGTCAAGTATTAGCCCTGAATTTGTGCATGCCTACCGGCTTCTGCATAAGTGCTGACAATTGCAACATGCTAAATTTAAATAATACTCAGTTACTGAATCAACTATTATGTAAACAATGCTATTTCAAAATAATAAGGTTGGTCTGACTGAATCATCCATTAAATCACAACACGATCTTGGCAGAATAGAAATAAATGCGGACGCGCAAAAATATTCCAAAAAATAAAGTAAACTAGTTTCTACTTACTGGTTACAAGAAGTGCCTCATGGTAATCTAGAACAAAAAAGAGCATCGTGTTGTCAGACAAGTCTATCACAATGTGTCTCATTAAATAAATGTGCATGAAATGATGCAACATATTAACGTAGCCAATCTGATCAATGCCCATCTCCGAGAAATATTTTCAGATGAATGTGAGAACAGTCAATGTAAATAACATCAAGTGAGGAATTTACAGATATTATTGTAGAACTGTTTTTTTTTGCAATGTTGGGGCCACAATTAGTTTGAAGGACAACATTACGTTACCAAGTTTCAAATGAACCAAATATTTAATTGGCATGTTGTTGATTTGAATTAATTCTTAATCTGCAATGTTTCTTGCTATCTCCTGTGTGATGTGCAATACGTCATATCATGGTTGTTGGCAGATATTGCTCTAAATATGACAGCAGATTCCAAACAAATTGAGGACTGAGTTTAACATGTAAATAGCTTCATGTATTTTGAGTGTGCAGGTGTTAAAAGGTAATGCCAAACTCAAAGGGGAACTGACTGCGAATTTAACACATTTTTCACAACAATCTGTTTTGCCTTCTTTCTTTCGAGGTGACAAGCAAATGGAGTAAATTTGAAAGAGTTCAAAAAATTTCTAAACTCAATTCCAGAATTATGATTCAGTTTGGGATGCAATAGATGGTACAATCCAGTGTAAAAGGAATTTATGGTGCTGATGTACTATGAGATTATTACACAATACAGAGAATCTAGGCTTAATCCCACGATCTCCACAAATGCAGTTTTGTGTTCAGAGCATCAATTATATTCCTGGCCAGCAAAGAATTGCATGGTCCAACATGGACCCTATTCTTCTGACCAATTCACATTGGGGGATTTGAATTGTGATTTTACACATATTCCCTTCCATTACAAATGGTGCTTGGCATAATGCATTAGATGCTGATTACCTATTTATCAATACACAGCATTTCAGACAAACCAACAGTTAGGCAGAATATTGACTGGATAACTACCATTTACATAGAGGCTGTCTTTGTCCAATGTGTATGGCCCCAATATCGAAACATCTTCAGTCTTATTTTCAAATACATGATACACAAGCACTCTATTGATGTCCTGAATGGTAGAATCGTTTTTGAAGGAACACTGTGCCATCACTCTGCTTCTGTCCCCATTGACCATGCTGCAAAACAGTGTAAGAAGATTAACATGACTGGCAGGAACTTTGATCTGATGCAGTCTCCAAATCACCAAGATAAAAATCATCACTTCAATAGAGGACCAGTTTTACAGGTGAATCATTTGTCAGCAAAGCAAATCTCCGTGCAATGACTATTTCATTTCACATCTGTTTTGTATAATAACAATGACTTCTTCCTGCTGGATAACTGTCAATGCTCCTTGAGCAAGACTCGAGCTCAAGATCATTCTAAATATTGCAATTGCAATATTTCTCACCTGAATGATTGAAATCTGCAACTGGAGAACGTAGCATTGATGCTGCTGTTTTTGAATAATTCTTCAAGCTACACGAAAGAAAACAAAACATTAGGTAAAGCGACGAAAGAAGTCTGGAACTATAATTTCCTCTTCAAATACAATTATCTCACCTCATTTACAATCATGCCTGTCTGTTTGGAAGAGTTTGAGTCAATGTCTTGGAATGATGGACTACTTATAATAAATGTCACATTGTAGTCAGTAAACTTTGGTTCCTCTATTGGAGTAACAAGTGGAATTGCAGCTGTGGAAAAAGAGACAAATAGTCTATCCCACACAAAAAACAAACTGAGAATATATTGGAAGAGTGAGAGTCTGTTGCTGAAATATTGAACAGATTAAGTGGACAAGATCCACGAGAGATTCCATAAAATTGATTTCAACAGTTAATGATTATTTAACTCAAATCGGTTGCCTTAATGTAAAGAAAGATATCAAGCCTTCGCCCTGAATTCATTGAAAGTAACCAACTACCTCGTCTGTGCTGTCAATATCAACACACTGACTTCAACCAGTAGTACTTTACCTATTCATCTCCAGGTTAATGTGTATTAAGGTCAAAATAATCTGATGATACACCTGATGAACCATTCATTAGATCACAACATCTACTTCCTAAACAGAGAAAGAAAAATTTGCACAAGCAGAAAATCTTTCTGAGCAAGATGAAACGTATTTACTCACTGGTCAGAAGTTGTGCCTCATGGTAATCTGGAAACAAGAGAAAGTCACAAGGTTAGCATAATGTATCTCGCAAATTAAACATGTAACAACTGAACTAACACTGAGAGAACAACCAATCGGATCGATGACAATGACACCAGGAACGGCTTTAAGATGAAACTAAGATATGTCAGGTTCCCTTAACATCGCTGAGAAGGCTTGTGTACCTTTTTTTGGAAATGTTTATTTATTCAATGTTGGGAACACATTTAATTTCAACTCAAAGAGCCAAATGTTTCATTAGCATGTTGTTGATCAGTGATTGACTTATAATGTTCTCTAATATCATCAGTCTGAAATGTACACTAAATTATATCAGGTCTTTGAGAAGATATTACGGTAAATATTATGTCAAAATTACAAGCAAATTGTGGACTAGGGATATGTATAGCAAAAATCATAATTTATTGTGAGTTGGCAAACATTAAAAGATAGTGGCAAAAGTCGAAGAGGAACTGACTGAGAATATAATATATTTTTCAAATATCTTTTGTCTTCTTTCTTTCAAGTGCACAACAAAATACAGAACGTTGTGTGAGCCTCTTTTGGAAGAGTTCAGAAAATTTCTAAACTCAATCCCGGAGCTCTGATTCATTGTGTGATGTAATAGATGGTACAATCCAATGCCAAAAGAATTTATGGTCTGACATACTAACAAATTATTAGCACAATGCAGAGCATCTATTATATTCTTTGTCACCAAAAACATTGCATGGTCCAACACAGACTCTGTCTTTCTGATCAACTCATGGTAGAGGATTTGAATTGTGACTTTGGACCAGTTCCCTTCCATTGCAAGTGGTGCTTAGGATAATGCATTAGAATACTGACTACCTATTTGTGACTACATAGCATGTGATTCAAACAAAGAGTAGGCAGAGTATTGACTGGATACCTACCATTTACATGCAGGCTGCCTTTGACCAATGTGTATGGCCCCAATCTCGATAACTCGTCAGTCTTATTTTCAAACACATGATACACAAGCACTCTATCGATGTCCTGAATGGTGGAATCATTTTTGAAGGAACACATTGCCGTCACGGTGCTTCTGTCACCATCGACCATGCTGCAAAATATTGAAAGAAGATTAGCATCAAAGGGAGGAACTTTGATCCAAAGTAGTCACTATATCACCAATGGAGGGCAATGTTTAGAGGCAAATCATTTGTCAGCAAAGGAAAACTCTGTGCAAGCAACATTTCATTACACATCCATTCCCTGTAATAACAACAACTTTGTACTTCTAGATAACAGTTAATTTCTCATTCACTGTAATTTTCAAGATTCAAGTGCAAGATCAGTGTCAATATTACATGTAAATCATAATATTTCTTACCTGAGTGATTGAAATCTGCAACTGGAGAACGTAGCATTGATGCTGCTGTTTTTGAACAGCTCATTGAGCTACAGGGAATTAGATCAAACATAATTACATTGAAAGAAAGTAATTTGCAACTAAAATTTCTCTTTCAAAAAGATATGTTGTATTATCTCACCTGGTTTACAATCATGCCTGTCTGATTGGAAGAGTTTGATTCAATGTCTTGGAATGATGGATTACTTATAATAAATGTCAGATTGTAATCAGTAAGTATGAGTTCCTCTGTTGGAGTTACAAGTGGAACTACAGCTGTGGAAAAAGAGGAAAACAGTTTATCTCACACACAGAAACACACTGAGGATGTATTGGAAAAACAAGAGCCTATTGCTGAAATAGTGCCCAGATTTACAAGGAACAATGGGAGATCCCATGAACATTGGTTTAGAGAGTTAATTATTATTCAATCTAGACCTGCAGTATTGATGACAAGAAAGATGTCAAGTATTAGCCCTGAATTTGTGCATGCCTACCGGCTTCTGCATAAGTGCTGACAATTGCAACATGCTAAATTTAAATAATACTCAGTTACTGAATCAACTATTATGTAAACAATGCTATTTCAAAATAATAAGGTTGGTCTGACTGAATCATCCATTAAATCACAACACGATCTTGGCAGAATAGAAATAAATGCGGACGCGCAAAAATATTCCAAAAAATAAAGTAAACTAGTTTCTACTTACTGGTTACAAGAAGTGCCTCATGGTAATCTAGAACAAAAAAGAGCATCGTGTTGTCAGACAAGTCTATCACAATGTGTCTCATTAAATAAATGTGCATGAAATGATGCAACATATTAACGTAGCCAATCTGATCAATGCCCATCTCCGAGAAATATTTTCAGATGAATGTGAGAACAGTCAATGTAAATAACATCAAGTGAGGAATTTACAGATATTATTGTAGAACTGTTTTTTTTTGCAATGTTGGGGCCACAATTAGTTTGAAGGACAACATTACGTTACCAAGTTTCAAATGAACCAAATATTTAATTGGCATGTTGTTGATTTGAATTAATTCTTAATCTGCAATGTTTCTTGCTATCTCCTGTGTGATGTGCAATACGTCATATCATGGTTGTTGGCAGATATTGCTCTAAATATGACAGCAGATTCCAAACAAATTGAGGACTGAGTTTAACATGTAAATAGCTTCATGTATTTTGAGTGTGCAGGTGTTAAAAGGTAATGCCAAACTCAAAGGGGAACTGACTGCGAATTTAACACATTTTTCACAACAATCTGTTTTGCCTTCTTTCTTTCGAGGTGACAAGCAAATGGAGTAAATTTGAAAGAGTTCAAAAAATTTCTAAACTCAATTCCAGAATTATGATTCAGTTTGGGATGCAATAGATGGTACAATCCAGTGTAAAAGGAATTTATGGTGCTGATGTACTATGAGATTATTACACAATACAGAGAATCTAGGCTTAATCCCACGATCTCCACAAATGCAGTTTTGTGTTCAGAGCATCAATTATATTCCTGGCCAGCAAAGAATTGCATGGTCCAACATGGACCCTATTCTTCTGACCAATTCACATTGGGGGATTTGAATTGTGATTTTACACATATTCCCTTCCATTACAAATGGTGCTTGGCATAATGCATTAGATGCTGATTACCTATTTATCAATACACAGCATTTCAGACAAACCAACAGTTAGGCAGAATATTGACTGGATAACTACCATTTACATAGAGGCTGTCTTTGTCCAATGTGTATGGCCCCAATATCGAAACATCTTCAGTCTTATTTTCAAATACATGATACACAAGCACTCTATCGATGTCCTGAATGGTAGAATCGTTTTTGAAGGAACACTGTGCCATCACTCTGCTTCTGTCCCCATTGACCATGCTGCAAAACAGTGTAAGAAGATTAACATGACTGGCAGGAACTTTGATCTGATGCAGTCTCCAAATCACCAAGATAAAAATCATCACTTCAATAGAGGACCAGTTTTACAGGTGAATCATTTGTCAGCAAAGCAAATCTCCGTGCAATGACTATTTCATTTCACATCTGTTTTGTATAATAACAATGACTTCTTCCTGCTGGATAACTGTCAATGCTCCTTGAGCAAGACTCGAGCTCAAGATCATTCTAAATATTGCAATTGCAATATTTCTCACCTGAATGATTGAAATCTGCAACTGGAGAACGTAGCATTGATGCTGCTGTTTTTGAATAATTCTTCAAGCTACACGAAAGAAAACAAAACATTAGGTAAAGCGACGAAAGAAGTCTGGAACTATAATTTCCTCTTCAAATACAATTATCTCACCTCATTTACAATCATGCCTGTCTGTTTGGAAGAGTTTGAGTCAATGTCTTGGAATGATGGACTACTTATAATAAATGTCACATTGTAGTCAGTAAACTTTGGTTCCTCTATTGGAGTAACAAGTGGAATTGCAGCTGTGGAAAAAGAGACAAATAGTCTATCCCACACAAAAAACAAACTGAGAATATATTGGAAGAGTGAGAGTCTGTTGCTGAAATATTGAACAGATTAAGTGGACAAGATCCACGAGAGATTCCATAAAATTGATTTCAACAGTTAATGATTATTTAACTCAAATCGGTTGCCTTAATGTAAAGAAAGATATCAAGCCTTCGCCCTGAATTCATTGAAAGTAACCAACTACCTCGTCTGTGCTGTCAATATCAACACACTGACTTCAACCAGTAGTACTTTACCTATTCATCTCCAGGTTAATGTGTATTAAGGTCAAAATAATCTGATGATACACCTGATGAACCATTCATTAGATCACAACATCTACTTCCTAAACAGAGAAAGAAAAATTTGCACAAGCAGAAAATCTTTCTGAGCAAGATGAAACGTATTTACTCACTGGTCAGAAGTTGTGCCTCATGGTAATCTGGAAACAAGAGAAAGTCACAAGGTTAGCATAATGTATCTCGCAAATTAAACATGTAACAACTGAACTAACACTGAGAGAACAACCAATCGGATCGATGACAATGACACCAGGAACGGCTTTAAGATGAAACTAAGATATGTCAGGTTCCCTTAACATCGCTGAGAAGGCTTGTGTACCTTTTTTTGGAAATGTTTATTTATTCAATGTTGGGAACACATTTAATTTCAACTCAAAGAGCCAAATGTTTCATTAGCATGTTGTTGATCAGTGATTGACTTATAATGTTCTCTAATATCATCAGTCTGAAATGTACACTAAATTATATCAGGTCTTTGAGAAGATATTACGGTAAATATTATGTCAAAATTACAAGCAAATTGTGGACTAGGGATATGTATAGCAAAAATCATAATTTATTGTGAGTTGGCAAACATTAAAAGATAGTGGCAAAAGTCGAAGAGGAACTGACTGAGAATATAATATATTTTTCAAATATCTTTTGTCTTCTTTCTTTCAAGTGCACAACAAAATACAGAACGTTGTGTGAGCCTCTTTTGGAAGAGTTCAGAAAATTTCTAAACTCAATCCCGGAGCTCTGATTCATTGTGTGATGTAATAGATGGTACAATCCAATGCCAAAAGAATTTATGGTCTGACATACTAACAAATTATTAGCACAATGCAGAGCATCTATTATATTCTTTGTCACCAAAAACATTGCATGGTCCAACACAGACTCTGTCTTTCTGATCAACTCATGGTAGAGGATTTGAATTGTGACTTTGGACCAGTTCCCTTCCATTGCAAGTGGTGCTTAGGATAATGCATTAGAATACTGACTACCTATTTGTGACTACATAGCATGTGATTCAAACAAAGAGTAGGCAGAGTATTGACTGGATACCTACCATTTACATGCAGGCTGCCTTTGACCAATGTGTATGGCCCCAATCTCGATAACTCGTCAGTCTTATTTTCAAACACATGATACACAAGCACTCTATCGATGTCCTGAATGGTGGAATCATTTTTGAAGGAACACATTGCCGTCACGGTGCTTCTGTCACCATCGACCATGCTGCAAAATATTGAAAGAAGATTAGCATCAAAGGGAGGAACTTTGATCCAAAGTAGTCACTATATCACCAATGGAGGGCAATGTTTAGAGGCAAATCATTTGTCAGCAAAGGAAAACTCTGTGCAAGCAACATTTCATTACACATCCATTCCCTGTAATAACAACAACTTTGTACTTCTAGATAACAGTTAATTTCTCATTCACTGTAATTTTCAAGATTCAAGTGCAAGATCAGTGTCAATATTACATGTAAATCATAATATTTCTTACCTGAGTGATTGAAATCTGCAACTGGAGAACGTAGCATTGATGCTGCTGTTTTTGAACAGCTCATTGAGCTACAGGGAATTAGATCAAACATAATTACATTGAAAGAAAGTAATTTGCAACTAAAATTTCTCTTTCAAAAAGATATGTTGTATTATCTCACCTGGTTTACAATCATGCCTGTCTGATTGGAAGAGTTTGATTCAATGTCTTGGAATGATGGATTACTTATAATAAATGTCAGATTGTAATCAGTAAGTATGAGTTCCTCTGTTGGAGTTACAAGTGGAACTACAGCTGTGGAAAAAGAGGAAAACAGTTTATCTCACACACAGAAACACACTGAGGATGTATTGGAAAAACAAGAGCCTATTGCTGAAATAGTGCCCAGATTTACAAGGAACAATGGGAGATCCCATGAACATTGGTTTAGAGAGTTAATTATTATTCAATCTAGACCTGCAGTATTGATGACAAGAAAGATGTCAAGTATTAGCCCTGAATTTGTGCATGCCTACCGGCTTCTGCATAAGTGCTGACAATTGCAACATGCTAAATTTAAATAATACTCAGTTACTGAATCAACTATTATGTAAACAATGCTATTTCAAAATAATAAGGTTGGTCTGACTGAATCATCCATTAAATCACAACACGATCTTGGCAGAATAGAAATAAATGCGGACGCGCAAAAATATTCCAAAAAATAAAGTAAACTAGTTTCTACTTACTGGTTACAAGAAGTGCCTCATGGTAATCTAGAACAAAAAAGAGCATCGTGTTGTCAGACAAGTCTATCACAATGTGTCTCATTAAATAAATGTGCATGAAATGATGCAACATATTAACGTAGCCAATCTGATCAATGCCCATCTCCGAGAAATATTTTCAGATGAATGTGAGAACAGTCAATGTAAATAACATCAAGTGAGGAATTTACAGATATTATTGTAGAACTGTTTTTTTTTGCAATGTTGGGGCCACAATTAGTTTGAAGGACAACATTACGTTACCAAGTTTCAAATGAACCAAATATTTAATTGGCATGTTGTTGATTTGAATTAATTCTTAATCTGCAATGTTTCTTGCTATCTCCTGTGTGATGTGCAATACGTCATATCATGGTTGTTGGCAGATATTGCTCTAAATATGACAGCAGATTCCAAACAAATTGAGGACTGAGTTTAACATGTAAATAGCTTCATGTATTTTGAGTGTGCAGGTGTTAAAAGGTAATGCCAAACTCAAAGGGGAACTGACTGCGAATTTAACACATTTTTCACAACAATCTGTTTTGCCTTCTTTCTTTCGAGGTGACAAGCAAATGGAGTAAATTTGAAAGAGTTCAAAAAATTTCTAAACTCAATTCCAGAATTATGATTCAGTTTGGGATGCAATAGATGGTACAATCCAGTGTAAAAGGAATTTATGGTGCTGATGTACTATGAGATTATTACACAATACAGAGAATCTAGGCTTAATCCCACGATCTCCACAAATGCAGTTTTGTGTTCAGAGCATCAATTATATTCCTGGCCAGCAAAGAATTGCATGGTCCAACATGGACCCTATTCTTCTGACCAATTCACGTTGGGGGATTTGAATTGTGATTTTACACATATTCCCTTCCATTACAAATGGTGCTTGGCATAATGCATTAGATGCTGATTACCTATTTATCAATACACAACATTTCAGACAAACCAACAGTTAGGCAGAATATTGACTGGATAACTACCATTTACATAGAGGCTGTCTTTGTCCAATGTGTATGGCCCCAATATCGAAACATCTTCAGTCTTATTTTCAAATACATGATACACAAGCACTCTATCGATGTCCTGAATGGTAGAATTGTTTTTGAAGGAACACAGTGCCATCACTCTGCTTCTGTCCCCATTGACCATGCTGCAAAACAGTGTAAGAAGATTAACATGACTGGCAGGAACTTTGATCTGATGCAGTCTCCAAATCACCAAGATAAAAATCATCACTTCAATAGAGGACCAGTTTTACAGGTGAATCATTTGTCAGCAAAGCAAATCTCCGTGCAATGACTATTTCATTTCACATCTGTTTTGTATAATAACAATGACTTCTTCCTGCTGGATAACTGTCAATGCTCCTTGAGCAAGACTCGAGCTCAAGATCATTCTAAATATTGCAATTGCAATATTTCTCACCTGAATGATTGAAATCTGCAACTGGAGAACGTAGCATTGATGCTGCTGTTTTTG